>NC_139899.1:2354841-3554841 GCF_905171665.1 Trachurus trachurus
CTGCAGGGAGTTCCACAGGTCCTGATATTGCTAAATGGTGGAAGGTCTTTTGACAGTGTGGCCGCACCAGCCTCTGCTCTCAAACAGCTGGGTGTGTTGACCTTTGCCATTGGGACCAGGGGTTCTGACAGCAGAGAACTGCAGGAGATAGCACACGATCCCAGTTCCGCTCTATCCGTGTCTGAATTCACTGACCTTCCCAGTATCCAAAAGCAGCTTCAGTCCTCTGTGGAGGCTGTGGTTACTGATGTCACCCCAGAATCACCAACTGTACTTGGTACGTTAACTTGCACGTCCTCTTGCCCCAAGGGCTAAGTGACTTGTTTCACCTGCAGCCAGGGAAAGAAAAATCAGCACGATGTGCGTCTAGCTTCCATGTGTGTATTTGAGGAGAGGCCCTGGTGGGCTTTCCTCCTCCTTAAAGTGGAAGTAGGCCAGTCGTTGTAGTTTCTTTGAAACAAAGAAAAGCAGGGAAGAGAAAGAAAGAGATAGTTCCCCACTTGATGATGGTGATGATGATTAGTTGTGGAGTATACTTTTTTACAATGTTTTTATTTCACTTGCTGTCTTCCTGTCTTTTCTCAGTTGACACTGCCAAAAAGGATGTCGTATTCCTTCTGGACAGTTCAGATGGCACAAGAAATGGCTTCCCTGCCATGCGTGAATTTGTTGAGAGAGCTGTGGAGAAGCTGAATGTTGGACAAAACAGAGACCGTGTCTCAGTGGTCCAGTACAGCAGAGACGCAGAGGTCAATTTCTATCTGAACACTTACACCACAAGAGAGGATGTTGTGGATTCAGTCAGAGGGCTGAGACACAAAGGAGGCAGACCCCTCAACACCGGGGCGGCCCTCCAGTACGTCAGGGACAATGTCTTTACAAACTCCTCCGGGAGTAGGCGCCTGCAAGGCGTTCCACAGATGTTGATCGTGCTGACTGGTGGAAGGTCTTTTGACACTGTAGATGCCCCGGCCTCTGCTCTCAAACAGCAGGGCGTCTCTGTGATTGCCATCGGAACAAGGGGCTCTGACAATAGAGAGCTGCAGAAGATATCGTATGAACCCAGTCTTGCCCTATCAGTGTCTGAGTTCACTGACCTCCCCAGTGTCCAAGAACAGCTCTCCTCAGCAATGAGCACAGTGGTAGTGAGGGCCACGCCGGTGACTCCAACAGTGACTGGTAAGAAATCCACCGACTCTTACATGGCTAGGAGGCACGATGACATGTAGTAATAGTGTATTGCACTGAGTTCAGGCCAACAGTTTTCCAAAAGGTTGTAGAGTACGTGGTAGAAGTCGAGGTCAGCTTCCATCATCTTTAATTCACACACAAAACCGTTGGACAGGTGAAGCTAAAATATGTCTCACATCTTGTGCTCCCTAGTGGACAAACAGGTGCCGGGAAGGGATGTTGTGTTCTTGCTGGATGGATCGGATGGCACTAGAACTGGATTCCCAGCTATGCGAGACTTTGTGCAAAGAGTAGTAGAGACACTCAGTGTGGATGACAACAAAGACCGTGTCTCAGTGGTTCAGTACAGCAGAGATCCAACTGTCCAGTTCTATCTGAACACGTACACCACAAAGGGCGAGATCCTCGACACTGTCAGAGGTTTGAGGCACAAAGGCGGAAGACCCCTCAACACAGGAGCAGCTCTCCTGCACTTGAGAGATAATGTCTTCACGCCCTCTGCCGGGAGCAGGCGGCTGCAGGGAGTTCCACAGGTCCTGATATTGCTAAATGGTGGAAGGTCTTTTGACAGTGTGGCCGCACCAGCCTCTGCTCTCAAACAGCTGGGTGTGTTGACCTTTGCCATTGGGACCAGGGGTTCTGACAGCAGAGAACTGCAGGAGATAGCACACGATCCCAGTTCCGCTCTATCCGTGTCTGAATTCACTGACCTTCCCAGTATCCAAAAGCAGCTTCAGTCCTCTGTGGAGGCTGTGGTTACTGATGTCACCCCAGAATCACCAACTGTACTTGGTACGTTAACTTGCACGTCCTCTTACCCCAAGGGCTAAGTGACTTGTTTCACCTGCAGCCAGGGAAAGAAAAATCAGCACGATGTGCGTCTAGCTTCCATGTGTGTATTTGAGGAGAGGCCCTGGTGGGCTTTCCTCCTCCTTAAAGTGGAAGTAGGCCAGTCGTTGTAGTTTCTTTGAAACAAAGAAAAGCAGGGAAGAGAAAGAAAGAGATAGTTCCCCACTTGATGATGGTGATGATGATTAGTTGTGGAGTATACTTTTTTACAATGTTTTTATTTCACTTGCTGTCTTCCTGTCTTTTCTCAGTTGACACTGCCAAAAAGGATGTCGTATTCCTTCTGGACAGTTCAGATGGCACAAGAAATGGCTTCCCTGCCATGCGTGAATTTGTTGAGAGAGCTGTGGAGAAGCTGAATGTTGGACAAAACAGAGACCGTGTCTCAGTGGTCCAGTACAGCAGAGACGCAGAGGTCAATTTCTATCTGAACACTTACACCACAAGAGAGGATGTTGTGGATTCAGTCAGAGGGCTGAGACACAAAGGAGGCAGACCCCTCAACACCGGGGCGGCCCTCCAGTACGTCAGGGACAATGTCTTTACAAACTCCTCCGGGAGTAGGCGCCTGCAAGGCGTTCCACAGATGTTGATCGTGCTGACTGGTGGAAGGTCTTTTGACACTGTAGATGCCCCGGCCTCTGCTCTCAAACAGCAGGGCGTCTCTGTGATTGCCATCGGAACAAGGGGCTCTGACAATAGAGAGCTGCAGAAGATATCGTATGAACCCAGTCTTGCCCTATCAGTGTCTGAGTTCACTGACCTCCCCAGTGTCCAAGAACAGCTCTCCTCAGCAATGAGCACAGTGGTAGTGAGGGCCACGCCGGTGACTCCAACAGTGACTGGTAAGAAATCCACCGACTCTTACATGGCTAGGAGGCACGATGACATGTAGTAATAGTGTATTGCACTGAGTTCAGGCCAACAGTTTTCCAAAAGGTTGTAGAGTACGTGGTAGAAGTCGAGGTCAGCTTCCATCATCTTTAATTCACACACAAAACCGTTGGACAGGTGAAGCTAAAATATGTCTCACATCTTGTGCTCCCTAGTGGACAAACAGGTGCCGGGAAGGGATGTTGTGTTCTTGCTGGATGGATCGGATGGCACTAGAACTGGATTCCCAGCTATGCGAGACTTTGTGCAAAGAGTAGTAGAGACACTCAGTGTGGATGACAACAAAGACCGTGTCTCAGTGGTTCAGTACAGCAGAGATCCAACTGTCCAGTTCTATCTGAACACGTACACCACAAAGGGCGAGATCCTCGACACTGTCAGAGGTTTGAGGCACAAAGGCGGAAGACCCCTCAACACAGGAGCAGCTCTCCTGCACTTGAGAGATAATGTCTTCACGCCCTCTGCCGGGAGCAGGCGGCTGCAGGGAGTTCCACAGGTCCTGATATTGCTAAATGGTGGAAGGTCTTTTGACAGTGTGGCCGCACCAGCCTCTGCTCTCAAACAGCTGGGTGTGTTGACCTTTGCCATTGGGACCAGGGGTTCTGACAGCAGAGAACTGCAGGAGATAGCACACGATCCCAGTTCCGCTCTATCCGTGTCTGAATTCACTGACCTTCCCAGTATCCAAAAGCAGCTTCAGTCCTCTGTGGAGGCTGTGGTTACTGATGTCACCCCAGAATCACCAACTGTACTTGGTACGTTAACTTGCACGTCCTCTTGCCCCAAGGGCTAAGTGACTTGTTTCACCTGCAGCCAGGGAAAGAAAAATCAGCACGATGTGCGTCTAGCTTCCATGTGTGTATTTGAGGAGAGGCCCTGGTGGGCTTTCCTCCTCCTTAAAGTGGAAGTAGGCCAGTCGTTGTAGTTTCTTTGAAACAAAGAAAAGCAGGGAAGAGAAAGAAAGAGATAGTTCCCCACTTGATGATGGTGATGATGATTAGTTGTGGAGTATACTTTTTTACAATGTTTTTATTTCACTTGCTGTCTTCCTGTCTTTTCTCAGTTGACACTGCCAAAAAGGATGTCGTATTCCTTCTGGACAGTTCAGATGGCACAAGAAATGGCTTCCCTGCCATGCGTGAATTTGTTGAGAGAGCTGTGGAGAAGCTGAATGTTGGACAAAACAGAGACCGTGTCTCAGTGGTCCAGTACAGCAGAGACGCAGAGGTCAATTTCTATCTGAACACTTACACCACAAGAGAGGATGTTGTGGATTCAGTCAGAGGGCTGAGACACAAAGGAGGCAGACCCCTCAACACCGGGGCGGCCCTCCAGTACGTCAGGGACAATGTCTTTACAAACTCCTCCGGGAGTAGGCGCCTGCAAGGCGTTCCACAGATGTTGATCGTGCTGACTGGTGGAAGGTCTTTTGACACTGTAGATGCCCCGGCCTCTGCTCTCAAACAGCAGGGCGTCTCTGTGATTGCCATCGGAACAAGGGGCTCTGACAATAGAGAGCTGCAGAAGATATCGTATGAACCCAGTCTTGCCCTATCAGTGTCTGAGTTCACTGACCTCCCCAGTGTCCAAGAACAGCTCTCCTCAGCAATGAGCACAGTGGTAGTGAGGGCCACGCCGGTGACTCCAACAGTGACTGGTAAGAAATCCACCGACTCTTACATGGCTAGGAGGCACGATGACATGTAGTAATAGTGTATTGCACTGAGTTCAGGCCAACAGTTTTCCAAAAGGTTGTAGAGTACGTGGTAGAAGTCGAGGTCAGCTTCCATCATCTTTAATTCACACACAAAACCGTTGGACAGGTGAAGCTAAAATATGTCT
The DNA here is from genome assembly GCF_905171665.1 of Trachurus trachurus. Taxonomy (NCBI): domain Eukaryota; kingdom Metazoa; phylum Chordata; class Actinopteri; order Carangiformes; family Carangidae; genus Trachurus; species Trachurus trachurus. The sequence goes on from NC_139899.1 coordinate 2,359,618, forward strand.
CACATCTTGTGCTCCCTAGTGGACAAACAGGTGCCGGGAAGGGATGTTGTGTTCTTGCTGGATGGATCGGATGGCACTAGAACTGGATTCCCAGCTATGCGAGACTTTGTGCAAAGAGTAGTAGAGACACTCAGTGTGGATGACAACAAAGACCGTGTCTCAGTGGTTCAGTACAGCAGAGATCCAACTGTCCAGTTCTATCTGAACACGTACACCACAAAGGGCGAGATCCTCGACACTGTCAGAGGTTTGAGGCACAAAGGCGGAAGACCCCTCAACACAGGAGCAGCTCTCCTGCACTTGAGAGATAATGTCTTCACGCCCTCTGCCGGGAGCAGGCGGCTGCAGGGAGTTCCACAGGTCCTGATATTGCTAAATGGTGGAAGGTCTTTTGACAGTGTGGCCGCACCAGCCTCTGCTCTCAAACAGCTGGGTGTGTTGACCTTTGCCATTGGGACCAGGGGTTCTGACAGCAGAGAACTGCAGGAGATAGCACACGATCCCAGTTCCGCTCTATCCGTGTCTGAATTCACTGACCTTCCCAGTATCCAAAAGCAGCTTCAGTCCTCTGTGGAGGCTGTGGTTACTGATGTCACCCCAGAATCACCAACTGTACTTGGTACGTTAACTTGCACGTCCTCTTGCCCCAAGGGCTAAGTGACTTGTTTCACCTGCAGCCAGGGAAAGAAAAATCAGCACGATGTGCGTCTAGCTTCCATGTGTGTATTTGAGGAGAGGCCCTGGTGGGCTTTCCTCCTCCTTAAAGTGGAAGTAGGCCAGTCGTTGTAGTTTCTTTGAAACAAAGAAAAGCAGGGAAGAGAAAGAAAGAGATAGTTCCCCACTTGATGATGGTGATGATGATTAGTTGTGGAGTATACTTTTTTACAATGTTTTTATTTCACTTGCTGTCTTCCTGTCTTTTCTCAGTTGACACTGCCAAAAAGGATGTCGTATTCCTTCTGGACAGTTCAGATGGCACAAGAAATGGCTTCCCTGCCATGCGTGAATTTGTTGAGAGAGCTGTGGAGAAGCTGAATGTTGGACAAAACAGAGACCGTGTCTCAGTGGTCCAGTACAGCAGAGACGCAGAGGTCAATTTCTATCTGAACACTTACACCACAAGAGAGGATGTTGTGGATTCAGTCAGAGGGCTGAGACACAAAGGAGGCAGACCCCTCAACACCGGGGCGGCCCTCCAGTACGTCAGGGACAATGTCTTTACAAACTCCTCCGGGAGTAGGCGCCTGCAAGGCGTTCCACAGATGTTGATCGTGCTGACTGGTGGAAGGTCTTTTGACACTGTAGATGCCCCGGCCTCTGCTCTCAAACAGCAGGGCGTCTCTGTGATTGCCATCGGAACAAGGGGCTCTGACAATAGAGAGCTGCAGAAGATATCGTATGAACCCAGTCTTGCCCTATCAGTGTCTGAGTTCACTGACCTCCCCAGTGTCCAAGAACAGCTCTCCTCAGCAATGAGCACAGTGGTAGTGAGGGCCACGCCGGTGACTCCAACAGTGACTGGTAAGAAATCCACCGACTCTTACATGGCTAGGAGGCACGATGACATGTAGTAATAGTGTATTGCACTGAGTTCAGGCCAACAGTTTTCCAAAAGGTTGTAGAGTACGTGGTAGAAGTCGAGGTCAGCTTCCATCATCTTTAATTCACACACAAAACCGTTGGACAGGTGAAGCTAAAATATGTCTCACATCTTGTGCTCCCTAGTGGACAAACAGGTGCCGGGAAGGGATGTTGTGTTCTTGCTGGATGGATCGGATGGCACTAGAACTGGATTCCCAGCTATGCGAGACTTTGTGCAAAGAGTAGTAGAGACACTCAGTGTGGATGACAACAAAGACCGTGTCTCAGTGGTTCAGTACAGCAGAGATCCAACTGTCCAGTTCTATCTGAACACGTACACCACAAAGGGCGAGATCCTCGACACTGTCAGAGGTTTGAGGCACAAAGGCGGAAGACCCCTCAACACAGGAGCAGCTCTCCTGCACTTGAGAGATAATGTCTTCACGCCCTCTGCCGGGAGCAGGCGGCTGCAGGGAGTTCCACAGGTCCTGATATTGCTAAATGGTGGAAGGTCTTTTGACAGTGTGGCCGCACCAGCCTCTGCTCTCAAACAGCTGGGTGTGTTGACCTTTGCCATTGGAACCAGGGGTTCTGACAGCAGAGAACTGCAGGAGATAGCACACGATCCCAGTTCCGCTCTATCCGTGTCTGAATTCACTGACCTTCCCAGTATCCAAAAGCAGCTTCAGTCCTCTGTGGAGGCTGTGGTTACTGATGTCACCCCAGAATCACCAACTGTACTTGGTACGTTAACTTGCACGTCCTCTTGCCCCAAGGGCTAAGTGACTTGTTTCACCTGCAGCCAGGGAAAGAAAAATCAGCACAATGTGCGTCTAGCTTCCATGTGTGTATTTGAGGAGAGGCCCTGGTGGGCTTTCCTCCTCCTTAAAGTGGAAGTAGGCCAGTCGTTGTAGTTTCTTTGAAACAAAGAAAAGCAGGGAAGAGAAAGAAAGAGATAGTTCCCCACTTGATGATGGTGATGATGATTAGTTGTGGAGTATACTTTTTTACAATGTTTTTATTTCACTTGCTGTCTTCCTGTCTTTTCTCAGTTGACACTGCCAAAAAGGATGTCGTATTCCTTCTGGACAGTTCAGATGGCACAAGAAATGGCTTCCCTGCCATGCGTGAATTTGTTGAGAGAGCTGTGGAGAAGCTGAATGTTGGACAAAACAGAGACCGTGTCTCAGTGGTCCAGTACAGCAGAGACGCAGAGGTCAATTTCTATCTGAACACTTACACCACAAGAGAGGATGTTGTGGATTCAGTCAGAGGGCTGAGACACAAAGGAGGCAGACCCCTCAACACCGGGGCGGCCCTCCAGTACGTCAGGGACAATGTCTTTACAAACTCCTCCGGGAGTAGGCGCCTGCAAGGCGTTCCACAGATGTTGATCGTGCTGACTGGTGGAAGGTCTTTTGACACTGTAGATGCCCCGGCCTCTGCTCTCAAACAGCAGGGCGTCTCTGTGATTGCCATCGGAACAAGGGGCTCTGACAATAGAGAGCTGCAGAAGATATCGTATGAACCCAGTCTTGCCCTATCAGTGTCTGAGTTCACTGACCTCCCCAGTGTCCAAGAACAGCTCTCCTCAGCAATGAGCACAGTGGTAGTGAGGGCCACGCCGGTGACTCCAACAGTGACTGGTAAGAAATCCACCGACTCTTACATGGCTAGGAGGCACGATGACATGTAGTAATAGTGTATTGCACTGAGTTCAGGCCAACAGTTTTCCAAAAGGTTGTAGAGTACGTGGTAGAAGTCGAGGTCAGCTTCCATCATCTTTAATTCACACACAAAACCGTTGGACAGGTGAAGCTAAAATATGTCTCACATCTTGTGCTCCCTAGTGGACAAACAGGTGCCGGGAAGGGATGTTGTGTTCTTGCTGGATGGATCGGATGGCACTAGAACTGGATTCCCAGCTATGCGAGACTTTGTGCAAAGAGTAGTAGAGACACTCAGTGTGGATGACAACAAAGACCGTGTCTCAGTGGTTCAGTACAGCAGAGATCCAACTGTCCAGTTCTATCTGAACACGTACACCACAAAGGGCGAGATCCTCGACACTGTCAGAGGTTTGAGGCACAAAGGCGGAAGACCCCTCAACACAGGAGCAGCTCTCCTGCACTTGAGAGATAATGTCTTCACGCCCTCTGCCGGGAGCAGGCGGCTGCAGGGAGTTCCACAGGTCCTGATATTGCTAAATGGTGGAAGGTCTTTTGACAGTGTGGCCGCACCAGCCTCTGCTCTCAAACAGCTGGGTGTGTTGACCTTTGCCATTGGGACCAGGGGTTCTGACAGCAGAGAACTGCAGGAGATAGCACACGATCCCAGTTCCGCTCTATCCGTGTCTGAATTCACTGACCTTCCCAGTATCCAAAAGCAGCTTCAGTCCTCTGTGGAGGCTGTGGTTACTGATGTCACCCCAGAATCACCAACTGTACTTGGTACGTTAACTTGCACGTCCTCTTGCCCCAAGGGCTAAGTGACTTGTTTCACCTGCAGCCAGGGAAAGAAAAATCAGCACAATGTGCGTCTAGCTTCCATGTGTGTATTTGAGGAGAGGCCCTGGTGGGCTTTCCTCCTCCTTAAAGTGGAAGTAGGCCAGTCGTTGTAGTTTCTTTGAAACAAAGAAAAGCAGGGAAGAGAAAGAAAGAGATAGTTCCCCACTTGATGATGGTGATGATGATTAGTTGTGGAGTATACTTTTTTACAATGTTTTTATTTCACTTGCTGTCTTCCTGTCTTTTCTCAGTTGACACTGCCAAAAAGGATGTCGTATTCCTTCTGGACAGTTCAGATGGCACAAGAAATGGCTTCCCTGCCATGCGTGAATTTGTTGAGAGAGCTGTGGAGAAGCTGAATGTTGGACAAAACAGAGACCGTGTCTCAGTGGTCCAGTACAGCAGAGACGCAGAGGTCAATTTCTATCTGAACACTTACACCACAAGAGAGGATGTTGTGGATTCAGTCAGAGGGCTGAGACACAAAGGAGGCAGACCCCTCAACACCGGGGCGGCCCTCCAGTACGTCAGGGACAATGTCTTTACAAACTCCTCCGGGAGTAGGCGCCTGCAAGGCGTTCCACAGATGTTGATCGTGCTGACTGGTGGAAGGTCTTTTGACACTGTAGATGCCCCGGCCTCTGCTCTCAAACAGCAGGGCGTCTCTGTGATTGCCATCGGAACAAGGGGCTCTGACAATAGAGAGCTGCAGAAGATATCGTATGAACCCAGTCTTGCCCTATCAGTGTCTGAGTTCACTGACCTCCCCAGTGTCCAAGAACAGCTCTCCTCAGCAATGAGCACAGTGGTAGTGAGGGCCACGCCGGTGACTCCAACAGTGACTGGTAAGAAATCCACCGACTCTTACATGGCTAGGAGGCACGATGACATGTAGTAATAGTGTATTGCACTGAGTTCAGGCCAACAGTTTTCCAAAAGGTTGTAGAGTACGTGGTAGAAGTCGAGGTCAGCTTCCATCATCTTTAATTCACACACAAAACCGTTGGACAGGTGAAGCTAAAATATGTCTCACATCTTGTGCTCCCTAGTGGACAAACAGGTGCCGGGAAGGGATGTTGTGTTCTTGCTGGATGGATCGGATGGCACTAGAACTGGATTCCCAGCTATGCGAGACTTTGTGCAAAGAGTAGTAGAGACACTCAGTGTGGATGACAACAAAGACCGTGTCTCAGTGGTTCAGTACAGCAGAGATCCAACTGTCCAGTTCTATCTGAACACGTACACCACAAAGGGCGAGATCCTCGACACTGTCAGAGGTTTGAGGCACAAAGGCGGAAGACCCCTCAACACAGGAGCAGCTCTCCTGCACTTGAGAGATAATGTCTTCACGCCCTCTGCCGGGAGCAGGCGGCTGCAGGGAGTTCCACAGGTCCTGATATTGCTAAATGGTGGAAGGTCTTTTGACAGTGTGGCCGCACCAGCCTCTGCTCTCAAACAGCTGGGTGTGTTGACCTTTGCCATTGGGACCAGGGGTTCTGACAGCAGAGAACTGCAGGAGATAGCACACGATCCCAGTTCCGCTCTATCCGTGTCTGAATTCACTGACCTTCCCAGTATCCAAAAGCAGCTTCAGTCCTCTGTGGAGGCTGTGGTTACTGATGTCACCCCAGAATCACCAACTGTACTTGGTACGTTAACTTGCACGTCCTCTTGCCCCAAGGGCTAAGTGACTTGTTTCACCTGCAGCCAGGGAAAGAAAAATCAGCACAATGTGCGTCTAGCTTCCATGTGTGTATTTGAGGAGAGGCCCTGGTGGGCTTTCCTCCTCCTTAAAGTGGAAGTAGGCCAGTCGTTGTAGTTTCTTTGAAACAAAGAAAAGCAGGGAAGAGAAAGAAAGAGATAGTTCCCCACTTGATGATGGTGATGATGATTAGTTGTGGAGTATACTTTTTTACAATGTTTTTATTTCACTTGCTGTCTTCCTGTCTTTTCTCAGTTGACACTGCCAAAAAGGATGTCGTATTCCTTCTGGACAGTTCAGATGGCACAAGAAATGGCTTCCCTGCCATGCGTGAATTTGTTGAGAGAGCTGTGGAGAAGCTGAATGTTGGACAAAACAGAGACCGTGTCTCAGTGGTCCAGTACAGCAGAGACGCAGAGGTCAATTTCTATCTGAACACTTACACCACAAGAGAGGATGTTGTGGATTCAGTCAGAGGGCTGAGACACAAAGGAGGCAGACCCCTCAACACCGGGGCGGCCCTCCAGTACGTCAGGGACAATGTCTTTACAAACTCCTCCGGGAGTAGGCGCCTGCAAGGCGTTCCACAGATGTTGATCGTGCTGACTGGTGGAAGGTCTTTTGACACTGTAGATGCCCCGGCCTCTGCTCTCAAACAGCAGGGCGTCTCTGTGATTGCCATCGGAACAAGGGGCTCTGACAATAGAGAGCTGCAGAAGATATCGTATGAACCCAGTCTTGCCCTATCAGTGTCTGAGTTCACTGACCTCCCCAGTGTCCAAGAACAGCTCTCCTCAGCAATGAGCACAGTGGTAGTGAGGGCCACGCCGGTGACTCCAACAGTGACTGGTAAGAAATCCACCGACTCTTACATGGCTAGGAGGCACGATGACATGTAGTAATAGTGTATTGCACTGAGTTCAGGCCAACAGTTTTCCAAAAGGTTGTAGAGTACGTGGTAGAAGTCGAGGTCAGCTTCCATCATCTTTAATTCACACACAAAACCGTTGGACAGGTGAAGCTAAAATATGTCTCACATCTTGTGCTCCCTAGTGGACAAACAGGTGCCGGGAAGGGATGTTGTGTTCTTGCTGGATGGATCAGATGGCACTAGAACTGGATTCCCAGCTATGCGAGACTTTGTGCAAAGAGTAGTAGAGACACTCAGTGTGGATGACAACAAAGACCGTGTCTCAGTGGTTCAGTACAGCAGAGATCCAACTGTCCAGTTCTATCTGAACACGTACACCACAAAGGGCGAGATCCTCGACACTGTCAGAGGTTTGAGGCACAAAGGCGGAAGACCCCTCAACACAGGAGCAGCTCTCCTGCACTTGAGAGATAATGTCTTCACGCCCTCTGCCGGGAGCAGGCGGCTGCAGGGAGTTCCACAGGTCCTGATATTGCTAAATGGTGGAAGGTCTTTTGACAGTGTGGCCGCACCAGCCTCTGCTCTCAAACAGCTGGGTGTGTTGACCTTTGCCATTGGGACCAGGGGTTCTGACAGCAGAGAACTGCAGGAGATAGCACACGATCCCAGTTCCGCTCTATCCGTGTCTGAATTCACTGACCTTCCCAGTATCCAAAAGCAGCTTCAGTCCTCTGTGGAGGCTGTGGTTACTGATGTCACCCCAGAATCACCAACTGTACTTGGTACGTTAACTTGCACGTCCTCTTGCCCCAAGGGCTAAGTGACTTGTTTCACCTGCAGCCAGGGAAAGAAAAATCAGCACAATGTGCGTCTAGCTTCCATGTGTGTATTTGAGGAGAGGCCCTGGTGGGCTTTCCTCCTCCTTAAAGTGGAAGTAGGCCAGTCGTTGTAGTTTCTTTGAAACAAAGAAAAGCAGGGAAGAGAAAGAAAGAGATAGTTCCCCACTTGATGATGGTGATGATGATTAGTTGTGGAGTATACTTTTTTACAATGTTTTTATTTCACTTGCTGTCTTCCTGTCTTTTCTCAGTTGACACTGCCAAAAAGGATGTCGTATTCCTTCTGGACAGTTCAGATGGCACAAGAAATGGCTTCCCTGCCATGCGTGAATTTGTTGAGAGAGCTGTGGAGAAGCTGAATGTTGGACAAAACAGAGACCGTGTCTCAGTGGTCCAGTACAGCAGAGACGCAGAGGTCAATTTCTATCTGAACACTTACACCACAAGAGAGGATGTTGTGGATTCAGTCAGAGGGCTGAGACACAAAGGAGGCAGACCCCTCAACACCGGGGCGGCCCTCCAGTACGTCAGGGACAATGTCTTTACAAACTCCTCCGGGAGTAGGCGCCTGCAAGGCGTTCCACAGATGTTGATCGTGCTGACTGGTGGAAGGTCTTTTGACACTGTAGATGCCCCGGCCTCTGCTCTCAAACAGCAGGGCGTCTCTGTGATTGCCATCGGAACAAGGGGCTCTGACAATAGAGAGCTGCAGAAGATATCGTATGAACCCAGTCTTGCCCTATCAGTGTCTGAGTTCACTGACCTCCCCAGTGTCCAAGAACAGCTCTCCTCAGCAATGAGCACAGTGGTAGTGAGGGCCACGCCGGTGACTCCAACAGTGACTGGTAAGAAATCCACCGACTCTTACATGGCTAGGAGGCACGATGACATGTAGTAATAGTGTATTGCACTGAGTTCAGGCCAACAGTTTTCCAAAAGGTTGTAGAGTACGTGGTAGAAGTCGAGGTCAGCTTCCATCATCTTTAATTCACACACAAAACCGTTGGACAGGTGAAGCTAAAATATGTCTCACATCTTGTGCTCCCTAGTGGACAAACAGGTGCCGGGAAGGGATGTTGTGTTCTTGCTGGATGGATCGGATGGCACTAGAACTGGATTCCCAGCTATGCGAGACTTTGTGCAAAGAGTAGTAGAGACACTCAGTGTGGATGACAACAAAGACCGTGTCTCAGTGGTTCAGTACAGCAGAGATCCAACTGTCCAGTTCTATCTGAACACGTACACCACAAAGGGCGAGATCCTCGACACTGTCAGAGGTTTGAGGCACAAAGGCGGAAGACCCCTCAACACAGGAGCAGCTCTCCTGCACTTGAGAGATAATGTCTTCACGCCCTCTGCCGGGAGCAGGCGGCTGCAGGGAGTTCCACAGGTCCTGATATTGCTAAATGGTGGAAGGTCTTTTGACAGTGTGGCCGCACCAGCCTCTGCTCTCAAACAGCTGGGTGTGTTGACCTTTGCCATTGGGACCAGGGGTTCTGACAGCAGAGAACTGCAGGAGATAGCACACGATCCCAGTTCCGCTCTATCCGTGTCTGAATTCACTGACCTTCCCAGTATCCAAAAGCAGCTTCAGTCCTCTGTGGAGGCTGTGGTTACTGATGTCACCCCAGAATCACCAACTGTACTTGGTACGTTAACTTGCACGTCCTCTTGCCCCAAGGGCTAAGTGACTTGTTTCACCTGCAGCCAGGGAAAGAAAAATCAGCACAATGTGCGTCTAGCTTCCATGTGTGTATTTGAGGAGAGGCCCTGGTGGGCTTTCCTCCTCCTTAAAGTGGAAGTAGGCCAGTCGTTGTAGTTTCTTTGAAACAAAGAAAAGCAGGGAAGAGAAAGAAAGAGATAGTTCCCCACTTGATGATGGTGATGATGATTAGTTGTGGAGTATACTTTTTTACAATGTTTTTATTTCACTTGCTGTCTTCCTGTCTTTTCTCAGTTGACACTGCCAAAAAGGATGTCGTATTCCTTCTGGACAGTTCAGATGGCACAAGAAATGGCTTCCCTGCCATGCGTGAATTTGTTGAGAGAGCTGTGGAGAAGCTGAATGTTGGACAAAACAGAGACCGTGTCTCAGTGGTCCAGTACAGCAGAGACGCAGAGGTCAATTTCTATCTGAACACTTACACCACAAGAGAGGATGTTGTGGATTCAGTCAGAGGGCTGAGACACAAAGGAGGCAGACCCCTCAACACCGGGGCGGCCCTCCAGTACGTCAGGGACAATGTCTTTACAAACTCCACCGGGAGTAGGCGCCTGCAAGGCGTTCCACAGATGTTGATCGTGCTGACTGGTGGAAGGTCTTTTGACACTGTAGATGCCCCGGCCTCTGCTCTCAAACAGCAGGGCGTCTCTGTGATTGCCATCGGAACAAGGGGCTCTGACAATAGAGAGCTGCAGAAGATATCGTATGAACCCAGTCTTGCCCTATCAGTGTCTGAGTTCACTGACCTCCCCAGTGTCCAAGAACAGCTCTCCTCAGCAATGAGCACAGTGGTAGTGAGGGCCACGCCGGTGACTCCAACAGTGACTGGTAAGAAATCCACCGACTCTTACATGGCTAGGAGGCACGATGACATGTAGTAATAGTGTATTGCACTGAGTTCAGGCCAACAGTTTTCCAAAAGGTTGTAGAGTACGTGGTAGAAGTCGAGGTCAGCTTCCATCATCTTTAATTCACACACAAAACCGTTGGACAGGTGAAGCTAAAATATGTCTCACATCTTGTGCTCCCTAGTGGACAAACAGGTGCCGGGAAGGGATGTTGTGTTCTTGCTGGATGGATCGGATGGCACTAGAACTGGATTCCCAGCTATGCGAGACTTTGTGCAAAGAGTAGTAGAGACACTCAGTGTGGATGACAACAAAGACCGTGTCTCAGTGGTTCAGTACAGCAGAGATCCAACTGTCCAGTTCTATCTGAACACGTACACCACAAAGGGCGAGATCCTCGACACTGTCAGAGGTTTGAGGCACAAAGGCGGAAGACCCCTCAACACAGGAGCAGCTCTCCTGCACTTGAGGGATAATGTCTTCACGCCCTCTGCCGGGAGCAGGCGGCTGCAGGGAGTTCCACAGGTCCTGATATTGCTAAATGGTGGAAGGTCTTTTGACAGTGTGGCCGCACCAGCCTCTGCTCTCAAACAGCTGGGTGTGTTGACCTTTGCCATTGGGACCAGGGGTTCTGACAGCAGAGAACTGCAGGAGATAGCACACGATCCCAGTTCCGCTCTATCCGTGTCTGAATTCACTGACCTTCCCAGTATCCAAAAGCAGCTTCAGTCCTCTGTGGAGGCTGTGGTTACTGATGTCACCCCAGAATCACCAACTGTACTTGGTACGTTAACTTGCACGTCCTCTTGCCCCAAGGGCTAAGTGACTTGTTTCACCTGCAGCCAGGGAAAGAAAAATCAGCACGATGTGCGTCTAGCTTCCATGTGTGTATTTGAGGAGAGGCCCTGGTGGGCTTTCCTCCTCCTTAACGTGGAAGTAGGCCAGTCGTTGTAGTTTCTTTGAAACAAAGAAAAGCAGGGAAGAGAAAGAAAGAGATAGTTCCCCACTTGATGATGGTGATGATGATTAGTTGTGGAGTATACTTTTTTACAATGTTTTTATTTCACTTGCTGTCTTCCTGTCTTTTCTCAGTTGACACTGCCAAAAAGGATGTCGTATTCCTTCTGGACAGTTCAGATGGCACAAGAAATGGCTTCCCTGCCATGCGTGAATTTGTTGAGAGAGCTGTGGAGAAGCTGAATGTTGGACAAAACAGAGACCGTGTCTCAGTGGTCCAGTACAGCAGAGACGCAGAGGTCAATTTCTATCTGAACACTTACACCACAAGAGAGGATGTTGTGGATTCAGTCAGAGGGCTGAGACACAAAGGAGGCAGACCCCTCAACACCGGGGCGGCCCTCCAGTACGTCAGGGACAATGTCTTTACAAACTCCTCCGGGAGTAGGCGCCTGCAAGGCGTTCCACAGATGTTGATCGTGCTGACTGGTGGAAGGTCTTTTGACACTGTAGATGCCCCGGCCTCTGCTCTCAAACAGCAGGGCGTCTCTGTGATTGCCATCGGAACAAGGGGCTCTGACAATAGAGAGCTGCAGAAGATATCGTATGAACCCAGTCTTGCCCTATCAGTGTCTGAGTTCACTGACCTCCCCAGTGTCCAAGAACAGCTCTCCTCAGCAATGAGCACAGTGGTAGTGAGGGCCACGCCGGTGACTCCAACAGTGACTGGTAAGAAATCCACCGACTCTTACATGGCTAGGAGGCACGATGACATGTAGTAATAGTGTATTGCACTGAGTTCAGGCCAACAGTTTTCCAAAAGGTTGTAGAGTACGTGGTAGAAGTCGAGGTCAGCTTCCATCATCTTTAATTCACACACAAAACCGTTGGACAGGTGAAGCTAAAATATGTCTCACATCTTGTGCTCCCTAGTGGACAAACAGGTGCCGGGAAGGGATGTTGTGTTCTTGCTGGATGGATCGGATGGCACTAGAACTGGATTCCCAGCTATGCGAGACTTTGTGCAAAGAGTAGTAGAGACACTCAGTGTGGATGACAACAAAGACCGTGTCTCAGTGGTTCAGTACAGCAGAGATCCAACTGTCCAGTTCTATCTGAACACGTACACCACAAAGGGCGAGATCCTCGACACTGTCAGAGGTTTGAGGCACAAAGGCGGAAGACCCCTCAACACAGGAGCAGCTCTCCTGCACTTGAGGGATAATGTCTTCACGCCCTCTGCCGGGAGCAGGCGGCTGCAGGGAGTTCCACAGGTCCTGATATTGCTAAATGGTGGAAGGTCTTTTGACAGTGTGGCCGCACCAGCCTCTGCTCTCAAACAGCTGGGTGTGTTGACCTTTGCCATTGGGACCAGGGGTTCTGACAGCAGAGAACTGCAGGAGATAGCACACGATCCCAGTTCCGCTCTATCCGTGTCTGAATTCACTGACCTTCCCAGTATCCAAAAGCAGCTTCAGTCCTCTGTGGAGGCTGTGGTTACTGATGTCACCCCAGAATCACCAACTGTACTTGGTACGTTAACTTGCACGTCCTCTTGCCCCAAGGGCTAAGTGACTTGTTTCACCTGCAGCCAGGGAAAGAAAAATCAGCACGATGTGCGTCTTGCTTCCATGTGTGTATTTGAGGAGAGGCCCTGGTGGGCTTTCCTCCTCCTTAACGTCGAAGTAGGCCAGTCGTTGTAGTTTCTTTGAAACAAAGAAAAGCAGGGAAGAGAAAGAAAGAGATAGTTCCCCACTTGATGATGGTGATGATGATTAGTTGTGGAGTATACTTTTTTACAATGTTTTTATTTCACTTGCTGTCTTCCTGTCTTTTCTCAGTTGACACTGCCAAAAAGGATGTCGTATTCCTTCTGGACAGTTCAGATGGCACAAGAAATGGCTTCCCTGCCATGCGTGAATTTGTTGAGAGAGCTGTGGAGAAGCTGAATGTTGGACAAAACAGAGACCGTGTCTCAGTGGTCCAGTACAGCAGAGACGCAGAGGTCAATTTCTATCTGAACACTTACACCACAAGAGAGGATGTTGTGGATTCAGTCAGAGGGCTGAGACACAAAGGAGGCAGACCCCTCAACACCGGGGCGGCCCTCCAGTACGTCAGGGACAATGTCTTTACAAACTCCTCCGGGAGTAGGCGCCTGCAAGGCGTTCCACAGATGTTGATCGTGCTGACTGGTGGAAGGTCTTTTGACACTGTAGATGCCCCGGCCTCTGCTCTCAAACAGCAGGGCGTCTCTGTGATTGCCATCGGAACAAGGGGCTCTGACAATAGAGAGCTGCAGAAGATATCGTATGAACCCAGTCTTGCCCTATCAGTGTCTGAGTTCACTGACCTCCCCAGTGTCCAAGAACAGCTCTCCTCAGCAATGAGCACAGTGGTAGTGAGGGCCACGCCGGTGACTCCAACAGTGACTGGTAAGAAATCCACCGACTCTTACATGGCTAGGAGGCACGATGACATGTAGTAATAGTGTATTGCACTGAGTTCAGGCCAACAGTTTTCCAAAAGGTTGTAGAGTACGTGGTAGAAGTCGAGGTCAGCTTCCATCATCTTTAATTCACACACAAAACCGTTGGACAGGTGAAGCTAAAATATGTCTCACATCTTGTGCTCCCTAGTGGACAAACAGGTGCCGGGAAGGGATGTTGTGTTCTTGCTGGATGGATCGGATGGCACTAGAACTGGATTCCCAGCTATGCGAGACTTTGTGCAAAGAGTAGTAGAGACCCTCAGTGTGGATGACAACAAAGACCGTGTCTCAGTGGTTCAGTACAGCAGAGATCCAACTGTCCAGTTCTATCTGAACACGTACACCACAAAGGGCGAGATCCTCGACACTGTCAGAGGTTTGAGGCACAAAGGCGGAAGACCCCTCAACACAGGAGCAGCTCTCCTGCACTTGAGGGATAATGTCTTCACGCCCTCTGCCGGGAGCAGGCGGCTGCAGGGAGTTCCACAGGTCCTGATATTGCTAAATGGTGGAAGGTCTTTTGACAGTGTGGCCGCACCAGCCTCTGCTCTCAAACAGCTGGGTGTGTTGACCTTTGCCATTGGGACCAGGGGTTCTGACAGCAGAGAACTGCAGGAGATAGCACACGATCCCAGTTCCGCTCTATCCGTGTCTGAATTCACTGACCTTCCCAGTATCCAAAAGCAGCTTCAGTCCTCTGTGGAGGCTGTGGTTACTGATGTCACCCCAGAATCACCAACTGTACTTGGTACGTTAACTTGCACGTCCTCTTGCCCCAAGGGCTAAGTGACTTGTTTCACCTGCAGCCAGGGAAAGAAAAATAGTACGATGTGCGTCTTGCTTCCATGTGTGTATTTGAGGAGAGGCCCTGGTGGGCTTTCCTCCTCCTTAACGTGGAAGTAGGCCAGTCGTTGTAGTTTCTTTGAAACAAAGAAAAGCAGGGAAGAGAAAGAAAGAGATAGTTCCCCACTTGATGATGGTGATGATGATTAGTTGTGGAGTATACTTTTTTACAATGTTTTTATTTCACTTGCTGTCTTCCTGTCTTTTCTCAGTTGACACTGCCAAAAAGGATGTCGTATTCCTTCTGGACAGTTCAGATGGCACAAGAAATGGCTTCCCTGCCATGCGTGAATTTGTTGAGAGAGCTGTGGAGAAGCTGAATGTTGGACAAAACAGAGACCGTGTCTCAGTGGTCCAGTACAGCAGAGACGCAGAGGTCAATTTCTATCTGAACACTTACACCACAAGAGAGGATGTTGTGGATTCAGTCAGAGGGCTGAGACACAAAGGAGGCAGACCCCTCAACACCGGGGCGGCCCTCCAGTACGTCAGGGACAATGTCTTTACAAACTCCTCCGGGAGTAGGCGCCTGCAAGGCGTTCCACAGATGTTGATCGTGCTGACTGGTGGAAGGTCTTTTGACACTGTAGATGCCCCGGCCTCTGCTCTCAAACAGCAGGGCGTCTCTGTGATTGCCATCGGAACAAGGGGCTCTGACAATAGAGAGCTGCAGAAGATATCGTATGAACCCAGTCTTGCCCTATCAGTGTCTGAGTTCACTGACCTCCCCAGTGTCCAAGAACAGCTCTCCTCAGCAATGAGCACAGTGGTAGTGAGGGCCACGCCGGTGACTCCAACAGTGACTGGTAAGAAATCCACCGACTCTTACATGGCTAGGAGGCACGATGACATGTAGTAATAGTGTATTGCACTGAGTTCAGGCCAACAGTTTTCCAAAAGGTTGTAGAGTACGTGGTAGAAGTCGAGGTCAGCTTCCATCATCTTTAATTCACACACAAAACCGTTGGACAGGTGAAGCTAAAATATGTCTCACATCTTGTGCTCCCTAGTGGACAAACAGGTGCCGGGAAGGGATGTTGTGTTCTTGCTGGATGGATCGGATGGCACTAGAACTGGATTCCCAGCTATGCGAGACTTTGTGCAAAGAGTAGTAGAGACCCTCAGTGTGGATGACAACAAAGACCGTGTCTCAGTGGTTCAGTACAGCAGAGATCCAACTGTCCAGTTCTATCTGAACACGTACACCACAAAGGGCGAGATCCTCGACACTGTCAGAGGTTTGAGGCACAAAGGCGGAAGACCCCTCAACACAGGAGCAGCTCTCCTGCACTTGAGGGATAATGTCTTCACGCCCTCTGCCGGGAGCAGGCGGCTGCAGGGAGTTCCACAGGTCCTGATATTGCTAAATGGTGGAAGGTCTTTTGACAGTGTGGCCGCACCAGCCTCTGCTCTCAAACAGCTGGGTGTGTTGACCTTTGCCATTGGGACCAGGGGTTCTGACAGCAGAGAACTGCAGGAGATAGCACACGATCCCAGTTCCGCTCTATCCGTGTCTGAATTCACTGACCTTCCCAGTATCCAAAAGCAGCTTCAGTCCTCTGTGGAGGCTGTGGTTACTGATGTCACCCCAGAATCACCAACTGTACTTGGTACGTTAACTTGCACGTCCTCTTGCCCCAAGGGCTAAGTGACTTGTTTCACCTGCAGCCAGGGAAAGAAAAATAGTACGATGTGCGTCTTGCTTCCATGTGTGTATTTGAGGAGAGGCCCTGGTGGGCTTTCCTCCTCCTTAACGTGGAAGTAGGCCAGTCGTTGTAGTTTCTTTGAAACAAAGAAAAGCAGGGAAGAGAAAGAAAGAGATAGTTCCCCACTTGATGATGGTGATGATGATTAGTTGTGGAGTATACTTTTTTACAATGTTTTTATTTCACTTGCTGTCTTCCTGTCTTTTCTCAGTTGACACTGCCAAAAAGGATGTCGTATTCCTTCTGGACAGTTCAGATGGCACAAGAAATGGCTTCCCTGCCATGCGTGAATTTGTTGAGAGAGCTGTGGAGAAGCTGAATGTTGGACAAAACAGAGACCGTGTCTCAGTGGTCCAGTACAGCAGAGACGCAGAGGTCAATTTCTATCTGAACACTTACACCACAAGAGAGGATGTTGTGGATTCAGTCAGAGGGCTGAGACACAAAGGAGGCAGACCCCTCAACACCGGGGCGGCCCTCCAGTACGTCAGGGACAATGTCTTTACAAACTCCTCCGGGAGTAGGCGCCTGCAAGGCGTTCCACAGATGTTGATCGTGCTGACTGGTGGAAGGTCTTTTGACACTGTAGATGCCCCGGCCTCTGCTCTCAAACAGCAGGGCGTCTCTGTGATTGCCATCGGAACAAGGGGCTCTGACAATAGAGAGCTGCAGAAGATATCGTATGAACCCAGTCTTGCCCTATCAGTGTCTGAGTTCACTGACCTCCCCAGTGTCCAAGAACAGCTCTCCTCAGCAATGAGCACAGTGGTAGTGAGGGCCACGCCGGTGACTCCAACAGTGACTGGTAAGAAATCCACCGACTCTTACATGGCTAGGAGGCACGATGACATGTAGTAATAGTGTATTGCACTGAGTTCAGGCCAACAGTTTTCCAAAAGGTTGTAGAGTACGTGGTAGAAGTCGAGGTCAGCTTCCATCATCTTTAATTCACACACAAAACCGTTGGACAGGTGAAGCTAAAATATGTCTCACATCTTGTGCTCCCTAGTGGACAAACAGGTGCCGGGAAGGGATGTTGTGTTCTTGCTGGATGGATCGGATGGCACTAGAACTGGATTCCCAGCTATGCGAGACTTTGTGCAAAGAGTAGTAGAGACCCTCAGTGTGGATGACAACAAAGACCGTGTCTCAGTGGTTCAGTACAGCAGAGATCCAACTGTCCAGTTCTATCTGAACACGTACACCACAAAGGGCGAGATCCTCGACACTGTCAGAGGTTTGAGGCACAAAGGCGGAAGACCCCTCAACACAGGAGCAGCTCTCCTGCACTTGAGGGATAATGTCTTCACGCCCTCTGCCGGGAGCAGGCGGCTGCAGGGAGTTCCACAGGTCCTGATATTGCTAAATGGTGGAAGGTCTTTTGACAGTGTGGCCGCACCAGCCTCTGCTCTCAAACAGCTGGGTGTGTTGACCTTTGCCATTGGGACCAGGGGTTCTGACAGCAGAGAACTGCAGGAGATAGCACACGATCCCAGTTCCGCTCTATCCGTGTCTGAATTCACTGACCTTCCCAGTGTCCAAAAGCAGCTTCAGTCCTCTGTGGAGGCTGTGGTTACTGATGTCACCCCAGAATCACCAACTGTACTTGGTACGTTAACTTGCACGTCCTCTTGCCCCAAGGGCTAAGTGACTTGTTTCACCTGCAGCCAGGGAAAGAAAAATAGTACGATGTGCGTCTTGCTTCCATGTGTGTATTTGAGGAGAGGCCCTGGTGGGCTTTCCTCCTCCTTAACGTGGAAGTAGGCCAGTCGTTGTAGTTTCTTTGAAACAAAGAAAAGCAGGGAAGAGAAAGAAAGAGATAGTTCCCCACTTGATGATGGTGATGATGATTAGTTGTGGAGTATACTTTTTTACAATGTTTTTATTTCACTTGCTGTCTTCCTGTCTTTTCTCAGTTGACACTGCCAAAAAGGATGTCGTATTCCTTCTGGACAGTTCAGATGGCACAAGAAATGGCTTCCCTGCCATGCGTGAATTTGTTGAGAGAGCTGTGGAGAAGCTGAATGTTGGACAAAACAGAGACCGTGTCTCAGTGGTCCAGTACAGCAGAGACGCAGAGGTCAATTTCTATCTGAACACTTACACCACAAGAGAGGATGTTGTGGATTCAGTCAGAGGGCTGAGACACAAAGGAGGCAGACCCCTCAACACCGGGGCGGCCCTCCAGTACGTCAGGGACAATGTCTTTACAAACTCCTCCGGGAGTAGGCGCCTGCAAGGCGTTCCACAGATGTTGATCGTGCTGACTGGTGGAAGGTCTTTTGACACTGTAGATGCCCCGGCCTCTGCTCTCAAACAGCAGGGCGTCTCTGTGATTGCCATCGGAACAAGGGGCTCTGACAATAGAGAGCTGCAGAAGATATCGTATGAACCCAGTCTTGCCCTATCAGTGTCTGAGTTCACTGACCTCCCCAGTGTCCAAGAACAGCTCTCCTCAGCAATGAGCACAGTGGTAGTGAGGGCCACACCGGTGACTCCAACAGTGACTGGTAAGAAATCCACTGACTCTTACATGGCTAGGAGGCACGATGACATGTAGTAATAGTGTATTGCACTGAGTTCAGGCCAACAGTTTTCCAAAAGGTTGTAGAGTACGTGGTAGAAGTCGAGGTCAGCTTCCATCATCTTTAATTCACACACAAAACCGTTGGACAGGTGAAGCTAAAATATGTCTCACATCTTGTGCTCCCTAGTGGACAAACAGGTGCCGGGAAGGGATGTTGTGTTCTTGCTGGATGGATCGGATGGCACTAGAACTGGATTCCCAGCTATGCGAGACTTTGTGCAAAGAGTAGTAGAGACACTCAGTGTGGATGACAACAAAGACCGTGTCTCAGTGGTTCAGTACAGCAAAGATCCAACTGTCCAGTTCTATCTGAACACGTACACCACAAAGGGCGAGATCCTCGACACTGTCAGAGGTTTGAGGCACAAAGGCGGAAGACCCCTCAACACAGGAGCAGCTCTCCTGCACTTGAGAGATAATGTCTTCACGCCCTCTGCCGGGAGCAGGCGGCTGCAGGGAGTTCCACAGGTCCTGATATTGCTAAATGGTGGAAGGTCTTTTGACAGTGTGGCCGCACCAGCCTCTGCTCTCAAACAGCTGGGTGTGTTGACCTTTGCCATTGGAACCAGGGGTTCTGACAGCAGAGAACTGCAGGAGATAGCACACGATCCCAGTTCCGCTCTATCCGTGTCTGAATTCACTGACCTTCCCAGTGTCCAAAAGCAGCTTCAGTCCTCTGTGGAGGCTGTGGTTACTGATGTCACCCCAGAATCACCAACTGTACTTGGTACGTTAACTTGCACGTCCTCTTACCCCAAGGGCTAAGTGACTTGTTTCACCTGCAGCCAGGGAAAGAAAAATAGTACGATGTGCGTCTTGCTTCCATGTGTGTATTTGAGGAGAGGCCCTGGTGGGCTTTCCTCCTCCTTAACGTGGAAGTAGGCCAGTCGTTGTAGTTTCTTTGAAACAAAGAAAAGCAGGGAAGAGAAAGAAAGAGATAGTTCCCTACTTGATGATGGTGATGATGATTAGTTGTGGAGTATACTTTTTACAATGTTTTTATTTCATTTGCTGTCTTCCTGTCTTTTCTCAGTTGACACTGCCAAAAAGGATGTCGTATTCCTTCTGGACAGTTCAGATGGCACAAGAAATGGCTTCCCTGCCATGCGTGAATTTGTTGAGAGAGCTGTGGAGAAGCTGAATGTTGGACAAAACAGAGACCGTGTCTCAGTGGTCCAGTACAGCAGAGACGCAGAGGTCAATTTCTATCTGAACACTTACACCACAAGAGAGGATGTTGTGGATTCAGTCAGAGGGCTGAGACACAAAGGAGGCAGACCCCTCAACACCGGGGCGGCCCTCCAGTACGTCAGGGACAATGTCTTTACAAACTCCTCCGGGAGTAGGCGCCTGCAAGGCGTTCCACAGATGTTGATCGTGCTGACTGGTGGAAGGTCTTTTGACACTGTAGATGCCCCGGCCTCTGCTCTCAAACAGCAGGGCGTCTCTGTGATTGCCATCGGAACAAGGGGCTCTGACAATAGAGAGCTGCAGAAGATATCGTATGAACCCAGTCTTGGCCTATCAGTGTCTGAGTTCACTGACCTCCCCAGTGTCCAAGAACAGCTCTCCTCAGCAATGAGCACAGTGGTAGTGAGGGTCACGCCATTGACACCAACTGTGACTGGTAAGAAATCCACCGACTCTAACATTCCAAGCTCAGGCTATGAGGCACAGTGGCGTGTAGTTAAAGTGCTTTGCACTAAGTTCAGGCCAGCCAGATCAGCGTTGACAAATCAGTTTTGCAAAGGTTGTAGAGTGCGTAGTAGAAGTCGAGGTCAGCTTCCATCATCTTTAATTCACACACAAAACCGTTGGACAGGTGAAGCTAAAATATGTCTCACATCTTGTGCTCCCTAGTAGACAAACAGCTGCCGGGCAGGGATGTTGTGTTCTTGCTGGATGGATCGGATGGCACTAGAACTGGATTCCCTGCTATGCGAGACTTTGTGCAAAGAGTAGTAGAGACACTCAGTGTGGATGACAACAAAGACCGTGTCTCAGTGGTTCAGTACAGCAGAGATCCAACTGTCCAGTTCTATCTGAACACGTACACCACAAAGGGTGAGATCCTCGACACTGTCAGAGGTTTGAGGCACAAAGGCGGAAGACCCCTCAACACTGGAGCAGCTCTCCAGCACTTGAGGGATAATGTCTTCACGCCCTCTGCTGGGAGCAGGCGGCTGCAGGGAGTTCCACAGGTCCTGATATTGCTAAGTGGTGGAAGGTCTTTTGACAGCGTGACTTCACCAGCCTCTGCTCTAAAACAGCTGGGTGTGTTGACCTTTGCCATTGGAACCAGGAGTTCTGACAGCAGAGAACTGCAGGAGATATCACACGATCCCAGTTATGCTCTATCCGTTTCTGAATTCACTGATCTTCCCAGTGTCCAAAATCAGCTTCAGTCCTCCATGCAGGCTGTGATTATTGATGTCACCCAAGAATCACCAACTGTACTTGGTACGTTAACTTGCACGTCCTCTTGCCCCAAGGGCTAAGTGAGTTGTTTCATCTACATACAGGGAAAGAAAAATCTGTGTGATGTATGCTTAGCTTCCATGTGTGTATTTGAGGAGAGGCCTTGGTGGGCCTTTCTGCTCTTTAAAGTGGAAGTGGGTTAGTCATCATAGATTCTTTTGAAACAAAGAAAAGCTGGGAAGAGAAAGAAAGAGATAGTTCCCAACTTGATGAAGGTTATAATGGTTAGTTGTGGAGTATACTTTTTACAATGTTTTTTTTTCACTTCATGTCTTCCTGTCATTTCTCAGTTGACAGTGCCAAAAAGGATGTCGTATTCCTTCTGGACAGTTCAGATGGCACGAGAAATGGATTCCCTGCCATGAGTGACTTTGTTGAGAGAGTGGTGGAGAAGCTCGATGTTGGACAAAACAGAGACCGTGTCTCAGTGGTCCAGTACAGCAGAGACGCAGAGGTCAATTTCTATCTGAACACTTACACCACAAGAGAGGATGTTGTGGATTCAGTCAGAGGGCTGAGACACAAAGGAGGCAGACCCCTCAACACCGGGGCAGCCCTCCAGTACGTCAGGGACAATGTCTTTACAAACTCCTCCGGGAGTAGGCGCCTGCAAGGCGTTCCACAGATGTTGATCGTGCTGACTGGTGGAAGGTCTTTTGACACTGTAGATACCCCGGCCTCTGCTCTCAAACAGCAGGGCGTCTCTGTGATTGCCATTGGAACAAGGGGCTCTGACAATAGAGAGCTGCAGAAGATATCGTATGAACCTAGTCTTGCCCTATCAGTGTCTGAGTTCACTGACCTCCCCACTGTCCAAGAACAGCTCTCCTCAGCAATGAGCACAGTGGAAGTGAGGGTCACGCCATTGACACCAACTGTGACTGGTAAGAAATCCACCGACTCTAACATTCCAAGCTCAGGCTATGAGGCACGGTGACATGTAGTTAAAGTGCTTTGCACTAAGTTCAGGCCAGCCAGATCAGCGCTGACAAATCAGTTTTCCAAAGGTTGTAGAGTGCGTGGTAGAAGTTGAGGTCAGCTTCCATCATCTTTAATTCACACACAAAACTGTTGGACAGATGAAGCTAAAATATGTCTCACATCTTGTGCTCCCTAGTAGACAAACAGCTGCCGGGCAGGGATGTTGTGTTCTTGCTGGATGGATCGGATGGCACTAGAACTGGATTCCCTGCTATGCGAGACTTTGTGCAAAGAGTAGTAGAGACACTCAGTGTGGATGACAACAAAGACCGTGTCTCAGTGGTTCAGTACAGCAGAGATCCAACTGTCCAGTTCTATCTGAACACGTACACCACAAAGGGTGAGATCCTCGACACTGTCAGAGGTTTGAGGCACAAAGGCGGAAGACCCCTCAACACTGGAGCAGCTCTCCAGCACTTGAGGGATAATGTCTTCACGCCCTCTGCTGGGAGCAGGCGGCTGCAGGGAGTTCCACAGGTCCTGATATTGCTAAGTGGTGGAAGGTCTTTTGACAGCGTGACTTCACCAGCCTCTGCTCTAAAACAGCTGGGTGTGTTGACCTTTGCCATTGGAACCAGGAGTTCTGACAGCAGAGAACTGCAGAAGATATCACACGATCCCAGTTACGCTCTAGTCGTGTCTGAATTCACTGACCTTCCCAGTGTCCAAAATCAGCTTCAGTCCTCCATGCAGGCTGTGATTATTGATGTCACCCCTGAATCACCAACTGTACTTGGTACGTTCATGTATGAATTCGACTATCTTCGAAATAATTTTATACTCCAAACCAAAATGTTTTTATTGTAAATTGTTTACTTACCTTCATTTCATCATTAATTAAATGAATCACAAGAAAATAAAAATGTATAAATTCATACATCCTATCTTAAACAGGTTAATCTCTTGGAATATATTATGTAATTCCATTTATAAACAAAAACAGAATGATATGGATTCTAATTTAAAAAAAAGGACAATTTTCATTTCCAAATCATAATTGCACAACTCAAAAAATAGCTTTTACTTTTAGTAAGATTGTATTACTTTTGCACTTGTTCGGTATTTGTTTACATCTTTTTAGTTTGCAAACTACATTCTTAGAAGTGCTGCAGTGCTGCTGTAACACAATCATCTTTTGCTCAACCTTCCACTTTCACAGTTCTTGTAATGATTTATCCATTATATTCTTCACTCCATTCAGCCTTTTTGCACATCTCTTCAAAATGTGATTCTTTTTTTCACGTAATATCTTCTCTTGTTCAAGATCATTTGATCGGATTGAACGGCAAGCGCTCTTGTAACATTGTGGACATTCTTGATTCTGAGGACACTCTTGAATCTCAGTTTTGCTTTCAATTTATGTCCTTTCTTTTGCAAGCAACAACTACTCCTTTTCATCCCTTTCATATTGTTAGTGTGTTTTTAACACAATTCGTATTCTGACTTTTGTTCATACATCAAAAAAACAGTTTTTATCCCATGTTGTTTTTATTACACTAAAGATATAAATCTCATTTGAATCAAAATAATATCTGGTAGTATTGTTATTTGGCATAAATTGGCAAGTTTTCTATTCACGAAACAACTAGCAGTTATCTTCCTTATTGTTTTCCATTTTATTTTTTCAGTTTTGCTTTTGAATGATATACCAAATGACCAGTGGCGGTTGGTGAAAAATATTCTAGGTGGGGCTGTTCGTCCCTGAAGTTTTTGGTGACCATCTTGATAAAAGAACCCCAAACCCATATTTAGGGATAAACATTAATTATTTAATTGCCTTTGATAAATCAGCAGTTTGACAGATAATGACAATGAACAAACAGTAGTCTTTCACTGGTGGCACACAGTGGATGTGAAATATATTAGCAAATACTCTTAATACAAAAATATGGTTATTAAAAGGCATGTGTATAATGTAACCTACGGCAGTGATTAATGTTAACTATAGACAAAGTGTGACAGGAACACTATAGGAGGAGCATAACGTGATTAAGTTTAGTCAGACCTTGCTAATGTGAGATGTTAACTGCTGCATTATCAGGTTTGACTGATGACAACTGTGAACGTACTGGTCACACCTGTAAACAGAACAGTGCGCTGCAGCCTGATGCTCTGCATCGGAGACGTCCTGTCACAGGCCTGGGTGATTAGTTTCCCCTGGTGTCACTCAGGAATAACAGTGTCCAGTCCAGTGTCACAGAGGGCTGGATGAACTAATAAAAACACTCCCGGACGAGCTGTGAATGCATGGCGGACGAACCAACAGCATGCAGTCCAAAAGTTCGCTCCGAGCATAGGCTATATAAATAAAAAGAGAGAGCTGTCTCTGACGTGCCGGTTAACGGTGGCGGTCCTCCGGTGCTCCTCTCACACACTACGCGGCCTCCTGTCGCATCATAGCAGCCTCCCGCCACCGACCCAAAAGCAACACAGAGTTTTATCCACCTGTTCATTGTATTTCCTCACCGTGAAACTGTGTTCTTCATCCAGCTGTGGAGCTACAGTATGCTGCTAGTCCTGACTAGCTTGGCTAACGTTAGCTGACAGCACCGTTCATGTGTCCCTTGAGAGTTCATGTTTTTTTAATCCGTTCAGATAAATAGGTCTCTAACTCCAGTAACAGTCCGTGTGGTATCTGTCCTCACTGTTTTAAAAAGTAAATTAAACGGGAACCAGAATTTGAAACTGATGAAAACTCCGTAGCCATCCTGCTACCGAGGAAAGCTCCTCGGTTAATTTCCCCCTTGATTACTGGTTGCCATGGGAGGCTAAAATGTTTGGTTATTTTCTGCGCCCCAAAGGGGTAAAATCTGACAACGCTAACTGGCTAAATTACCTGTTGCTCCGTATATCTTTTACTTAGCAACAGTCACTGATTGGCTGAGCCGGTACACTGCTGGGGTGACTTCTCCAGTGCCCCAGACAGAGAGAGTAAATGAACCTGTAGGCAAATTAGCCTCTAAATAATGGTTTTATTTTATATACAGCTCCATTTTACATTCGCAGGTACAATAAGAAAAAAATATTAATTTTAAATTATTATTTTGGAAAAAAATAATAATCGCATTTCATCGGGGGGGCAGCACCCGAGTGCCCTCTATTGACCAGCTGCCATTGCAAATGACAGTATATTGTATATATATACAGTATATTAACAATTAACAATTATTCTCATCATAAACTTCTTGCAAAACGCAAACAAAAAAAAAAACACTTAAAATAAAATAAAATGTGCGGTTATTCTATTTTTCAATTCAAGCAAATCATCATTGTTGCAATATGATAATAGAATCTGCATAGGTATCAAGAAAATAACATAACTTGTCTTGTGGTATTAAGGCTACTTCATTTACATGCTAAGTTAACTTGGTCTATTGTTTATGTCAAATTGAATTTGTGTTGTTTTCTCCTGGTTTAAAAAACCAAGACATTTAACGGTAGCTTTTTGTGTGTGTGGTGTGTGGTGTGGATGACTAGCATGACGAGATATGTCTTGAATGCATTCTTAGTTGTGCATTTGAGATGTTGTAAATATTATTGTTTAGTTGCTGGATGAGTATGAGTTTCATGAGTACAGCAATATTCCATCTTAAATTTTTAAGAACATTTTGTAAAATAAATTTCACGAAAACCATTTGCCATGGAAGAATCACTGGTCTGATTTTCAGGTATCAGGTTATGAAAACTGAGCTTGAGTAAAAGTATTGTTTTACATTCATGTAGGAAGGAATCGGCATACATGTATTAGGTAATCAAACATTAGTGTATGATTGCTGATTGTTTTAGTACACATTTTGATGATTTCAGTATCAGCGTTCATAGGATTAACTTTTTTTCCTGTCTTTTAGCCGAGGCAGTTGGACCACGGAAGGATATCGTTTTCCTTGTTGATGGATCCGACGGCGTTGGACGGGATTTTCCTGTCATCAGGGAATTTATCCGCAGGGTCGTGGAGAGCCTCAATGTGGGCGAGAATAAGATCCGTATTGGTGTGGTCCAGTATGGCGACTCTGCTCAGGCTGACATGTATCTAAACTCGTTTACAACCAAAGAAGGTGTTTTGAATTCTGTGAGGGCAATCAGACAGCGAGGAGGCAGACAACGTAACCTGGGTCAGGCCTTGCAGTTTGTGAGTCAGGATGTTCTGACAGCAGCTCGTGGAAGCAGGAAGCAAGAGGGTGTACCACAGTTTGTAATCTCCATCTCAAGTGGATCTTCAACAGATGACATCAGCCGTCCAGCATCTTCCCTCAAACAGTCTAGAGTAATTCCCCTCAGCATTGGGACCAGGGATGTTAATCCCACAGAGCTCCGGGTGGTGTCATATGTGCCTAACTTTGTCTTCACTGTAGATGACCTCCCTAGCCTGCACACAGTCCAAGACAACTTAATCACCACTATCACTGAATTGTCAGATGATGCCATTCAGAATATGCGCCCAGTTTTCCCAACTCCTGATGGTAATGTTATTAATTTTATTCATGTCTTTAAATGATTTGCATACTTAATTTAATTGCAATGAGTGTTGAAATCAAGTTTTTTTATATCTGCATTTATTTTAGTGTTAACATGATAATCCACTCTCAATTGTACTGTCTGTCCTCTATATCTACAAGTTACTCTAGGAACTAGTGCTCATATCTTGTCACTGTGCTTGTTTCCTTTTTGAGCAGTAATCACACCAACATCCACAGGAGGAGAAAAGAGGGATGTCGTATTTCTGATTGATGGCACGACAGCAATGCGTAGTGAGTTCCCCTCGATCCGTGAAATGATAAGAAGAGTTGTGGACAAGCTGGATGTTGGAATGCAGAAGGTCCGAATAGCAGTGGTACAGTACAGTGATGACCCAAAGTTAGAATTTCTTCTGAACGAATACTCCACCAAAGAGGAGGTACGCCAGGCTGTGATGAGAATTCGAAGCAAAGGAGGAAACCGCCTAAATACAGGTCGCGCTCTTGAGTGGGTCTCCAAAAATATCTACCAGAGATCAGCGGGAAGCCGTATTGAGGATGGAGTCCCTCAGTTCCTCATCCTAGTTACAGGTGGAAAGTCTGCAGATGATGTATCTGGTCCAGCTGACCAACTTAAGAGGGGCCAGGTTGCACCCCTTGCTATTGGCTCAAGGAATGCTGACCCTGATGAATTGAAACAGATTTCCCTGAAGCCTGAGCTCGTATATACAGTTGATAATTTCCAGCAGCTACCAAGAGTGGAATCACAGCTAATTGATTCTGTCAAAACAATGTCCACCGCTGACATCATCGCCAGTTATACTCCAGTGGAGATAGGTAAGAAATACGTCTCATATTTTACAACTGACTCATGGTACACTGATGGTGCAGGAAGTTGTGGAGCTGCTTTAAAATTAAGTATGTCCTTTTCTCCCCACTTGCAGACCCCATACATCTTGGGAAGAAAGACATTATCTTCCTCATCGATGGCTCAGACAATACAGGTGCTGGGGGCATTGCTCATATCCGTGACTTCATCCTTCAACTTGTCCAACAACTAGATGTTCAGCCTGATCAAGTGCGTGTAGCTGTTGTCCAATATGCAGACAGAGTTAAAACAGAATTCTCCCTCAACTCACACAACAACAAGCCAGCTGTTATCTCCGCAATCAAAAGACTTCGTCAGATGGGTGGTCGGTCATCGGACCTAGCTGATGCCATTAACTATGTAATGCAGAATGAGTTAAGACCCTCTGCTGGTGTTCGCCCAACTGAGGCCTCTCAGCATCTTGTGGTTCTAACAGGCGGACGTTCCTCCCAAGATGTTTCCATCTATGGGCCTCTGCTAAAAAGCTCCCGGGTTAGCTGTATTGGTGTTGGAGCAGGTAGTGCTGACACACGGCAATTATCCCAAATTGCCACCACCTCAGATGATGTTCTTCAGGTTCCTACATTCCCTGGACTGTCAGCACTCCAGGATAAGGTTGTTGCCAGATTGCATGGGACGATCCCTGTGGAACCACCCACAGTGGACATAGATAGTAAGTTGTGCCAAAATGTACACATTTTACAGGGACTAAATAGTTTTTTTTAATTGGCCCAAAGAATACTAAAATCTATTGACTACATTCACTCTGTTTATTGCTATATTCTCATTCATCTATGTCTATCATCATCAGTATCTCTGTTTTTTTCTTATAACAGCAGGCATACCCTCTAAGAAGGCTGACATTGTATTCCTGGTGGATGGCTCTATAAATTTGGGTCGGGAAAACTTCAAAGAAGTGATGTCGTTTATCATCAACCTAATTGACCTGTTCTACAATGATAGAGACAACCTGCAGTTTTCCCTGGCACACTTTGCTGCAGATGTGACTGATGCTTTTTACCTCAACACATTCAAGAACAAGCAAGAAATAATCGATGCCATTGAGCGCACAGAGTACAAAGGTGGACGTAAAATCAACATTGGTGCAGCAATTCGTCATGTTGAAGATGTTCACTTCACCAGAGAAAAAGGTAGTAGGATGGATGACGGCACTCCTCAGATCCTGATGGTTGTCACAGGAGGGCGCTCCGCTGATGACAGTAAAACAGCAGCTCTCGGTTTGAAGAGCAAAGGTGTGAGAGTTTTTGCTGTAGGAGTGGGCAATACCGGGAATGAGCTAGAAAACATCGCAAGCGAGTCTTCTACCGTGGCTCGTGCAAGCACGTTTCTTGAGCTTTCAGAGCTCAATGAACAAATCCTGGAGACTCTGGATGATGAGGTGAAGGGGAAACTCTGTGTTGGTGCGCAAGACACTCCTAAAAGTAAGAGACATAGAATTTTTTGTTAATTTAATTTACAGCAAAGTTATTTCACATTAATGAGCAACTTATTTCTTGGTTTACAAAAATCATGCTTTTTTTTTTTTTTTTTTACAGCCTGCAATGTAGAGGTGTTGGTTGGCTTTGATGTTTCTGGCCAGAATATCTTTAGTTCTCAGACCAATCTCCAGAGCAAGATGGGTGCTATTCTGCAGAGGATTTCCAAAATGGCACCTATTAGTTGCTCATCTGGGCAGATTCCCTCTGTGCAAGTGGGCATGCTGGCCATGGATTCTGCTTCTGAGCCTGCCCAACTGGACTTCACAAACAACGCTGATGAGCTGTTTGAGGGCTTCAGAGCTTTGCGTAATCGTGGCCCCTTTTTACTCAATGGCAAGACCATCTCAGCTTACAACAATAGGTTCAAGACAAGACAGGATGATGCTGTCAAGGTTAGTTACTGTTACTGTTAGTTACATCAGCACCAGGCTGATTCTGGCATATTTTAAAAGGAGAGGTGTTATCTTAAATGTTCAGTTTTGTCCAGTTCAAAAAAAAAGAGGAAAAAAGAGTTTTCTGAAAGAGAGTTTTCTGACTGACTCCTGTTTTTCCCCATAAAGGTTGTTATTCATTTGACTGATGGTCTTGACGCCCCATATGCTGAAATGAAAAGGCGAGTTGTGGAGCTACAGCAGTCAGGTAAAAATCAGCTGCAGAACAAATCTGCCTTTGATGCCTATTTAAACCTAAACCTCTAGATTAAAGTAATGTCATGTTTAGAATTGTTACAGAGATGTATGCTTATGTGCTTAACAGGTGTGAACAGTTTCATTCTCGTTGGGCTGGAGCGGGTGAACAAATTTGAGGAGGCTTTGATGTTGGAATATGGCCGTGGCTTTAGATACACCAGACCCCTACGTGTCAATATTATGGACTTGGACTATGAGCTTGTGGAAGAACTGGTGAGTACGAAGTGGTCAAAGGCATATAAATGTTTTTGTTGTCTTCATTCCCATAAAGGGCTTCATTGTTGTTAATATTTGTTTTCTTTTTCTGCACAGGATAATATTGCAGAGAGACAGTGCTGTGGAGTGCCTTGCAAGTGTATCGGCAACAGAGGAGATCGTGGAGCAGTTGGACTACCAGGATCTAAGGTATTTTATGTCCAAAAAAATCACTTTTATCAAGCTCTTCCAAACATTGGAAACCTTTTCTTTTTAAAATCATTGTATTCTAATTTGATTTTTTTCATTTTATTATTCATTAATTGTTTTGTATTATTATTTCTATTATCTTTCAGGGTAATCCAGGATTACCAGGAAGCCAGGGACATCCTGGAGATGAAGGTGGACCTGTAAGTTTGAATGCTTTGCTTAGTTTGAGTCAACAGTGTTTCCATTAGAGACTTTCGGGCACCTGCTGTAAACTGTTAACCATGTTTCTATCCTCAAGAAGACAGTGAAAACAATGCTTTCTCTTTCCCACCTGTTGGGTGTTACTTCACATTTAATCCCTGCTGTGTTATGCCCCTCCAGATTATTTTAATGTCTTTGTTGTGTAATGACAGGGAGAGAGAGGTCCTCCTGGTGTGAATGGAACACAGGGTTTCCAGGGATGTCCTGGACAAAGAGGTGTCAAGGTAAAAGCTTTGATCTTAACTTTTCTAACTTTTATGTTCATGTTTATGTTCATGTTCATGGTATTGTGGATTCTTTTTTTTAAATATATATATTTTTTTCCATCATTCAGGGTTCTCGTGGGTACTCAGGAGAAAAGGTACGTTTTTTGTTTTCTTCATTATTAGAAGAAAACTTTTAACCAAAATGTTTCGCACACTGATTACCAATCAATCAACCTATCAACATTTTGCAGGGTGAATTTGGAGAAATCGGTCTTGATGGCATCAATGGAGAAGAGGTAAGTGTGTGTTATGTAAGGTGTTGTCTTTCAGTCTATGTCTTTTTATCTCATCTTGGCTGTATGAAATTGTGTTCCACTCTCTTTGTCGTGTGGCAAAGACATGCATTCAGTTTATACATTACTGTGGGCTTTAACTGGTTTCTGCTAAATGTTTGCAGGGCAAAAGTGGAGTGGCTGGACCCCCAGGAGACAGAGGAAACCCTGGCAGAAGAGTGAGAGACTAGTTGCAGTTTTAGTTCCAAATTTTGGTTTAAACACATTTTGAAGTTGTACAGTTAGTGCTGATAAGTGCTCACTAAATATATGTTTTGTATTTAGGGCCCCAAAGGCACCAAAGGGCAAGCAGGAGACAGTGGAGAAAAGGGAATCAGAGGAGACCCTGTGAGTATTATTAAAACTGATAAATTGGTAAATTGATATACTGTTTTAGTGATCAATGAAGTGATCAAGGCTGATTATAGTCTTGCATAACATTTGTCATTTGGTAAATTTGTGTTTAAAAATAGAGTAGTAAGTTCTTACCTGTGTGAATATGTCAGTGGTCAATGGCAAAAAAATTGATTGGATTGCATGAATGATAAGATTTTTTCTGTCACATTTCCAGGGAAAACATAGTTTAAGGCTGTTCAAATAGCTGAATTTGAAAATTCTTTCCAATAGGGTACAAGTGGGCAAGATAACAACCGTGCAGGACCTAAAGGAGAGGCTGGTGATGCTGGACCAGCGGTAATGAACATATTGTATTGTTATAGAAAAACAATTCTGCCAACACATTACATTGCTGTTTGTATGGGTTTGTTTCACTGGATATTTGTGCTGAAATCATAGGGAGATCCTGGTCAGGATGGAAAGAAGGGAGGACCTGGTGAACTTGGAAGACCGGTAAACAAATTGGACTTGTGGTCATTATCTTCATCTTCCTTGGCAATGTATTTTGCTTACCAAGACCTATTTCTCCTCCTAATTTGTTAGGGAGCTAATGGCAGAAGAGGTCCACCTGGACAGCCTGTGAGTTCCTTTTTGTTTGCAATAACATACATCATTTAATACTTGTCTCAGTAACTATTTAGCTCTTGGAAGTTATTGTAAAATCCTTCTGCTTGTATGTAATTAAAGGGAAATGCCGGAAAGCCGGGAGGTGCTGGTGAGCCAGGAGAGGCTGGTATTGGAGGATCTAGAGTAAGTTTCTCATTCTGTATACACTACTTTACTACTGCAATCATTACTGTTTCTTGGCTGCAAGAAAAGTGGACTGTGACTGGAGTATTTATCAGTGCAGAAACGTGTGTTCATTCTTTACTCATGGTGTTCATCAATATCTGCTTTGTCCTTACTAAGGGTCAAACTGGACCAAATGGTGCCCCAGGACCCAGAGGAGAAGATGGGAACCCTGGACCGAGGGTGTGTGAACCCCTTTGGTCCATTTTATGAAAAACAGTCAACAGTATTTTTAACAGAGTAAAACTAACTCTTTTGTCTGGATGTTTGTTTTCTAGGGTCCTGGAGGTGACTCAGGTCCCATTGGAGAAAAGGGGAGAAGAGGAGCTATTGGTCGCAAGGTACTGAGTGGAATATAACTTAGTGTAACTTCCATTACAGGCTTGTTTCATTTATAAACACACTGGACTAAAGCAAGCTCTCTCACATTACTGTACACACCGTGCAGTCTACTGATTGTGCTATAAGTAAACATATAGGCCATGCTTAAAAAACACATGAAATTATGAGATTAATTAAATCTATAGCAACTGCTGCCAATGTAAAGAAATATTTGCTTTGACATTGTCTTTCAATCTCTTAGTGTTTCTGTTTCTTTCTCATTCTCTCTGTCCTCATTCTTTTTTAGGGAGAGCCAGGAGACCCAGGACCTAAAGGCGTTGTTGGACCTCTCGGCCCCCGTGGAGAGCCTGTAAGGATGGAACTGGATCTTCTTTGCATGCAACATAATTAAACACTGTTTAGAAATGGACAAGAACTTTTTCACAAAAAATATAAGGCATACACGGTTTAATCCATATGTATTTATATTCCAGCTGTTAATTATAAGACATTTGTCATCATAATTATGGCCACAACAAGAGGAGAACTCAAGATCAGCTACAGGCTACAAGTCTAAAGAAGCAGTTTTCCTACTGTGGCTTATACTGTACATCTGATAATGCATGTGGTGTGTTTTTTTCGTTGAGGAATAGCTGCTTTGCTGAGGGATATGTCATTTGCTCTCACATAACAGTGCTTGCACTGTAATGCTGGGACAAAGATGTTTGTTTTGTTTAACTGCTACTACAAAAAAGTGTGTGCAATCTCTCTACAAAGAAAAACAGCTGAAGCTATTTTTCCTTATAGGGTGAAGATGGTAGAGATGGCTTTGGTGTTGTAGGGCCCAAAGGAAGAAAGGCAAGTATATGTTGTGATCATATGATTAATGTTTTTTCAAATACACAAATATTTCAGGTAATAGAACGTCATAATTTTGAATAGAACAATAAAAAATTCAATATCACTGGCCTATTCAAAGTGAGAAGTCATTATAAACTTCTGTATCTGTACCAAAATCAAATTCTAATTCAATGCAACATTCTAAAGTATGTCTGGATTTATCTCCACAGGGTGATGAAGGCTTCCCAGGATTCCCAGGACCAAAGGTAATGGAATATACTCACTCCTTCAAGTACATTTTTTGACAGAAGTTTAGGTTAGAAGTTGCACGGTGTAGTGTTGTATACGTGCTTTTGGTGTCGGTTACTTGGTTTCATGTGTGACACTTTCATTTCTGTAGGGTGCAGCTGGTGACCTTGGCACCCAGGGTGGACCCGGACCCGGCGGAAATCGTGGACAGAGGGTATGTTTTTCCACCCTTGTTGGATTTGTTTAATGTGAGCATAGTGCATATTGTTAACATAACAGGAGATAACACTAAGCAAGTTCTCCAGCACACACCTTGCTCAAGAGCATCACTGGGCACGACGCTAGAGGACGGCTTTTGAAGTTTGGGGTTAAATGTATAAGATGCATTCCTTGCAGTGAATTTTATGGCATTCAGTCCACACTGAGACTGAAGCTTTAAAGGAGCTGTTTATGAATAATGCAATTGCGATATATCCAACAATAGCATTAACGGCTATTTATTTACTAATAAAGCAGAAACACTGTGAGTCTGCCTTCAATCTGCTCTAAAGATATAGCTATGTTCAGAGGACTTGTTATCCCCTTGCCATTCCGACGCCCCGCCGGCGGGCCCGCGGGGGGGTTTTAATCAGGGAGGTGTCATAGAGGATGTCACCAGTCACTTGAAATAGTCATGCCACATATCGTTGGAAAGCTAAAACTCTTGTGATTAAAGATATGCCGACCATTCCTAAATATAATCATCACAGCAACACTCGAATCAGACTATAAACATGCTAACAAAGTTCGTAAAAAGCCGATATAACTCACGATTTGTGTCAGGGCAGGCTCAGGATCACAGGGTTTCCCCACAAACTTGGTGTCGTTACATTCAGAAAAGTCCAGTAAATCCAATCCAGTAAAGTATTTAGTCCAAAACACACGGTTGTACCGGTAGATAACCTCATCCCGCTGCTGCATCTTATGAAATTACGCATTGTATATCCAGTAAATCCGTTTATTTCTCCTCATAAGTCCGGCGTTTACATGAAAACAATGTTTATTTCACTTTACAAAATGGCGCTGCCCTCTGACCTTTCGATTGACAGCTCACTCGACCAATCACAAGCTCCCTGTCCCCGGCTGCCGCCTGCAATAGCGAATGAGTGGCTGTGTCTCATGAGGAACATCCCCTCCGACAGCTCTGAATGGCTTCAGCCACTAGGAACCGATCCCGATGGCAACTGATGCATTGAATAGCCAATGAGATTACGAAACGAACGATGTGCTGCATTCACTGTCCCTGGGAAAAGGCAGCACTGCCATCTTCATGCGTAACTTTGCAAAAGCTGCACTTTGGCGCATGTATTGTTTCTCAATGGCAACTTTAGGAAAACGCCTAGATATACACTTAGAAAAACATGTGTAAAATACTCATTTTTAGCAGGATTGTTATCAAATTTGAACTGGGGCCAGGTAAGGCTTCATGCTGTAGTCCCATTGTGTTTTCCAGCTAAAATTCTCAGCTACACTCATCTTCAGGCATCTGATTGCAACAAAAAAATTCAGGCGAGAATAAAAACATTCTAATTCAGTGTGCTCCCACTTAGATTACTCAATGATAGTAGCACTTATAGTGATTATTTCAGTTTGGGGAAAAACTTCAGAGTGATACCTTTCAAAAGAGACCAAGCCCATCCATATTCTCCAAACAGTTCAAGAACAGCATTCAATTTACTTTGGGTACGCCTTGGATAGGCGAATATTACAGAATTTATAGGAGTGGTAAGAGGATATTATACTATGTACTATAAATTGCCCAAACTCTTGTCAAGCAACACTCACTACCACCACCTGCCACCAGCAAGAAACCACAGTTGGCAGTAGTGATAACTTGAAAAGCCCCTTAAAGTCAAGTTCTTTTTGCATGATCAACAAATGAATAACCTCAAAATCAATTCTGTCAATTCTTTCCAGGGTGTCTCTGGGAATATAGGTACACCTGGACAGAAAGGAGAGGTTGGATATGCTGGACCATATGTAAGCAACTTCAGTTCTACATTAAATTCATATAAAATTGGATATTTATGATTTACAGTATCTTTTGTCTCATCTCTTTTTATTTGAAAATGTATGACCTGCTGCACCATGTTATATTGATAAGTTCTTAAGATGATTTGAAATAGTTAGGTTAAATAAGTAATCTTAAAAAAAAGATAATAAATAGAGCGATTTATAATTGTTGGGTGTTAGTCCATCCCATGTCCAGCTGTTAACACAACAGTTTTTTTTTCCCCCACAGGGTGACAAAGGGCCGAGAGGACCAGGTGTTGTGGTCAGTGCTCCTTTATCTCCATTAGACATATTATTTAATGAAGAGAGCAAAATTAATTTCTGCTGGCAATATCTTTCAACATATTTCTTTTGTCCCTTTAGCAATGTGATTTGGTCAAGAAGATTAGAGACAACTGCCGTGAGTATAATTTAATTGAAAAAAAAGCCCTCCATGTATTGAAATCATATTGAAATGTAATAATGTCATTGTGTTGTATGCTAAAACAATGTCTTTCCATGTTTTATTTCCTCTTCTCTACCAGCTTGCTGTTATGGTGAGTAAAAAAAAAAGTTTTCATTGTAATAACTGCTTTGATTGCTGTGTATGGACTGCATACACTACTATGCAGATAATGAAATCTTCTATGTGTGCATTATTAGGTAAGCTGGAATGCCCGCTCTACCCCACTGAGCTGGCCATTGCCCTGGATGCCTCTAAGCAGGTTAACCGTCAAGCCTTCAGCAGAATGCGTGAGACAGCCCTGCGTCTGGTCAAAGACATCACCATCGCTGAGAGTAACTGCCCAAGAGGAGCTCGTGTTGCTTTGACTCTGTACAACAGTGAAGTTGTCACTGAGGTCCGGTTTGCTGATGCATTGAGGAAACGCGCTCTGGTGCAGCGCCTTGAGGGTCTGCAGACTCTGTCAACAAATAAGTCACGCAATCTGGAAACAGCCATGAGCTTTTTGGCCCAGAACACCTTCAAGAGGGTACGCAGTGGCTTCCTAGTGAGGAAAGTGGCCATCTTCTTTGTTGGTGAGCAACTTGGACAGGTACAAGCAGTTACTAATGCAGCTCTTCGCCTCCATGATGCTGGAATTGCCACTCTGTTCTTGGTCAGCCGTGAGGAAAGAGCTCTGACCAGAGCCCTGCAGGTACGACAAACAAACAAAGCAGATATCTCAAAGGGCAACATTACAGTACAGCATATTTACTGCTACTTTTTGTCCACCAGATCAACAACACGGCCATGGCCCAGGTTATTGTCCTTCCTAGCCCAGGAAGTGCACAGTATAATTCAGTCATCCAAAAGGTTATGAACTGCCACATCTGCTTCGGTAAGAGCTCTGTGTGTAGACCATGTGTAGACCATGATTCAGATCAATACTTTATACGGGACCTTTAAAAATAAAAACTGAACTTTTTGTTTTGTTTTGGATAAATAAGCTAAATAACTCTGATCCTAACCTTTTGTGATATCACAATAGATTACATGTTTCTTTTTTTCTTTTTCTTTTTTAGATTTCTGCTCTCCAGACCAAATGTGTGACTATGTGCCTCCACTGTCCACCCGAGACAGAAGGTCTTTCACCACAGATGTGGACATCGACATGGCCTTTGTCGTGGACAGCTCTGAGTCCACCTACCCAACCGTTTTTACTGAGATCAAACGCTACATAGCTCAGATAGTGGAACACCTACATGTGTCTTCAAATCCCACATCGTCTCATCACCATGCCAGAGTTTCTGTGATCCAGCAAGCACCTTATGAGTACCTCCACAATCAGACCGGCTCTCCCATCCACGTTGATATTGGCTTGACTGAGCACCACTCGGCTCAGGACATCGTCCGATTCCTGCTGGACAAAACACCACAGCTGGAGGGTGGCCGAGCGCTGGCAGCGGCAATCGAATCAACAGTGGAGCTGGTATTCGAGCAGGCACCACTCCCACGAGACAGGAAGGTACTGATTCTCTTTGTGACGGGAGGTGTGGAAGAAGAGGGGGAGCAGCTGGTGCGTATTGCCACCGAGGTCAAGTGTAGAGGCTACTTCCTGGTCATCATGGGCGTGGGGAACAGGCTGACTGCCGGAGATAGCCGCGTCTTGTCACGCATGGCCAGTGAGCCATCAGATGTCTTCTTCAAAAGGCTGGACAGCCTCTCACAGTTCTACGACAAGCACCTCCAGACCTTTAGCCAGCTGTTGCCAAAGTATATCAGCAGTAAGTTCAAGACAGACACCAGCACTTCAATCTATTTATTTTTCTGTGCCAAATCCTGTGAGTGAAACTCTGTGTTTGTCTTCAAAGTTGAAAACGCTTTCTACATGTCACCTGAAGTCTCCAAAAACTGCAAGTGGTTCCAGAGTGACCAGCCACTGAAAAACCCCTTCAGTTCATCACAGCAAGAGGAGTATGTTTTATGATATAGATGGACATGTTTTACACCATAGCATTGATCAGTGTGCATTGATTTTAATCCACTATTTGTTGGTACATTTATAGGAAACATCAGAAGCATCATGAAAATCACCAAGCAGTTCATCAAAGAAAGCAGAAAGGTGAGATTTTAGATGTGTTAAAATTATCTGGAAATACTTCTCCAGGTAATTTCAGTGCAACCAATGGTTGATTTGAACTTTCTTTCCCTCTGACTGTCCATAAGTCAGAAATCAGCACCATTTTTTAAATTCCCATGAACCTGTGATTTTATGCTGCTACTGTCCAGCCTTGACACCCTTGCCTTCTACTACATCAGATGCAGATGAGCTGCACGTCTTCAACATCACCTCCAGTGGCTTGAAACTGCGTTGGAGCAGCCCAGACCCAAAACTCTTCGTCTACTTTGAGGTCACAGTGACACGGTTGGTGGACCACACCCTGGTACTGAAGACCAACGTCTCCAGCACCGAGCTCGCTGTGGACAACTTAGAGAGTGCTCAGACATATCACGTTGTGGTCTCTGCCCACACCTCAGAGGGTCAAACTGTCTCCACCCGTAAAGGCATCGTCACTACTAGTAAGTCCATAAACTCACCTTCTCAAATATACTGTAAGCTTCCTTTTTACCACATAAGATGGAGTGTTTTTAAAAAAACAAAACAAAACAAAACAAAGCAATATCACTCATAAGATGTCAACAACATAGGTATGCAGACAATATGGTTTTTTGGCTTTGGAACTTTGAAGCTCTGCCATTGTAGACAAAACTGTGAATGGTGGTGGCTGTGACATTGAGATTCAATCATAGATTTATCTTTGATTGTGGAAGTTTTTGGATGATTGTCACAATCATTTATACATTACAGATTGATTGTTAATTTTGTTATTTGTAAATAAACTAGTGAATAAACCAAAGGCACTTGTCTTGCAGAAGCAGCAGAGCATAAACGAGTCAACCAAGGCATCAGTACTGTAACCACACCACTGGACAAACCAGAAACTGGTAAGTGACAGTGCATGTGTGTGCATTTTCTGTTTTTAACTTTTATTTCATTCAGTTTTAACCTTTCAGACCATACTCAGTGTTTTGTCTGCTCCTGCCCTGTGTTAAGGGTCTCTTCAGAGTTGTGTTTAGCTGGGTTTCCTATGTATGAAGTATGGAAGTCACATAAGTAAAACCTGATGGTTCAATTTACAGAACATCATGTCCCATGCTGTAATGCAATAATATGTCAAGTAAACTATTGGACAAATGTGTTGTTAATCAGCTCAGTGGTGCATGTCAAAACACACTGAAGGTAATTTAGGAAAAAAAAAATCTACTGCTCAGGCACAGAGTTTTGGTTTGTAGGTTAAATCTTTTGTATAATATGTTTTGACAAACTTAACAGTTGAGGTTGCAATATCTGTGTCGCTCTGTTTACTCTGAAAATAGAAACACATGTGCAGATTTGTTTTAGGAATAAGTGCTCACAGCTGCTGCTTCATTTGGAAGACATGGACTTAAGACCTAACTGAGACGGGACAACGTCTTCACTGACTGTGAGAGGGTCAAGCTTAACCTGCCCTGTTATCAGTCAGTTGTAGGTATAGGAAAAGCAATGCTGGCTTCATTAAGAACAGTCAGCGAGTGCAGTGCTTCAACACCCCAGCATGAGCAGTAGCATGCTGCAGTTTACAGAATGTTTTCTCAGAGAGGAATCTGCAGAATGCAGTGAAGCTGTGAAGAAGTAATTTCTGGCCATGAAGGTGACTAAAATAAACTAACACTTAACAGTGGCTGGAGTTAGAACTAACAACTTGAACTTGCACTTAATCATCTTTCACTCTACTGACAGCTTTTAATTTCCAAATGTAAACCCTCTCTAATAATTAATCAATTAATTAAGACTCATTTGACCCCATTAGACCACCCATAATCTTCTAATATGGATTAATCTGTTATTAGCAACTTTTTAACAGCACACTTAAACTGTATGCCTTGTGTAGTTACATATAACCTCTCTCTCTCTCTGTCTGTCCTTCATCAACACTGTTTTTTTTGCATGTTCTAGTTAATGAGTTTGCAGACCCATGCTCACATGACTATGACGCTGGAATGCCGTGCAAAGACTATGAGGCTAAGTGGTTCTTTGACAGAAAGAACGGGATCTGTACACAGTTCTGGTACGGAGGTTGTGGAGGCAATGACAATAGGTTCGACACTGAGACCCTCTGCTTG
The DNA here is from genome assembly GCF_905171665.1 of Trachurus trachurus. Taxonomy (NCBI): domain Eukaryota; kingdom Metazoa; phylum Chordata; class Actinopteri; order Carangiformes; family Carangidae; genus Trachurus; species Trachurus trachurus. The sequence continues at coordinate 2,399,738 of NC_139899.1, forward strand.
AAACGCTGCATGAGGTCAGGTAAGTGGCCGCTGCTGCCAGGCTCTCTGAGCGAGCGTGCTGCTGCCTGGAGTGACAATAATCTAATGCAGCAGACACAAAACCTACAATTGGCCTTTTGCTAAATCCCACACCACAGGATAGTGGAAGTTCAACCATAGTGTACCAGCTGTAGCCAGGTGTGGCAGCCTTCCCAAGCTTGAGTTCTCCACATGCCAAAAATCACTCTCCAAAATCAAAAGAAAAAGAACAAATGTGCTTCAAAATTCAATATGCCTTGCTACAGCAGTAGTACCATGTGTGACCAGGGGCAAGGGGCATGTCATTCTCATTATAATTCTTACTATTATTAATTTTATACATGGAGTAGACGTCACTTTAAAATATACATGGGCGCCAACTGTAAGTTTATAATCTTAAATCAATGGCTCTGTCCTGCATTTTTTGTAGCTCCAGTTTCATTTTGTTGTTATGTTTGCCAAAGTCAGCAGTGCTTCCTTAAAAGCCCTTTCTCTTGTAAAGTATGCTGTTTAAAATGTACATTTAAAATTTTCCACAGAACCAGAACCTCAGCAGCAGGTCCAGCACCAGGTCCAGCAGCAGGTCCAGCAGGGTGAACAGGTGGCGATGCTTCCAGTTCCTGGTGAGATCCAATGCACACTCAGTGAGATTGATAGGCCTTCAATAACATGAATAGTTTCTTCTTTCCTGCTTCCTTTTTGACAACATAGCTGACTTTGATGTGGTTCACGTGCTGGCCAGTGTTTATTAAAAAAAACAAAACACACTTCCTTCTTCAAATCCACATCCTCAAGATGTTTTTAGACCACCCATAATTTTGGGTATACTGTATATCTGGACTTCAAGTGTTACCATGTTATATGTGTTGCATAATAAAATAGCTGCAAAATGAACTCATTTAGCAGAACAACAAGTCCTTTGTATTCAACTACAAACCCACCCCGCCTCCTCCTCTGCTGCCCTTCAGATCATCTACATGACTGATGGAACAAGTAAAAAGCCAAGTTTGGAAAAAAGAGAAGGTTATGCCTTTGTCACAGGAGCGAGCCAAGTCATAACCACGGATACAATGAATGAAGGCCTTATTCACTGGTTCATTGTTTCTTTGGCAGTTGAGCTCATACAGAGTCCATTCAGTTTGCCAGCACCTTGTCAGCAGTGGAGTAAATTGGCTCAAGACACTTACAGTAATAGAAAGTCTGCTCTACACCGAAATGCTCATACGTTATGATTATGGTGGAATAAAAATCTGACTTCTTGTAGAATCAGAACCAGAATCAGAAAACTTTTATTGTCCCCTGCAAAAAAGCAGTGGAAATTCTTCTTTGACATGAAGACACAAGTTAAAAACACAGTTTAAAGCAGATATCAGCTTCACGGCCGTTTCGGCTAATGCTGCGTTCAAGGCAGGCTTTTGAAACCGTAAGTTACAGCTTCAAGTCACAACTACGACTTGGTAGCGTTCCAGGTAACCCGTAGCTCGTGTTTTTACCATCCTGTTGTCTGTGAAAGTTCCCTATAACGGCCACTCGTAACTTCCGACCCGTGAACTCGTACCAGATCGAACTGGTATGACTTCACAGGAAGGAAAAACACAAAGTACGAGTTTCTTTGAACGCACCATGAGTTAGCAGCCCCCGCCCTTGTCAGGCATCAATTGGTCCTCGTGCTACGTCACCACATTCACGCGCATCCCTTGGCTGCACACACAGCCCTTCATGCCGTTCTCTCTCCTCATTGGATAACACTTGTATCCCACAAGGAAAATTTTCTCCTCGGGTTACAGCAGAGCAGAGTGACGGAGAGACTCGTGTTTAGGCTGAAATACTTCATGTAAGTGATTGCTGACGGAAAATAGGACTATTTAGGACTTATATTAACAAAAACATTCCACTGATATCTGCTTTAACATAAAACAAGTACAGTACAGCACACATAATACAAATAGAGGACATCAAAAAAAGATTTCATAGTGAGTTGTTGATGATGTTGATGGCGGATGAGAAGAGTAGCATGGGTTTTCACACTCCGACTGATCGTTACTCTTTGTCACTCCCCTCCCAGTGGCCTTAACAGCTGTGGACATTTGCCAGCTTCCCAAAGAGGAAGGTACTTGTGCTAAGTTCGTCCTCAAGTGGCACTACGACGCCCACAGCAAGGCCTGTACACGTTTCTGGTACGGAGGCTGTGGCGGAAACAAGAATCGCTTCGACACACATGAGATGTGTGTGAAGGCCTGTGGAAAACCAGGTATGTTTGGTATTTCTAATCTGAAACTCCAAGTATCAGTGATCGCTCTGCAATACACACTTACTTGCAATGAGGAGACACAACAGTGTAGGCTACATGTCATCAAGTTTCAAGAATATATCTTTGATTCTACATTATCAATCCCAAAACCCTACATGTGCTTATGATTCTGTATAATGCTATGTAATGCTGAAAGGTTGTGATGGTGGACTAGTTACCCAATGAGCACCTTTTAATATACTTGTTCACAACTCAGAAGCTAGGAACTGTGATGTACGATTGACCATTTCACAGTTTGAAAAAAAAGTAGTAACCTAATATACAGGGTATTTTAATATCACACCCCATGAAACACACCAGTGTTCGCACTGCATGTTGATTATATTTAGTGCAGAAACATAGCTCATTGCATTTGGCTAAATCTCATTGCTGACCTCTTTTTGATTTTCCCAACAACCATGCACATCTGTGTCTGTAGCTAAACTGATTAGACAGGCACCCAACTGTGCAATAACCAGATCCCTATCTCATTATCTTTGAGATACAACATGATGTCAATGAATAATAAAAAATAATTCCCTAAATTTCTCCCTCATGAATCTGGCAGTGTTGTAAGAGTGTAACACTAAATCGGCAACATACTCTCCTAATATATGCACATACTTAACCGCCATTTTTCTTTTCCATTCTTTCACAGCACCTGTCAACCAAGGAGTCATTGCTAAAATAACAACATAGGACAGAAGAGGCAAACATGGCCATTTTTACCTCTGTTCAATGGCCGTGCTACAAAGATGCAATACCAAAGCAATGGTGGCTGCACTGGATCCACAAAAATGGACTTAATACCCAAATTCTTGAAGTAGTCTTTTTCACAGCAAGAAGGAAAGCAACACAATTTGCTGCATGATTTGTTTTAACCTACTGGTGCTACATAGTATGTTTGTTTTACAGATGGAGTTTGATAAATGCATTCAGTCTTGTAAGTCAAGTTTTCTGGAGCATCATATGAGTTTTCATATTTTTTAAAGTGCAGTTTTATAATGAATCAAGAACCTTATATGAATATCTTGGAGCAGAGATTAGCAATAAATCAATACATGCAGGAATCGCATTATGCAGTAATCTTATGTCATTTCGTTTTTTGTTTTATTTTGTTTTGTTTTGGGTTTTTTATTTTTACATTCCACATTCACATATTGATGTAAGTTGTTTTCAAGCTCACTTGATTCCTGTTGAATCCTTAATCATTCCTTCACTATTTTTACAGTCACAAGATCCACAGCAGTGTTTACACAGGTCTTATATGGCGGCGTGTGAATTTGAAAAGACAGTGACCAACTGCTTGGAGGCAAAAAAAAAAAGAAAAAAAGAAAAAAAAAACATTAATGTAACACAAAGTGCACTTCTGGAGCCACTGCCTTAAAGACACAAGTTCCAGTTGTTGAGAAATGGAATGTACTTGTCAAGCTGTTTTTTTATTTTATTTTTGTTTTATCTGGTTTTACTGAAATTTGTGTTTCATCTGGGTATAGGGGAAATAAAAATGAATCAAACTTTCTATTAACCTTGAGTAACTCATTCTTTTCTTTCTCGTTTTTTGAATCAAGTTTTATAGACAAGAAACAGTTACCAAGAGTCGCAGAGTAGTATGTTTGACATACTCTCAAAGATAAAGCTTAAAGATTGTTTTAAACTAATGCTATTGATGTTCCATGTCATCTCTCATGTGTTTTTATTTATATACAAATTTGGTTCATTAAAGTGGGAAGGCAAGACTTCAAATTTTGCTCGAGTTACTTTTGGATAAAGTCTCAGTGAATATAGTGTGTTTTCTTTAGATGCTTATTTTTGATATTTTGGTATTCAGAGGTTCTCAGGTGTTATAGTTGGACCCATGTTATCAATCTTACCTTTGTATGGTAAATTTCCAATCATTTCCTAATATGCAGCAGATTATATTCCCACTCACCTTTACACAACTGAAGCCAGCAACAAATACTGTATGTACTTAACAAAGTTATAAAATCATCTCTACTGTGAACCGTTTCAAAATATGGAGTTAAATGCAGAGCCTGGGAGGTGATCACAATACTCTTAATATCATGTTTAGGGTTGAGGTCAGCATCCTGTTTAGTTGAAAGAAATAATCCCAAATTACATGAATCATCAACTACCTTGTGTTATATACGTATTTTTTATTGTGATTTAATGCAGTCGTTTTTTATTCATTACATTCATTACATGGGGACTGACCCCGCTGGGGCAGCTGTTGTGGATTACTCTTTAAGACATATCACCTGTGGTGGCTCGTCAGAGGTAATGTGGGGGCGTGCCTCCCAGTTGAAGAGTGCCTTGCGTGCAGCAGCGACTCTGTCTGACACACAAGCCCATAAAAGCTCCTAGTAAAATCCGATAGTTGGAGGGTGAATTGGCCGCTGGTAATTGCTACTGGAATCTGTACAAAAGCACAACAAACACGCATCTATGTGGTGGTATACTTTGCTTCTGCAAGTTAGTGTGTGATTGTATGTAGAGTGATTAGTGCGTGCCATATTTTCAGTGAGTCTTGTATCGAGAGGAGGCAAATGGTCCAGCAGGGCGTATCTGTTTGGGCTGTGGCATAAAGATGCCTATGAACACAACCAGTGGCATCACATTAGGCCTATTTTAGGGGGGCTGAACCAGAGTGAACATTGTTTGAGAGAATCCAGCCTTCTGCATGAACTGTTTCATACTGCCAGTTGGAGTAACGGAGGCTAGGGCTTTTTTTAATCAAACGTCTGGCCACTCTCACTGAGTGGCTGCCCAAATCCAAATGGCCAAGAGTGGTGGTTTTGAATGACCCACATAATCATCTTATCTCTCAGGAGTGACTGTCAGGGTGGTGATACCCCTATGATTGCAGCCCCGCCTACTATCCAGCACACTGCCGGCTGGAGGAGCGGCATTTGGTATTCTCTATGTCAGATGCATCTGATGAAGGGGACGTTGACATCTTGGGCATCCATCCATGCATTTATCACATCCAGATTACTGCAATAGTATCCTCTATGGTTCACAATCCAAATTTCAATACCCCCCCTTCACGCTGGTGGCAGATCCTCAGCACTGGGAGGTTCTGGCAGCAGAGACCTACACTATCTTAGGAGCTATCAGGGAGGTGATGCAGGACAATTGTCAGACTGGGTTTTATTCACATTTCTTCCTCATTCCCAAGAAAGATGGGAGGATGCAAATGAGCAGCATCTCTGCCAAAGCAGCAGCCAATTGCAGACCAGGATTCTCACAGCGGGAGAAATTGAGCCTAAATAGACGCATATGCAGCACAGCTTGAAAGTCCCGCCCCTTTGGCCGTGACATCAGCCAACCAACTTGGTACGTGGGAATACACTGGGACCAGGTGGTGTCATCAGATACTGATAGACTGATGTGCCTCTAAGAGTAAGAGCTGCCCTTGTGGGGTCATACCTATGAAATAGGATGGTTGGACTCAGAACCTAGGTTACAATGTAACCATCCGTGAATCTGAAACCTGAGACCTAGTACAAATTGTTTTTTTTAATTAACATTTTCAGGAAAGAACAGTAACAATTATAATATATTTTCCTTTAAAAAATACAAATAGTGCTGCAGCTGGAGGCTATTAGACATAAAGTGTTTTTCCAAGTGAATGTGCTCAGATAATTACTATGGCCATTGGTGATTTGTTCACTTCCTCCAGGAGCTGGATCCTCTGAGATATGTAGCCCACCAGTTTGGGTGCTTCACAGAATCTCAAGGGAACTTAAACTGATGTTGTGTTTGGGTAATATTTATCTCACAAACATCTGACACAGCCAAACATCTCTCAATTTATTATCAGCAAAGTTGATGTCAAACGGCAGGCAAAGAGTACAGTATAAGGTACACCTGTGTTTGCATTACAGGACTGTACAGCTAAAATCATTCTTAAAGATCCTATAAAGAGTGTTGACAACTTATGAGGACATCTAAGTAACTGCAGAGCATGCATGATGTACCCATATGCATGATGTACCCATGTGGTCACCAAAGCCATTCCCAGCAGCAGAAGCTTCAGCAACCACCATCACGCATTCACATGGAAAAAAGGGTGATTCTTCTGTAAGTGGGGCAACATCCAGTATAGTTTAGTCATGTATGCAACAATGACTGATGTTACTGGTTTGGATTTGAATGAGAAGATTGTTGCACTTTATGAGACAAATTGCTTCCATTAATCGTCCCTAATTGGAGCTACTCGGCACAGGTGTGTCCACATACTCGTGTTTACCATACAGGTATCACCATAATACTATTATGTCATTTTGCTTTCATAAAGGACAAAGTGTCTTTATATTTTGTAGCTTTGGAGCCACAGTCTCTAACCACATTTTATAAACATCTGACTGCCTCAGGTACTATATATACTTGTGATACTTGTGTGACTTTGTGACTTTGTGTGTGCAGTGGTTATAGCCCATTGTTACTTCTTTCTCTAGGCCGTTTTCCAGTCTGAAAACAAAACATTTTATTTGTGCACCACAAAAATGGCCATATTATACAGTTTACCTCAGAATTTAAAGTGTTTGACAGCTTCAGATACCCTCTAAGAGATCAGACCTTAAACACTTTTCAGCAGACAAAGAGACAAAGACACCAAAGTGCAGGCCTTGCTGTCTTTTGATGGAGGCAAAGATTAAATATTTGGTCAGTAAATGATGAAGGCTTGCTGATGCTTTCTGTCCTTAACCCAGGCAAAACTTCCAGATGTTAGGTTTCCTTGGGCTGTTTGACAGAATTCATTGTTTTTTATAAACTCCCTTGATTTCGTCACACACTCTCCACTTCACTTCACTGTTTCATCACTGCTTCATCTCACACTATGGTCCACCAATTTTTTCCCCCAGCATTCAACATGTTTGAATGTTAAACACCAGTCATTATAATGAAAACAATGACTCATAAGTTGTTACATAGGCCAATTTTGTCTTTCTGTCGCTGTGAGGTTTCTGTTAACAAATGTTACATAATGCGCAAAAGTGTACAAATACTGTCTGTGATGAGATGATGGTGCGAGTCATAGTTCCAATAAGGGGAATCTCAAACTTACGACATGCAAATGTCTATGAAACAATAATGGCAAGTGTATGTGTTTGGCTGTTTCCTGTTTTAACATGTCAAGGCCCTCCGTGCACAAAGTCAGGCCCACAGGAAATTAGTTCCCATTTCAGTGTGTAAGGATTGTCTTGAGTAGGGACATGGATGAATGGTAAGCCATGCTGTTTCACCCAGCATCAGTGTTGGGCCTCAGTAATGCCCCTGTGGCTGAATGGGAACACATTTCTCCAACATCTGGTGGAAAAAAGAAGTCAAGGCTATTTTTTATTAATACTTACAGGTTGGGATTGAGATGTTCAACTATCACATATCGGTGGAATATCTATATGTCCACATACTTCTGACTACCATGTGTTATGTATCCAGTCCTGGTGGCATGGGCGGGCATTGGCAGGCCGTGCCCGCCCACAGAGTTAGCCGTGCCCGCCCTGGACTGGAAGCTGTTTATTTATTTGGGTTTTGTTTTTTACCTTGAAGTGGCCAACTCTCTATCAATCCTATCTCGATAAGCGACGGTGACCGCAGTGCTCGTCTGAAAATCTGAAACAATGTTGTCTTTTCCCTCTATTTCTCCTCAGAGTACACCAGAACGCCTTAAATGTGTTAAAAAAAAATCCCCCCACCCCTACAGTGGTTTAGTTTGCGAGTATGGTGTGTGTGTGTGTGTGTGTGTGTGTGTGTGTGTGTGTGTGTGTGTGTGTGTGTGTGTGTGTGTGTGTGTGTGTGTGTGTGTGTGTGTGTGTGTGTGTGTGTGTGTGTGTGTGTGTGAGTGTGAGTGAGTGAGTGAGTGAGTGAGTGAGTGAGTGAGTGAGTGAGTGAGTGAGTGAGTGAGTGAGTGAGTGAGTGAGTGAGTGAGTGAGTGAGTGAGTGAAATCTATATTAATGGGGATTCATAATAATAAACTAAACTATATAAGACAGTAAATAGTTTGAAAAAGTGCGCCCCCCTGAAAAAATGTAATGCCCCCCTTTAATTTGTTTCTGCAGCCGGGGTCTGTATGTATCATTAGTGAAAAACATGACTTTCTGATTTGTTTATAATGGTTTTATACACTTTGCTGTTTTGCCTATAGTCAGTATGGGACTTTGTGTTTTAATGGTCCACATCAAATCCTGTTACATCCTATGAGCCGATTATAACTTAACCCTGGAGAACAATTATTCAAATCCAAATCCTAACTGAAAACAATTGCTAACAATTAGTGATGAGACTTAGGGCTCTAATTACGCCATTGATAATTTCTGCTTTCTGTGGGCGTGAATCTCTACTTTCAAACAGATGTCTACAAGCTTCACACATCTGTATCTAGCTTGGAAATGACTGTAAAAGTGTACTTTCATATATGCACACATGCATACCTCATTTCATGGAGTGACTATACACCTACATGATGCACTGTGCAGTATCTGTCCAGTAATATGCCTTTTCACATTAGCCATTTCTATCTGTGCATCCGTCACAGCACAGCCCTTCCTGTGTTTACTGTGAGCTGTGATGGCAATCTGTGCTGCACAAATTGATTAAGAATGTGAAAGCTGATAAAGTGACTCACCAACTGTTGCTGTCTTCACTGCCCCATGTTAGTGCTTAACATGACAGAAAGTCTTTCAGCTACTTTCCTGCTTCAGTTTTTTATCAAAGGAAATAGTAGAATTACTGCCTGGTGATTGTTTGCTTTCAACAACCAGCCAAGCTGCAGGATATAGTCACAATCTCCAAGCAATGAAAAACAATCAGAGGCATATTTGCAGAACGTTATGATGTCATAGTAAAGTTGACCGTTGGGATATAAAACATGATCACTTCATTTTGCCTTGTAGACAATGGAGTTGTGAATTTGAACATGAATTTGAGTGTTATAGACAAAACAAAATTTTGTGAGGTGACCCTGACCTTTAACCTTTGACCACCAAACCACTCGCCCTAACCCAAACAATCATAATCTAATCTGCATCTATCTATCTATCTATCTATCTATCTATCTATCTATCTATCTATCTATCTATCTATCTATCTATCTATCTATCTATCTATCTATCTATCTATCTATCTATCTATCTATCTATCTATCTATCTATCTATCTATCTATCTATCTATCTATCTATCTATCTATCTCACTGTCGCGAGGTGCTGAACGTTTCAGCCGGCTCCGCAGCCTTAACACCTGGCTCCAGGCTTCCTGCAGGGCTTTTCACATCAGCTTCATTGACAATTTTAACCTTTTTTGGAACCGTCCCTCATTTTATGGAAGAGACGGAATTCATCCAACCAAACTGGGCAACTCAGTGCTGTCAGCCAACATCCATTACGCTGTCCAGACTGCCATCCAGGACTGACGTTTGTTTACATCTCACACAGCATTCTCTTCCTCTGTCACCCAGTTAGTCTCTCCTACCTCTCAAACGCTCAGTACCGCCCCCTTGCGGCACCAGCCATCACCCATCTCTCTGGCTCAGGCTACTATCTACAGCTCCCCCTACTGTCACTCCCCTGCACTAACTTCACTACTGGGTAAACCTATCCCCTCTATCATCGGCCGATTCCAGCGAAAACGAGCGATGCATAAACGATCTATCTCCCGCTACTTACGCTCGATCCCTGCTGATGGGAAATACAACAATAATAACAATAATACTAAATTCAGTCCCCATCTCAAGATAGCACTGCTGAATGCCCGATCCATTAATAATAAATCCTTCATCCTACATGACCTTTTTACTTCCAGAGACCTGGATTTCTTTCTTCTGACAGAGACCTGGCAGAACATCAATGATTTTGTGTCTTTAAATGAATTGTGCCCCACTGACTGCTCTTTTATCTGTGCGCCTAGGCCCACTGGTAGAGGAGGAGGCCTCGCTATTGTACACAAAAAATGTTTTAAAACCTGGAGGGTAAATTCTTGTATGTACTCTACTTTTGAACTGCTAGTGGCAAAAATTGGGCATTTAGACCCTTTCTATTGTATTTTGGTTTATCGTCCACCTGGCACAAACAACACATTTTTAACTGAGTTTAGTGAGTTTCTTTCATCTATTATTACATTTGATAAAGTTCTTCTGGCAGGTGATTTCAATATCCATGTAAACGTTCCTTCAGATAATTTTGCAACAAATTTTTTAAATATCACTAAATCATTCAATTTCTCCCAACATGTCTCAGGCCCAACCCACACCAGTGGCAACACCCTTGACCTCATCTTTACCCATGGCTTAAATATTGATAACCTGCAACTGGACAAGCTATGTGTGACTGACCACGTTTGTGTTCTTTTTAATCTACCTCCTAAACCTGACTGCCTTCCTGACAGGCGCCAAAAATGCTCTCGTGTAATTAACCACCTCTCTGCCCACAGATTCTCTGCCGTATTTAGCAGTAGACTACCCCTCCCAGTTCATGATGACATCGACTGTTTAGTGAACTTGTTCAACGCACATTGTTCCACCATTTTAGATGAGATAGCTCCTTTGAAAACCCGCTCTGTCCCTGCAGCTAACTCCTCCCCCTGGATAAATGAATCTATCCGCTGTTTCAGACGTAAATGTCGCAGGGTGGAACGCCTGTGGAAGTCCACGCAGCTCCAGGTACACCGTCTCTACCTTAAAAACCTCCTAACCGAGTACAATTCCATGGTCAAGGATGCTAGAGCATTATTTATTTCAAACCTCATTTCCTCTAGCAGACACAACTCAAATCTCCTGTTTAACACAATAAACAACATTGTCAGTCCTGCCACTATTCCCTCCCCCATTCACTCCAACGAGGACTGCAATAAATTCCTCACCTTTTTTATTGATAAAGTGACCTCCATTAGGTCCAGCATCAGTATAGCCCCCTCCCCCCCTCTCAATTGCCATACACAGCAGCCAATCCTGAGTCAATTTCAAGCGATCTCCCTGCAAGAATTAGTTGAATTTGTCAGCTCTACTAAGTCCTCCTCCTGCCAATTAGACATTTTACCCACCACCATGCTGAAATCCGTCATTACCACAGTTGGTCCCTGTCTTCTGTCTATCATCAACATGTCTCTGGAAACCGGCCATGTCCCCACCTATTTCAAGCAAGCCATTGTACAGCCTCTCCTTAAAAAACCCAACCTTGACCCGTCGACCCTGAACAACTACAGACCCATTTCTAAGGTGCCTTTCACTTCCAAACTTTTGGAAAAAGTGGTCGCTAAGCAGCTAAATACCGCACTGACCATCCACAGTGTATTTGATAAATTTCAGTCCGGCTTTCGTGAGAAACACTCCACTGAAACTGCTCTCCTCAGAGTCATTAACGACATCATGATGTCCTCTGATGCTGGAAAGTGCTCCGTTCTTCTACTTTTAGACCTCAGCGCAGCTTTTGATACAGTTGACCATAGTATCCTCATCAATAGACTTAGAGATTATGTGGGTATCTCCGGGCGAGCCCTTGACTGGTTCATCTCATACCTGTCGGGAAGAAGCTTCTCTGTGTCCGTAGGCTCTTTTAGATCGGAGTCTACCCCCCTATCTTGTGGGGTGCCTCAGGGATCGGTTCTGGGTCCAACCCTCTTTGCCCTCTATCTGCTTCCACTAGGCAAAATTATTTCTAAGTATAAAGGGATATCATACCACTGCTACGCTGATGATATTCAGTTATATCTCTCTCTTGACCCCAGCAGTAATAATAATTTTAATGTTCTATGTGATTGCCTGGCTGAAATCCAAAGCTGGATGGCCAGCAACTTTCTACAGCTTAACACCGACAAATCGGAACTCCTTATCGTTGGTACTGACAGTGTCGTCTCTGAGGTGAACAATGTTATTGGTTCTCTAAAACCATTGTTACGCCCCAACCTTAAGAATCTTGGTGTCATCTTTGACCAGCATATGAATTTTGATAAACACATCAATCATCTATCCCGGACCTGCTTTTTTCACCTCCGTAACATCGCTAAACTCAGAACTATGGTTTCTACATCTGAACTAGAAATGATCATCCACGCCTTTATCACATCTCGCCTTGATTATTGTAATTCACTCTTCTCCTACCTTAGTAAATCTTCCATTGACCGTCTGCAATTAATTCAGAATGCTGCCGCCAGGCTTCTCACCAGGTCCCGTAAATCGCAACACATCACTCCCATTCTGTTCTCTCTACACTGGCTCCCGGTATACTTTAGGATTCATTTTAAATTACTTGTTATAACTTATCTGGCCATTCACGGACTAGCCCCCACCTACATTTCTGATTTACTGAACCCACACACCACATCTAGACCACTCCGCTCCTCAAACCAAGGCCTACTCGCCGTCCCCCGCTCGAGGCTTATAACCAAGGGTGACAGGGCTTTTCAATCTATAGCCCCAAAGCTCTGGAATGCCCTGCCTCCCCAGCTGAGAGCAGCCTCCTCCATTTCTTTATTTAAAAAACAGCTAAAAACGCACCTGTTTACACTGGCGTTTTATTAACTGTATTTAATCTCTTGCAATTATAACTGTTTTTATTGCTTGTTGATTTGTGATTTGTGTCTGTCAATGTGCCACTGAAATTTGCACATTGCACTCTGCTTTGTAAAGCACTTTGTGACTGTCGTCTGCGAAAGGTGCTATATAAATAAACTTCTATTCTATTCTATCTATCTATCTATCTATCTATCTATCTATCTATCTATCTATCTATCTATCTATCTATCTATCTATCTATCTATCTATCTATCTATCTATCTATCCATCCATCCATCCATCCATCCATCCATCCATCCATCCATCCATCCATCCATCCATCCATCCATCCATCCATCCATCCATCCATCCATCCATCCATCCATCCATCCATCCATCCATCCATCCATCCATCCATCCATCCATCCATCCATCCATCCATCCATCCATCCATCCATCCATCCATCCATCCATCCATCCATCCATCCATCCATCCATCCATCCATCCATCCATCCATCCATCCATCCATCCATCTATCTATCTATCTATCTATCTATCTGATCAGTTCACGCATTGAGTTATGTTGTGTTTTGTGTTTTTATGAGATTGGAATAGACAGCCCAAAAATATAATGCAAATATTTTTTTTAAATCCCTCTTTTCAGCAACAGCAGTAAAGTTTACTATATCATGGTATCTACAGTGTCGGTTTACTGTAATATGCACTAAATCCAATTTGTAAAAATGCTCTGCTTGGTGCCTGACAAGCTCATGGTGAAAACTTGTGAAGTCACTGCATCTGGCCTGGTGCTCTGGCAGAAGTGATGCAGAGATATCCGGGTAATATATGAGGTAAGCAGAGTGACTTTGCAGCAACACTACATCATCTACATGTGTTGTTGATTGGTGTACGATCACAGTGGTTACCACTGTCACCTCATGGCAAGAAGGTTCTGAATTCAAACCTGTGAGCAGTCAGGGGTTTTCTGTATGGAGTTCATTTTCATGTATATCATGTTCTCCATATGACCGAACAGGGGATTCTCCAACCTCCTCTCACAATCCAATAATTTTTTACTTTAAATTGACTATAGGTGTGAATGTGATTGTTTGTCTCTATGAGCCCTCTTTCAGGCAACATGTCCAGCATGTATCCTAAAATCAGTATACATTCAAGGGTTGATTCCTGTAGACACAGTTTTACCACTCACCTCACCAATGTTGAACCAGAGGACAAGTGACTGACCTCAGTTTCTTACAGTAAGTTGTACAATCTTGTCACATTCTATTACTGTAAATCCTCTCTCTACAGTGTTTTGGCATCAGAAGAACTTTGAGAGTAATGAGTCTATTCTCAGTCCCCAGATCACATTTCATCCTCTCCCTGGTACCTGAGGCAACAGGCCACCACTAATACAAACCCTTTTCTTTTATAAAGCAGTGCTTGTTTTTTGCTCCAAGCTTCGGAAACCGATCTTGCTTAAATGCAACCATCCTTTTCAGATTGGTTTGATGTGACACTATGTATTTAGTGTTGAGTAAGTGGACGGACTGAGTGTAAGAGGAAGAAAAGAACTTCCTTGTCCTCTTTGTACAACAAAAAACAGAGGCCACAGCAACTGGCACCTGTGTGTCAGAATTTCCACACTGAGCAAAGTGACTAAGAACAGTTCATGGTGGTACACTGCCGAGGCATTCAGCTCCAGCCAAAGCAAACCACCCTTTTTCTTCCGACATGCAACTACTACACAGCAGAATGTGAATTAAAACAAATAACCTCAGCTGCCCTAACCAGTGCAAATCATCATGTTGATGATGGATGAAGCGTGATCAAAGGACTGTAGAGAACATATGAAATAATTTTAAATCTTTCTCGTCTTGTCTCAATTAATTTATCCTGGCCTTTCACTACTTCCTTTGTTCTGTTTTTTAGTCTACTTTAGCTTAAGGACCCAGTGGAAGTTTCCTCAGTAAATTGGACATTATTTGAATACAGACATGTATTGTATCTATTGTCTGGGCAGTCAAGGCAATGCTGGAGACAGTCTAGTGATGTTGTAGACCTCTGATTTGGTTAGATTTGGGTTCTAATATAATTTAATGTAATAAATTGTTTCAGTGTTTTCATCTTCAGAAATCAATACACATTTAATCATATTTTATGTTGAAAGAATACATAAAGCTGACGTTAGACATTAATCAAATTCTGCAAATAAAATACTCCAATGATCTGCTTGCAAAATGACAAACATGTGATAATTCTCTCTTCTGTGGCTGCTTCAAGAGCGCATCAACTACAAAGCTTTGAGCCTTTAACTTTTCTCTAACTCACAAACAGGAAATAATGTCCTCATTTGCAACACATTACCAAGAATCATTTAGAGGAGGAAGGCTCTCACTGCATCCAGCTCACTGATCAGGCTCTTTTGGGTCGACCATACAGTGTCTTCACCAAACCGGTGGTACATTTCCACAAGCTGATGATTCATAAACGCCACAGGAGTGCCAGTGTAAACATTGTTGGAGGGAAGGCCATTGCTGAGCTTCATGCCACAAAGTCAAACTGCTGAAAGACACCATTGAGGAACGTGTGGGTTTCTTGAACGATGCAGGAGAAGCTTTGAAACCCAAAGGACCTTTGGTTTCATCTGCATGAACTGTTCTGAAGATACATGAAAAAATAATTGGGGGTTCAAACTGTGTTTTGATGTTAGGGAGTCCAAGGAAAGGAGCATTTAATGGGGCCTTGAAGCCGAAACGATCTTGGTCAGTGATCATGTAGTTGTGGTTTGCTCAACTACTTTTTCCAATTGATGAACTTGGCAAGGTTAAACAAGGAGCGTGGGAGCTCTGCTTCATCTCTGGTGGCTTCATACTGTTTGTGGCCAAAAGAACAAGGGGAGGGGAAAGGGGTGAGGATTTTTTACTGCTGCAGTCGTCCCATCGATGACTCACACCACTGGCTCTGCATCTTTCCACAAGAACTATTAAAAGTCAGGGGCCTGTAATGACTTTCACATTGAGCAGCGTAGCTGTAAATGCACTCCCACTGCTGCTCCTGAGTCACAAGGAGAAAGCACCAGCAGACTCATCTCTTCCTCCTCCCACTGTTTCCTTTGGTTCTCTTGGCCTACGCCAGGCATTCTGTGGCATCCCCGACATGCTTGTCCATTCATGGTCACAATAACTGCTGAGCTTGCAGTCTGCAAATCTCCCTGGACCAGAGAATGTAGTACGCAGCCAACTTAAATGTCTGACATGAAAAGCCAAAGAGATTTGAGAGACTATGGAGAGTAAATGTTACTTAACTCTGGGATTGATCCCGTTTTTGCCCTTAAAAATGGGATAAATTGGGGCCAGACAGAAAAGCCACCAAGGGCTTTATGGTCTTCATTGACTGTCACAAAATCAAATTGGTATCAGCATTTTTTTTTTCAATTAATAAAAATAAAACTTTTACAGGACACAGGTGACAAGTGGTCACATGTAGGTTACAGGGACACATAGCCTACATTATGTATGGGTGAAAAGTACAGATTTTTCTTTTTCAGAGAAATGACTCCAGTTTTCAGAGTTGTGTTAGATTTTTTCAGGATTTAGGAGTTGTGATACCCTCCTGCAACATGGCCAAAGCACCAAGACCCTGTTCACACATGGTATTGGTAAGAGTGTGGCAGGACACTGCAACTATTAGAAACCACCTATTTTACCAAATTACTAGTACCAGAACAATAGGACTGTAACAGTTCACCACACAGTCTTTCACGGATGTTGCAATATTGAAATACTGAAATACTACAATGCCAACTAAGCTCGTAGTGCCAACTTTTTAGAGTCAGTTTATATGAGTTTATGATGTGCAATATTCCAAATTGCACTGCATTTATGCTCCATGGAACAAACCAAACTGAATTATTTAACAGTCTATTATGATATGCCAGTCTCTCTCTACTTTCAATCTCTGCTAAATTATCTGCATGTAGTTAAATCACACCACAGATTCCAAAAATAAACACGAAACAGAAGTCAGTTAATTAATGCCTGTGTTCAATCTGTTCTTCATATTTAGGACAAATATACACATTAAAACCATGAAGGCACATTTGGCTTTCAGCTATGAATTAAACTATGAACAACTCACCACAATGTCTGAAAATGAATTGGCACAGAGGACAATGGTGTTCTACTCTCTTCCCAGTGACTCTGGCTCCTTGAGGCCCCTGACCTCCAGCTAAGGCGACGTCATCATCGCTGGAGGGATTCAGCCTGAGCAGATGTGATTAAAACACAGTGTGTAAAGAGGGGTCCTGTCTGGCTGCATTCTTCACATTCTCTCAAGGCCGAC
Organism: Trachurus trachurus; assembly: GCF_905171665.1. Taxonomy (NCBI): domain Eukaryota; kingdom Metazoa; phylum Chordata; class Actinopteri; order Carangiformes; family Carangidae; genus Trachurus; species Trachurus trachurus. Next base: position 2,416,886 of record NC_139899.1, read on the forward strand.
AGATGTTTTCAGTCCAACATCCCCCAAATGTGTGTAGAGTTTGCTGAATGTATGAAAGAACATAAACCACAGGGTGGAAGCTGAGTTTTCAGCGTTTTTTTTTTTTTTTTCATCCACTAATGAATTATTATTACTGTAAAGACTTACTTGCCTTGTGATATCATCGTATTCTCACAATTCAGCTGACATTTTGGCTCATCAGAGACTGTCTTATGCACAAGAGCAATGTTTTGTGTTCAGTAGCTTGTGATCAAGGCGCAAGTGTGAAGCTACAATAGAGAGACGTAGACTGTTGTGTTATCACTGAAATATTTTTTTATAAAGTCACAGAGAAGTTGACCCTGTTTCCACCATCTTTTTTGTGTCTACTAAGAACTGCATGTGAACACAGCTGTTACAGGAGCATGTGATGAATAGCTATAGATTGAGATGTCACAGTCACATATGGATGTGATGTGGAGGCGTCTATGCCGGAGCTCCAGCTGCTTCTATAGTGTGAAACAAGTGAATGACCATGAGGTCTCAGGCGGCACCGTAGAATTACTTTCCAACAAGACACAATGATCACTTCAAAAGCAGTCCTCTGAAAAGTTCAACCCTCTAGAAAAATACCAGTGTGGTGGGTTTTGTGACTGATTTGGTCAGTAATTAAGAAAAAAAAAAGATCTGAAATGGCTCACCTTTGTCTCTAATTTCCCACATTCACCACTTCAAGCTGTGCAAGTTTAATCAGATAGCCATAAAATTGAAGTTAATTTCCTGCCTGAGAGCAAAACATTCTTTCCACCTTAAGTCAGTAGTGTGAAAAGTGTTCACAGAGAAGACACCTCTATTAAAGAAAGCAGGAGCAGATGCCATAACATTTCAGAGCATAGAGAGCTCTACATCATGAGTGACAATTGACCTACTCCTTCTGTCTGCTGAAGTTTCTGGCTTTACAGTGTTAGCACTAGACTGCCAACAAATGCAAAGTCACACGTCTACAGGCCTGGAAGTGGTTTTGTCGACTTGTTCTATAAAAGTCTGCAGTTCACATTTGAGCTTCTACTGAATTCACTAAAGCGAATTAAACAGCAAGCTTGGCTATGTTTTATACACTTTGTGCTGACTTGTGCGGCTTTTGTTTATGTTGTAGTATTTTTCTTACCCAGACACTGAAGTTTTCTCTGTTTCTTCATAGTGACATGTTTCCAGCTTCTTCACATGTTCTCATACATGATGACAAGGAGATAAAGGAAATGTAATAAGATGCAATTTGAACACATTTTAATATTAAAGGTCCTACATTATACACAAGTAAATGACCATGTGTCATTTAATCATAAAATAGGCCTAGGTTTTATATTAATGTTATGAAAGTATCAAATCCTCAAACCACAGAGAACTGCACACATTCAGAAACTGAGCCTTAAAAAGGTGTGATGTCATTACACAGGTCACTGCTCTCAGCCATGCCCCAAGCCCCCCTACTGTACCTGGATCAGAGAATTTCTAATATTGAGGAGAAGTGCCACTCTCGTCCAACTTCTGGGTTTTCGGAACACATCTCTGTCCATGTGGGGGCACTCACAGGCGAATGCAGAATGAATGGGAGTCAATGGGGATAAACCCCTAAAAATCCACTTTTCTCTGGAAATAATTTTTTGTCAAGTAATTTGAATATTATTATCAAAAGGGGGAAGCAATAAAATGCACTTGGCTGAATATTGGATTTTTTAAGTTCACTTTTCTGTTCTAAAAAGCTGTTCAAAAAACATGATGACGTCACAGACAAGAGGTGCTGCTTTACGGTAATTTCTGAGTCACCTCAGAGCCTTTTACAGTCTATGCTCAGAGCACGATGACAGCCCGTCCAGCCCGTCTACGGAACCGCGGACCGTAACCATGTTATATAATATAACATAATAAAAAAATTAAAAAAAACATTTAATGCAGACGATCGGTTCATTGTAAAACATTTATTTATTTATGTAAATGTGGTGAACGTAGTAGGCTACAGAGCCCCAGGCAGCACTGCTCTCTGTCCAATACACACATGAAGCTTCACTTTTCATTCAAACAATAAACTAATGCTACTGCTACAATTGTTAGATTTCATCAATGAGACCAACATTTATCTTCTAAAAAGAATTTAACCAGCCGGTGGTAAACCTCTAAAAACCTACGGCTAACGTTTTCTCCGCCGGGATCGACGACGGAGGTAGGCCGACCGAGCACGTCAGCAGACCGGCTGCTGCCGCTGTGATGTCCCGGTCATTGCTCCACAGGTAGAGCTCATGGTGGAGCTTCTCCGAAAACATCGGAGCAGACTTCTAAACAGCTGTCATTTGGATAAACTGACCGCATATTGGGGGACTAAACAGTTACTTTCTCGCTTGAAAAAATATTAAAAGTTAATAAAAGTGCATAATAACAGCGTTACAGAAGGAAATAAAAAGCTTTTCGCCCGTTTTGCAGCTATTGTGTCAGGTGGGATCTCTGGTCGTAAATAGTCGCAAGTCCGTCACTGACCAATCAGCATTCATTAGCAGAATGCTAGCGTTTTATGGCCAACAACAGCCCAACCTGTAGGAAATCGAAAGGACAAAACGTCTCAACAATTTCACTTTTAATCTATAATCCATATTGATCTTGCAGAAAATACAACAATATTTGCGATTTTTTTTTACTATTACCAGGTGAAAGGGACAAATTTAGCCTTCTAGCTCCATAGGGCCCCATTCATTCTGCACTCGCCCGCGAGCACTCCTAGTGGAATTCTGGTGGAACTGCAACCAAGTTCGATACAATGGGGCTAATGGAGAGTGGCAAGGCTCGTCAGACTGGCTCTGCCTGGATCCAACATCACAGGATTTGGTTTTTTTGTTTACCTGAACTTTTATATATTTTATATTAAAGCAGAAGTAAGCGGAATGTTTGTGTTAATATAAGTCTTAAATAGTTCTATCTTCAGACAGCAATCACTTCTATAGAGTGTTTGGTCTGAAACACGGGTCTGTCAGTCACTCTGCTCTGCTGTAAGCCGAGGAGAAAACTTTCCTTGTATCCTACAACCTTTATCCAATGAAGAGAGAGGACGGCATAAAGGGGCAGTCCTCTCTGTGTGTGCAGCCAAGGGATGCGCGTGAATGTGGTGACGTAGGGACGAGGACGGGGACTGCTAACTCCATCGGCTGACAAGAAGTTAGCCAAAACCACCGGATCGCTTACTTCTGCTTTAACCTTTTACAGTGCGCAATACTTGGAAAGTCCCGTTTTTAACCATAGACCATTATTAAAGGGGAAGTTGTATGTGTTACCCAATAACACCATATATATATATATGTGTATATATACATATGCATATATAATACAAACATTTGTGAAAATAAATAGAAAATATGTGGGAAAAAATATTAAATACTCATTCTAAACTTAAGTACATGGCTTATACTTAAATTCAATTCAATTTTTTTCATGAACAAAACATATAGAATCATAAACAAGCCGGATTTTAGCCGCAGGCTAATTTCCATCCGTTGTTCCATACTTAGATGTTCCCTAGTACAAAATACATAACTTTTTTTTGTTGTCACAAATAAGCCACTGAATGTGGTTACTTGACTGATAAAGGGTTAAATCACCCATTAAGCAGTCAGCCAAAGTGAAACCATTCAGTATGGAGAAACTCAAGTGCCCAAGTGAAGAAACACAGACTTTAAATTCGCTTGTCAGTTTTACTTTAATTACTAAGCAGGAGTTTGGTTGGATTTAGGATCTAACCAATCAGCAATTAGGCACTCAAGTCCCCATTCTGTAATTAAAATATGACTGATCTCAAACATGAAAATCACAAACCACAACTTCATCAGATGAAAAAAATGTAAATTACATACAAATTTGTGTGTTTTTCTCTGAAGTCAGCTCTCCTTTTGACACGCACAACCTGCTGCAGGGATCAACTAGTCCCCTGTGCTGTAAAGTGGGTGTCTACATGTGCCAGTTCAGTGGCTTCCCAGGCTGTTTTGTTCACTTTTCATCCCATCACGTTGTCTTAAAATCTGTGAAACCAGAATTTATGTGTGACCCAAACAAACTCTCACACGTTGACTCAGCTGCAATTTCACAAACACATGTTCGTTTCTTGTGCAGCTGTTCCTCTTAAACTCAGAGGAAGGCAACTTTACTTCAGACCCAAAGGAAACATATCAGCCACAGTCTGGTAACCAACTTGACTTTTACCAACCTAATGGGATTCAAAATAAATACATTTTCTTTTCAATTGTAGTTTAGTTGATCAGTTTTCAAAATCATTTGTGAGGCTGCACACTAAAAGAGTTTACTACATTTATTTTATGTTACGTTATTGGCTACCAAACAGAAGCCATATGTGCTCTGACTTGAAGAGACACCAAGTGACACACAGGAAAGGTTAATAGCATTGGAATCAATTACTGCAGGAAACTGGATTAGCGCCATTGAATTTCACGGTGGATCCTTTGGTCAGGAGAAGAGCTCAGGATTCAACCTTAGAAGAGGAATATCTGACCTCCTCCTGACTTCCTTCGTGAAAGCAACCCATTTTACACGTCTCATTCCTGAGCTTTGCTGGGTGACTCAACCCTTCAAATATCCAGAGAATTTAGAAAAAGTAAAAAATAATAACATGGGACAGTGTTCCAGTGGCTCCATTTAAACCACAATGACATGTTGGACTTTTCCCTCTAGCACAAGCACAGACAGTACAGGATGGTGAGTTAAAGAAGCTAACAGTGCATGGATAATGGATTTTTTTTTTTTTACAAATAACACTTGTCTTACTTCCCCTTTCTTTGATCCAGTTGATTTCGGGCATCAGATGTGGCCACAATCTGTATCAGCCAGTCATCTTTTATGGTCAAACTTGATCTGTTTTCCTCTTTTATGCAGTCGGCTGCCGTGACTCTCCTCCACCACATTAATCTCCATTCCTCATATTGACTGCCTGGTTGAGCTAATCAGAGTCCATTCCTCATCACATCCACAGAATAAGTATCTCAGCTAGTTCCCACCAACAGTGTCTAGACTCCAGGCAGTTTATTTTACTATGAAGTGGTTCACGTTCACCCCTATCTCAAACGTGGTGACATCATGACGAGGTCCAGTCGCTGAAGACTCACTTTTCTTCTCTTGCACACGGCAATAAAGATTTTGTTGACTGAAATGTTTAGTTGAAGCGTTTGGTTAGTGCTCAATTTGTCATTCCTCTTTTTTGATATCACTGACAAATCTTGCTTTCCTCTCACTACCCTCTGTTCTGCTCACAGCTATCTCAGTCTCCAAAAAGCTTCATTTAAATCTAGGCTTAAAGTGGTTCTCTGAGCATATACTTAATCCTGGTCTGGTTTAATGTCTTAGTTCAGAGGGTTAATATTCCACCATTTGCTAATCAGCATTAGATATAATAAATGGGCATCTATGCAGCAAAATTTAGTACAAAGTTGGCACAAAGGTCCTGGAAAAAATAAAAGATAAAACAAACAGTAGGGGAGAGTGGGGTAATGTGGAACACCGGGTGATACTGACCTCATGATGCTGTGGAAAGCATGTTTTTTTTCACAAAAATGTTATTTTTGCATGTAAAAGTAAATTTTCTTGCTGTCAACTTAATCAACTGTTGTGCCAAAGCAAATTGATTCAGGTAGAAAAACGTATATGATACATGATGATGAACTACCAACACATAAAACCATGTGATGATGCTAGCTGAAAATCAGCCTGAATTTCTAAGAGAGGTTGTTTTTTCTAAAATGGGGGTGTTGGGGTAAAGTGAGACAAATGCTGCGGGGTAAAGTGAGACCATGGATGTATTATAATAAATCCAAGAGTGAGACACTGAGCACACCACACACAAAGATTTACACTAGAATCTCGTCCCCCAAGCCAGAAATCTGGCGTGATCAATGATCTGTAGCCACACTGCTTTGTTATGCTATGTGCTATATCAGCTCACTTATTTATTGGTTAATTAACTCAATTTTAGTCACATTCCACTTTGTCGGCTCCCCACACACACAAGAGGACTTTTGATCAAAATGGTCACCATTGTCGGGGCCTACAATCTGACCCCCAGACTGTTCTAATCTAACTGGTTCTATCTGTCATTTGAATGTTAATTAAAACATTTTGTGTTGTATTTGATTTTGTTCTTGAGTCACTTTGTGTTGAGAAAAAAAAAAGTACTGACCAATCCATATGATTCTGTTACTAGTCTGACATTAGTTCTGGAATGTGTGGTTGTCTAGCCGTCAGTTTCAGAGTGGAAAAAGTAAGTGGATCAGTTTACCCCCTTGATTTCTCTAGTCTGTCTCAGTTTACCCCTGAACTGGGGTAAAGTGAGACACAAGACCACTTTTTTTTTTAAAACAATCATATTTTCACTGCCCTTCGTTCTAAATACATTCTGATAATTTCCATTGCTAGGAAACATCCTGAATTAATGGGAAATGTGTAAATTTTACTGACAAATAATTTTAGCTCGCTTAGAGGGGAGCAAATGTAAAAAAAAATGTCTCACTTTACCCCACTCTCCCCTACCTATAAATAGTGTGTACATGAAGTATAAAAATGGGATGAATAATATTTAATCTGCATTGCATCAATGTTACCAGGATCATTGCACAGGTCCAAGTATTTAAACAGAGTTCAGCTCTTTGATGGCATTTGTGTGAAAAAAAAAGAAGGGAAAACAGAAATCTGGAACGAGCTTCAGTGTCGTCCAGAGGCCAGCAGAGTATAGAGGTGGTCTCCTGTGTGTGGTTTGTCAGAGGCATTTGGATCTCTACTACATCCTCATGTGAGGGTTGCTTTGCACATTTGTGATTTTGATTTTGTTGTGCTGATGTGATTCTTTACAGAGCTCTCTTCTCAGCCACAATGCAACCATGTTGTCTCCGTGGCACTGTGTCTTCAGCAGAGCAGTGATAGAGAGACATCAGCAGCTTTAATCCATGAATTTAATTTGAAGAAGTATGGTCTTTAACAAAAGTCCCACTGATGAGTGAAAATAACAGTTGGTGGAGAAGAGTGATAGTCCAGCTGGCTGGTAGTTATTTCTATCTATCTATCACATCCTATTACCTTCCAAAAATATTATGTAACTGCAGGCTTTATTTAAAAAAAGAAAAAAGAAAAGAAAGACAGCTTTTCTGTGTGAATGAGGATTTCCAGTGTATTTAGCTTTGTGTCTTTTTCAACTGAGAGCAGACTTAAGGGCCTTATGAAATGAAAACAAGCTTTTGTGTGTCCTCACTCTGCCCCTCCAGTGATTTCCCTTCATTTTCTTCGCTTAATTTCCTCTGCAATTACACAAAGTCTAAAGGGCGACATCACTACAGGAAAGAGATGAATGAGGGTCACATAGTAGGTTTATAAAAGAGCTATTCAGTTGTGGCTGTTAGCACCCTTCAAGCCAAGTCAACTCCTGCTGCATATCTCTGCTTTTAATATTGGATTAGGAAATCTCCTGGATGAGAGATGTGAGGATCTGGGAACTGGTTCTGAGGTCACATGGCCTGGAAAACAGCTGCATTAAATACTGAAACTAATTCTCCATTCGTGAGAATTAATTCTTCATGTTTGTGTTGGTTCTCATGAGCTCATTTAGGGATGCATGCACACAACTCACGAAGTCCCCAAGTGTTTTTTATTGTATGGATTTATGAAAAAGGTGTGCTATTTTAGTTTCATAAATCTGCAAGGCTTTAATCTGTTTAGTGATGTCTTGTAATGAGTGCATGTGAAACTCGCAATGTTTCAAACTGATCATTGCAACAATGCTGTAACTTCTGAAAATCCCGTAACCTCAACACAACAGCGTTGGAAAATCCAGTTTCAGTGCAGCTCTCTTCAGTTTCCATTCTCTGTCTTTGTCTCGCATGCTCTCTGCAGCAAATATTTGTCCACTTGGCCCCCACTATACTTCCTTCACTCTTCCTCCCCCCGCCACTTCTCTTGCTTACCGTCCTCCCATCCCATCTCTCTCTCCTCTCCTCTTCTCCTCCTCTCTTATCCCTCCTCTTCTACCTCTTTTTCTCATCACCGTCCTCCGTTCAGTCTCCCACATCCTCTTGGAATCTTCTCTCGGTCTCATGCTCATGACTCATCGTCCCACATGGAAACATTTTCTCTGTGAATGTGAGCAAACTTTTACTGCTGTTAATGAAAGTTTAAACAACCCATCCCCAAAAATAGGAGCAAAAGGAAAATGTGAGACCGGGGAAATCGGATTTTTCTCTTCTTATCCAAATTTTACTACTTTTTGATCAAAGCCTTATAAACCTATCCATGACGCCTTTCAGTTTCTGGTGACAGCAACCACATTGTGTCAAGTCAGAGAAGTGTGGCCATTATTTGTCGGTAAAGACTGCCCCCTACTGGCTCATGGCTTCTCTTATGCCACCACTTCCATCCAGATAAAACATCCCAGCTCTCATGACTCTGCTGAACAGCTTACCTTCACCTGCCAGAAGTGTTGAGCTGTGCCATCTGAATATGTAGCCAACCAGCATTTCCACGCTCAAACTTCACAAACTCTGTTTTAAAAAATATCATTTTAGTTCCAAGATAACAGATGGATATGTCAAACACATCTATTATGTTTTCTTACTTCACAAGCAACAAGTGAACAGAAAAGTGTGGAGCAAAATCCACTCTTAATATCAAAATACATTATAGTTTTCTGTTTTGTCTGTTTTTTTCCCCATTATTTGATTTGTGGCGTTTTTGGCAACAAAGGCCGGGTTTTAAGAATAAGTCACACAAGCTGTTTTCATCTGCAAAAACACTACAATTTAGCCAAAGCAAAAAGCCAAATGTTTCCTGGGTTAGGGTTAGTCAAGACATTGTTTTCCAACACAGTATATCAGATCACACCCATAGGTCACACTGTCTGATATGTGATTGTAAATATTTGGGCTGGTTGTCAAAATGTCCTTATTCATACACCTTCATCTGCCATTGTATCCATGAGAGTGTGAGTGATGTATTTTCAAATGACAGAATTCCAGTCAGACTGTGTAAATGTGTACTTAGCCATAGGACTTTTATTTAGTTTTTATTCATGTATTCTGTTTACTTGACCTGATAGTAGTTACTATAAAATGCATCATGTTGTGGTAGGCTATATTTCAAGATTCATTAAAAAAAAAGCCTACAGAAAAAACAGAAATAGTGAATGCATATTTGTAGAGCCAAATTTAGTTTTTCATCTGCTTGTCCCCTTGTTTTGTGATGCTTCTGAGAGGCCCCGGCCTTAGGCTTGGAACCATTTGACTAAACTATGGGGGAAAGTTGTTCCAACACACTGCACTGCAATGTCAATCAAAACTCTGCTTACATGTGAATGCATCATAATTAAAGGAGACACATTATGCCCCCTTTCCACAAATTAAAATAGTTCCCAGGTGTCTCAAAACAGCCCTGTTCAGAACGGCTGGTTTCAGTGCCTGTCCCTTTAGATGCAAATGAACCACTGCTTGCCCCGCCCCTTCTACTGGTCCCAGGTAGGAGTGGGGTTATGCAAAGTCGAATCCTAGTTACATCACTGGAAGACAACTGAGGGAACAGCTCGTAAAACCACATGGATTTCAACCTAGCGAGTCTGCACATTACAGATTTTTTTTTGTCAATTCTCACATTTTGGGGGCAGGAAGGCAAAACAAACACCCAAATATATGTTAAAGAGTCTTCAAAATGTGATATTTCCATAATATGTCCTCTTTAACAGTCTAACAATGTCACTGTAGAGCCTCTGTAACATCATGTCACTGGCATGTTCTGTGATGAGTTAGAGCACACCGTTGACCCCTGGAAAAAATGACCTCACCGCCAAGAGCCTCCGGCCGTTAAGTGAACATCTGGGCAAAAGAAAGTCACTCAGTAAAAATCCCATGAGTTTTTCGTTTTCTGTTTTTTCACCATAACACACACAAAAAGAAACATGAGTATGAAAGATGTCCAAGCTGTTCCAATAATCCTTCCTCCTCTCCCTTGTTTCTCTTGTGCTCATGTTTTCTACAATGTGCTCTCTGTCTTGCAGCTCAATGTAAACAAAAATAAGAGCATTGCACAGATGATAAAAACAGTGATCTCAGCCACTTCAAGGGAAACAGGTTGGACTGGAAACATGTGAGTGAAGACCTCTGAAATACACCATTTGTATGTGAATGATGAAAAACCCAACAAAGGAAAAAAACATTCTAAGTGCTGACAACCTATTTCTGTAACAACAGCTGTAATTTATTGCACCACTTCGCTCACAGTCTGCTATTGGTATTTCATGCTGCAAACAGCAGTGACCAATGAGTTCTGTTGACACTGTTCATGTTACTGTTTTTAGAGTTGAACCCTGCATCAGGTCATGACCCTCAACCTTTGCTGAAGCAAGTAGCTCTGTTGGGCACTTCACAAAGGCCAGTCAAACAGAAAAGATCACCATTAAGAGAAACAGTCTGGATTCTAACTGGTCTTTTTCACTGAACCAACACGAGACTGTTAAACTCTGCTGCAGTAAAAAAAAAAAAAAAAAGAAAGAAATCCAGGAAGCCTGTTCTGGAAGCACAGTATGACCTTATGTCCTCACTTAAAAGTGTTCTCCCAGCTGCTTCTCAACAATGTCTTGACATTTTTTATGTATTATATGAATCTTTAAACTGTGTTAGTTATCTACACGGATCCAGTTACCCTGCATTAATGCACTGAAAGGGTTTTACAGAGCATCAAAGCTGGACTGTGAAGACTGATAGTATCCACATGCAGGACTAAACCTATAGTTCTCACTCATTAAGTCAAAGATGTTTAGAGAGCCTTGGTGCATAGGGCCTCTATTCTGTGCAGGAAACCTGCAAATGTACACACAAATATTTATAGAAGCTTTGAATTCACAGCACACAGCACTGTGAAATGTGTTTCTCCACAGCACTTTGTCATTTGGTTCTCAGTCAGCCATGCACACACGCACACTAATACACACACACTGAGGATAGAATTATACTGCAAGGGAATAGCCATCAAAAACAGCTGGGGTTCAGTTAGGTACATGTTTATCATGCACACTGACACCGAAAGTGTTTAAACCTTTAGAGCAACCATTTCAAATTCATTAACAGTGACATTAAATGGTACAAAGCTGCCCGAGACTAACAAGGTAAAACATCTGAAAACTTGAGTTACTCACGCACACTGACATACTTGAGCTCAGGTTGCAGTCAGACAACAGAGGAAACCTTAGAGACACTGAGGTGAGTTCACAGAGAACTCGTAATGAATTGTAATCCAAACAACTTTATTGACAAACACTGTTTAGACAAGGTAAGACAGTGCATTTGTAAAAATGAGACATTTTTTTCTGTTATTCTTTAATCATTTGTGTTTTAGTGTTGACTACCGTAACGGTCTTCTGACTGGACTCCCCCCAAAAAAGTATCAAACAGCTGCAGCTCATTCAGAACGCTGCAGCTCGAAAGAGATCAGATCACATCACCCCAGTTCTTAAGACCTTACACTGGCTCCCAGTCAGCTACAGAATAGATTTTAAAGTTCTGCTACTGGTCTACAAATCACTGAATGGTTTAGGTCCAGAATACATGAATTACTAACATGAACATGTTAGTAGAGTATAAACCCAGTAGAGCTCTGAGATCTACTGACTCAGGTCAGATAGTAGAGCACAGAGTTCAAACCAGACATGGTGAAGCAGCATTTAGCTGTTATGCTGCTCACAACTGTCTGGAACAAACTACCAGCAGAACTGAGATCAGCCCCTGTGAGCACTTTTAAATCCAGGTTAAAAACATTTCTCTTTTCATGTGCTTATAGGCCTAGCTGAGTTCTTTTTAAGTACTTTAATACTATAATACTATCTATTTTCTTTTACTTTTTAATTCTTCTTTCCCCCCTTTTTTATGCTGTTATTAAAAAAAAAAAAAAAAAAAAGTTTTGTGTGCACATTGAATTGCCTTGGTATAAAATATGCTAGGCTATATAAATAAAGATGCCTTGCCTATAATCTAACCATAGCCTATATAGTTATATAAATTCAAGTGTTTTTTTAAAAATTGTTTTTTAATCTCCTACTTCTTAATCACAATTAATCTATTCTTAATAGAATCTATTAATAGATGGAGAACTGATGATTCAGTATCTTGCTCGTCGACACCAGCACGTGAAGGGGGATAGGAGCGTTCTAGGAGCCAGATGACCCACACTGATGAAAAGCTACTGTTGGCCCGTACGGGGATCGAACCCGCGACCTTGGCGTTATTAGCACCACGCTCTAACCAACTGAGCTAACCGGCCACGCTTCAATGACATAGCCTATGCCAAAATTCCAGGTCAACCACCCGTGATGATGATTCAGCTGAGCATCTGCACCTATTTTCGGTTCTGTCAGTGCCTCGACTCGTTCTAACTTCTCCTACCGTGTCATCTGATATTGAGCTTTCTGAACCAGTTGGCAAACACATTGTGTAGTCTACTTCGATGTGTTTTTGCACTGCTACGTTCAGAGCTCAGCGTTTTGTGTGCGCAGCAGAGACGCGAAGCTGTGCCAACATGTTCAAATTTAGTCCTGCTGCGACACAGAGCAGACTCAGGATCAGTTACCTCCTCACACTTGTGCTGCTGACTGACTCAGGCATGCTGAGCTGTCACTGCTGCTTCAACACATGCCTGGACATGGGCTGGAGTCAACACGTGTCTGTATACAGCTGATGATACACAAACACACGCGGAGTCATTTCCATTTATAGCAAAGAGCAAATTAAAACATTAATTCAGGATAAAGAGTGGGGGAAAAAAAGAAGCCACATGAACAATGAGTCAATCTGTTTTTAACAGTGAAACAAAGCAATGCAGAGGAGGATGCAGCCTTATTAGGCTATTAACATGAATTTAAAGGGATAGTTCAACATTTTGGCAAAGTGGCCCATATAGTCATATAGCAGTAGGTTCCTTACCTTTTTTTTTTTGTCGATGCGAGCTATTTCTAGAATGGCCGAGCAGAGCTGCGAGATGCTCAGAGCTACGCTACGGAGGCTTATGGGATTTACCTCTAAAACATCTACGTCCTGTAACGTTCCACTATTATCCCATGGCGTGGTGAATGTGCAGGTCACAACTTGTCCACAAGAACGTTTTGGAGTTGTTGGATTGTGTATTTGATGAGTTTGATGAGGGAATCCAAGAAATCCCATTAGCCTCTGTAGCTTAGCTCTGGGCAGCTTGCCGCTCGGCTCGGCCGTTCTAAATAGCTCACACTGACAAATAAAGGTAAGGAACCTACGTACTGCTATATAGGGATTATGGCAATGGGCCAATTTGCCAAAATGTTGAACTATCCCTTTAACATTTAGTTTTCGTTTTTTCTTTCACAAGACAAGAAAAAGGAAAACTAAATACTACATTCAGACATAATGAACTTCCACAATATATCTCTTTAACATGCCCAACAAGGCAGATGTAAATGTAAAGAGGCTTGATGTTAAGTCTGGCATATTCCATGTTTGCAGTGGACTCTTAATGTGCCATGGTGAAAGGAAAACGCACCATGTCATGTGGTAAATGAGTTTCAGGCCACAACAAGCACACAGAGAATGGCCCTGATGTAAATGATTTCACACTAATTCACGTCAAATGTGTGCCACTTCCTTTCCATGTCAAGCCACAGTGAAGATCAAATAACTTAAAACTGAATAAGTCGTGTATGTTTCAAATTCACATAAGGGTTGCAGAAGGGACTGACAGAAGACAAAAAGAAAAAAAAAATAACCAGAAGACTTTTATTTTGTAGGGTTAATGAGTTTCAACACCATGATTAAGATGCAACTCATTTAACTTACCATAAGAACCCATGTCATTTTGAGCTATAAAAAATGAAACCGTTCAGACTGTCATTATTTGATCTAATATTAAAGGACTCATACAGTATAAAAGGCCGATGTCCATGTGTTTTTTGTTCATAAAGCAGCTCCAGGTTCTATATTAATACTGTGGCAGTATCAGAGCCTCAGTCCACAGAGAAATGCATGCGGCATGTATTCAGAACAGCTGTCAGGGCCTCTGTAACTTTGTGATGTCACAACAATGCACCAAGCCCCACCCATCATTCAAGCATTCAACCTTGGAGGATTGGGTTTCTCTGGGCACCTCAAATCTGCTCTGGTTTTGTATTATCACATCAGACAACATTCATTCAGATCAACACCTGAAAAAAAAAACACAGGAAAAGTTGAAAATATGGGACCTTAAGTTACTAAGCTCCCTAACACATTCCCCCCATGTCTCAAATGTGTTAGTGCCAAGCTTCAGGAAAAAAGGCAAACTTGTTTTCATGAGACAGAAGTGATATTGAAAAGTTCCAGAGCCCAGATGTACCGAAATATTCAACATCCTTGATAGAGCCCAGGCTGATCTGTCAAACAAAATCCATCTCAAACAAAAGTCTTAAAAAATAAGAAATAAAAGAATACTGAATTAGAAACAGCAAAAAATATTTATTCACCAGTCAAAACATAAACTTCAAAGTATGAGGTCTGAGACTGAACTCCACACGGTGATGCATGCATGCTGAGCCTTCTGTCACCTGACATTTGTTTCAAGGCAACCTTTAAGTGCTTAAACAGAGTGGACGTACTGTGCATACTGGGTGTGTGTTTCTATTGTGTGGGGAGGGGTTTGTTAGGTTAGCAATAAAAACATACTAACTGTGATGTGAAGCTTACCTCCTAAGTAATACCTACTCTGAAACCAGATCCAAATGTACACATGAGGTGGGTTTCAAAGAGCACAAAAATATAAATACAACATTGTAGTTTGAAATGAGAAGAAGAAAAAAAAACAGGATATGAATTAACAGGGGAAGCTGTATTAGTCAATGAACATAAATAGGCAGGTCTGGGAGAAGAGCTTGCAGCATTCATGCGAGATGACGGGTGTGTTTTTGGTTCATCTTCTATCAGGGAGTGGGACTTTGCAGGAAGTAGGAAGGAGGAAGAGTCTATCCAAAGTTGTATTCTTCCTCAGTACCAAGCAGGCGAAAAAAAGAGGGTGCCAGTGGTTGTGGTGGGTTATCAGTTCTCGAGGAAAGCCACGTAGTCAGTGAGTCTAGCCAACTGCTGCTCATTTGGAACCAAAGAGACGGGGGGAGGATCTGTTGAGTGAGAGGAGAGAAACACGGAGGAGGAGAAGTTGAGTCAGACCGGGGATTCCTCATTGTGCCAAGAGCTATCGATCTTCTTACGTCTCTCCGGTTTTAACTCTACAGCCCACGTGTTCTCACTCAGCAGGGCAGAGGTTTCAAGTTCATCTTGACATCGGATCGCCGTTTAACAACACCACCTACACAGTCTAGATGTGACCGGGAGACGTAAACCTGGAGATCATTACAACATTTAATATCGATCCTAACTAGGGTGATTTCCTGTGTGAGATCAACTCTACAACCAAAATCACCAACAGCAAGTTCCAGTGGTGGTGTGGAGAGGAGGGGGAAAAAAAAAAACCCAGACATGTGGGGATTAATGGTGAGTGGGTTAGCGTTTTCAGGGCTGGACATGTGCAGAGCAGATGCTTCAGCGCTAAGATCTGATGATTACAGAGGGGAGGACAGACCACAGCCTCCTCCTCGTCTGCATAAATCAATAGGTTTCTCCTATGATCAATCCGTGACCCTGTCTCTTGAGGACACGTGGTGACATGACAGACTAGAGGGAAGACAGGTGAAGAAAGGGAAGGGGACGGAGCGCATTGGTCTAGGAGTAGGGATATTACACTGGGGGGATTTAAACAAATCAAAAACTGAAGAAATTCCAGGAAAAGAAAAATGTCATCAATCTTTCTAGGGGATCAAAATGACTCCTAAATGCATTTTATGGTTGTCTAATAAAATCTAGGAGGAAGAGTAGCAGGAAAGTGATGCAAGATTACTCAAACAACTCCAAACAGTGGGCTGTGGTCACGCATGATTTTGAAGAACAATACCGCCACCTACCTGGCTTTTTGGGCATCACCATTCTGGTGGCAGGGTCAGCCTGCCAGCCTTGGCTCACCACACCTTTGAACAGTAACAGAGGAGAAAATACCCTCATCAGCAAAAATATGAAGTGTTGCGAAATGGAAATTAACTCCCAAACATCCCCGTAGAAATGCTGTTTTTCTTTACTAGGCTACCAAAAACATATAAATCATTATCTTCTGAATCATGATGATAATAAAAAATAAAATAAAAAATAGTGTGCGCAGGCAGCATAAATCTTACCCTTTACTGCCTCCTCCACAGTGTAGCCCACAAAGGCAGCGAAGTCCTCTGCTGTGATGGAGGTGTAGGCCTGGGCCACCAGACTGTACGCCCTTTGCCGCGTGCTCTCTGTGAAGGATCCACGGAGACGTTAGCATCAAGACGGATACATGTGGAGCACATACATCCTCAAACTGAGCTCTGGCTCTGTTTAAAAAGTGTATAAAGAACATGGCCAACTTCCTGTGAGCTTACACACACACGCACAGGAACAGTGGTTATGTTTGAACATGGCATTTGAGAGATTTGCTTTTTGTAAACAAAGCAGCTAATTGGCAACAGCACCGCACACAGCTATTTATTAAGACTGACAGGTGTTTGAAGCAGAGGCCACGCTCTGTTTTGAGCATTAGCAAGGTGCGTTTTGGTAAAATGTCAAGTAAATGTTGAAAAAACACTTGATTTATTTTCCTTTTTTCATTCCCACTAAATTTTCCAACTTAAGGGATAGTTCAACATTTTGGCAAATTGGCCCAATCCCTATAGTCATAGCAGTAGGTTCGTTACCTTTAATTGTCAGTGCAAGGTATTTTTAGAACGGCGGAGCAGAGCCGTGAGCTGCTCAGAGCTACGCTACGGAGGCTCATGGGATTTCTTGGTTTCCCTCATCAAACTCATCAAATACACAATCCAACTCCACAACGCTCTGGTGGACAAGTTGTGACTTGCACATTCAACACGCTATGAGATAATAAAGGAGCGTTATGAGACAGAGTTGTTTTAGAGGTAAACACAGAGACTGCTTGATGAAAAACTGCCCCCGATGGGACCGTGCATCAGCAGTTTTGTATGAATTTACCTCAAAAACAACTCTGTCTTGTAACGTTCTGTTATTATCTCATAGCGTGGTGAATGTGCAGGTCACAACTTGTCCACGAGAGCGTTTTGGAGTTGTTGGAGTGACTATTTCATGAGTTTGATGAGGGAAACCAAGAAATCCCATTTAGTGTAGCTCTGAGCAGCTCACGGCTCTGCTGCGCCATTCTAAAAATAGCTTGCACCGACAATTAAAGGAACAAACCTACTCCTGAAAGAAAAGAAAAGAAGAGCGCCGCACACTCAGCTCCAGTTGCAAGAGATTTATTGACAACGTTTCAGCCAGACAAGGGCTTTGTCAAGTCACCTACAGGGACCTACTCTTAAAACAACAGGGATTGTGGCAATGGGCCAATTTGCCAAAATGTTGAACTATCCCTTTATGGTTTGGTTGTGTCGAGTCTGTGGGCTTGAGCTCATGTTTATGTTAATGTTCAAACTGAGCTGCTCTTCCTGAGCCCATGTATGAATTCCGTCACGCACAGCTGCAACTCTCACTGGAGCTGGTCTGTAATCAAAAGTAAAAACTTGTTGAAACAAAAGTTCTCCTGCCTTGATTACTTGTAACATCTGAGTTTGCTTTAAATTAAATGGTG
This sequence comes from Trachurus trachurus, assembly GCF_905171665.1. Classification (NCBI taxonomy): domain Eukaryota; kingdom Metazoa; phylum Chordata; class Actinopteri; order Carangiformes; family Carangidae; genus Trachurus; species Trachurus trachurus. Next base: position 2,434,610 of record NC_139899.1, read on the forward strand.
CATTTGTTGTCAGGGAGACCTTGAATTGATTGTGCGCTCAAAGAAAACAATAAAATTAAACTTTTCCACCGCTTTTCCAAATGTCATTTAGGATGGATCACGGGCAGTGTGCAGTGCTTGAGCTCTACAAGTCACTTCAGTCTTTATCAGCAGAGCACTGGCTTTGCCTCCCCCCCCCCGACTATCTCAGCTGCTCTATTTTTCCAACCTGACTTGACATGGTGCTGTCGCTGGTGGAGATAATGGCATGAGTGACGGGGCCTCACACAACAACAGGGGACAACACACACACACACACACGGCAGCCATGTATTTGCTGCTGTGTTTTATAGCTTAGCAACGGTTTATGTGTATCAACAGTCAGCTCCCGGTCTGATGCGGCTGTAACAATAACAAGTGGGTTGGATGAGAAGAGACAGCTGTGAGGGGACGGCTGGAGATTTGTCAGGAGCACTTTCCCATTCTTCTGTCCAAGGGGCTTCCTGTTCTCACTGTTATTGAACTTATCTAAAATTATGAAGAAATGCTAGAAAAACAGCCACTTGGAATACGTGATTTGTGTTTGAACTAATTCAAGTCTTATTCTGTTTTCAGTCAGTTATATTTTCAGAGTAAATTCAGCCCTTCTTTAGTCAATATAATGATTAAAGCAGGGTTTAATGCTGCGGTTAAAGACAGATGTGGATGAAACACAATTGTTTTATCATTGTGTGGTCTTACTGCTGATAAATGACTAAAAGTGATTGTGTTTTTCCTCTGTAATCAGCATGTGTTAAAAGTTAACAATGGATCAGAATTCATAAAACTGCTACTCGTGTTGGACCAACTGTTTTGCACCTGACTGGCTTAGGAAAGCATTGAGGCCTCTGAGCAAATGCTTACCACAGAGAGCCAAGCAGGTCACTGTGAGGGGGTTTTTTTGAAACCCAGTCCCCTGACAGTCATGTATTTTTACCATGGCCCCTTGACCGTTAGGAGATGATTCCTGTGGCAACTGGACCAGCCTTTCTTTAGTATGCCCTTCTGGCTCTGTGAAGATGGGTTAGAGTTGCTGAGCAAGATGTACATGGTTGGGTGGATGGGAGTTTTATGGAGGAGAAACAGGACCTGGTCTCGACTTGCCTGACAGTCCAGTCTATTCCAGGGCCACTATCATTTCTCAGCCTCTCACCTCTTAAAAATAGCCCCCACTTTTCACCGGCAAAGGCAAAGCACAGGACATGGCAAGGGCTTTTATTTTTAAATACAGTCTATTGCCAAGTAAGAGCACCAACAGACTGGGAAACATTTTGATAGAAGCACTCCAAGGACAATCTCTATGACAAAAATAATACTGGTCATTCTTTTTTTGTGCCCCTCATTTAAATGTCAAGAAAGAAAATAGATTGTTAACTTCATGCAGTTTTATTCCATGTTCAATTAGACAGACAGATTTGGAAATTACAGGTAGATGACTACTCAACACAAAATGAGAAAACTACTACAACAACAACTTAAATACGCTACCTACGAGGAAAACTATGTGTAAGCCATTTTCAGACTTTCTGTAAATTTACATTTATCTACCCTATTTTTCCATGACTGGTTTAGAAGTACAAAAGTATAAAAGGAATTTAAGAAAAGGTACGAACACGACACTTGAATATTGCACTGACAATAAGGGCAAGCCATTTAGCCCACATCCACTGTAGCCTTATCTTTGGTTCTACATCAAATGCAGTCCCTGCCATAAAGAAAATTCCTCCAAAGCACAAATTACTGTATTTCCTTCAAGTCCATAAACACTTTCTCTTTCAATGTGCATTATTCCTCCTCTTCTTCTTCTTCCTCCTCCTCCTCCTCTTCCTCTTCTGCATCTTCAAATTCATCATCCTCACACGCCCCAAAGTCCATCTTTGCTAGGACTGCTTCAACATGCTCTGTTGACAAAGTGAAGTGGTCCATCTTCTCAAAGCCTGGCTCTGGCCTCTCCTCTCCCAAGGAGCCTTTAGCAGCATCTTTGGTCTGGTTGATGAGGCCCTTGGAGGCCACCAGAAATTCAGCAGCGCCACTCTGCTCCAGTGCTCTCACAGCTGAATCTGTGAGCTCTGTACTGGACTGCAGCCGCTCGCCGTAACGCTGAGCCAACGCTCGCAGAGCTGCCACCTTCTCGTCTTGCTCTTTACCGATCTGCTCCAGCAGAACGGTCTTGCGATCCTCGAGGACGGCGTACAGCAGGTCAAAGCGTTCGGCTAGCCCCTGTTTAGCGCGCTGAGCGTTCTCCTGCACGGCACGGCAGGCGTCTTCCATCTGGTTCAGCAGAGCCTGGAGGCGCCCGTTGCTGGCCACCAGGGTATCGATGGCATTACTCAGCTCACCCTTCTGGGTCTCGTAAACGCTTCCTAAAGGTGACACCTCACAGTCCTTATGTTGACCAAATACTTTGCACAGGGAGCAGGTTGGTGTTTGGCAGGTCAGGCAATAGATGTTGATTTTCTCATCTTCGTGGTCTTGGCACATAGGTTCTTTGGATTCTTTCGGCTTCAGAGTAGTTTCTGTATTTCCACTGCCACTGCCTTCTTGCTGCTGCTTATAGATGTCGATAATATTTTCTACCAATAGGTTTCGCTGAAGCCCATGCACGCCATGGCGATCAAGCACGACCTCAAACCGACACGTAGGACATCGAAAGACACCACCAGAAAAGCGGTATGGGTTGCGGGAGTCATAGAGGTCGCTAGCACAACTACGGCACAAGTTGTGTTGGCAGGGCAAGATGACCACAGGCTTGGTGAACATGTCCAGGCAGATGGGGCAGCTCAGCTGCTTCTCAAGGCTGTCCATGGGGCTGGGAGGTCGAACCATAGTTCCTGTCCTCTGGACGTCCATTGTGGGAAAGTGCCTACAGCTATACCAATAGGTTTCCTAATGTCTCAAAAGAGAAACTAATCCTTCACCTCTCTCTGTTGGTTTCAGAAAGTTACCAAAATAGAGGGCAGACACGAGCAGCTTGTCTTGTGTGAGTTGTTAGTTATGAAATGCTGATATTTGTTCTGGTTGAGAGCTAGCAGCTCTGTCTTTTATACCGGCCCCTCACAGCTGGTGACACCCAATCCTTTAGACCAACCAGAGCAACATTCCTGCCTGCTTACTGGCCCTGGGATCTTTTCACAGAACTACCCCCCCCACCCCACCCAGTGCAGCATGTGTCACATGCCCAGTGGCCACTGTGTCCCTCCTGACAGGGACAGAGGTGGTGGAGCAAGCAGAGACAAACAGGGTCCATGTGAGCGGCTGAGTGCCCCCACCTGACGACAGAGCCCGATCTCACTGGTAAACAAGTCAGTGTCAACATCTTGTTGTTGTTGTCATTTTATGTCTTTTGATGTGTTGTCATTCAGTTAGTGTGACATTTATTCAACCTGTCTAACTTACTAAAGTAAACAAGCAATGTGTTTAAAGTTCAGTCAACCAATGATATTAATTGGATTTGATTGCATCCTTCAAGAGACCCTGAGGAGTTTGCTTTTGGTTATGAAAGAGTCTCATATTTGTGGATGAATCTACATTACCCAAACTTGTTAACGGGTCAATTTTCGATAAAAATATATCGTTTTGTCTTTATAGTTATTTTGATATTATTATTTAGTGGTCAACTTGCCCAGCGTTTCCTGGTTTCCCGGACTCTGCCTGGCGGCTTATGGGAATAATGCCGCCGGATCGCTAGTTGGCATCGTTTATGGTCGGAAGTATGACGGTATCTGATCGTCTTCAAACTTCTGACTTTCGTTCTTGATCAATGAAAACATTTTTGGCAAATGTTTTCGCTTTTGTCCATCTTGCGCTGGTCCAAGAATTTGACCGTATTGTATTGTTCTAATTTTAGAGATGAATTTATAGCATTGGACATGAATTTATAGCAAGTAAGCTATAGAGACTCTCCAGTTGAAGATTACACAAAAAACTGCAAAATGTTGATAGGAAGATGATGGTCTTAGTCCAAGTCACTAATCCTAATACTCATTACTAACACTGATAGTAATACTGACTATAAATTAGATGAATTTAGATTTAAAAACTCTTCATTCTCTCAAACCCAAACAATTATCGCCCAAGTGTCTTCTGGCGTTACTGTACGTCAGCAACCACAGCAGATCAACACACAGTTCCATAAACAAGAGGGACAAGCTATTCTTGCACTCTTGCACAAGAGAACTATCACATGGTGCAAATGTCCAAATATTTGGGAGGATGAGGGCAATAATACCAAACACTGCTGTTTCTCAAGGTGATTCTTTAAAGTTGAGGGGAGGATGTGTGATCACAAGACACAGCAATAAAATCTGGATGCTTTGATAAATCATTGTAAATAAGTGAGCATGTGAAGCCATAACTCATTCATATGTTACAGTGTTGCAGCCACCTGTAGCACCCTTCAAGAAACAGATGTCATAATGCCAAAGAGTGAAAAAAATAAATAAGGGTGAAGTTTTCTCATAATATATTTCCCCTCAGCTGAGTTGCATAACAGCCAGAACTAAGTTCTCACTCATGCCCCCTGCTGATTGTAGTGAAGCAGAGGATATGTAAATATTTAGTTTACTTTAATATCACTTCAGGGACTTTTACTACATTGTCTCGACTGCCAAATGCGAGACATATAAATATTTGGAAATGTTCGCGATCGAAAATTTTTTATGACCTGTGAATAAGATGCGAGCGAAAGTTCAGACATGACTTCTGTTGTTACCTCGAAGGGCCTCCATGACTGGAAGGATATTCTCCGTCCACTGGTAAGCTGTGATGGCTGCGTAGATCCCAGGGAATTCTCGCTGCCAAATGCGCTGGCCAACGGCCCAAATAGCTGATAATTCAGGGTTTGCCTGTATACAACAAGTGGAGAAGCATTTCAAAATCTTTCAGTATGCTACATTTGACAAGGCAGTGGCTTTCATTCCAGTATAAACAACGGTCACACCCAAGTGGACACTGAGTCAGAACAGTTGAATTCTTTTAACTGCCCTTTATTATTACTGTAGTACGTTTAAACATGCTTACCGATTTTATTGCTTGGGGAATCCTCTTCCATAGATACCTGGCATTATTCCTGTTTGATGCACATAAATACAAGACAATCAATGTACAATATAAAGTTGCAGTGGTCAGACAGAGACAGAACCAAACCTGCACACTTTGTTACACATATACATTAAGAAACCAATGTATAATTTGTAAGACTAAACCATCTCAATCAAGTTCCTACAGACACCTACTCAAGATATTACTTGTTCTTGCAACTTCTAGAGGCAATACCATTTATGGAGTTATGATTTTAAATGCAGCTGGAGTGTGTAGTACAGGCGTGACAACTAGAATGCTTACAGTGTCATCAGTGATAATGGGAACTACTTATTTCTTATTTAAAGCAGAAGTAAGCGATCCGGTCGTTTTGGCTAATGCTGCGTTCCAGGCAGGCTTTTGAAACCGTAAATTACAGCTTCAAGTCACAACTTACGACTTTGTAGCGTTCCAGGCAACCCACTCGTGTTTTTCCGACCTGTTTTACCGGTGAAAGTCACTATAATGGCCACTCGTAACTTCCGACCCGTGAACTCGTACCAGATCGAACTGGTAGAACTTCACAGGTCGGAAAAAGACGAGTTACGAGTTGCCTTGAACGCACCATAACAGTCCTCGTCCCTACGTCACCACATTCACGGCGTCCCTTGGCTGCACACACAGCCCTGCATGCCGTTCTCTCTCCTCATTGGATAAAAACTGTAGGATACGAGAAATGTTTTCTCCTCGGCTCAGAGCAGAGCAGAGTGACTGACAGACCCTTGTTTCAGACCAAACACTCTATGTAAGTGATTGCTGTCGGAAGATATAACTATTTAAGACTTATATTAACACAAATATATCACTTACTTCTGCTTTAATAAGACATTTTACTGATTGATAAAAAAAAATATGCACTACAACATGTGCTTCAAAAACGTCCCTTGACATCTAAGAAAATTATACCTGTTCAGGGCTCCAGACTACCTTTTTTTTTTTTTTTTACTAGAAGCACAGTGGCCCCTAACTTGAAATTTAAGGAGCACAAGCAGAAAATTTAAGAGCGCTCATCATACATCGACTTGTAAAGCAAATATTCACTTTTGTTTTTTCATTCACGATCCTCACACACATTAACCTGCCACCTGTAATGACACAGATCCCAGATTTTGCGAGTCGCCCCATCCATGGTTAACCAGTGTTTATAAAATAAAAAATAAAAAATAAAAAACTGCAAATTTATTGGTTGCACATGCACATGAAAAAATTACCTGCACACTCAAATTTTAGGGGCAAAATGAGTAGCCCTGAGCCTGTTGGCCACATTTTTTCGACTTTATTTATATATTTGCTTCTTTTAAAATCAACCAAATGTAAAACTGTCGGCTACTGAAGAAAAGGCAGACTTGACTTACATGTCATTATGAAGTAAATAGAGCGCCAGCAACTGAGCGTAGACTTGAGGTGTTGCGATGCCCCCTGGAGCCTGATGAGGAAAAATGCAGATGTGATATTAAAGTTTGAACATTATATCAGCAACATATTAAGCTATGTTAACTTGCTTAAATAACAGTCGACATGTTGCCCACAGTGTCTGCTGCTATACAATAGCTAAGTAACTGCAGAGCGCACCATGTCAGCCATGCAGTTCTGTTATGTTATTATGTTTATTAGCTTATGCTAACGTTATAGCACTGCTTAGTTTCTTTATGTTGTACTGTGTTTCTGACGACCAGCGGTCTGTCCTCGGGTTACCTGACGCCGCACAGTTAACCTGACAACACCTACTAAACCTCCAGACCCTGAGTGATACAATATTACAGTGTTTACCAACACAGCGCAGAGTAGACACCTCGCTGTGCAGCTAGCTGGTTACCCACAGCATGCGAGTGACATTTAGTAACCAGCTCGGCCATTTCCGTTCATTTCTACACAGTCTGTTGACATTGTTCACAAAAGACGGGCTCATTCACAGGCTGTTGTGTAGCCAAGGTTCATTCAGCGGTGCGTCAAAGTGAAATGAGCCTAACGTAACGTTAAGTGATTAGCTTCTGTGCTATAATGTTAGCATAAATTGGGCATGAGCTAACTGGCTACCAGAAACTACTGACCCTTTACGGACATAAAGCCGGTAAGACAACATTCAGTGTCGGAAAAAAAATGATATGAATCTCGCAATTAATTCCTTACCTCGAGTTCTTGAGCTTCACACTGCTCTAATAATTTATCAAAATTTTCCTCCATAATCACAGCAGTAGGCATGTTGATGCCTAGCTGTTGCACCGGAATCTCCTTCTTCTGTGGAGGACGAGCAGCGGGTCGGAGACGATGCTGCCCTCAGCTGGAAGAAAGGCGAAGTACAGAAGCAACACGGTCATATTCATCACAAATTCTTTCTAGGTGAAAGAGTAGGGTAGACCGAGTACGTTTGAGACACTTTTTGATTTTCCATTTTTGAATAGATATTGCAAAAAAAAAAAACTATACACTGAAAATAAGTGATTTTTCATATGCTGTTTAATTTGTTTGTATACTAAGTTATTATTGAAGAATATAACGTATTATTTGTTTATTTTTTCCACAATCAGGTCATAAACATGAGGTGCATTTTTACCATGGTCCCGTCTCAACCATACCCCATACGTGTACAGTTGAGACGGTACCATGGTACAGTTGAGACACCATTGAAAACCATTGGTGATGGTTGAACATCAATTGTAAATGCAATAAACTTAAAAAAAAAAAAACTATGGAATATTATTGTATTATTCATATAAATATTATTATATCACATAAAATTATAATATTAAAGCAGATATCAGCTTCACGGCCGTTTCGGCTAATGCTGCGTTCAAGGCAGGCTTTTGAAACCGTAAGTTACAGCTTCAAGTCACAACTACGACTTGGTAGCGTTCCAGGTAACCCGTAGCTCGTGTTTTTACCATCCTGTTGTCTGTGAAAGTTCCCTATAACGGCCACTCGTAACTTCCGACCCGTGAACTCGTACCAGATCGAACTGGTATGACTTCACAGGAAGGAAAAACACAAAGTACGAGTTTCTTTGAACGCACCATGAGTTAGCAGCCCCCGCCCTTGTCAGGCATCAATTGGTCCTCGTGCTACGTCACCACATTCACGCGCATCCCTTGGCTGCACACACAGCCCTTCATGCCGTTCTCTCTCCTCATTGGATAACACTTGTATCCCACAAGGAAAATTTTCTCCTCGGGTTACAGCAGAGCAGAGTGACGGAGAGACTCGTGTTTAGGCTGAAATACTTCATGTAAGTGATTGCTGACGGAAAATAGGACTATTTAGGACTTATATTAACAAAAACATTCCACTGATATCTGCTTTAATAGTATATTAAAGCAGAAGTGAGTGGTCCGGTCGTTTTCGCTAATGCTGCATTCCAGGTAGGCTTTTGAAATCGTAAATTACAGCTTCAAGTCACAACTTACGACTTTTTAGCGTTCCAGGCAACCCACTCGTGTTTTTCCGACCTGTTTTACCGGTGAAAGTCACTATAACGGCCACTCGTAACTTCCGACCGGTGAACTCGTACCAGATCGAACTGGTACGACTTCACGGTCGGAAAAATACGAGTTTCCTTGAACGCACCATAACAGTCCTCGTCCCTACGTCACCACATTCACGGCGTCCCTTGGCTGCACACACAGCCCTGCATGCCGTTCTCTCTCCTCATTGGATAAAAACTGTAGGATACGATAAATGTTTTCTCCTCGGCTCAGAGCAGAGCAGAGGGACTGAGAGACCCGTGTTTCAGACCAAACACTCTATGTAAGTGATTGCTGTCGGAAGATATAACTATTTAAGACTTAGCCTATATTAACACAAATATATCACTTACTTCTGCTTTAATATAACACTGTTCATGTATCACAAATATTAGTTTTTTCCCCCCCATTTTCTCTGTGTTTTTGGTCTTATTATGACTTATAACATGTTATCGTAGCCTACACTGCACAATTTAACAGTGATGTGATGTAACAGAACTCTATCAGGGTACAGTTGAGACATTGTGTCTCAACTGTACCTCGCTGACCACTTTGTGTATTTCTCTAGATTGTGCAGTGACCTAACATGCTACGATAGCATGAAATATGTGAGTTTTTAGGGCACAAAATGACGTTTGCAATGATGTAAGTTATGTTTGATGGTCACAAAAGGATAACAAGCTATTCGTTGTGGAAGGGACATGGTAAAGTAAAATTCCTACCCTAGTAAAAAGACTTTTGCTGATATCTTTGGACTGGAGATGCTAAAACTCTTCAAATTTCCCACAACCAAAGAGGATGCTAATATGCATTTGCTGAGTAAAAATGGTGGCTCAGTCTTGCAGCGCTGGCAAGATATTAAGGGTGTTTCAACTGTGCACATGTCTCAACTATACTCACTCCACCCTACCTGAGGATAGGGAACTAGTATTTTTCCTATAGGATGAAAATATATTAAGCCTAAAGAATGAAGGAGAGTTACAGCAGATACCTTGCTCCTGCAAGACTTCTGGTTACTGCTAAGAGGCCCACAGCCGTTTTCCCACTAAAATTAGCGGGTCGACGCGGGTTTTTTAAACGCAGGTCGACCCGCTAACAATCGGCATTTGGCCCCTTTCCCATTGACCAAAATGAGCCGAGTCTGCCCCCCCGCTGAGGGATCAGACAGAGCATAAACCAGTCGCCCAGCTCTCATCCGCGGTGCAAGAGACACACAGCCGCGGAGTGTCCGTCCGCCGAGGCAGACTCTCTGGCTGGCTGGCCTGGAGCACCAGGACCGCGGAGGACAGAGAGTCTGCTGCGGCCGGATGACGGACGTCCGCGGCACAACACGTCAGTTAAACAGACTGTCGCTTCTTTTCTTTTCTTTTTTTCTATCGTCTTTGGTCAGTGTTCTCTGATCTTTTGATCCCAGTCTCGGATGAGAGCAGAGCAGAGCGGAGCAGAGCTTTGTTTTGGTACGTGATATGAGACGCGACCGGCGCGATGACGTAGCGTCACGTAACGTTCAGTGTCATCATGTAAATTAGCGGGTTGACGTGGGTCTGGCGTTCCCACTGCAAGCCGTTCGGAGCCGAGCCGATTAAAGGCGATTTTAACCCGCGTCGCTTGCAGAGTCGTTTGACGTCGACGCGGCTCGGTGCGCCTTTCCCACTGCCACCAAAAGCCGATTGTTAGCGGGTTTAAACGGGTTTTTTGGCCAGTGGGAAAGGGGTTTTGTGATTAAGACACAACTATTGTTGTTTCACTCGCAGAGGGGGTTGGAGCCATACAGTTTGTATTTCGTGGGGGTTCAAAGGTGTGAGATGGGTTGGCATTCAGAGTGGTGGTGCTGGAGGTGGAGCTGCTAATTTGGCTGCACCAAGTTAGGGAGAAGTAGTTAGTTTATAGGCCTATTCTTCTCTTGGTGTTGTGTCATATAGGCCTAATGATTGTACAGAAAAAGACTATGCTAAATATAGTGAATAGCAACCTGTCAGGTGCAACAAGGCGAAGTGGAGAGAACCTTTTACAGCATCTTCTTTGACATGTTTGGAGTGGAAAGCAAACTACAGTAGGCTACTTGACAGGAGCTTACCAGCCTCTTAAAGCACTCTATATGGTGGCTATGAGTGCTGATCAAAGCAGTGTTATTACAGTCCAGAAAGACAGAAAATGTAGGCTATTCTATATTCATGTAAACAATGTCCACTTTTCTTAAGTGGCAGTTTGACAAAAATCTTCAAATTTAAATGGTTGTATAGCCACCAGTGATTCTAAAAATCTATCTGGCAGGCGGTGCTGTTTGTTGATTGCAGATGCGGCTGTACAGCACTTCAATATTATAAACAGCACTAGAGTAGAGAGTAATGTTTGAACACAGCATCCAAGCACCATTTTTGAAGTATACAGCCCACAATCAGATAATTATTATCTCAATGGTCTTGTCTCGGATGTTGCATAATAATGTAGTGATGTTTGCACCAAAAGCAAACAGGCTGCAGTAGGCCTAGGTTCATTTGAATTTCCCTGCTAGGGATGAATAACGTATTCTCTATTCTATTCTATTCTATTTTATGCTGAGTAGTTCATCTGAGTTGTAAATTAGACTTGTTCATAGATTTTACAACAGCCAATAGGATGGATGGATGGGAGAGCAGCTTTGACAGGGCTAGCCTGTAGCCTTGCCTCGACAACTTCTCAAATGTCATGCTATGTCATGCTTCCATATTTTCTTGAACCTCTGTCAGTGTTTTTGCTGCCTTTAAGGTCTCTTTAACAGGTAAGCTACAGGCTGCTGCAAGTTTAAACACAACCAAACAAACACAATCCATCAAAGCAACAGCCATGAACTCTTTCCAACCAGCTAACCTATCAGCCTATGTTTAAAACTAATCTTACTGTGCACAGTTGTGATGCAACCAAAGATAGAATATAACACATCATGGAAAACCCAACAATCATGGCCACAAGCCTCTCACAACTGGATCTTCAGGGAGTGAAATTCAATATTATGAGTGATGTGATTCAAGGCCCACATTCAAGTGTGAAGAAAAAGTTTAAATAAGTTATTCCTTATTGAATTTTAGTCAGATGTCAGTTGAGAAAGTTTTCCAACTCTTACAACCCAGTTAATGAAGAGAACCTGCAAGTTTAGATTCCTTTTTTGTCATTCCTCCCATGGTATTTAGAGTGTTTTTCTTTACCCTCGTCTGGTTTTAGTAGACTCCACAGCACTGAGATTCGCTAATGATCCTCAACTGTCAACCAGTGCTGGGGATTTCTCTATTTAATCCTTTTTGAGCCATCTTCTTTGATGCTGTTGACTACATGTATTTTTCGACCCTCAAAATGTTTGGCACAACTCTCATGTGTTTCCTCTAGTCTGATGTTTTACACCTTTTTTCTTTTGATGCAGAATACATCTGCATTTTTAGTTCATTTTGCCCGTTGCAGGTGTAAACCTCTCTAAATTTCTTTAATTTTATTAATTTTAATTGCGGTAAATATTGCAGTTTTATTTTGCTCTTTTTAGGTCCTGTAGTTTGGTACAATCTGACTTCAAAAGTCTCCACCAAATGTTACACCAGCTGTTTGAAACTTGGCAATGTTCTTTTAAAATCCATCTGTTTTATGATGCTTAGATTGAAATGTTTTTGAAATCCATGGTTCCCCCAGGTATAACAACCAAAATATATTCATGTCAGTCAGTCATTTTTTAAGCCTCACAATCCAAAACATGTTGCAATAATTCTCCAGAGGGTAAATATCAAATAAATGGGTGGAAATAAATGTTTTCTACAGTCAGAGTTAAAAGGATAAATCATAAATTATTCACAGTAGCCTACATGAGTCTGAAAACTTCTGTAAACGTACAGTACAGTATCTCACTAGAGTACTTACCTGCTGACTTTGTTGCTGCAGATATAAAAGCAAGATTGTGAGGTGCTACAAAAAAAAAAAATCATGATTTCATTGATTATGATCATTCCTGCAGCAGAAAATGTGTTTGTTTTGAATCCATCATTATTAAAACATGTTTTTTTTTACACTCTCAAAGAGATATTCTGGTCTGGTTTAAAGCAGAAGTAAGCGATCCGGTCGTTTTGGCTAATGCTGCGTTCCAGGCAGGCTTTTGAAACAGTAAGTTACGGCTTCAAGTCACGACTTACGACTTTGTAGCATTCCAGGCAACCCGCAACTCGCGTTTCTCCGACCTGTTTTACCTGTGAAAGTCACTATAGCGGCCACTCGTAACTTCCGACCCATGAACTCGCACCACATCAAACTGGTACGACTTCACAGGTCGGAAAAACACGAGTTACGGGCTGCCCTGAACGCACCATTACCTCTTGTCAGCCGACGGAGTTAGCAGCCCCCGCCCTCGTCATGGATCTATTGGTCCTCGTCCCTACGTCACCACATTCACGCGCATCCCTTGGCTGCACTCACAGCCCTTCATGCCGTTCTCTCTCCTCATTGGATAAAAATTGTAGGATACAAGAAAAGTTTTCTCCTCAGCTCAGAGCAGAGCAGAGGGACTGAGAGACCCGTGTTTCGGTCCAAACACTCTATGTAAGTGATTGCTGTCGGAAGATAGAACTATTTAAGACTTATATTAACACAAAAATATCGCTTACTTCTGCTTTAATAAAGATAAAGCATAATTCAAGTCTAACCAAATGTATCATTTCCCCTTATCTGACAATGAAGCATGGCTGTAACCTTAACCCGACTTCAAGGTGCAAGCTCAACACAGAAAATGTACGCAGTTTTCTTTTTCTCTTTTTTATGGTGTCGCTTGAATGACTTCCCTTCCATGTTAATGTTAAATTGAGATTTTCTACATTCCTTAGTAGTTTTACTGAGAGTAAAATGAGAGTTTGAATTGTAGTTGAACTGCTGCACTAACACATCTGGATGAGGATAATGTAGACAGATTAACACAGTTACATTATATAAGAGGTGGAATGTATAATTAACGTCAGTGAGCCAGAGCTTTAACGTGACCATATGGATGCTTTCAGACTTGGCCGTCAGATTAGACTTGAATGTGTAAATCAAAGATTCAGTATTGATCCCAGCTGTGAAAACATGTTCTGTAATATCCTGCCAGGTTCAAGTGCATCCTTCCTGATGTGTTCATGTTCTTTTGGACCAAGGATTGTGTGATTACTGTAATCCTTTCGTATGCTTTTAGCATGATGCGTTTGGGACCGGCGGTCACCACTTTAAAATGTGTGTAAACCTGGCATCTCATGTGTGCACATGTTCTGCTACAGATCCTCACTGAAGATACATTCTATTATGAATGAAATTGGAGACCTTATGATTCTGCAATGACTAGAGTCACCACTTGTCAGCAGTATTGCTCAGGCACTGTAGTGCTTACATTTCCTGTGTGTCAGAATTAGTGCATTTGGTCTATAAAGCCGTGGTCATTACGGATCTCCTTACTTACGAGTATGGGATTGGTCTTGAAATGTTTATTAAATCACATTTGTGGTTAATACTTAACATTTTCCTAACACCTTTTTATTCTTCTGTTTATTGAGATTTTTTTTCTTCTGTTGATTTTTTCATTTATTTTATTATTTTAAAATACTTCTCATGTGTGATTGCTTTCTACCAGATCTTAAAAGGTGATAAACTCTGTAAGTTGTTTTGCAGCTTTAACACTTATCTGAATCTCCCAATATGCTCCAGCAATTAAATAGACTCAAACACTTCCTAATAGTGTATTCTAAACATTTTCTGCAAGAAAAGGTAAAATAGAGCAGTCACTATGGACTGAAACAGCCATATGACCATCCACTACATTTTCACATCCTAAATAATTCAAGCATTTCATGACCAGATCTACTGTTGTGATGTGGACTAATGGAGAGGATGAGAAGTAGTTTGAAAATCCTGAAAGAGAATCCATAGGACACATGAATCAAACATTACAGGAAAGAAAATATGAGAAGATCTTCTTTCTCAGAACTGCAGATTTAGCCAGTCAGCCTCTCAGACCACACCAACACTGGAGGAAAGGAATTACATAACATTACACTTCACTTCTCATACTGGACAGAAACAGAGATAATGTAATGTCATTTTTAATTGATAATATAGCCTATACAAAAATGTATTTGATATACAGATTGCATTTACTGCCTCATCTGCTCTAAAAGTACAATATTGTTGCTTTGTCTATGCTGCAGCATCAATAGATTTCATCACAGCTCCTGGTGGCCTCTTCACAGTGGGGGTTTCAGCGGAGGAAAAGGGATAAAACAGAATTTGCTTGGTAAGTTTGGCTCACTGGTTTCAGCTTATTTCAGTATGTGATCAAAATCAACTAGAAACTATTGCCGAGCAGAGCTGATTCAGGTAGTGTCTCTCCCCAGGCTCTACATTAGAAGCAATGCTTTTTCAATCAGCCACTATGTTTGCCTGAAGAGGGTGATCCTGTCCTGTCATGCACATTGGACAGACGGCTGCATTATTTCTCAGACTCTTACTAAGTGTTTCCTGCTCATCACAGAAGAACATGCTGAAGGATCTGGTGAAATGGGTGGGAACCTTCATCAGTTTGTATGAGAGACACGGAAGTCTAAAAAGGTTTTTGTCCTAAGGCTTCAGATGTATTTCCAATGGACATAGACAACAGAATGTGGTGTCATCAAGATGATTGTGATGTAATTTCCTCATGTTTACAATTATGATGACTGATGCTGACCAGGCTACTTGGTACTTGTTAGGATTAGGAGTTCTTTTTTTCTTTTCTTTTTTCTCTCTCTTCTCTTTTCTTTTCCTTTGGGGGGGGGTTATGGGTTGTATGTGAGTGTGTGAGTGATGTAGATTACCCTGTGGTGTGAGAATGTGAGGATCGGAGTGTGAGTGTTTGGAATATATTTTGGGTTCATTTCACGCAAAATGTATTATGTGGCTATGTGTATGTCTATGTATATTTGTATGTCTCCTTCCTGTGTATGTATTCCTGTCATTTTTGTGTCTGGGCCCCTTTTAAAAGCTCTTGAGCTTCTCAGGGTGTCCCATTTCACATATGAAATTACAAATATTTTTTGATTTTAAATACCTTTTCTATATATATGAATAAAGATGATGATGATGATGATGATGATGATGATGATGATGATGATGATGATGATGATGATGATGATGATGATGATGATGAGAAGAGTGACCATGGAGATGAGAGGAGCCTGTTGCAGAAAAACCCAGGAACTGTCAGAGGAAACTTTCTAAAAAAAAAAGAAAAAAAAAAAAAGAGAGAGAGAGAGAGAAAGTGATCGACGACAAGGATAAACATGAATTTGCACTGGTGTGGCTTTTCCTCACTGAAGAGCACAGAAAGAAGAGAAGGTCCTGGGGGCAGACATCAATATTGTCTTATTGTTAATGGACAACATACATTTATACATTTAGCAAACTTTACAGAAATAATCAGTCAAAATCTAAAATGAGTTTAAAATGAGAGCTTGTAAATCACTTCTTGACTGTTTATCATTGTTAGAATGACGTGTTACCATGATCCTTCCCTAAACCGAACCATATGATCTTAAGCCTAACCACATGTTTCTTCTTGTAATCATAATGTCAGGTAAAGTTTAATTTATATAGCACATGTCATGTGACAAGCATGAAATGCCTGGTCAATGTGCTTAACAATAAAAGTGAAGACCATACGATACAGAAAAACTCAACACTCAAGACAAATTAAAATTAGAAACAATAATAATAAAAGGAAGGGCACCCAATGAGTTAGTTATAGGCTTGTGTCTACAAGTAAGTTTTAAGATTGCTTTTAAAAGATGATACGGTTGTGGCAGAGTGGTAAAATATTCCAGATAGTAGGACAGTGGGAACTAAAAACACAATGAGCTAATTAAGTGTAGATGAGAGACGGACAGGAAGACTGTTATTTGATGATCTCAACGTTCTGGTAGGTGTATATTCAGTGAGCATGTCAGCAACAGGAGCTAAACCAAATAAGAAGTACTTCAAATCAACTCTTTGTTTTATGTTCATACTTTTTACTTTTTCTTAAAACTCTGGCAGCAGCATTTTGAATGAGCTGGAGCTTATATAAAGCCTGCTTTGTCAATCCAGCAAAAAAAAAAAAAAGTGTTGCAATGGTCAAGATGGCTAGAGATAACAGCATGAAGCAGGAGGAGACACTCCGTTTTATCAGAGGGCAAACAACAGGTATAATTGTTTAGGTTGAAGGACTAACACACATGGACTGATACATAAAATATCAACACTATTCTCTTGATAACATGATGTGAGACGTCCAGCTCGTTATTGTGCCTCCCCTTATTTCTTTACCTGACCAATTAATCTAAAATAAACAGCCTGGTGTTTCTAAATTGAGGCAAAACACAACAAGGACAGCTCCCCACGCTCTCATTTCCCCTCATGTCGTTATCGACTTTCATCCATTGACATTCTGATCAAATACATGGCAGAGCTTGGGTGTAGAGGCTGTGTTAACAGATACTATTGATTCATTCAATTGTGTTGAGTCTACTTCTGCCCGTTTCGACTCATTCAGCCGTTCTGTTGCCGTCGCTGTATAAATCATTCACTCTGACTGTTGGTCCCAGTAGAGAAGAGTCCTGCTACATGTTGAAACAAACTGAGACATTTGTTTGTGTAAAATCAGGTCAAGCAGCGTGTTGTCACTTTGCATCCTCCATCGAGGTCATCTCAGCTTCACTTGTATTACAGTACCTGGTGTTCCCTGTAGATGGTTTCAGGCTTTTACTCCATCTGTTCGTCTTTTGAGTGGTGTGGTTTTTTTTTTTGCCTTGTGGGTTTGCAGAGTTAAAGGAAAAAGGGTAAACAAAAGCAAACGAGACAAGACTGGCTTGCCATAAAAAGAACAACCTCTGTTTGTGGAAGCAGCATATTATGACCCATGGCTACATTTTGTTGTTAAGTGATGTCTAGTGGATAACAACACTCGTCTCAGCAAATGCCTCAGTGGACATACACACAGTCAGTTTATTATGGTACACCTAACTAAAACCTAATACAGCAGTCCTTCCCTTTAGAGAAGTGTTGACTCACCTTACTGGTAATTTAGGAGGCTGTTAGTTTGTATTGCAGTTCAACTATTGCATACAGAGGAGTATTTTTGTTATTCCTCAACAGAATGACCAAAGTCTTGACCCTAATGTTAATGAAGTGGGCAGAATTTCATCCAGATTTGGTTGAAAAAACAAAACACAAAACCAGCCAAGCAACCACACCATCCAGTCCACTGATGATGTGTGTCAGAGGTTAAACAGACCTTAATGAGCTGAGAAATACTGTTGAAAAGCCACTGATGAGTTACTCTGCAAGTCAGCTTTAAGAAAAAATAAATAAATCAACAGAAAAATATCTTAATTTTTCCTTAATCCTTGCCCGCAGAAACCGAGGACGATTTCCATGGGATTGTCATGAATTGGATCCAACAGGAACTTGAGCAGCTACATATCACAACTTGTCTTGGCACCATCCCAAACCTCTTTGATCCTCCAGTTTGTTATGTTCCTTCGCCAAGATCGGCGCCGTTCATCGCCATTCAAGTTCTTTTCAAGAGGTGAAACTCACAGATGGTAGGCGGGTGAATGTCAAGATCTTTCTGATACTCTCAGAAGGGCTGGAAACATGCAATATTTATGATTTTACTGCGTGCGTGTGTGTGAATGATGTGTGCCAGGTCGACAAAATGAAATATGTTTGATGTGTATATAATTGCTCCTTGAACTGCATCTCGAATTGGTCCCGTTTTTTTTTTCTTTTTTAATGTATTCGTTTAGATAAACACACCTACACACATGCCAAACATCTGAATAATTCACAGTCAAGCTCTTCACACTGCTCTACTCACAGTCAAATTACCTCCATTCTCAACATAGTTGCGTCTCTGGGATTTACTGGAATTTGCTCAAATAAAAACACATTTTTGTTGCCGCATGTTTATGTGTTTTAAAGCGTTGTGTGTAGGATTGTTATGTCTCCGTTTTCCCTCAAGCATCTGAAAAACTTTGGCAGTTGATTCAGTGTGTTGGTGGAGTGGATTTCTAACCATTTTAAAGGAATTTGCTTTAGCTACATCTAAGAGAGACTCACAAATTAAGATTGGTTTATACAGGGGGTGGTGGGGGGGCAGAGTGGGTGTCATTTAGTAACTTTATTATAATCTGTATACAAGAGTCTTTCATGAAGGTAAAAGTACACATTGGATACTGTCAATACAACCCATAGAAAGATCAAAACCAGCATGTTAGTCTGTTTCAATCTCTTTCTGCTGCAGATGTAACTCTTTAAAATGGGTCACAGATCTACAGCTTCATTTAGTAAAAAGCCTGTGACTTTCAAATAGTGCAATGATTTGGGACATTTGTGTTGTGTTTTTGGCACATCAACACAGGCCATTATGACTGGTATTTTGTGTGATCATTACAGTGAGGAAGCATGTCATAACTGTGACACTGAAGAACATGTTTACTGATGCAGGGCCGTTGCTAGAAATTCTGGTCCCACTTAAAGAATACTAAAGTGGGCCCCTGCCCCCTGACTTTTCCACTTTTTTTTTTTCTTAGACTACGTATTATCATGTTTTATTAACTTTGTTTTGATCCTAATGCAGCATTACTATGAGTATTAGTCAGGGTCTTATGCAGAATAATTCAGTCATAAAGATTAGACTATACTGGAGTTTTTTGTGGGCCCTACTGGTTGCTGGGCCCCTGGAATTATCATCACCTTTCTCCCCTATACACAAGTTTCCAAACGTCATCTATGGTCAAAACCAGCTTCCGGTTTTGCCGGTTTGGTGGAATTGTACGTTTACGTTTTCATGGTTTTCAGTCGTTGTCATAGTTGCGGTAAACGCATGGATCTATTAATGCTGGCTTTTAACACGGATGTCAATTTGTGTGATATCCACTGTTAAAAGCTGTTGTGATGATCCATGCGTTTTACAGATTTTCATTGAAACCGAAACCATGGAAATGTAAACATAAAATTCCACCGGAAGAGCAAAACCAGCAAAACAGGCTACGTTTTTGACGTTCGGAAAAAGGTGGATACAACGGCCCTGCACTGATGTGTTCCTAATAAGAGGATTGAACTCTACTGTATGGTACAGAAGAATAAGATTCAGTAGACTCTGAACATACACAGTATATGCTATGTTAGAAGGATGCAGCGAGTAAAATACATATAGTGTAACTATCATCAGTGCTTTCCTGCAGGCAAAATATGTTACCAAGTTGAACATGGGCATCTTGCTCACTGCAGAAGAGATAAGACTGATAAAACTGTCTTCTCTAATGAGGACAGTCTTTTAGCTTGCAGCTCAGCACTCTGCTGTGCTTCCTCTTAGATATCAGTCACTCACATGACAGCTGCAGACGCTGCAGATGCATACAGTAGTTCTTTTCATTGATGCTCTGCTCTGAGGATGTGGTCCATACATGTGCAGTGTGTTGTCATCTATGTGTTTCACTCCTGCACTACAAGTAAAATCTAATTTGCGACATCCACGCAAGTAGCAGGAGAGCCGCTTTGTCAGCTGTAGTCATATTTTAAAGAGAGACTGTAGATGTGAGAGTTACACTGCGCCTCCTCACAGATGTTCTCTTCAAACTCAGAATCCATGTTTTGTTTGCCAGCTCATGCACAATAGGTGCCCCTGTAATACAACTGTATACCACTACTGCTGTACTACTGTATACCACTACCTGGCCCCATCTTCAGCCCACAGAGATCTTCTTCTGTCTCTTCCGCCGTTAATTCACACCCCTGTCACACCTCCCGCTGCAGCCAATGGTGTCCTCTCAATAATTCACACCTTAAAAAAAAATTTAAAAAGTGGCATCATAAGAGACTAATTGGCGGCTCACCATTGGAGCAGTGGTGTCAGTGCCTCATATCCATTTCTTCAGCACCAAGCCTATCTCAGGCTGTCGAGTCGTGTTAACTCGCTCAGGCTGGGTCTTGGTGGTTTGATCGAAGGGTCACCAGTTGCTGAATTGTGTATCCTTGGGGGGGCTGAACTTTTTGGCCTACATGCAAAACTCTTTGTGTGGTGGAAACCTGCACAATAACCTGAACACACCATCTCCGCCGTGAAACACGGTGATGGCAGCATCAGGCTTCCCTGTCCCTTCAGCAGCTACTCAGAGTTGATGGGGAGATGGATGGAGCTAAATCCAGGACCATCCTGGAGGAAAAGCTGTTAGAGGCAGAAAAAGACTTGAGACCAGGACGGAGGTTCACCTTCCAGTAGAACAACCACCCTTAACATCCAGCCAGAGCTACAATGGACTGGTTTATTGACTCGGGGGGCTGAATACACACCAGACTTTTCAGATTTTTATTTGTAAAAAAAATTATTGAACACCACATCAGTTTCCTTCCACTTCACAATTATGCGTTACTTTGTGTTGGTTTATCACATAAAATCCCAACAAAATACATTTAAGTTTGTGGTTGTAATGTAACAAGATGTGGAAAAGTTCAAGGTTGCATGGATAATTTTCATATCTTTACATTTAAATACATGTGTAATGAACTTTTTGTACAGCATTCATTTGCACATCTGCTAATGTCCCGGAAAGTTCAACGATAACTTTTTAAAGTCCCAATATGTGTGTGTGTGTGTGTGTGTGTGTGTGTGTGTGTGTGTGTGTGTGTGTGTGTGTGTGTGTGTGTGTGTGTGTGTGTGTGTGTGTGTGTGTGGGGGGGGGGGGGGGGGGGGGTTCAGGATGAAACCAGGGGAGACACTACAATAGTCAATAGGGTAAAAATTTTAACAGATATCACCATGAAACTTCCCAAGTTTATCACTTACATTAAGACAAATATTTTTTGTATTACAAGTTTTGATAAATTGTATGTTTAAATATGTAAATGAGGCAATATCTGATGAAATATGTGCTAATTTGCATACATTTCCAGAACCGAAATCTGAACAATGGATAAGGCCCCTTTCAAAATTCTTGTTTTATTTTGTTGACATATTAGAGTGAGAAGTTTTTACAGAGGGGATTTTGGATATCTGTTTTTATCACTCTGTAAATGAGAAAATACTGTCACCAGCCCTAAAAAACTAATCTCGCCCTGTTTTTAGGAATACACATTTCACATAGCTCTGCTTCCAAACCTACACTACCTACTGTACATGTACTTATTAATGTGCTTCGAGCCTTTTGTCCCGAGACATTTAGAAAGGCACAATAACACACAGAGACTGTATTCAGGCTTAAGTTGCCACTCAGAATAAACACACAAAAATGCACACACACACAAATATTTGTGAAGCTTTTACATCTCACAGAAGGCTGGCCATGCGTTTCCTGATAAAATGTGTTAGTGACCCAAAAAAATCTACAGATGAGACACGCAGAACACACACTCTGGCAACTGTGCGTATCCATAGTTTCTAAAAATACTAGACATGGTCTGACACTAATAAGACATCCCTTTGGGACTGTTTTAGCAAAGCTTTCTAAAGAGAAGGGCTGGTTGCATTTGTTATTTTAGACTAAACTTGAAAACGAGAGATGATTCTCTGTTTTTAGGATCTAATCATTTAGATCTGCAGCAGTGCTTTACCTAGATAGGGATCAGTGCTGTCTTCACAAACACGAAGACAGTCAATTATTATGATACTGGATGACAAATAGTTGTATGACTATTTAAAGTACAAAACAAAGTCAGGTAACAATGTCAACATTTTGCACTGATAGACTCACAAAGCAGAAAAATAACAGAGAAGAGGAGCTGACACTTAATTTGTGATGTCTTTATCAAATGAAAAAGCCAGAAGTGATAAAAATGACTTCACATTGTAAACACATGCAACGCTATACCCTGCTCTATCACAAAGCAATACAGTGAACACATCACAGCACGGCTCAGGTGAAGGCAAAGTACTGCTGCTTGTCTAAAAAGCTTAATTTTTTATTTTTTTTACCATCTGGCCACTCAGGTCATCAGGTGGAGGCTGTGAACTGTTTCCACAGAGAGAAAAAAAGTCATTGTTTTTGACTGAACCTTTAATATTCATCCTGTGTAAATGTTTCTTTGTTTTCAAATAGTATTTTAATACTCTTATGTTGTTTTCCTTTACTTTTCAAATGTTTTTTTTTTTTGAAAACTTTATTTATAAAGTTTTTAAGTTTAAACCACATATAGAACAACAGAGACAATATACAATAAAACAAAAGGACAAGGACAAAACAGAACAAAACAAACTGCCAGCTCACAAAGATATAAACACGTACAAGTTAAAGTTATGCATGTCAGCACACACACTGAATCAAAAAAGATTATTGAGACCAGGAGAGAGTCCAGAAAGTCCAAAGAGCCAGGTCCAAATGAAGACAAGGAGACTGGATGCTTGGCTGTGCGAAGCACAATGTAGACAGTTCAAAACAGAATGAGGCAAAATAATAGTGTCCAGTGTTACTTTTCAAATGTTTGAGCTGATTATATGAGTGTGAGGTGTCACTGTTTGTGCTCACCTCCCCTGTTCACTGAGATGCATCAACATTTCAGCATCCACTGGGGGACACAGCCCTAAACAAACACCAGATCATCCTCAGCTTAGGATGGATTTGCAACTGACCCAAATTTGGTCTAATGCTGAAAGTGTAACTAGTGGCTTTGCTGTAGTTTACATGGAGAAGTCCTGGAATAAATCTATTCTTCGCCTTGGCTCATTTTCTGTAAATAAATGAGGATGTACAGTAGATTATACATTAAATATGTTAATGAATGCACAGTGTGTATGTTAGGGGCTATGTTTGTGCAGTTTTTCCCCCCACAAAACACAGAAACAAAAACAGTTTCTGTGTTGGGTATTGGTACCAGTGTTTTTTTTTCTTTCTTTTTTTTTGATAATGAGGAGTTGGAGTTACTTTCATCCTGTGTTTCATTGATGCAGATGCGTCCTGAAAACAAGAGTGTAAACAAAGATCACACATGTTCCAAACTGTTTCCCCCTACCAGCCACATGACAAAAAACATTCAGTTGCAGTAACAAGGCCTCGCTGCACAACCTGAACCTCTTTGTGAATTACAGCGTTTCTGCTCCAGCTGTTTTATATTCCGTGTCCCAGCAGAGGATGAGACAGAAGCTCTTTGGATGTTTGCCAGTTGGGAGCTGCAGCTCAGTGTGTGTGTCAATTGAAATCAAAGTCTGTGCACATCTATTCTTATATAGCAGTAAGAGGGGCTCTCCAGCAGTGGTGATGGCCGCGGCCATTGATGACAATCTGGCAGCGTGCATCAATAATGCAAAATCTTATCTGCACTTCTCTTGAACTGTCTGGGAAATAAACAGAGCGATGTGAGGCCACTGATGGAAATTGCGATTTCTCTCTGATAGTAACTGCACAGACAGACTTACAATTACTGGGAGCATAAAGCACACGTTCTGACAAAAAATAAATAAATAAACAATGAACTTTTTTTTTTTTCAAGAGGCTGCGTGTTCTGAGTGTCCGTCTCAAACCAGTGTTGCAGCTATATTAATGCTTCCTGTTCCCAGACATAAGACAATTGCTTG
Source organism: Trachurus trachurus (assembly GCF_905171665.1). Classification (NCBI taxonomy): domain Eukaryota; kingdom Metazoa; phylum Chordata; class Actinopteri; order Carangiformes; family Carangidae; genus Trachurus; species Trachurus trachurus. The sequence continues at coordinate 2,458,724 of NC_139899.1, forward strand.
TCTATATCAAAACCCATCAATAATATACAACCATATACAATATGGATTTCTGCCTAGTTTGATTTTTCTCTGCAAACTGAATATCTGATCAAGCCAGTACAATATCAAATTATCAGTCAGATGGTACGCTGTGTTTATCCCTCAAAAAATATCAATAATTTTAGCAGTAACAGTATTATATTGCAGTCAGAAATACAAGTTTTATAGCACATTTAAAGGTAGAGTAGGACATCCTGGAAAAACAATTTGTGCAAGCTATTTTGAAAATACACAATTATACAATATTATTATTATTATTATTATTATTATAATATACAATACACAAAGTCCAAAATAATAAAGAATTAAAAAATAATAATAATAATAAAAATGAGTGAAAAAATAAAGTCCAACCCACTTTCTTCAGACCCATTATTTCCTACTTTACTAGCATGTGTCTGAAGCATACAGACCATAATTTCATTGATCCACCCAGTATTGAGCTGGTAGAGATTTCTGTTGGACCTGATGCTGAAAGATCTTGAAAATCAGGAAGGAAATTGCTACCAGCACAATACTTGATAGATCAGTGAAATTATGGTCTGTATGCTTTAGATACATGCTAGGGATGTGGGAAATGGGGCTATATGTCCAAAATAGAGGCATATCCCTTTAAAGTATTTGTATGCTTGTTTTTATTGTAAGTTTTAACAGTACATTTTAATTCTTCTCTATTAATGTAGCTTGATTATTATTTATATCTACATGAGGGTTTTCTAATCTTATGAAAATTAAATGTTTAAGCAAGACTGGCAGAGCAGAGGTGTGGTGTGGTGTCAGATGGCGTCTGTTAGATATGCACTTATGTACTGTAAGTGGCAAAGAATATAACTACACACAGACTACACAAGTATTTTTTGTAATTTGTGGTTTATATTGCAGTCTGTAGAGCTCTAGACAGTGTATGTCTTTTTGCATTGTGTATAGACACGCTGGCGAGCACTCCACCGTGGCGCGACAGGGGCCCCCTGCCGTACCGGGCACCCAAAAATTTTCTTCAGCCCCGGTTCCAGTCACGCCTGCTTCAGACTTCTCTCTGCAGCCACGCCTCCAGAGCACAGGAATGTACAATGCTTGTTCTTTTCTGTATCGTAACTCTCACATGCACAATTAGCACAAGAAGAGGGGTAGCCTACAAGCAGAGGGGAGAGAGAGGGGCAGATGGCATTTTGATAGCACATCACAATCCAATAAATTAGGCTGTGGCATTCAAAATGATTGGATGGTGTTTTTACAGGATTGTTCGTTCCACAGGTGATTGACATTTTTCACTTTTGTGATAAAGCATTTAATTAATTGGTTGCAATCGGGGTGTGAAGAGGATTTTAAGCAATACAGTAAAAAATGCTCCAGAAAAATATCTCCCCTACTACCTTTAGTTCATGGCAGCATATAGAACTCCCTCTAAACCTCTGTGGCTGGAGGGTAACATCTGCAGTAGGCCTACTGCAGCCGTGAGAGATCTGAATTGCATGTGTGTTGAAACAGGTCTTCTCATTAATCTGCTGGTATATCTGAAAAACACCATGATTTGATTAAATATTGATTCATTCATTTATTGTGGAAACTAAGCAGTGAAAGAACAGGTAAGAATCTGTGATCATGTTCTCCTCTCCTTCTGAAATGAACAGCTTCAGACCTGCTGCCAGTTGGGAAGGTGCACCTACATGACACAGTGTTATGAAATGACTCTGTCCGGCAAAATTGACAAAACCAATAAGTAAAAGAATGGCTTGATTCTGTTGTCGTTAAGATGTTAGTTTATGTAGAGTATTAAATGGATGAGGTTTAATGGTCTCACAGAGAAGGCAGTGTTTAAATGAAAAATGAAAGCATCAGCAGTTTCAACGACTGCTCCAGAATGATATATGATAACGTTCAAGTGATAGAGCCCTGAAGTGGCTAAATGAATTATGACTGGTCTGTTGGGTGACGTTGTTATTGATCCACAATGTCCCACAGGGTGAAGGGATGTGTCCACAAAACATGGATTTTAACACAGGGGATCATTCACATACAACTGACATAACAGTTTCCTTTAAGTATGACCACCATTGTTCCCTGACCTTTTGGCCCCAGGCTTCATTTTGAACTATAACGACAAAGTTCCCAAAAATGATAATTTCCATAGATATTTTTGTAAGATAAGAATAATAGTGTCATGTTTGGACCTTTATTCTGGAGGAATTGCTGATCTGTTAATTGATTCATTTTCTAATGGAGTAGCCATGATATTTTTGATCACCATTTTCTCTAAGAAAGACAAATGTATTATTCCTTATTTTCTTGTCTTTACTTGTAACAAATTTGGTTTTTGAATATGTTCTTCATGGGTAAGGTTTTCATATAAGCCCTTTTGGGTTTATACCTCCCCTTCGCACATCCCAATCATAATGATTGTTCATACTATTTTAAATGATATGTTCGTGCAAAATGAATAAAAATAAAAAAAATATGGAGGAATATTGAAAATGAACTCTTACTTTACAGTTTACAGTTTACAACAACATCAGGCAGGTGCAAACTCCAGGATTCCTTTCTCATCACTTTGAGCACAGCTCTGCTCCTGCTCCGCTCTGATGGAGCGTTGCTAACCTCGTCACTTAAAGCTGTTTGTGCTGCAAATGCCATGAAATTTTGCAGAACTATTTGTTAATGTACCACACACCAAAGCCTTCCAGCAGGGTCGTGAAGAGAGAAATCCTCAACTCTTCATTGTTAAGACTTTAATGAAAGAGCTGTTTTTAGTCTGTGTAAATTAAGCCTCGTAGCTTTTCCCCTATTAAGTAAGATAGAAGTGTGCTGCCTTGGCAGGAGTCTCTCTTTTTCAGAGGTTTTGTATGAGCTGGGTATTTCTGAAAGAGAAAAATGATTTGTCTGGATTTAGTTTGACAAAATTGAATAGCCTTGAACATTCAAACTGACATACAGAAACTATTGTCTATATATTGTAATGCACTTCAACCTGAAATGTGTCACATCTTATAAAGACATGCTATTTTTACAGTGTTGAGCTTGTCTTCAAAGTCAGAGGCTTCATAACATTGGAGATGATCTTGCCCAGAATAGAAACACGGTCGAAGACTATCACTGCATAAATTTATGTAGACGTACTGCAGGTGCATATTGCTAATTTATTTACATGCCGTGCCTGTGGGATGAAGGAAGTTGATGAACATAACACGGAGAACAGAAATAGCTACACGAGCTCAAAACAACAACTGCTGCTACGAGGAAGTTGACAAAGCTGGGAATTAGGAGGTATGGAAATCTCCGTTATAGATGTGGTGACAAGTGTGTGACACACTCAACCAGTTCAACAATCACATCGCTGCACAGTCCCAGGCAAAAATGTCAGCTGTATTTTTCATGAATTCTCCAGAAGTCAGCTCTGCATGTCTACTGTGGCACAATGCCATCACAACAACAGTGAACAATTCACACCTGTTTTGGAGCTTCACACAGTGCTTCACACACAGTCAGCATTTTAATGAATCCCGACAGGATGGATAAACATATGGCTGTCGCTACTGGTGCTAACAGTACAAAACACAGGGAAGAAAGGGGACCCAAATGCAGATGATGAGGCAGACATGGAGACTTTATTTTTATAACACAAAGACAAGACTTCATGAATTGCAATTCAGAGAGAGTAAGGCAATGGTCCAAAATCCAAATGAGATAATGAATCTGGAGCCTCAGGGCAGGGTTTGAGGGCTGCATCGGGTCAGGGGCAGAGGGCAGGAGGACAGAATCCCTGTAGAGGTCAAACAGAAGGCCGTGGATGAGGGCAGGACAGTTAGCTGTGTGGTATATTGATGTGTTGATGAAAAGAAGGGATCACCACCGACACGTCTTCGCTTGTATTCAAAAAAGAAGTTTATTAACAAGAAGAAGATCAGTGTACAAAAATATCGAATCCTGGAGCATCTCTGGTCCAAAATGAGATCTCCCTCTCTCAACTCTAAAACCTTCCTTTTTATATGTTGGCTTATCTCCAACACTCCACCTTCTCCGGACAGAGAGAAACCTCCCGTCCAGATGGCCAATGACCTTTGACTTGACCTTTTAACTTTTAGGCTAGCAAAAAACCCATACCCTGTATCCCATGTCTCTTACCCATTAGAGAAGACAACAGGGTCATTCAGTCATCTTGGACCATGCATATCCCATTAGGTCAGATGACTTCTAAGCAAATTGTGGAACCCATGAAGTAGAGCATCTGTCCAAAAAAAGGCCTACATACATACAAAGAAGAACATACAATACTTTAAGTTATTAAAGTAAGAAAATTAAGGTGGATAATACACCACAGCTGACATTAGGTTAAGAAGCAAAAGTTAAAGGAATAGTTCACCAAAACATGAAATTCGGTCATTACTGACTCACCCTCATGCTGATCTGGAGAACTGGGAGGGGGGTCAATAGCACCATAAAACTACACAAAAACCTTGTAATATTCCTCCACACTGCTCATCCGCTGCAATCAAAGTGTCCTGAAGGGATATAGTTCAGAGTTTACACGAAACAGTTCTGTATTGAATTTGCCTGGGGAATCCACAAAGTCAATACAGGACTGTTTAGGCTGTAAAAATGTCCTAAATTACGTTATTTTGAGTAAACTCTGGACTATATCCCATCAGGACACTTGGATTGCAGCGGACGAGCAGTGTGGAGGAATATTAATTGGGTTTTGTGTAGTTTTATGGACCTTTTTGTGTCGGGCGCTATTGACTCTCATATAAGGATTTCGTTGGACTACAAACCTCCCTACCAGGTCTCCAGATGCACTTTGAGGAAGAAAAAACTCAGCATGAGGGTGAGTCAATAATGACTGAATTTAATTTTTTGGTTAACTATTCCTTTAAGAGAAGACTGTTTTTATCAATCCCAAAAAGTAAAAAAAAAAAAAAAAATTAAAGCAGAACTTGCTGTGGCCCGGTGTGGTGGCCCAGTGTGTTTCCTCCAGCAGCAATATGCTACCTGGCTCTCAGCAGCTGTCGTCGTTTTGGCTTCCAGCAGGAAGCTCCGCTGCTGTGAGATTTTGCCGTATAAATGTGATACATCAAGACTAGACAATTGCTAATAAATGTGTACTCGGCTTTGGCTGACAATCTTTACAATAAGATCATTAATATCCCTCCAATGTGACTTGATCCTTTTAGTGAGTCCTGAATGACATCTGAATTTTATGTCCTTAAAGGTACATTGTGTAGGAATTCCTCTCATCTAGCGTTGTGGTTGTATATCGCAAGCAACTCAATCGTATTTTTCATGCTGCATTCACGTGAAATTGGGCAGACGGCAGGAGGACGACAGCCACTGCACGTAACGGCATAAACAAGCCTCTATGTAAACAAGTGGTCCGTCAGCACGAGGCAAAACAATAGACGTGACAATATGTTGTCATGGCGATGTCGCATTGTTTACCTGACCCACGTTTTACCGACTTTCTCTCAACTTCTGTGACTGGTTTGTTACCGACGGTCGTCTGCCCGACTGCAGGTGAATGCAGCATCAGTGTAATGCTCCATTCCTCCTCACTGTGTTACCGCGGTAACTTTTCACAGACGCCACCTCTGAATTCAGAGCTTACCGGAACACTTCAGTTTGTTGATGGGGGTGATTAATGAAAAACATACTTTTGAACGAAATAATCGATTTTCTTGAATAGATAACAGGAGAAGTTACACAATGTCCCTTTAAAAATCATCAATGATCTCCTGCAAAATGTCTGGTACTGTGACAGCTGCCATAGCACCTGCATAGAATGTTGATTTGTTTGTCTGAGTGAGTGGAGGGGGCGGGGCTTAGCCATAGGTCAATTGGAGAATCCTTCTGGTGGTCGATGGCAGAGTTTGATGTTTGAAATTCAGTAACTGCACAGCGGACTGCTCCTGCTCAGCATATTGTACTGTAGAAGCACAGCTGAGTAATGAAGTGTCACACCAGGCAGCAGACACCTTTATGCATGATCCATTTGCAGAGAGGGAGCTATTCAATTAGCAGAAGAGGCTCTTTGTACAGAGGGAAAATTGAACTGTTGGCTGGGTGATAAATGTACTTTTCACCCAGCTAATGCAACAATATATTGTAACGGTACTGGATAAACATGAAGCACGGACACGTTAGTTGCTTGTCTTTTTTCTTTTCATATACCTCTCTAACACCTTTTATGTTGACTTAAATGGTGTTCGCTGCTGCCACAACATTTATTGAAGACGGAACATGATTCTGTCTTTTCATCTTCCAGTATTCTTTCACTCTGGTTAATAATTAAATGTGTGTGTTTTTTTTTTTTTTTAAATGCCCCCAGTCATGAGAGCCAGTCTGTGACCTCCTGCTGTTAGTGCCGCAAACATCACCAACATGTTAGCCTTTTTAAAGCCCTGTCTGCTCTGGAAGCAGTCACTCTGAATCATTTCTGGTTTTGATTTTAGTGTTTCTCCATGAACATGAAAGTGAAGGGATGATGAAAACAGAGATGAAATACAATGATCAAAAGAGATGGATCTGGAATCTGGGGGGGTTGCTGCAACACACAATTTTGATGAGGCCCCTAGGCCACACATATGCACAAATAATACACACACACAAGCCAGAAGGTAGTGCGGGACAATGCAGTAAGGTGTGTAAAATAAAGTAAAATCATTTCATATGCACAGAGACACAACGGCCATCTGAAGCACTTGGAGAACTCCCACTGGCCAGGTGCGTGCAAATGCAAAATTTAACAGGTAGAACAAAAACAACATGAGGCAGCAATTAGTTTCCTCAGAAGTGTTCAGGCCTTCAGCAGCTCTGGCTGAAACTTTATTTAAAAAGTTGGAGCAGATGTGTAGGCAGAGTCACAAAGCTATGAGGCTAACTGTGTGGCTCCGGTTAAACACTGAGAAAAAAAAACTAACAAAACACTAAAAAAATAAACATGTAATCATCTCATATCTTTATTTTACAGCACATAATGTTAAAGCAGAAGTAAGTGATATTTTTGTGTTAATATAAGTCTTAAATAGTTATATCTTCCAACAGCAATCACTTACATAGAGTGTTTGGACCGAAACAAGGGTCTCTCAGTCCCTCTGCTCTGCTCTGAGCCGAGGAGAAAACTTTTCTTGTAGCCTACAAGTTTTATCCAATGAGGAGAGAGAACGGCATGCAGGGCTGTGTGTGCAGCCAAGGGATGTGCCTGAATGTGGTGACGTAGGGACGAGGACCAATAGATCCGTGACGAGGGCGGGGGCTGCTACCTCCATCGGCTGACAAGAAGTTATGGTGCGTTCAGGGCAACTCGTAACTCGTGTTTTTCCTGTGAAGTCCTGTGAAGTCGTACCAGTTCGATCTGGTACGACTTCACGGGTCGGAAGTTACGAGTGGCCGTTATAGTGACTTTCACAGGTAAAACAGGTCGGAAAAACACGAGTGGGTTGCCTGGAACGCTACAAAGTCGTTAGTTGTGACTTGAAGCCGTAACTTACGGTTTCAAAAGCCTGCCTGGAACGCAGCATTAGCCAAAACGACCGGATCGCTTACTTCTGCTTTAAAAACAAGACCAGATGTAACAAGCTGTTCATTTTATGTGTGTGTGTGTGTAGAAATGTAGTTGGTTGTGGTTACTGGCACACCAATGGAGGGGTGCCAGACAGCTCATTGTCCCTTTCCAGACAGTTGATTCTTGAACATAAATTAAAGCGATAATTAGTGAATAGAGGTCCTTTGATAAATGTAGTCAAGTCACACTGACTGAAGCAACAGAAAATACAATGTCATTAATTTACACAAAGTATCTTAAAAGTAGGGTTATTCAGCTTTCGCATGACATATCAGAATGCACCTAAAATGCATTATAACCTCTACAGGTGAACTTGATTTGACCGTCTCTAAACTTTGAATGCACATGTCCAACTGTTCGGTGTTTCAGTATTATAACATAACATGCTGTTCTGTAATTAGGTCATTAAAAATCACAACATGTGTCTGATCCATGAATCCACCACTAAATGTTCTGGTTCATTGACAGTTTGTATTCAAACAGTGCTCTTCATCCTGCTGTTCACATTTTAAATTCATGAGACCCAGACGACACCTAACAATCCATCAACAGCACCTGGACATGTGGAGGCTTCAGACGATGGGATGTTGTCAGAGGGAAGTGTCCACTGAGCTCAGAGTGTCACAGAGAGTCATCAGCAGGTTGGACAGAGACACTAAAAAGACAGACAAGTGGACGTCCTTTGACCTCATGACAACTAAATGACACATTGACATGTTGTGTTGTGGTATACCCACCACTGTTGTTAGCTTTTGTTTCAATAAATTGTTTGAGATGAAGAAATTACCATCCCATACTTCTACTTGAATGCCCTACTTTCGTGATAAAATGTCACTGTAGCATCACCAGAAAGTCAAACATCCCTAACTTTAGTAATTCACAAAGCTTCTCAGCACAAGTAGATCCTAGAGCTGGGAGAAGATAGAGGAGGTGGAGAGGACTCCTATCTCACTAAGACCTGATAACAAAGAATCCTGAAGAGCTGCTCTCCTTCCTTATTGCATAGTTTTGGAGACATTATGCTAAATGCTGAATAGAATTTTGAAACATAATCTATTCAGCTACTTTTTTTTTTTTACTATGTGATAAAAACATCACATCCTGTTACTTATTAGAACACTCTGAGCCCTTGATGGTGGATTTACTTTCCTAGTTCTACATGAACTCAGTAAGTGTCAGGATTCTGCATGATGATGACCCAGGTCATGGTCCAAGTTATTGTCTGTGTAACGGAGGTGCACTCACTCACCCATAAAGGACGTGCAAACCAGCTGCCAAGCGCTCATTGAGCTCTTGGCAGTTAGCATCGTCGCCTACCGTGCAGGAGACCAGGGTTCGAATACCACTTGGGGCAGTCCGTACCGAGAAACACAACGCAGAGGGCCCGATTGACATCGGCTACATCTGTCTGTCTTTCCTACATGTGGGCAAGTGTAACCGGGTGGTTATTTGTTGCGTGAATATATACATATATATTGTATTCTCCTTCTGTGTCCCTCGGTCTCTTGATGTTGCAGCAGGTCTGGCGATCGCTTCAGGTGTGTGTCACGCCCCTTACCGGCACCTGTAGTGCAGATGCATCATTGGCTGCTAATGCGGACCTGTTTGTATAGCCACATAGCACATCAGTTGCTTTCTCTCTCCTCGCCTAAGCGAGTAGGCCCGGCAAATGGCTCCTCCGAGCTGCGGTCTACCTACATGAATGTTCGTTCTCCAGGTATGTAGCGCAGTCTCAGAATGCTGAAAATGTTATAAGGTGCAGTGTTGACGATTTTCTGTCGTAGGTTGGCGTGTAGAGCCGAGATGGTGTGTGTGTGTGTCCCCTTCCGGTTAGCCGCCGCTGCCGCTGTTAGCTCCTGACGGGTACATTACTCATTTGTGCAAGCACAGCCCGCCATGCAGGTAAACAGGGCCACAAGTCCTACGTTATTGTGTCTGCTATTGTAGCTTATATGTATTTATTTACATCTGCCTTGCCTCTTGCCTCTTGCCTTTTATCTCTACGTTTTGTTTCTTTTTGTTTGCCTGGCTCATCTAGTTTACTGCTCTGCCTTCGTCAGTTAGACGCTCATTTTAAAGTAGTGTACTGTAGTTCAAGACTGACTGACCGCGACTCCTTAGTGGGGGGTCGGAAGTAGCACAGCTTTGAGGACCTGCAAAATTTATGCATGTAGCATTATGGGTTTTGTTTTCTTTTGTGTTGATTTGAGTTTGTAGTGTGGTGTGTGTGTGTATATTTTGTTTGGTTTCCTTTCTCTCTTTTTGTTTATTTATGCAGTGACCTCAGCTGACAGTTATTCTCTAATCCTGACTTAAATTGAGTCAGTGGTACAGATTAATATTGTGCTCTTTGGAAATAAAAATAACTATAATTGTTTTTTACAGAAGATAAGTAACTTAAATAAATAAATGCCTGACTAAATAAAACTTGTTAAACTTTTTCTAACACCGTACCTGTATTCATTTGTGTACTTATCTGTGCATGGGTGATTGTTTTTGGGAAACCCTCTGAGAAAGTAAAGCAAAAATTCTTTAGGTGCAAGTCCTAAGGTGGCGTTGTTGGTGTAATTCTCTAGATCTGCCACTCACAGTTTCAATTCTTGATGAATGAAAACATTCTTGGCAAATGATTTGGCTTTCTTAAAATAAACAAATAAACAGTTTCAATTCAGTGGTATTGTTCCAGGGGCGTCTCTAGGATTTTGACACATCCGGGGCTTAGCCCGGAAGAGTGACACATGCAATATATGCGCGCGCAGAGCGCGCGCCGAAATTTTTAGGCATAGAGACATTCTCCATCATTGGTGAAAAAGGTGAAAACGATGCAATCCACAGATCATCAAATGAATGACCCATTTTGAATTTAGTTCTATGTACTGACATTAGCTAGCTACGTAACAACACATTGTGTTTCCATTTAACACATTAGCAGCTACAGTAAAAGAGGCAGGCTGTGCGGGATCCCTGTCTGCTAACTAGCTGCTATCATGCATGAAAAAGAAAATAAACAAGATGGTTCGATGTTATAGCACATTAACTTCAGCAACTTTCCCCTCTAGAAGAAGCCCAAACTTAGTTATTTCTAGGTACACAATTCTCACACCCTACAATTGCATTTACAGATGCCAATAATTACAGATTGCTTTTTTTCTCATGTAATATCAACCAGAGCAATATCAACTAGCTGCTAGCTAGCTAACGTTAGCTACTACCCTCTTGTAGTTCCAGCTGCAACACTCGAAATTATACATTTTTACATAATTTCTATTCCCATTACCTTTTTGATTGCTGACCACCTTTGGGGGAAAACATGGAAATCTTTTTTGTGGCATCTTGATACACTTTAGCTGCTACTAGCTACCAAAAGACAGCTGCAGCTTGCTGTTGTCAAACCTGCCTGCTGTCAGGTATTTGTTGTCAAGTTAAATGCGCCGCTGTTTTGGGTGAATGACGTCAAGTGCGACCTGGAGGTGTTAACCACTTGTGTGCCAAAGCCAAAGTAGTGGCTTTTTAAAAATATAATTAATTGTTACTCAAACCTGTCCAAAAACACTGTTTTATCGAAGCATCAACATAAGATAACCGTAGTTTGAGGATGTGATCTTAAAAAAAATATATATATATTTTTATTTTTATTTTTTTTTTTGAAAATTAATATTCGGGGCTAATTAAAAAACATCCGGGGCTTTAGCCCCGAATGTTTTAGCCTAGGGACGCCACTGTATTGTTCGTTCCCGCCGCCCGCCACACAAGGGACAACAAGGAGTTTTGGAAAGCAAAGTGTTTTCACACTACATTTCCCATGAGCCTCCGTGCGCACGGTGAAATTCTTGGACGGAAGAAAGCCAAAACATTTGCCAAGAATGTTTTCATTCATCAAGAATGAAAGTCGGAGGTTCGAAGACGATCAGATACCGTCGTTATTCCCATGAGCTGCTGGGTAGCGTCCGCCCAGCATTTCCACCATTAATAATAATAACAAAATTACGATAAAGACAAAACGATATATATTTTAAAAATAGGACCCACTAACAAGTGTGGGTAACGTAGATTCATCCACATTAGAGACTTTTTTTTATAACCAAATACAAACTCCTCATTGTCCCTTTAAGACCAACAAGATGTTGACTCAAATTCTTTTCCTCTGATTAAAGCAACTGCAACAGTGCACACATTTGGGAACCTCTATGATAAACTTTCCTTATAATCATTTTTATTAAACAAACAAAATCACTTATGATATAGACATTAACAAGTCTCTCCTGAAGATTAAAATTTATTTTATTGAGTCATCTCTACTTTTTGCTATAATCTTTTGGTTTGGTGATCTTAGGCTGCCGCTGGCCAAAAATAAATGGGGAAAGAATGTGGGAAACTGCCTGGAGAGAATCTAAAAGATCTTTGACCGTTCAATCAGAAAGCTCAGGTTATGGAAATCAATGCTCAACACCCTGCAAAGTGAGTTAGGGTGGAGGTTTTACCTTCATGGACGAGGCAGCAAGAAAAATACAAAGCTTTTATTGCAGCAGCTACAGATTGTGATTTGGCCTGTTATTAGCTGCGGGTGTGTGTTGATTGCTGTTTTTATCCATGTACTGTATTTTTCTGTATTTATCATCATCGATTGCTGTCTGTAGCAAAGCCAAACTGCACCTTGGGGACATTAAAGTTTTAGTTGACTATGATGACAGTGGAGGAAGTTCAAGTGCTGCTGTCTGCCTGTCTGGTCTGAGCGCGACCAGTCTGGTGCTGTTTTCATGGCTGTATTTTTTCTCCTGACCATCACATGTCCTCATATGACACCTATCACGATCAATATTCATTTGACTTGTTTATCGTGTGTCTTACCAGCAAAATTATTGTTCAAGAGAAGAAAACATCTGTAAGTTTTCCTGTATGAGAGATATCAAGACAAACAGTATATTCATATGTCAATAAAAATGTCACCACCAATATTAATGAAAAAAGAAAATTAGTAATTAAGGCTTACACTATTTCTACTTAATTCATATCCACCCTTAGAGTTTTTCAGCAGCAAGCTCATTTCCTGACACAAAAAAATGTTGTTTGTGGCTTGTGGTGATAATAATAATTATGATAGTAAATGTCATTGCACTTAAGTTGAAGCCAGAGTTGCAGACGCCCTAGAAAGAACAAGGCCGATCAAATCATACGTAATCAGCTCACCTTAGGGGAACTATGACATAAGATGAAATGGCAGAATAAGACAAAGTTTTTGTTTAAACAGCTCAACAGCTGTAATCCTTAGAATTACACTGCAACTACCTGAACCTGATGATATTTTCTTTGCTTTCAATTATTAGTGATGAAAAAAAAACCCTGCAGTGCATTATGATTATGAAAAACACAATCTGAATGAGAGCAGAATGAGCTTTTTCTCTTTAGATATCACCCCTTTGTTTTGTCACTGTGTGTTGTCCATGTCTGCCATTAAAGTAGGCTACATTGCATAAGGCAGTTAGTAATTTATCTGACAGAATATCACATCAAAAAATGAAGGTAATGTAGGTCAGCGAGGCCATCAAAACAGCTCCATCCCATCTCTTCAGATTACAGTGGAGATGCGTGGGCAGCTCCCACCTGTCATATCGTCTGCTAAAAGGCCAAATGGGTTTAATTCTTTAGCCAAAGGCAAGTTTGATTAAGATATTGTAGTTTTGAATCCTTTAAATAAAGTATTCTGTTACAACTTGACAGTTTTGAAAGTCATTTCACAGTCATGGCCAATTTCAATAACAATGAGATCTTAAGAGTAGGCTTTGTAGTGAAATGAAAACGTCTAAATTAAATGTATTATAACTCCCGCTGTGGCGTTCTTTTATTTTCATATAATCACTTTGGTCGTTCGGTCTCCACAGCTGTAGTTATAACGCTGTACATTCTCAAATACTAGGTCAAACATCATTAAAATATTATAAAATTTCTCTTTGCTACATGTGTTGCAGGCTTAGCTCTCAATTCATCACAGATGTTTTACTGCGAGGGTTATTCCCTTTGTGGATTTAGTTTCTCTCCCTCTATTCTCTCTGTAATTACAAAAAGCCTTAAATAGACCCATGCATTAATCATTTTCTGTCAGCCATGCACCCATACTGTACAGTGAAGTGTGTCATGGCACCAGTCCCAGCAGAGGATACACAGAAAAGTGGAAATGTGATCCTGTGAATTTCAGCGAATGTGGGTTCAAGGTCGAATCTGTGCTTACGGTGTAGTACGGTACATCCATGTAGCGACTGCTTTGAATGTACAATGTGGATAAAATACAGCACTGCTGTTTCTATTCAAGCAGCTTTACTGAGAGACTTCCTGGTGAATTGCTCCGGGTTTATCCCTCAGCTGTGTGTGACTCGACTCCAAGGAGACGAACACATGGTTATGCAGCACTGCAGGACCTACTCTCCATTTCCTCTTCAAGAAGGTGCACAGTCCCACACGCATCATCATCCCCCTACCCTTGGCCCTACACCATCGCTGCTCTTCTGCTTCTCTTCAGAGACCTCAGTCTCATTCATAATTAATGGCTGATGTATAAAAAAGGTAAGGAAATGCCCCCCCAGAGAGTGAGCTTGAAAACAGACTTGAAGAGGTACATGTTGAAACAGAATGGTAATGTGAGAAAGGTATAAAAAGGGAATTAGAGAACGGAGCTGCATGAGCTAAGCCCTGATTAGATCAGCTTCACTTTAAGAGAAGCCGGGGTGTTAATCAGGACGGAGGCAGGAAGGTCACTCACCTAATTTACTGTGATCAGAGAGTGAAAGGTCCCTCCCATCTTTTTTTTTTTCTTATATCAAAGTAAGTGCTCACAAGTGGATGTAAGGTGCTGTGTAAGGAGGACTGGTTCTGAGCTGAGAGGACAGGCCTTTTCTCCCAGTTTACATCTATGGAGGTTGCAGGTGAATGTCCTGTCCTGTCCTTACTAACTTGTTTATATTAACTAATTTGTAACAGCAAATGCCTGGATTTTGCCTTTTTATCGCCACAGTTGTATGTATCATTTAACAAGGAAGTACTTAATTAAACTCTAATCACCATCTTTTCCTAAACCTCATCCAGCTTGGTTTTGTGCCTTAAAACCCAACCAAGCCATGGATGTTTGCAATTACACTCTGCATGTTAATTATTGTGACTGTGACAATCAAGATCCTGGCTATAGAACCACAATTTCAGGTGGGTTGAAAAAAAATCTATATGTTTTTTCCATTTTATTATTTAAGTTAAAGGGATACTTCACCAAGTCACCAATTTTCTACTTACCGTCATGCCAAGGAAGGGTTTGGAGAACTTTTGGAGTCATGAAAACGCTTTTGGAGCTCCAGGGGGGGTCCGGCTGGCAACGGGTTTTCATATAATGGCGGCGGATAGAATTCACTTTAGAATCATCCAAAGCACACACTATGAAACATACTCCATACTGCTCGTCTGTACTGATCCAAGTGTCCTGAAGCCGCCACATGAAAAAGTTGTTCGGAAAAAATAAATGTGTTCTCTGTTTTTAGCCTTGTTATAGCAGTAGCTCCCAGTGGCTCTGTTGATATTTGCTGTGAGATGTTCTTCCATGTTTACATCATACATTCAATGGTTTACAATGACGAACGAACATCTCGCAGCAAATCTCGGGTGATTTTGGGTGAAGTATCCCTTTAAAATAAGCCTGGGAGTCTGGGATCAGGCAGTCAAACGTCTCACATGAAACACAGATCCAACAGCTGTATCTAAGTAAACAATATTGTAAAGTAAGTCATTTATGTGGAACAGTGCTTCACTCAGCTGCACTATTGTCCAACATTGGTGAATCCCTCATGTCAGTGCAACTCCCTCTCATACAACTCTGATGAAACATATCAATTTATTTTAAATCAGGACTTTAGACTTTTACTGTAGTATTTTCATGTAGTTTCTGAAAGATCTAGATTTCATATTATATGACTTGTGTGTTTCTGGTTTGAAATATAGCCTACACTAAATCTGTGTTATCTTTGGGGGAAAAAATTAAACCATGTGTGTAATCATTTAAATTTTATTTTAGCTTTAATGAGTTCAAAGAGTGATTTTTTTAAACATCATTCAATATTCATGATGTAGCTGAACTTGATGAGGCAGCTGGTCCTGCTGGCCCCGACATATTAGATCACCACAGTGGCTCCTGCTGGGTCCTTGCTCTAAGGGAGGAAAAACTATACGACTATGGTGGATGAGTAGAATGAAATAGAGATTGTAGTGGAAGAATATAATACATACAATACACCCAGACCATAGTGTCACATTCATGATTCCACAGCGTCAATGGTCAAAACAGAGGCTGAAACCCTGATGCTGCGACTTCACAGTAAAGTGCTGCACTGGGAACACACTGTCCGGTTGCGTGAGCATGGCAGCTGATGTCCTGAAGTTGCTGCAGTCAATCACACGTGAGTTCACACTGGTTGCACACCGGTGTCAGCTGCAGTGCTGCTCCTGCCAGCTCTCTGTATGCACCTTTCAGGCTGCAAGAATGACGAATTTTGTTATTATAGATTAATTTCGTCTTTTTATTCTAACTTTCATGTGTGTAACATATTCACATACACAGCCATAGTGGAAGGTGTCAGTTTTGTATAATGTTGCTGGTATGTTGTGAATCTGTGAACACGTCAGTTGGTCTTTTCTCCATCATTAGACAAGAGGCCAGCTCTACAGATCACGTGATGCAACCACAAGGCAAGAGGCTTCTGTGGCACACAACCTGCGTGTGTCTCTATTCCCATGACATGGCCCCTGCAATGAAAATAAAAATCAGCACCTTCTGCAGCCACCATACTCACGCCATGACTCCAGTGTGTTCCTGGCCTCAGACTGGCTGCAAGTCATATTCTATGACACAAATGTGAAAATGTAACAACGTGACAATGTGAAAAGAGTTCCAACTTATACAACTGTGCCTCCTTTCCTGTGTCTGATTCATCTTATTGCTTTACTGTCCAGCCAGTTTAGTTCACTCTCACCACTCTGATAATGCAATTTAATCCATTTTATGCCACCTGTTCAGCAGTAAACCACAGATATACGACGAGAGACCAGCTGGTGAACATAACCACTTTATGGTTGGTTTAATGGTTAGTTCACAAAGGCAACACCTGAAATGTATCTAGTCTCCTAGAGAGACTGTTTCATCAAGACATTTCAGACTGGTCTGTGCTGTTGGTCCAGTTTTCATTTTGTTTATAGATTAGTCTCATGCAAATGTGTTGTTTTCTGTATCTGAAATAATGGGTTATATGGATACAACTAACGCCTAGAATCGTGATGTTATTGAAGCTGATGTGATCCTTATTCTGCTGACGAGTCACCCTGAACAAATGCTATGTGAGTGAAAGATGGCTCTGGATAAAGCCAGTACACCATGTTGATAGTAATTTAAAAATAACGATGTTGCCATGGAATCCAAACAGTAATGGCATGATGTTGCAAAATATTTTTGAAGAAAAAAGTGATGAACTCCGTTATCTTGGTCTCTTGATTGCTCCCATTTTTGCACGTTTTCTCATAATCACAATTGAGGCCAATATTTCTCTATCTTAGGATAATGGACCTTACATTACTGCTCTTCAGCTGTGAGAAGTGTCATTATTGTGGTTATTGTTATGCTGCAGAGCTATTTTACATGAAAATGGAAGCTAAATGGAAGCTGATTGGTTATAAAGGTGGCCTGGATGTCTTTTCCCCCCTTTTTTTAAACAAGGATACTGACACTGAATACTTTTCAATTTTGAAGACATAACAATTGCCTATTACAGGAATAAATGAAAATCTAATGATTAACTTCCACCTGCCAAGCTGCAGCAGTGCTCACAGTCCTGGGAATCCATCAAAGACGGAGGATGAACGCGTCCTTCGTCTCATCATACCGGGGAAACGGTTAAATCCATCTCACATTAATATCCTTCTTCTATAGGGGAGGCGATAGGAAAACACATCAGTGTGTGTGTGGTGTGGTCACCGCTAATGAAAGCGCACAAATAATGCCGGCTGGCATCGTGGGGAGTGGAGGTGGAGATTTATTTGATGATTGTGAGCAGCTGTCGAGCCGACGGGCTCAAGTGTAACACATCAGACGTGTGTGTAAATAACATTTCCTCAGCTTGGGATTGAAATGCTGAGAATCAGGAGAAGAAAAAAAAAAGGAAAAAAAAAGAGGCACTGACTGTTGCCGAACATATAAATAAACACTCTCCCATGGGAAGTGAAGAAAAGATGAGTGACGATTGAAGGAGAATTGAAGGAGAAATCCGTCTTGCTGTTCTATTTCCTGCCACTGATTGAACAAAGTAAAGGCAACACATGACTGTGACCAGGAGACTGATGGACTGATTGTGACATCAGGAGGTCAGCGTCGGACCGACACCGCCCCCCATTTCAACCAACAGGGCCACGTGCGCTCCCTCTTATCCCAGTGCACTGTGAAGCTCTGGGCTGCATCAGCAGGGAATAACTCTGTCACCAAGATCAAAGAGGAATCAGTCATAATACTGTACAAGAATACACACGCTGCATGTGAATGAAAGCCGAGCGGGGTGGAGGAATTGACGAGACAGATTAAAAGGAATTTCTGAGTGGACAAAGTCAGAGTTGGGTTGCGCTGTCACTGCAGAGGAGCATCACCCGCATCATCATGACAACCATTTAGCGAGCCGCCATTAATGTGTTGCTTTCTGAATACAAATTTAGACTTCATTTGGAGACTAAAGAACATCAAACACAAATTAGAGGCAAAAACAGACTGAGCAGAGGGAATGTATTTATACACCCCAAAACAAAGGAAGCAAAAATAGAGCCGCTACAGTACAGGAGGCTAAAATAAGAACAGGTTTTGAAAAGAAAGAAAAAAAAAAGCATTGTTATGTAACATTAGACACTTTATCCTTGGGCCAGAGATTATAAGAGTCAGAGGGATTAGTACACTTGGCAACCATGTGGGCAAGGGCAGCGTGGCAGGAGTGGTCACACAGAACCAGCTTATTGTAAAGACAGAGGACTGTTTGTTGTAATAACATAGCAGGAAAGACACGCACACACCTTTCCTCTTTCTCCTTAAATCATTGAACGCTCAATAAAGTGCCACGGTGTGTGCAAACTGTGGGTGGATATAAGTTGCCACAGTCGCTGGGAAGCCGCCAGCTCATCCATGTAGTAAAGCATCACATCTGACTCCTGCAAAACAAACGGTGTGCGGCAAAATCTACATTTCAAGTCCAAATACATGCAATTATGAAACAGAGATGAGCTCCAGTCCCAAAGGGATCAAGTTAACAAACAAGAAAACAGAAACAGCAACAAAGTCAGTTCAGTATATTACTGTTTTATCCGTCTCTTTTTCCACTCTAAGCCCACAGATTGTTTTGTAATTATTTTTATTGCATGTATGACATTCTTTTTGAGTGGGCATCTGGAGAAAGACATGATCAGAACACTGCATGCTGGGTAAAAAATGCTGTCTGAAGATAGAACTATTTAAGACTTATATTAACACAAACATTCCGCTTACTTCTGCTTTAAGACTTAAATTTCTGCACAAAGTTGACCCAAGTCTGAGAGAGTAGTTACGTGACAAGCATTCTAACTTTTATAACTAAACTTGGGCAGAGCCAGACACCATTAATGTGAGCTGAAGTACTGACATTGAGAATCTGTCTTCTCTCAAAAGACTCTACATTAGCTATGATGGAAAAGAAGAAATTATTCTTAGACAAACATGTTTCCAATACAAAATGAAAGAACATCAAAATGCTTTCCTACAGTTTTATCTGTGTTACCTTCATTGGTATCAGATATCATAACTGGATTGTTATGGCTCAACATTTTTGGTCAGCAAAATAATAAGAAAATAAATAATAAGACGCCATACAAACAATAACCAAAACCAAAAATTCTAGAAGCAGGCCAAAAAGAGGAAAAGAGCAAAGTCTACATGGTCCACACAGTGGACCTTAGGACCCAGAGCATTTTCCCCTAAACTAACTCAACCTAAATGAACCACTAAGTTAAAAAACAAAACAAAAAAACAACAACAACAGATGCAAACAGTGTTACTGATAAATCAATACTCAAACTAATGGAGAAAACAGGGAACCGTCGGTACTGGGAAGTGTCAGAGAGAGAGGTCTTTCTGTGCTCCAGAAGAGGGTGCAACATGGGTATTGTAAGGAAAACATGGAAACACTTCACTGAGTTGTTACAACCTATGCTTGTACTGTATGGACTGGATGTAAAGCAAGGTTAGGGTTAGCTCTGAAACACACACTGCAGCTGGGAGACATTTCAATGTCACCGTAGAATAAGACCATGTTAAAAACTAAGTACAGTATATAGCTGAACTGTGCCAGCTGGATTCCTCTGTGTGCTTACTGCTTACAGTATGTCAACATAAGTGAATTTACATTAGAGCTGCTCTCATATGTTTTTCTGTCTCCGTGAGACACAAGCACACACACTGTCCACTCTGCTCTTGAAATCCTCATTTCATTTGAGTGTCCAAATTCTCCAATGTGCGACGGAAGCAGTGAACGCAGCCTGTCTGCCTCAGTGTCCAGTGTCAGTCATGCATGTTTCAACCTGTTAGTCACACCTTCCTGTTATTTCACTCACAGTCCTCACATTTCCTCTATCCTCACATAACACGGCCACAGTCACACATAGGCACATTCACTTTACATTCACCACAATGACAGTCAGACCTGAGAATGAGTCTCACACTCTGGCCTCCACATGTAGTATAATAATGATAATAATTATAATATATTTTATTATTTGTAAAGCGTTTTACATTTTAACAAAAAAGTGATAGGCAATAAAATAAATACATATTTAATAAAACATGAGCAATCAAAGATAAGTTAAAAACAGTTCTCTAAAAAAAACAAGACACAATTACGGATTAAAAGATTTTTGTTAACACTTTATAGTTAAGCATTGATAAATACTGAATTCTTCATTTATAACGCATGAATACTCATTAGTATGCAGTTTATTAATACAGTTACTGAGTAAATGAGTAAAACATTTTAACTGTGTTTATAAACTACATACTAATGAGTATTCATGTGTTATAAATGATGAACTCAGTATTTAATGGTTAACTAACGCTTAATAGTGTGTACTTATTATAAAGTGTTACCAGGTTTTTTTAAAAGGTAAGTTTTGAGACCCTTATTAAAATCAGTCGTCTGTATTTATAATCTTACAATGTAAACGAGAAACTCAGCGTGCAATGCATGGACCAAGTTCCACTGCTGCAACATTACGGCCGCAAATATGAGTCAGTGTTCACACAGATGATTCATTCAAACGGCTGAAATCTCTGGTGAACAGATGAGTGGATGAGTGAACTGGGGACTGACGCTCGGCACGGCTCTAACTGGGTAATGGGAAGCAGGTGTACAGTGCAGGTGGGAGCAGGCTGAGGCCCGGTGCTGACAGATGCACAGGAAGTGGAGTGACAGGTGCTTGTGACTCAGCAGATTCATGGGAGGAGAAGCATTCAGGGCTGCCTGGTGTTTATCATCATGGTGAGGATTTAATTATGAAAATCAATAAAGGACACTTCTGCTGCTGTTCCATCGTAAAGCAATTAAGCTGCTTAAATAGTTTATAAACCATGAACTACCCAGACAAGCTCGGCCTCGCTCTGTGCTGTTCCTGTCTGTGCAGACCCGGCTGGTGGCATTTTGGTGTTCAGACAGTGGACGGTGGACACATTTCCTATCACACCTCGACCTTTCACGCATCAAAAGCTTGTGTCTCCCACTCTCTGGAAACTGGATATGTGCTTTCAAGTGAAGGGAAAGCAGTGGCCTTCAAACTGTGATGAGCTAACAGAAGAGACAGCATTTGCTCATTTGATGTTGAGGCTGCATGGATAACCTTTGGTACAGTTTACAACCACTTGGCTTTCACCATATGAGAGCTCATGACAGGATGTAAACTGGCATCACACCCTCTGTCACACAAATACACCCATATCCTCCAAACTACAATGGTGTAATAATGTGAGCTCTCACATTAGTCTGTTTCAAGCTAATTATCTTTAAATGTCACCACAGTCAGACACAGCTCATAGGTAATTTCACATAATCAAAAGGTTCAGGTCAGTTGCCTGAACATAACACTAATATTGAAACTTTGATCAAATGACTGACAGCAAACCTTGTCATGGAAAATGCATTTTTTGTCCTATAGTTCAACATTTTTGGCCCATTGCCATTATCCCTATAGTTTTAGGAGGTTTGTCATGTTTAATTGTCAGTGCAAGCTATTTTTAGAACGGCAGAGCAGAGCCGCGAGCTGCTCAGAGCTACACTACGGAGGGTCATGAGGGTTTCCCTCCTCAAACTCATCAAATCCACAGTCCAACTACTCCAAAACGCTCTGGTGGACAAGTTGTGACCTGCACATTCACCACGCTATGAGATAATAACAGAATGTTATGAGACAGAGTTGTTTTAGAGGTAAATTCATGCAAATGAACGCTGATGCGCGGGGCAGTTTTTCGCAACAGTCTCTGCATTTGCCTCGAAAACAACTCTGTCTCGTAACGTTCCGTTATTTTCTCATAGCGTGGTGAATGTGCAGGTCACAACTTGACAACGAGAGCGTTTTGGAGTTGTTGGGTTGATGAGTTTGATGAGGGAAACCAAGAAATTCCATTACGCCGGGTTCACACCGGACGCCGAAGCGCCGCGAATAGCCGCGGAGCGGAGTCCGCTTCCA
The DNA here is from genome assembly GCF_905171665.1 of Trachurus trachurus. Taxonomy (NCBI): domain Eukaryota; kingdom Metazoa; phylum Chordata; class Actinopteri; order Carangiformes; family Carangidae; genus Trachurus; species Trachurus trachurus. The sequence continues at coordinate 2,481,081 of NC_139899.1, forward strand.
TTCGGCGCCCTCGTTAACTGGTGTTGTAGTTCAGACTAGACGCGGAGCGTCGCGGTCCTCTGCGGTCGGCTCGCGCCGTGGAGCGCCAGTTTCGGCGTCTGTTCTATTTTGTGCGCGAGCCGCGAGCAATCGCGTCAATCTTGGCAGGAAGTCACACATGAAACAACGAGAGAATCCGGTCAATTTTCAAAATAAAACACTTTTCAAAATAAAATACAGCGATTGACAAATGCGACCGTATTTATATTTGTCAGACTCTCAACAGAGAGCAAGAGAGATGAAAACACACACACACAGGATAGGGAGACACGGAGTGGGCTGGCTGCAGGGAGGAGGAGGGGGGGTCAAAACACACAAACAAACAGGGAAAGAGAGAGAGAGAGGCAGAGACGAGTTGTTGTAAAGTGGAAAAAAAAGGAGGACGTGAAATTAATCTTGGAAGTGAAGTACAGGGAGTTGTGTGACCCACAGCACATGGTGTTATAATTATATGAGGTTATTTACCTATCCATGATGTAAAAAACACAGCTCTGAATGTGAGTGAACAACAGCTGAGGAGCAGAGGCGCTCGCGACCGCCGCGGAGAAATCAGCGTCTGGTGTGAACTGGATGGACGCGGCTCGCGCGCGATTTCCGCGGCCGCTCCGCTTCGCGGCGCTTCGGCGTCCGGTGTGAACCCGGCGTTAGCCTCTGTAGCGTAGCTCTGAGCAGCTCACGGCTCTGCTCCACCGTTCTAAAAATTGCTTGCACCGACAATTCAAGGTAACAAACCTACTGCTATGACTATAGGGATTATGGCAATGGGCCAATTTGCCAAAATGTTGAACTATCCCTTTAGGATCAACATATAACAGCACAAATTTTCCGTTGTAGGTAGGAGCCACATTTTTTCATATTTTCCCATTGCTATCTCTATCTTTGATGCTTTGTTGTCAATTAAGAGGTTTGTTGATATATTTAAGTGTAGAAATTGAATTTGGACTATAGTCAATTACTGAGTCCATTTCTAACCAGAAATTTCATATATGACCATGCACTATGAATTAAAGCTGCATTAACACTTTGGCCTCTCCTGGGTAATGGATGTCTAATCTCTCATGTTCCATTTCTTTGATGGAGGAAACATGGTGCTCCACTCAGTTCCAGAGAGGGATAATGAAAGCTGTTTGATCAAGGTGAGGTTAAAAAATTAATCAGTTCACTATGACTTTCATGTCAGGACATCATAGGACATTATAGTTTCATTTGATATGAAAGTAAGTGATACAAGTTGAAGGTACAGTATCTGGGCAAAATATCAAAATTCCTGACAAATTGTCACTCGAAATTCAGGTTTTGCTTCTTTTTTTGTTGTTGTAAATTTACTAACATTTCTCCAATTTCCCTTTATTGTTGAATGTTGAATGAGGATTGATTAGGGTAAAGGGGATTTGTCTTTTCTTATTTTTTGCATGCTGCTGTAACACAACAAAATGTGGAAAAATCAAGTGGTGAGAATCATTTCAGGCTTAACTGTACCTCTGTGCCTGTAATCTTTAAACCAATTATTCTGACACCTCTTAGACCCACTATGGCACAGCTCCCCACTTCCCCATTACTTCCACCTAACCTTGAGGATGTTCAGGGTGCTTCACCTGGAGGATTCCATCTTTCTCCTGCTGGTTTATTGACTCCACTCCCACCAGCAGCCTCGAAACTACAGCAGTGTTCTGTCCAATCTCTGGAGTCTTACTGTATCTCCATGGGCGTTCACTTAATGAGGAGGCCTTCCTTTATTGCTGTCACAACAAATATTGATGTTCCCATTTTGACCATCTGGTCCTTATTGAAATGCCCATTGGTCGTAAGAGGCAGTGATTGTGTAATAGCCTATAATTATGTCCATTTTCACTGTTCATCATTTTATTCTTGGTGTCTGCTGAAATAGGTTTACATGCTTCTATGTTCCAAAGCCCCATGTGTCTCCACATGTGTTGCTATTGATCACAAATGTTCTGATCTCTTGATAATACAAATCTTCATCTGTTCTTTTAGCCAAACCAACACGCTGGTGGCTTGTCAATCTGCTTGTGTGTGAGAGTGAGAAAGAGAAAGAGAAAGAGAGATGGATCAAGAAACAGAGGAAGAGCAAGTGGAGCACAGAGCAAGTCAGTGTACTGCCACAGCTCTGCTTTTTTCTTTGTGCTGTGGGGCCGCGTCAAACTCACAGGAGGTAGTGAGGTCATGGTCTAGGTGGCAGGGATCCAGCACTAAAGAACATCGTCTGTATGAGAGAGTTTTGGGAAAGTATTTTTTGCCCCGACAAGTGACTCACTTTGGGATGTACTTTTATCCTTGCGTCTCTGTGGAATACAAAGATGCACAAAAAGCAGGGGGGAGGGGCCCTTTAAAAGTGTGAGACATGAGCAACACAGTTAGTTGCCTCCAACCACCAATCCTGTTCATCCATAGCCTACACCATACACAGATAGTAGTGTATGAAAAGTGTACACCACACTATGCAACCATCCAGGTGACCATTGTGACTACTCAAACACACCTGGATTAATCAGTTTGTCCAATAATGTAAGACAGGAAATAAAAGAACTGCCTTAAGTTCAGGAAGTAGCAGAGCTGTGCATAGAGCCCATTCCTCCCGTCCAGTTAGCCTCAGTGTCGCACTCACACTCGCCCCCTCTGGCTCCAACCTTCAATTGTACTGGTTGCCAGGTAGCTACGCCAGGAGCGGCTAGTAGCTAACGCTAAGCTAACGCTAACTGTATTTAACGAGCAGCAGCTCTGGTGTCGACAGCTGCCTGGAAACACATCTAAATCATTTCACACTAACTCACCTGCAGACGACCCCGACAAACCCGCAGCATCACACCTGCACCGGAAACGTTACAGTACCAGCTGACTGTTAGTTAGCATTAGCATTAGCACAATGCCATTTTCTCCACAGAGCCATCAGGATCTGGCTCCCCCTGAGCTCCGCCTCACATGACATCAACATACTGTAATAATGGTGTTGGCGCAGAGATCATTTCATGTCGATGTTGCCAGCGTAACCAGATGTAGGCCTAAATATTTATATATTTTGGCCCTGTCAAAATTTATAAAACAACTATGCTATAAAAAAAAATCAGTAAAATTAGGCTACTTTTATTCTGCAACCCTCAATGTTCTGTGGATGTATTATTTTTGAAAAATTAATCATTTTTATGAAAAAGTTGTAGCTATAACCTTTAATTAAACACTGAAAAACTGAAAACTGAGCTGCAGTTCATTAACTAAACACATTACTCCAAACCATGAATTAATCTCAGTGTGTAAGCTAAATTTGACAAGAATACAGTAGACTTCATGGGACAAAATCATTATTCTACTCAAAACAGAATCAGAATAATCACAATAACAGGGACCGTATCTGAGGATGAGACTGCCCCAGAATCTGTTCAGTCAGCTAAGGCAAAAAAGAAAAAAAAAATCCTCTAATTGCCTTCATGCACTCAGATCATCTAAAGGTTCTGCTTCTGTTGTTTATTGTCACTAGAAACTAATTCTTTGGTAATGGGCCTCCAGTCCATCATGTCAGGCTTTTCTCAGTGAATATGGCACACAGCTGCACTGCTCAGATGTGCTTGTGTTGCTGAGCTCCAGGGCCCACTGAGCCCTCTCTGTGTTCAGATCATGACACTGAACAACTATAAGAAGTCAAACAAATGTTGACTCGCTTGATCAAAAAGGCTACAGACCTCTGGACACATCGCTTAAAGGACACTGACAATCCAACTGCTGGACTGGAAATTAGACTTCTTGATGGTTCTTGATGTTAGTTGTATCTTTGAGGACTTTGAAATGAGCTCTGGGTACTCTGTGCATGTACCTCTCTGGTTTACCTGCTCCAGCTTTCTAATTAAACTGTTTCACACATCTCTAATGATTTGTTGCAAATGCTTTAGAAACTATCAAGGGTTTCTTTTTTGACAACAACAGAGAGCAGAGCATCTTTTGCCTGTGTTGGGGTACTAGAGGAATTAATTGGTTGCCTCTCAGGCAACATGTCCATGCTGACATTTGCCCCGTAAACCCTGTCCACTGCATGTGTCCCCTGCTGCCATCTCACTTAAAGCAGACAGTGCCTGTTTATATTAGTTCAGTACAGCTTGTATGGCTCTTGTGTGACACAGGTCAGAAGATGCCTAATAGCTTTCTGTGGCCCATCTTTATTTGTTGCAATTTCCTTGAAGATGCCTTTTAGCTCTCCTGACTGGATTTCCCATTACCTTAATCCGTTCCATGGGGATGTGAATAGCAGCTAAAGTAGCACAGACTTGTTGGGTGATAAGGTTTACACTGTGAGCACCTCACTGCACACATGAAGCTTTCAGTCCTTCTGAACGATGGTCTGTGCACCTTGTTATTTATCAGCCATGTTTGCTGTGCCATCATCATGTGCCTGGTAGGGGAGAGTGGGGTAAGATGAGCCAGTGGGTAAGTTGACCCACCCCTTGTTTCTAGGAAACTATAGGAAATAAATAATATGTGACCAAATATTTGGGAGGCAGGCATCATTTCATGGAGTCTGTGAAGGTTAGAACCAGTAAAGTGGTTAAACATTTATGACCAAAAAAAAAAAACATTTTTCACTCTCAAAAGTGAATTTCGTTGATCATAAGTTTCAAGAGAACTGTGTTTAGACCAAAAGAGATGATTGTAAATTTGTTTTACACATGAATTGTGGTATCTATGAGCTACAACATGAGGTAGTAAACTTAGCATGAAAGTGCACCATTTTAGCTGTGGGGAGTAATAAACCAAAGCCAAGGTAGCTGTGGGGTAAGTTGAGCCACCTATCCTATACACTTAGTGAATGTATTTTGGCTGTATATGTCCAAATTATTAAATCAAGATTTTGTATGTTTGTGATTACAGTAGCCCAAGTATGTTCCTGAAAACAGGAAAAGTTGTTTATAGTGTGCCAAACTTTACTTTCAAAGAAAAATCTCCGGAATTCTTCCCAAGATGCGACGTAATTGCAAAACTCCCGAAATCTCAGTGAGTTGGTGGCTCAGCAGGAAGTCCCTGCAGTTTGTGTTCACCTGTAACCTGGACAGATGAAATATTAAGTAAAGGGGGAAGTAAGAGATGGATGGAAGGAAAGAAGGGGGGTTAATCAATTTACCCCACTCCTATGCTCAATTTACCCCATACATGGGTTAAATTGAGTCACAAGACCACTTTTTTAACAGTTATATTTACACTCATTCTGTTAATTTGTAGGGATGCGATGTGATCCTGAATACAAAAAGTGGCTCAACATACCCCACTCTCCCCTACATGTTTCTTTATTAGGCAAATTTAGGTGTACAGTAGTAACATCATCCCCAGCAGGTTTTCTCCATTGAACCTCATACAGACCTGTGACCTCCTGCACAACCAAATCATAGTCAGCATGCCTTCATCACAAGGCCTCTGGCTCTTCTCCTGTGGTGCCATCCATCATTATCAGGACCTGTAAGTGTGAAATGGATTGAATCTTTTCAACAATGTCACTGACAAAGAAGCTGCTCATCAAGTTAGAGTGAATTATTTTGGAAGTGAAATATTTACCTGCCAACAACCTGGAAAGGCACTTTATATGATTGTTGATCCAGATTTCCCTCACTCTGAAGCTCAACCCTGCACAGCACCAAATATTGTTCAGAGGGATGCTTCCTCTTTCTGTGCTGCATCAAAACTTGGCAGAAGACAATGAACTGATCAGTGTGTACAGATGAGCAGGTATTGTCTTCCGACAATCAGTCATGAAATTGAATGACTCAGTAGTCTTTCTGCAGTCTGCTGAATAAATGCATGCTTTGTAACATTAAAAGCACGGCACACCTTCCAAAACCATGGAGTGAAATGGAACCGTGAGAATCTGTTGCAGTGTTTTCAAAATGTGAGAGTATATTCCCACAGACTGTGATATGATAAATCATATTAAAGGATTAAAGGATTGGGGGTTTTACGGTGATATGGTTTATTAGGTGTGAATGGTTGGCTGGAGACAGCTGGAGTAGACGTGTCCAACACATCTGTGACCTGAACCATCATCTCCTTTTCCTCTCTCTCTCTCTCTCTCTCTCTCTCTCTCTCTCTCTCTCTCTCTCTCTCTCTCTCTCTCTCTCTCTCTCTCTCTCTCTCTCCTTCTTCTACCTATAGAGTATAGGCCTACTAAATAGCACAGAAATTAAATATGCAATTCTGACCAAACAGTGATATATTTTTCACTTTTTTTTATGAAGTTAACTTGACCAATAGCTTTTCATGTGTTGGGAATTTAATTCAGTTTCATCACAGCCTCATTAACAATGGATAGGGGAGACAGGTCTGGCTATGTGAGACCACTACCACATTTAAAGGGACATTGTGTAACTTCTCCTGTTATCTATTCACGGAAATCAATTATTTTGTTAAAAAAGTATGTTTTTCATTAATCAGTAATCCCCCCCATCAACAAAGTGAAGTGTTCCTTTCAGCTCTGAATGAGCCGTTCATATCATTCATATCTCCATGGAGCGGGTAAGCTCGGTGCTGCTGCCATGTGGTGTCTCCATGTTTTTACGTTCAGTGGCAGCGTGACGGTAGGAAACCACGGAAACTCAGCGGAGACACCGGAGCTGTCGGCTCAGGTCGAGGTGGCGTCTGTGAAAAGTCACCGCGGTAACGCAGTGAGGAGGAATGGAGCGTTACACTGATGCTGCATTCACCTGCAGTCGGGCAGACGGCCGTCGGTAACAAACCAGATGTCATTTTAGTCACAGAAGTGGAGAGAAAGCTGGTAAAACGTGGGTCAGGTAAACAATACCACATCACCATGACAACATATTGTCACGTGTATTGTTTTGCCTCGTGCTGACGGACCACTTGTTTACATAGAGGCTTGTTTATGCCGTTACGTGCAGCGGCTGTCGTCCGTCTGCCGTCTGCCCAATTTCACGTGAATGCAGCATGAAAAACACGATTGAGTTGCTTGCGATATACAACCGCAACGCTAGATGGGAGGAATTCCTACACAATATACCTTTAAAATGGTCTGTTTGTGAGTGTGTGTGTCTTGGATTGATAACTTTGGACTGATGAAGTCACGATGACACTGGGAAAATAATTATGTTCCTTTATCAAAGGCACCCAAGATACATTTCACTTTTCATTTTGTTAATTATATTACAAAGATTGGTTTTAAGTTGTCACAAAGTCTCAACAGCAGTGAAGTCACTCAGAGATAATTATGAGCTCCATAGTTTTTTACTGCTGTAGATGATGTAAGTCATTCCTCACTGGGGAACAGTCTTATCTCATCAAACTCTTTATTGCTGGTTCTGGTGTCAGGAGTGTTTTGAATATAACTCCTTGGAGAATAAATAGCAATGTTGTACAGTGTAATTATACTCTGGAGTTATACTGTAACCTTATCAAGACAGACTAGAGGACAGGATGTTCCAGAGCATGGGTGCTTTTGACTACTGGTTTGCCTTATGGTATTTATAGGGTACAGTTTGACCTACTGAGTAACAGTGTGGATGTTTGAGAGGAACCTGGAGAGAACATGCAGCATATTGTAGTGAGATGACGTGATGTTGTGCACAATTCTGAACAGAACATTGTCTATTTTCCTATTGTCCTATGTGTGTTGTGTACATGAGTAACCCCTTGTCAGCATTTTGTCTTCCAAACTGTACCTCCAGTTGCTTTACTTCATCTTTTTTCAGACCTTTCTGGAAGGTTGAAATACACTCTCCTATATGCACTGTCACAGTTTTGTTTTTAAGTTGCTGATTAATACATGTAATGTTTGCTCACTAACCTCATTATCTTTTAAAGTAACTTTTTGTATTGCTCTTAATACTTTAATCAGCTGATAGAGGGAGAAGCGTGTCACACATTGGTGTGTAAAGACTTTTGTGTTTGCCAGCATGGAGCATTTAGTCACTTTTCTCATGATGTCACACAGGCGCTGAGACCAAGAGAAACCATAGGAATGTCCTCCTTTTTCATAATTGCAGTTTGAGTTTCAGTTGCAGCAGGTTTAGCAGATGAACAGCTCAGAGACATTCCTGAGGAGTGTCTTTTTTTTCTACACATGAAGCAGCTTTAAACCCACTGCATGAAGAAGACAGAGTGAATGGAGAGGGCTGCTGCCTCAAAAATAAACTCAGATATAATATGTAACTTTTGTCATTTTCTTGATAAATGTAATCTTTTCATTCAGTCATTTGTCTTTGGCTTCATATCCTCGACATGCATATTGTGGTTGTCTGCCAGAAGCTCACATTTTATGATAAATTTCACCGCCTTTTTGAAGGTTTTTTGTAATCAGACAGTTAAATTACTTTTTTCTTTCTTTGTTTTCCCTTTGTGTTATCCATGTATTCTGTGCTTTTAGTTGAATCCAGATATTATATTATTATTAGATAGATATTATAATATTTGCATTATATCTGCAGTTCTTGTTGTGTGTTTACCCCTGTCTTTGTTGAACACTCAGATCTCTGGATCTGAAAGACTGTTTTCAATCACTGTGCTCTGTCTTCATGGACAACCACACAAAATGACCTATTGTGTTTTCATGGATGTTACATTTTACTCAATAAACTGTCTTCCTTCTTTAGAACTGTCCAGTCTATTTAAGCATAGATGGTCCCTGGGTGATTTATGTGTTTGAAAGAAAAAGCTCAGTGAGGAAATGCACATCTGCAAACATGATGCTCTAACATGCAGTCACTTTATCATGTTATGTAATCTCTGCCCATGCAGTAATATGCTATCTCTTAGTTTGAGTACAAAAGGTTAATTCCTGCAGTGCCAACAACTGTCACCTCAGGTCTAGGAAATATTTAGGATTTACAAGGAAAAACATATTTTTGGATGGATTAAAGCCCTTTATTTATTTTCCGCCAGACTGTTCATAGCCCGTTCTGTTGAATGTGGGTTAGTGAGGGCTAACTTGGCTGCAGCGTTACTGCCGGATGAATGAACAGCCCGCTTCCACTCACAGCTGGCGCACCAGCAGTCTTTACGCGCAAGGCATCATTGGCTGAGAAGCCATGCGTGTCACAGAGGAGAAGACGACTCCAAACGAACCACTTCACTAGTTTCCCTGCGTCGGACCAGTCAGTGTGTGTATGTGTATGTGCATGTGTGTGTGTGGGTGACCGCTCGGAGCTGCATTTTTTTTTTTCGGATCGGAAGGAGCTGAGTTAGGAGCTCCTCGCCGGAGCTCTCCAAGGTGCTGAAACATGAACCAGAGCGCAGGAGCAGCGCAGCACAGCCGGAGATACTCGGATGACGCGAAGGTAAGAGAGCCGGTTGTTGCCGGACATGCAGCCTGCTGTGGGAGTGGGACTCATGTCTTCATGACTGTAACCCCGGACGCTTAACTTTCTCTGCGTGTTCAATGTGATGCAAAACTTTGAGTGAAGAGTAAAGTTGGCTGCTTTGCTCCGATGAGTTGACAACTGCAAAACTAAACCACGTGGTCAAGCTGCGAGTCGTTTGAATCACATATTAACACTGTGTGTATGTGTATGTGTATGTGTATGTGTATGTGTATGTGTATGTGTATGTGTATGTGTGAGTGAGTGTGAGTGTGAGCCTGGACATGTGATGGTCCGCTGTGTCCGTGAAGCGCACGTACCATGTTAGATGAATGATTTATCGGCAGGACAAATGGTGTTCCCATTTGAGGACAGTCTATCTGTCGAGTGGATCCACTTGATTCAATTATTCATGGCACTTTGAATATGCCACAAATATGGCTGTGTAAATATTAACATCATGGCAGACGACCTCCGCATGCATTTGTGTTGTGTTTTGTACTTGCTGCGAAGAGGATGGAGCTGTGTTTGTGTTGCTGTGTTACCTTGGAGCTGAAAGCTGCGGTCCTGCTCAGAGTAAGACAGGGAAACAAAACTGGAAGTGCAGACTCTTCTAGTGGGGAACATCTCAGGTGAGGAGGATGATGGATTTATGACGAGAAAACTTTGACCTGACGGTGGCGCAACATTTCTCATTGTCATCAGACTTTATTTAAGCTGTGTGAGCTCAGCCTCAGCTCTACTTACAGTTGCAATGTTTTGTGGCATCTTTAATGGGACAGCATTCAGTGTAAAGGTCAAGGATGACATATAAGTCCAGTGTTCATCATCTATTCTAAAGGAAAATATTGCTGCATATCAATTGCATATCAACTGCAATATCAATTGCAGTATACACTATAAAATGATTAATACTTTGCTGAAAATACATGAGCATGTATTCAAAAATGTAGATGCATAGTCAATTAGAATAAAATCTGTACACACTGTAGATCAAATGAGATGCAAAGAATGGATGATTATAAATTGATGAAGGTGCAGTGTATCTGTTCTTGGTTGACAACAATCGCCAACAATAGCACCTTTCTACACCACAGTCTGTTTTACCAAGTGATGATGTGACTGGCAGGATGTACAAAGAGATGAATCAGGGAGATATAAAAGATAGAGATAAGAAGGAAATGTGTGGCACTATGAAAAGAAAGAGACACAATGGACAAAATAAGAGGACAAAAATAAGCTAAAATCAAATAGAAGTGAATACTTTGGAGAATAAAAATAAACTGCAGTGACAGTGCAGTGCAGGACAAGTCGTCCCTGATCTAATTTATTAAAGGCAAATGCAGACATGAAGGCTTTTGCCTCCGTTTAAGAGGTTAGAGCTGGAACAGACCTCAAGTTTTCTGGGAGTTTCCTCCTTAGTAGTTTTGACCATGGTGACAGTTAACAGACCTCTCTGGCTGGAAACCACTGAGTGCTTTATGATTCAGCAGTACAGTGCTCAAGTCAAATATTTGCTACATAAGAAGCCAAAGATCTGAGGACTTTATTTAGGCTGTGTTCCACTGTCTTGGTCTGACTGGAGCAGCAGTGTTTTCAACTGGGTGGAGCTGCCTGTCTGATTTGATGTGCACTAAGCATGCACTGCACTGCAAGTAGCAGATGTGATTCACAACAGGGGGAATCTGAGTTAACAGTGTTGATAAATGATGACAAAACTACATTATAATTACAGCATCAGTGACTGAGGAGCAACCAATGTCTAGTGTTGGAATTTAACATGTTTACATGCCTTTTCTTTTCTGCACCCAAACTTCTTTTGGAGTTTTTCCTCAGTGGATGTGAGAGTCTAAGGGCAGAGGATGTTGTCATGATGCTGTGTAAAGCCCTTTGAGACAAACTGTTTGTAAAAACGGGCTATACAAATAAAATTCCCTTCCCTTGCCTTTCCCTTTCTTTTCTTTCTCTCAGAATAGGAATCAAGTGAAAATGTGGCGGATCAATGCTGCCCTACAAAGGCAAAGTGCAGTATCTGCATTTTTTCAATTTTTCAATCAAAAGTGTGGCATATTCTCTTCAATCTGGTGGAATTTGATATTGGTACTGCTAAAATTTCCATAGTTATTGGTCTTTTTATTTTGCTGTCCATCCAAAAAAAGCACTGTGAAACCAAGGCAAAGTGCAGTATCTGCAAAGAGTACTGTACTCCCTACATTCTAGAATTTACTCTATACTGTAATTCCATTGGAGTAAAACCAAGCCAAAGTGCCGTATCTGCAGCTAATACCAAGCCAAAGTGCAGTATCTGCACCAAAACCAAGGCAAAGGTGCAGTATCTACCATAAAATGGTCAAAATTGGTCAGAAAGACAAACTACAAAATACATTTAATTCAGTTTTTCTCAGTTTGGCATTTTTACAGATACTGCACTTTGCCTTTGTAGGGCAGAATGGCACTGGCACTTTCTGTATGTTCTAAATATAATGACAATATCTAATCGATAATAGCACTGTCACTCTAGAAGCGTTGGACTGACAGACTAATGGACCGGCGGACTGACTAACTAACTAACGCTGCTATTTCTGGAGCCACATTAGTTGTGTGAAACAATAGTTTCTCTCTGAGGAACTCAGATTAATTCAAATCACCTTGCTATGCCACTTTGTGCCTGTCTCATTATAACCAGTATCCTGTAGCCATTAAAACCAACTGCAGAACATGGGAAATTAGGACAATTGTGACATTGCCCTCCCATGGGCTTACTGTAGAAGGAGAAATAAATGTACATGCATCGCTGGGGGATATGCAGTTATTCATTTTCTCACCCCCTCAGTCTAGCCATTAAACTGCAGGTGTGAGTGGACCGACAACTGGCCTCATGACACATTCATGTTGGAATATTATATAGCATAAACTCAGTTCTCTACCTGTATCATGTCATTTTTGTCTGATTTCATGCCTTTTGGGGATCGGCCATTTGAAATGTGACAGCATAAGACCGACTGATTAAATTGGTACTGTATAAAAAATAGAGTGGTCGCTCTGCTTTTGACATTTTTTTCAGTTCAGTGAACAATAAGCTGAGCCAACAGTCACCTCCTCCTGCTCCAAGATACAAATAAGTCTTTTAAAATTCCAGGAAATGACAGTATACAGTAATATTGACAGTGACAGTAATATTATTCATGGTGGATGAGCTGAACATGCAAATATGTCACATTTGTCTTCCTGTGTAATTGAAAATTAGATGAAAACTTTCAACAAAGTTTCAAAATGATTTCAACTTGGTTTCTCCAAGAACATTACTCTGGTTTCAACGACTATTTCTATAAATATACTCAACTGTGAGGAAGTACATATTCAGATCAGCACCTCAATTTGGTTCTATATTTAGAGCCAGATGAATTAGTTCTGAGAAAAACAAACAGCTCTTTATACAGCCGGATCGGCTTTCAGTGATTTTATTTCCCACACAGCCTAACAAGTAAACACAAATAAATACAATGGTTTGGATCAAACATGGATTAATCTTTAGTCTGTGTAGAATTCATAGAACTAAGGGTTACAATATAACCTTTGCTTTACCCCACCCTAAAGGGGTAGTTCAACATTTTGGGGAATGATTAGATTAGACCAATGATATAACTCTGTTTGATTTCTATGAAGCTACAGCCAGAATTAGTTATTTTATAATCTTGAAATATATTACAACCAGTGGAGAGTCCAGATAGTCACTTCTTCCAGCCAACAAATAGTCCAACGCATATTTTATGTCATTTATTCATTCATTCATTCATATTTAAAATCTATCTATAATCTATCCTTCAACTGAATAATGCAACATTACTCTCTATCTCTAATCACATAAAGGTGAGCATAGTCTAATACTGGTCTAGTATATAATAGCGAAGTGGCACTTTAAATGTGTATTTAACATTGTTGATCCCCTTGATTTTCTACCACTCAGATGTTAATCACTTCAGAGCTCCTGTAATCAGAGTGATAAGGTTTCTCAGACCAACATGTCCAAAGGTCTCATCAGATTACACAGTGATACTCTCTCTATCTGTGAACCCATCCAAATACTTGAAGCCAGACTCAGAGCTCAGAAAAATCTTCTTCAACATCATTTGTCCCCATGTACTCCCACACTCTTATAAGTGTAAACACAGCCGTGGACGCATAGCCTTCACTGAATGCTAGATTGCTATTATCTTATTTTGTTTGGATTCCCCAGCAGGGATGTTGTTATCAAAAGCAACATGTCAACAGGATATAAAAGTGCCCTGGGGCTGAACTGCAGCTGCTGCAGGGACCGACGCAGATAAAAGGCACATGGCGTGTTTTAGAACAGTGGGTGTTTGTCTTGTGCTCACAGCGTGATTGGTGAAGGTTTAGCTTAGAGCTTGTGTTACGTTTTGCCACCTCTTTGTCTGGCTCTCTGCTCTGACTTTGCGTTTCACGACAGATTAAACTTCAGTTGTTCAAACCTCCTCCACCTGTGACTATGTCAGTCATGGCTCCGTGGAAGTACACACTTCAGATAAGAGTATGTTCCTAAATGATAACTGTTACTTAAAGGGATAGTTCAACATTTTGGCAAACTGGCCCATTGCCATAATCCCTATAGTTTTAGGAGTAGGTTTGTTACCTATTTTTAGAACAGCGGAGCTCAGAACTTATCAAATAAACAATCCAACAACTCCAAAACGCTCTTGTGGACAAGTTGTGACCTGCACATTCACCACGCTATGAGATCATAACGGAACGTTACGAGACAGAGTTGTTTTAGAGGCAAATATAGAGACTGCTTGCTGAAAAACTGCCCACGAAGGCAACGCGCATCAGCGGTTTTGCATGAATTTACCTCAAAAACAACTCTGTCTGCTGTCTCATAACGTTCCGTTATTATCTCATAGCGTGGTGAATGTGCAGGTCACAACTTGTCCACCAGAGCGTTTTGGAGTTGTTGGATTATGTATTTTATGAGTTTGATGAGGGAAACCAAGAAATCCCATTAGCCTCCGTAGCGTAGCTCTGAGCAGCTCACGGCTCTGCTCCGCCGTTCTAAAAATAGCTTGCACCGACAATTAAAGGTAACGAACCTACTCCTAAAACTATAGGGATTATGGCAATGGGCCAATTTGCCAAATGTTGAACTATCCCTTTAAGTTACACTGAAGTTAACCAACCACGGACCCAGTTTTATGATATTGATTAGAAAAGGTGGTTGGTGATTTCAGCTCATAATGCAGAGGGAACAATATGCTGTTAGTCTTTACCTATGAGCTTTCATTAGTATAGTATAGACCAACAAATCAAAAATGGAATCCATAGCAACATCAGAGATCGGTGCACTACAGCCGAGGCAAATGATTGTATTGGGGCACCCCAGGAATAAAGGGGCGGAACACATTTTCATATGCCAACTATAACTCCCTCACACCTCCCCATAAAGACATTATACAGTGCACTGCTGCAGTGATGTGAGATGGTATCTACAGTAGTGATGGTTCACATGTGAGAAAGCATGTCAGGGAACATATCTGAATTGTAACCTCCCCCTTCAGCCTACATACTGTAGGCACTCAGGGGACAACTGCAAATTGTAACATCCCCCAATGATCTGGATGTGAGGCATTCAAGAAACATCTGTAAATTGGTCCATTGACTAGTACAGTAGATGAGGTTTTCAGGGTAAAACAAGAGACTGTAGTGTCAGCAGATTGGCTTCTCAGTGAGCTTTGATGTCATTCTTTGCTGGCAGTGATGGACCTGCACCAAAAAGAGGCAATGTCATTTTTGATAGAGAGGTCACACATCACACAAGTGAGCTATATACACTGCCTTTATACCACCAAATTATTGAGTCTTTTAGAGTTGGTTTATTTTATTTTTATTTTTTTTGGGGGACCGTTGCTTCTTCATTGCAGCCACCTCGGTCACTGGCATTTGCCCATATTGCCCTATGGCCAGTCTGTCACTGTTTGCTGGGCATCCCACAGAGTCTTGTTTGTGCACTACAACCTGGCGCACCCCAGGAATAAAGGGCCCTCAGTGGTCACTCATATATTCTACTCTCTATAAACCCCCTCACACCTCCCCATAAAGACATTATTGCACTGCTGCAGTGATGTAATCTGTAGTTGGTGTCTAGTTATGGTTCACATGTGAGAAAGCATGTCAGAGAACAAGTCTGAATTGTGACCTCCCCCTTCAGCCTACATAGGCAGTGGCACTTGTCTCATCTAATAATCATTAATAACAAAAAACCCAGCAATTATTTACAATAAATTAGTATTTTTTTCTGACAGTCATAACTATTCTACTCGGCAGTCTTTGGAAGGTCGTTTCCTGTTGCCCCCATGTAAAACATATGCAAAAATAAAAAACAGTTTATTACAGAGCGATGGTTGCATGGAATACTCTGCCAAGGTTTTTGATGCTAGAAGGTAGGTAGCCTCTTTTAAACAGGGATTTGTTTATACAAGGAGGAGTGTCTTTGCATTTGTCACAAACAACGCATGATTTCTGTTTTCTACAGTTTGTAAATGAGATGTGAGCTTTGTTATGTTTTGTGTCCGCTGTATGAATGGTGATGATCGGTGTTGTGTTCATTTTTGAAAAAGGAATGTTTGTAAGATGTTTTGACCCCAGGAAGAATAGCTGCTGTCTTGTACAGCAGTTAATGGGGATCTAATACACAAACAAACAAGCATGTGAGGCATTCAAGGAACATCTGTAACATCTGTAAACAGCCTTTACGGTTGGATGAGGTTTTTTTTTAGGGGATAAGAGACTGTACAGTAGTGTCTACAGATAGTCTCCATGTGGGCAGGTTCCTCAGTGAGCTTTGATATGATTCTTTGCTGGGGATCCCACGCAGTCTTGGATCGCCACTGTGAGAGGCAGCAGGTTGACAGAGACGGTGGGATCTCTGCCTGTGCTGGTAGAAGTAGAGACAAGCAGCTGCTGTGCGCATCTTAAAGTGGCTGTTAGTTCAAGATAACATGCAAAAACTCCCATATGACAGTTTTTAACAGGCTCTCTGCATGAACAGATAAAAAAAGCTGATAGAAATTTCAAAGATGCGATGTGAACGGAAACACAAAAGCATCTCCTCCTGCCTCCATCAGCTACAGGGAACAGCTCGGTCTGTGATGAACACAGACCGAGGACGCTCGGCTGTCTCCAGTGTGTAATTCAAGGGAAATCTTCTTGGCACGTCGGGGCTCACCGGAGAGAGAGAGACCCGGGCACCACAGGGAGCTCACACCGCGGGACAGATGGACGAACAGTCGGGCTCTTGTCGCCTCACACCCAGCAGAGAGCGTTTCAGGGGAGTGTGACTGAACTGGAAACTTTCACCAAAACAAACACATGGAAAGAAATCGCCGTGATACCTGCCTCTCCAGGAGCACTGAGACGTTCAATCTGCTCGGAAAACTCTTTATAAATGCTGTTTTATTTGCATGCAGAGCCCACGACGAGAACAACAGAGCATTCTCAAGGGGATTCTGAAAAAAGTACACAACATCGCATTGAAAAATGATTCAAAGTTCAGATGCGGAGTGACTGGTAAAAACATTCATTCGGACTCGAGGATGAACTGATTCGATTTTGGTGGTCAAAGTCACAGTAACCTCAGAAAATGTGGTTTTGACCACTTATATGCTGAATATGACATTGAATTTGTGACCATATTTCCATGGTAGTCAGTCGATGGGTGAGAGGTTGGGGGGGAGGGATGATGGGAAGTAGTTTCAAGGCCAACTGAAAAGATAAAACCAAACCTCTGTGGAAAAGTGATACAAAAAATGTACTGTAAAGCAAGACTGTATAAATTTGCATGAACTCACTGCTGGAGCCTGTGAGACAGCGCTGTAACATTCATTCTACACATTTAAAATACACGTTTGCCTTACGGTATTTGAGTGGCAGTCTTCTTCAATTCAAACACATACAGTATATGGTCCCAGGCAGATGTCACAGGGTCCACAACAGGATTTGAATAGCTATGGAATGACTGTGGTAACGTGGCGCACAGCTTACAGACTTCAGGATGAATGCAGCTGTCAGCTTTTTTGTACCACGTTGGCTCCACTCCACATGATGAAGTCATGAGAAAAATCCTTGAAATTGGTTCAACTCTTACTTAACCACTGCCAGCTGCATCTTTGGTTTGTCATATATAAGCTTCTTAGATTTCACGGAGGGCATTGTAATTGGAAAACAAACAACAAAGAGGATAAAAGTCTGGTTGTTGTCATCAGATGAATCCCAACACAGTGACTGACGAACCCCCGTTCTCCATCATTTTCTTGCCTTCAACGTTACTCAGGAGGCATTAAGCAGAAAAGGAAATAGGTATGAAAATGCATTTCCATAATTTCCACTCCTATGTTCAGCAGACACTCCTGCGAGAAAACAAATTATCCCGGTATTTGTTTTAATATTGCTTTGATCTTTCGGTGTCAGCGGCCTGTGAAACCGGGGGAACAGCTGGAGAGCCAATCTGAGCTCCGGCTCTGAAAGGAGATGATTGTGATTGCGGTTTCCCAGCGGTTCCCCCCGCTTGGCACCGCGAGCAATGTGTAGTGCAAAGCTAAGAAGACAGGTGGAAGGCAGACATGCACTTCTGATAGATTGCATCATTGTCTAGAGTGCAGGTGTGAAGTGTTTTTTCCCCATTGCATGTTGATTACACATTATCCCGATGATTTCGGTGCATTCTGTTGTCTTGGCTGCGGTACAGTGCTGCATGGTCATCACATGTTGGAGGGTTGGATCAGAGCAAAAGGTCTAATTAGTAGAGATACTTGAGTTGTCATTCTGAAGAGGTCAACCCTATAGGACCTATAGTTCTAATGAGTCTGGTTTAATAGCATAGATCTGCCACTGAACATCTGCCACATCCTGCATAGCCTACTCTACAACACTGTTGTTTCCATTGTTTCCTGTGAATCACGTGTGTGTGTGTGTGTGTGAGTTTGCAATTTGGGTCCCCAAATTCTTATAATCCATTGGGTCAGATTGGCCTGGTGGATTTGGATTTGTCTGTCAAGAGGTTACAGTGTAGCGCATCATGGCGGCTGTGAGAGCTGAGAGATTAGGTTGTGTTTGAAATCACTCATTCAGTACTGCCTGTCCCATGTAGAAGACTGGAGAGTAGGTTCATCAGACTCTACATTTCTTTTGCCCTTGGTATGAATTGCTTGGTTACAGGCCATTGGTCTACACCACTAGTACACCATGTAGGCAGTATCATTTTTTCCAGCCATGTTCATCACTTGCTGTTTTAGGAACTCAAAGCATGTTTTGTGTTTACAGCAGCTGTGGAGATACTGCTTGGACAATGGAGGAGCTGTGAATGTCCTTGGCTGCTTGTGTTTTCTCCAACAGTTGGTAGAGACAACGCAAGCAGCCTGATGAGACCTTCGGAGCTTGCTGCATGAATGTGATTTTAATCAACGTTCAGTGAATCTGCTTCTTCACCATTAACACTGACTGAATAACAGTTTATGAAATGATCCTGCCTATTATTTTATTTTAATTTATTTTATTCCATTAGTTTTATGTATGTTGCCACTGTCCATTTTATTTATTCTTTTTTCTTTGTCTGTGTGAATGAGTGGCTGTTCGAGGGGATATAAATGAAAATGTTTGTACATTCGATATAAAGTTTGACATGCACTTGAAACTTCAATAAAAAATATTGTAAAAAAAAAAAAAAATCTGCTTCTTCACCATAATGAAGAGCTTTGCAGTTGCTCTCTGGAAATTCCTTACACCACACTTGATAGTCAGACAAAGCAGTCATCAAAGGGCAGCTCTTCTTGCTTCTCTTCATAAGAGACAGTTTGGTGAGAATCTTGAGTCAAGACTACGTATATATTATGTTATATGGCAGATGCAATAAGGTGGAAATGTAGTTGAGGTCATAGCAGTTCAAACCCAGACTATGAATTTGAACTATAGAACAAGATAATATTTGGTGATGTAGAGAAATACTGGTGAAATACTGTAGCATACATAATGAGTCCCAGTCTTTACCTTCATTATGAAATTCTCCTAGTTTGGAAACCCTCAGTGTTATCCAGCCATTTCCTATCTTACTATCCAGTTCTGGTGGCCAAAATCCTTCATCTCATTCTTGAAAATGACCAAAACCTAAAAGCTTAAAAATGTGTCTTAAAATGCTGGTATTTGTGTATAGGAGATATGGCACCATGAATGGCATATTTTGGATAAAGAATTTGCATATGAAATTATTGAGGCATAAGCACAGGAGCATTGGATGAATGGATCCAGGATAGCTATTCAAAATCCTGCACACTATTTGCTTTCTCATAAACAATTTATTTGCTATAAATATTTATGAAGTATAGTCGATACCTGACACATTCATTTTCATTAACTTACCTATTCAATGTGAAAAATTTATGGATATACTGTACCTATTTGTCACTAAATTGAGTTCATCATCTTTCCCTAAACCATCATACAGTTGATTTAAATCAGCTGATTTCTATTTTCTATTCCACATGATGAGTGGTGATTGGTGGCCAGTTTACAGCCACTAAGATGAAAACCATTCTTCCTGATGAAGATCTAGCGCTGTGATGTAGACCATTCTTCTGTCTATGTCTCTGTCTGTGCCTCGGTAGCATGTCTGCTGCTGACGGGGGAGTTTGAAAATGTGAGAATGTAAACACTTTCATGTGATTCAGGATGGAAGGCACAAGGCAGGTCTTGAAATTAAAGAAGAGGAAGCAGGGAGGCAGTGGGCCTCCAGTGTGAGGATATAGAACTGAAATGGATTTCTATAAACCCCTCACAGTTGCCCATGGCAGCTTGGAATATGGATTCCAAATGTAGCAAGTTGTTTTCATTTTATTTTATTTTTTTGCTTGGGAGTTAAAATCATTGTGGAAAGTAAATCTTGAGTGGCGTTCACTCACAGGTTAAAGCAACACTTGCATACATACAGATGATTAAGGAAGAAATTAGAGTCCTGCCAAACATTCAGTCAGTACTTAACACTTAATTTGCTGTCTGACAGCTCATATGTAAATAAGAGCTTTCATCGTTAAAACACTGTATCTTTGGGCGTTCTTTGTTGTTTTTTTTCTCCTCCATCTCTGTTTAGATTATTTATATACACTATATTTCACACATGTTTGTCATTTTGCACGTCATACACTTCTGCTTTTTGTGTTTCTCTTTTAACACCCCATGGCACACAACATGAGAAAAAAAGGTCCCAGTTACTTTTAGATCCACATCACCAGGTAAACATAAATTACATTATACATTATGGTTAAAATACACAAGTGCTGACTGATTTGTGTCTCTAAATGTCAGTCCACTGCAGGACATTAAATGTTCTTACATAACATTGTTTGGGTCCTTTGAGCATCAACTTACTTATTATGCAACATTCTGCTTTATCTGTAAGGCCAGCTCTACAGCAAAGAGGTGCCCAAAGGAAGGAGTGACAGTTGCAGGACAGAAATACAGCGTGAATTCACATGTTATGAACTAGTTTCCCAAATCTGCTGTCCCTTCCTGATTTTAATGTAAAACTGCCCAAATGAAATTCTAAATGTTCCCCCCTCATTACCTTGTTTTTCATATCATTTTGTTGGCCTTCCTCTAACAAAATTACATTTAAAATCTCTCTTGATTCATCATTTATCATCCCTTTTGTTTTTGCTTATTGGAAATAAGGCCACTCACAAGGCTATCATACCAAATCTCAGGATGGTTTTTATCTTGTTAATCCTGCACCTCTCTCCTAAAAGCAGGTAAAAACACTCACAGTACATGAATATTTTGTTGATGATAAAGACCCTTAAATTTCCGGGGGTAAAAAAAAAAAAAAAAAAAGATGAGATATTTAATTATGAACGAGTGATTGACCTTTCTCACGTATATTCCAAACTGCAGAAAGCAGATGCTGAGGGGCATTGGCATTAACTGAAAGGCCGTTAGAATGAATTTTTCAGGAGCGGTGCATTGTTCACACAAACAGTCATGAGAAACCAGCCAACTTTCCAAAGTGGGTCAAAACACAACACTTTCCCCAAAACAAATTAATTATTCTCAGCTGTCATTAAATTCTGTGCTGAGCAGAATCAAATGCAATTAGACTAGTTTTTCTTTTAATAACATTGGAAATGTCAGGACAAGTACACAAGTCAGGGGCTAAATACAGCAGAACATCTGAATAGCTACTGTAAAGAGATGCTGTATAACTCCAGACAGAGAGTAGGGGAGTGAGGCCTGTAATCCTGAACCACCTCAGTCTAAGGTTTTTATACTTCAATGTTGACTCTGTACTGTATCAGAGGTAAAATATACACAAAAATTATTTAATTTGCATATAATTGGTTTGTTCGGTGTACGAGTTAATTAAATTGATAGTAACATCTAGTTGTGTAACAGTTTCGATGGATAACCTCACAAAATGAGGAATGAAGATAAGAAATAATAATAAAGGTGTTAGAAGGTCAAAAATCAAAAGTGGTTCACTTTGGTAACATAACTGGTCACATGCTGTGCTGTAGGCTACAACATGAGGCTGCCATCTGGGCTGCAGGTTGTTATGACCCAGTAGTAATTATAACAGGAGCAAAATGAAATATAATTAATTAATACATTCTTCAAATAAGAATAAATAATCTTTCAATACTACAGTAGGACTAGAACATTGCTAAAAGAACAACCTATAGGTTCTGCAACTGGTCATGGCTCTTGATAGAACTAAAAAGCCTGTTGAAGAGACGTTTAAAAACCATTCATTTTTCCATATGTCTTCAGAGATGCTTAAAAAGTACTGAGTCTTTTGAGAGTAAGGATGTGAAGAGGAAGAGGAAAAGTGAACTAGTCAAATAGAGAAACGGAGAACAGACCATGACTGTATCAAAATAGAACAAAGCTGTGTCTGCGAGCGGTAAATTCATCCAAACTCTGAGTTCTGTGGTGAGGGGAGGGAGAGCTCCTGAAGCTCTCACAGGCAGAGAGTGGGCCGACGCCAGATTTTGCCCAGGGGATAGGATCAGGACTCTGGGGAGCTGAGCTCCAGTGCTCCAGAGCTTCAGAGGCACAGATCTCAATCCTGATGTATAGGCCCTCCTCCTGCTCTGTGCTATCTCCCTGAATGGACAAACTGGATTATTAGTTATACACTTCTTAGCTGCCTAAAATATCACCTATTACAGGGTGTAAATCTGGGTCAGGAGCAGTACTGCCAGCAGCAGAATGATTTGTGAGAGGAAGAGCATGGACTGTGTAATGAGCTGTGTTGTTTTTATTTTTATTTCTTGGATCTAACATGCCTGCCTTACACCTCCAGTCAAACTAATAAAGGAATCATATTCATGTTAGGAAATGCGCGCAACATGGACACATCTGTGGGGTGTTTGCATAAAGCCTGTTAAAGCTGGATGGTTGGATCCGATTTCTCTGTGGCAGAATTGTGCCCTCTGTTGGCACAGCAGAGGGCACAATTGGACTTCATGTTATATTCTGAATTGGAAACATGATAACCAATTTTTAAATCAGTGTTGCAGTGTTGCTCTCACATATTCTTCAAAGTGGACATTTTTACCAAAGATATTACTTTTACTTTTTTCAAACTAATCATTTTAAGGTGTGTCTAAAATGACAAGACCTATTTTATTTTTTGTAGTTGAGTTGTGTTTTTTGTTATTATTTCGCATGTTTCCATAAATGTGTAATTTTAATCATGGAAACATGGTCTCATTTAGCTGCCTGTTACTGACATCATAGCACATGGGCCAACATCGTGGTTCCCTACCAGAAATTTAAAATTGACTTATCCACTTTTAAAGCCCCAGTATGTAACTTATTTGGCTTTTTCTTAGCAAAAATCAAATATTGCTTTCATAAATATGTATTTCACTTAAGGCAAATCACACCCGCATACAAATGAAAGCTTTCTCCTACCTTAGAATGAGTTGTTACAAGTCGTTACAAATAAATAAGGGGCGGTGCACCGAACCAAGGCTTCAGGTGCATTCAGGTGCAGTCAGGCAGACGGCCGTCGGCAAACCAACCGGATGTCATTTTACTCCACGAGAGAAAGACGGTAAAACATGGGTCAGGTAAACAATACAACATCACCATGACAACATATTGTTACGTGTATTGTTTTGCCTCGTGCTGGCGGACCACTTGTTTACATAGACGCTTGTTTATCCTGTTACATGCAGCGTCTGTTGTCTGTCTGATGTTTCACGTGAATGCAACATCAAGAATACGTTCCGATATGCAACCGCACCGGGGTAATTCCTACACATTATACCTTTAAGTCACATTTTTAACATATCATTTTACACCTTTGTTGTTTTCAACTATACATTTCAACAAGACGAGGGATTTTCATCAGATGTATGAATCTTAAGTTTTGAGAGAAAAGCTGAGCGGCTCAGCTCCCGGCTCCTATAGAGAGGAGGACAACACCTCTATGAATAATTCAGCTGCTGGTAAATACCTCCTGAATGTCTGGTTCATAAGTTATAAGGGAAGCAATCACAACAAAGGTTAGTCGCAATCTCAGCTCCGAATCCTCCACTGACGTCCTGCCTGCCATACTGTGTCAGTAAAACATCAAAATAACCTACTAAATCTGGTTGAAGCATAATATGGCAAATTTTCAACATAAGACATACCATTGCAACTCTCCTGTCTCCTGAACCATAAAGAGATTGTTTTTCTTTCATGGTTTTGACATTCAGACAAAACCTAACATGACATTATGTGAGGTCTTCAGTCTCGGAACAGCTCAAGAGTGAAACGAAAGCAGGTAATGAGTCATCATGAAATCATTATGAGCACCAGATGGTGCCTAAACTATTGGATTGGCAGCAAATGGAAATTACTTTTCATGTGTGTAATTTTAGCATCAAATCTAAAGAGATGCAACTTTGAGGCTGTTCTTGTCCATTGAATCTAGCAGTCTCAACTCACAGAGCAGGCCTGGGTAAGAGGGTGTGAAACTAAATCGAACACAACAGTGCTGAGATGATTCACACCAAGTGGGGTGCAGAGCCAAAGACAATTTCACTACAACACCTTCTGGTACCAGTTATGTCCTCTGACAAACACTTCACATTTATCACACAGAGGAAAAATCAAAGAGTTACCAACACACACTGTGAGTCTGACAGGGAGTTAGTGTAAAGTTGAAGCAAGCTGTTATTGATAAAGCTGACAGACAGATGGAGAAGAAAAAAATACTATTTGGATGTAAGCTGCCTGTCTCACTCCATCAGTGTTGCCCCTCATATCCTAATGATGCCCCCTAGCCTACTGAACTGAGACATACAATGCAGGCCCATTTACAGTAGCCTAGTTAACAATCCAGTAGACCAGGGGTTCTCAACTAGTCTCACTCTGGGACCCACATTTTCCCATGGTCAGTAAGTCAAGACCCACTTTTATAGAATTCAAACCAAGATTTAAAAAAAAAAAAAAAAAGAAGCCTTTAAAAATGTTGCTCTTTATTGAGCAAAGTGCATCTCAGGGCACATGAATGAAACTGAGGAGGACCATGACAACTGCATGTACGGAAGTGAATAAAAAAATATCAAACTGCACAAAATGGAGACCAACAAAATGATATATTTGACTTCTAATGCATCTCTGCATTCAGAGCATATTCACAGTGAATAAATATCAAATTGCACAAAAGAAAGACCCACAAAACAAAACAAGGTATTTTCACTGCATTCAGGCCACATTGATAAGAAACTGATATCTTTGCATTCAGAGAAAATAATAAGAAACTGAGGAGGACCATTACAACTGCATGTGTTCACGTGTCTCGTGTGCCTTTCAAAATAAGTTATTTTTCAATATAAAAGACATGTCCAACATGTGCATTAAATCTTATTTACTTTTTTGACCAGCTGTCCGCGACCCATCCAGAATGGGTCCGCGACCCACTTTTGGGTCCCGACCCACCAGTTGAGAACCACTGCAGTAGACTATACTACAGGTGTAAGAAGGAAAAAAAAAACAACCCATATGCTCATAACCATAGATACATAGCCTATAATACTTTATAATAATAATAATAATAATAATAATAATAATAATAATAATATTATAATTAGCCTTTATAGCCTAATAGGCCTATTATATTTTTGCAGAATCTAGCTAACGAGTCCCCATTATTGAGTGACGTCACTTTCAATAAGCGGTTGGTTGGTTCCGTTGGCCTAAAGATCTCTGCGTGTGGTACCGTCAGTGTCGAAATGGCTCGTAACACACCTGGCTGTGTGTTACAGCCGATAGTGTCCGAACCGAGCAGCAGTCCGCTTCCACAGGAGGTGGATGAAGTCAGGGAGCCAATAACAAACAAGCAGAGCGGACCCCGGCCAATCAGAAACACTGTTGTGGCAACTCAGTCCAGGTTAATCAACAGACAGGTGTGCAGCGGCTCCTGCAGAGACGGTCGGCAATTTGTCACTGACTAATCATCCGATAAATTGGTATTGTTCTATTTAAATAATGTTACCTTCTGCTGCTTCCCGGTTGATATGATAACGTGAAAACCCTCTATGGTTTTTTTTTGTCACAAAGGCCTATGTCTGAGGCTTTACTGTTGTTAGGACCGGAAGCTAAAGCTAAAGACCTTTTCTTTGCATGTAGCTAATGCTAATGGGTGAAACAGTAGAATGGCAACCAGGAACGTGATGGACATGAGGAGAACACAGGTGGATTATCTAACTGTTGGAGAGCTGGCTGACTGCTGCTGCTGACTGACTGTTTTGGGACACTAGGAGTCAAGGTAAGACTTTTGGAAATCTGGGAGCTTTGCATCAGCTGTGGCCTCCTGCTGAGGAATCAAACTTGTGGTGCAGATTGAGATTAGTTTCAAGTGAAATAGTTGTGGTTTAATGCTGGAGTCATGCGCTACAAATCTGCTATGGGAAGTTAAGGCTTAGTGAACAGCATTGTCCTGATGTGGGAAGGAGCTGCTGTTGGGTCGGACAGTGTTCAATAACAGAGACTCATATGAACTTTATTCCAGTCAGTGTAACTTTACTACTGTACGTTCTTTGACAAGTTGCTGAATATTGTTTTAGTTTCTATCTGCCATGGTCTGCCGGTGGGAAACTTCTTCTCTTTTATATGTTTATATTTGTTGTCATTTGGTGAATTATGTTATGTTGAGTGCTTCACTAATTTAGATGTCAGCAAGCTAATGTTAGCTAGCTGCTGGGCTGTGCTTTAATTTGCAATGGTGGATTGCAATTTCATTACCAATCTAAAATGTCACATACAGTCTAGTGTTAGCAAACTCTGGTAGGCAACTGTAGCTGGTGATAAGCAGTGGCATAATGGAGGATTAGCTGCTGTAGTAATACGTTTTAACATCAATGCATAGTGCATTATTTGACAGTGCTGGTTAACTTAGTCTTTTACTTCTTTAATAGCAGCTTGAACTGTTTTTGCTTCATTCATTAGTTTTATCTGCCAGTTAATAATAAATCCATGTGTGCTTCAGGCCATCATTTGTATTAGGATTGGTGGAAGCTAATTAACTACATCTAAGTCCAATTTTGATGCACATGTATTTGTGTTTAAGGTACTTAATTCTCACACTCCACATCTCAGAGGGAAATATTGTACTTCCTACCCCACTACACTTGCCTGCGTCGTTCAACAGGCAAGATAATGTCGAGACTGTAACGCTTAAGTCGGTTGAAGGGTGGGTGCAAATAAGTTCTCTGTTAGCATTTGATGCGTTCAGTGCCAACATATTTGCAGCTTGCCAAATATGTCAATCAACAACACATAAATGATAGACATAACCAGCAAACACAGGTTTGTTCAAAAGTGGGAGAAAATGAGCTTTATTGTTTGTAGCTTACAGCACATCTGTCAATCAAATGTCCACAGCTGGATTCCTGAATCCCAGATACTGTTTCCCAAAACGATTTTGTCCTCTTCAGAAAAATGGAAATACATCGTAGCCTATACACATCAGATAGAACATATGGCTCTAATATTATATTGTTATGCAGCCATATGTTCGTGGCTTAGCGGTTCACAGATAGTCAGACACAATAGCATCACACAGCTGCACTGCACGTCTGACTTCAGATTACTGTTACACTTCCTCTCCAACCGGCTAAGCATTATCCCCCTGCAACAAACCAGAGGAGACACGGGTATTTGTGCGTTTTTGGATACCTGTCAATTACGATTACGCTTAATAAGATACAGCTGCTTGCTTATCATTCCAGTTGTTATGTGAAGGAGCGATTTGAATAAGTCAGCCACTGGAACAGAGGGGCCGCCGCTCCATTTGTTAATAGCAATTGTCAGCCCGTGAAAGGTTTTCCAGAACACGGCTGTGTTTTGTGTGAGGGGGGGGGGGGGGGGGGGGGGGGGGGTAGGTGTTGATTGCCTCCATGGCAACACAGAAGTGGGAGGGGCTGTTGGATGAGATGCTGTGCTGAAGAAACAAACAAGCCCAGAAAACAAATGAAGAAAGCGGAAAATGACTGGAAGAGAAAGTGTAAAAAGATTAGAAGTCAGACTTTTCCTTTTGGTGGCATTTTGAATTTTATTTTTTGGTGCCTCTCTTGGGACTGCACGCAGAAATGCTGTAACCACTAAAAAGGATGAGTGGGGAAACAAAACTAGAAAAATAAATGGAATTGAAAATGGAAAATAAAACACTTTATATGGAGCAAATACAGTTTAATATTCTGTGTACACAATCTGACTGTGTACACATTGTAAAATCAGTTTAAGTGGTTAAAATTCATCCTCTACGGGACTGGGTATGAAATTGTGGTCATTTTCTATGATGCTTTGATGCAAATTCATCTAATGCATTTATTTATTAGATTTACTGGATTTGTTGTCCTGAAGTGGGATTGTAGGTGCTTTCTATATTACATTTAGTTCACAGATTGCACCTTTAAGCCTGCCTCTGAGTGAGGTTTATGAACTTATCTGTACAGAGGTGGAGAGGACAGCCAAGCAAATCCTGATTTTCACATGGATTTGAAGTAGATCCAGGCCAAACTTCCTCACTGCTGCCGATGTTTTTCACCTTCAGGTGACTGCAGTTTCCTCCAGATATTCAGTGTCCTATGGTGTGCTTAAGCTTTGCACACTATCCTTATCTTCTCAACACACACACAGACTCACTCACAGACACACACACAAACACACACCCCTACTCATAAACAATATTGATTACATTAAGCCTCCGTTAGCAGCCCTGCACCACATCACATACCGTCCGTGTTCTCTGTTTACTATCTACCATTTTGTCCTTCATTGCACCTCCATTTACACACTCCTAATCTGTGCAGCTTCTCTGGATCTGTATCTGATTACACTTTGTTTCACACACCCAATGTCAGAATGAAATCCCCACACCTTTTTTGCACATTGTCCTCTGCAGCGGCTGGTTGTTGTGCAGAGTGTGATGACGGTGGCGGTCATCCAGCCCGCCACTGGAAGACAAGATCTGAGGTGGAGGTGAAGAAAAGGACTGGGGAAGCTGCTGTTTAATGTGCTGCAGCACAGCCTCATTATGCTAATCCTTCTAAAGAGGGCCTCCATAGGATGCAGACATGCATGAGCTTGAATCGGCTTTGAAGAACAGAACATGCTCTGGGAATAAATCCACGGGGGGCCGTGTTTCCCTCTATGTGTTAATGTGAGTCCATGAGAGGAAGTACAGTATGCATGCATGCTGATTATCTCTACTTCATCATCTTTTTTTTTTTGGTGTTTGTTTTTGACAAACATCACACAGAAGCCATCATTTATCAAGTTAAATAGTTGGGATATGACGGCATGTTGTAGACATACTGTATGAGGGCCATCTGAAAGAATCCTTTCTATAACAAAACAAGAATGAAGGTTTAGACATAAGAGTAGCTGTGACAGGAACATGTCCATGGATGTTTCCAATTGTTTTCTCTCTGAGAGACTGCATTATGCTACAGACACTGTAAGAATGCCTGTTGTTACTGAGTTATGTGAAGGATAGAGCATGGCCCTCTTTTCCATTTGTATACACTGTTTATCTGTTGTATCTTGTTTGTTAGGGTTTCTCTAATTCCCAGAATGCTTTTATGCACCGTAGAAACCAACCCCTAGATGAGCCTCTCCAGATATAGTGGCCTTACACTGGCAGTCTTACAAGACCTTTGTCGTCATGGTTACAAGTATAAGTTGGCTAATGTCGTGGAATGGTCATGGTTACAAGATAAAGAAGGGTTGCTCCGTGAGAGTCTAGTGTTGACCGAAGACTGAAAGGTGAAGAACTGGTTGGATTTGGACAGCATGTCCTTCTCTAGAGCAGATGTGTGTGACGTAAATGCATTCTCCTCTTTCTGCTTCCGCTGAACTTTCCTAACACTACACATCAGATGTTGCTGCAGACAAATGCACCTCAAGGTTTGCCAGTCTCCTAACCTTAACAGCAGGTCATTGTTTTCTATGCTGGGATATGACGATAGTAGCTACTCTAGTCTATGGCCTTATCTACACGAAAACCGAGCTTCACCCAAAACAATCCTTTATTTGTTCATTTTGAAGAAAATCTCTGTAAACATGGCATCGTTTCAAGAAATATCTGTGTAAACACGGATCCACTGAAAACACTGTAATACATATGCCAGGCCTGTGTGGAGTGTGTGTGGTGCTGTAATGCTGCCACACATAAACACCAAAAACAGAGAAGAAGCTGTCCGCTGTATTCAAACTCTAAACTTTATAAGTGGATTAAATGTTGCCTGGGAGTCGTGTCAGTGCAAATACGATGATCTGTGATGATACAACAGACACGATTCCCTGTCAGAGGGACCGTTGTTTTTGCTGTACAGTATGTTATGTCCATAGACCAGTTGTGCTCATTATGTTGATCGCGGTTGATCGGTCGTGTGACATTCAGGTTTTTTGTTTTTACTAGATTTTAGTCTTTCATCCATCATCCCGAATAGCCTTGTGCCGATCAGCGATTGAAAGGACAATTGGCCATATTTGTTTTCTTGTTGATGTTAAATAAAACAAAGCTGACTGCTGCTCAAATGGCGTTTGGATGTTCACATTTGGAACAGTTTTAAGTGCAGCCAAAATAGAAAGAATAGACAGAAACAGCAGAGCGCTCCTCTGACAGATGGCTCATGTCTTGGTTAGGTTTAGAACACCACTCTCTTGTGCCATGTACCACAACCTCCTCCCGAGTTGAACTTGCAAGAAATGCAACAATGAAGTATGAACAAGCATCAGAACACTGCTGTCATAATTAGTACAGCCACTAGATGTCACCCAGCAGCAAAATGTATCAATGAGTAATAATACCCTGCTGCACAGATGACATATGGGC
The DNA here is from genome assembly GCF_905171665.1 of Trachurus trachurus. Taxonomy (NCBI): domain Eukaryota; kingdom Metazoa; phylum Chordata; class Actinopteri; order Carangiformes; family Carangidae; genus Trachurus; species Trachurus trachurus. The sequence goes on from NC_139899.1 coordinate 2,511,813, forward strand.
TTGTTTTGGACAGGAGCGTCTCATTTTTATGCAGCCTCCTTTTTTTTGTTTCCTCTGAACTTCCTTAACACTGCACATCAGGAGGAGAAGAAGTATGCTGAGCTTTAAACAAATGCAGCAGGAGAAAGCCATTAGACTGAGCAGTTACTCTGACGTCTATAAATCACACACGGTTTAATGATGGAGGGAGCATTTTATACCTGAAGGATCTATGATGTCATTTGTGGAGTGTCACATAAAACTGTGCCTCGGGGCACATACAGTCAAGGTTGCTTAATAGATCCAGTCCTTGTGTGATGGGATCTCTGCTGGAGGACAGATGGATGGTGGGGGCTGCTTGTTAGCCACCGGTTATGTTTGTATTGCGCTCCGTGCATTAGCAGGTTTTAAATCATTAACACTGACAAGGGAAATAAGCCATACTGCAATCCAATATTTTCCATTGGCTTTAAAGTGATTTGTAGGTTCAAAGGCAAACATGTAGTGTCCATAGACATTTGAGGTGTATTTTTAATACATTAAAAAAGAAAAATAAACACAGAAATACTCTATTATTATTATTATAGTTATTATTATTATTCATAGTTAGCCATCAGCACTCAAACTTGCACTCTTACACTTCATTTAAAAGATCCAGATCACTGACAATCCACTAATGGCTATTTGTAATGCACTCTTTAGTTTGTACTGAGCTACCACTGCTTTAATGTATGAGTTATTTATAAACCAAAGACAAACTGTTGTAATTAAAACATGTGGCAGATCTCTCTCCCTCTCTCCTCGCCTGCTTTCTCTCTCCCTGTCTTTCCCTTCCCTTGAATATTAATATCACACTCGCAATTTTTACATGATTGGAATATTTCTGAAACCCTTTTGTTTTGTTTTTTTTAAAGAAAATTGAACAGAAATTGTGTCCTCATGTGACCCCGCAGCAGATTTTGTCCAGTCTGAAATGTCGTCCAACCATATAAAATGATTCACTGTCCCCTCCTGATTATGATCTACCCTTTACCTGCATCTCTGACATAATACATTTTAAAAGATTCCTGCTAGAGTAGGTAAACTTTCACCAAATTTATGCTTCTTTCATAACCTCGGGCGTGTATCATCAATCACACTGTCAAGCCGGCTGCAGCAGACGAGACAGAAACTGTTCACTGTGATTTAGATCTGCAGGAAAAATGATTGTAATGACCTGTTTTAACCAGTGGGGGGGAGTCTCACACTGAGCAAAAATAACTGTCTGATGTCTGTGCACTTGAGAGCGGTGTAGAGTGTAGAAAGAATAGGCATATAGTAAAAAGCTGCTTTTGAGAATGAATGATTTATTCAAAAGTAATATTAATGTTAATATTAATTTATAATACTGGGGTCATTGCTGACCATCAGAAGCTGGTTTCCCTCTCAAAATGTGCCACAGGACCTGCAACACACTTTAGTATCAACTACTACTGTACATCTGTCCTGAAGTCTGTCTTTGTCCAGCTGTGGATTCGAAGAACAGTCATAAAGTATCACTTCATACTAGATGGAAGTTGATGTGTAATGCAACAGGCAAGGTTAAATCCATAACTATCACATTTACCACTAATCCGCTGAGGTTTCTCTTTGTCATGACCGTCTGTCTGGTGAAAAGTCCCAGCAGAGGTGAGTCCTGTGAGGAGGCATGTCAGGATGACAAACTTACTCAAACTTACTCAATTATCTCACAGTGTAGCTCCCTCCCTTTTCAAATAACCAGTGGACTATTTTGTTATGACATTTTGTAAAGCTCTGTTTCCAAACTTAAATTAATGCTCAACTACTTTGAATAAAAGTCATTGATGATATTTCCACCACTCGTCGCCACTCGTCACTCGTAGTGCTGCAGACGTGATCCCCTCTAGTTTCCCAGCTGCCGTTCCACTGCAGGGAAGGGGAGGAGCACTTCCAGTACGCTGAGCCTTACTTCTATTACCGCAAATAAACACCTTTCAGTAATAACTACACACTCCGCGCGAGCGGATCGATCGATCGTCCGGGGGGGGGGGGGGGGGGGGGGGGGGGCGCGCCGTATTAAAGTTTCGCCACGCGCGCTGCTGTTATGCATGCGCGCTTCTCTGTGGTGTGTATGTGTGTGAGAAGATGCGAATGAAGGCGCTCGTCCGACGGGGGGGGGGGGGGGTCGCGGCGGCGGGGAATATCGCTACATTTTTATTTTTTTAAGACGTTAGTTTAGGCGGCAGCTCTTTGTTGTTAAGGCGGCCGCCTTAACAGGAAAGCGCTGCGGGAAACCCTGACTGGAATCACAGTTTGTGTTTGTCTTTACTTTATGGGATTTAACGGTGCCATATGTAAGAATGTGGTCAAAAACGATTACTGCAGTCAAATTCAAAACACGGTGATCTGGTTTTTTCTCCCAGCCGTAGCGGCAGCTCAGTGGAAGCAGACTGAGGCTGAAATGCCACTGACGCCACCGTGACTGGGAGAGAGGGCTAGGTGGCGCAACATGCCAACACGTACTCAAAACATAAACATGATTTGCAGTCTGCAAAAAAAGATTTTTAATGTGAATACTCTGGCTGTACTATTGTTTTTGGTGAGTTCATCATGTTATATGAACATTTTTCCTGAGTCTCTGTGACATATTAGGAGGATTTTATGGCCAGTTGCTTTAGATTTCTTACATAGTGTACCTTTAAGTCATTTTGTCAGTTGTTGGAGTTAAAATCAAGGTTGTCATGTGATGCGGTGGTTAGACTGTCACCTCTTGGCAAGAAGCTTCTGGGTTCTGGGTGGAGTTTGCATGTTCTCTCTTTGCCTGAATTGGTTCTCTACTGTACTGTATGTGATAGCCAGCTTCCTCCCACAGTCCAGACATGCACATTACAACATGGCCCATAGGGGTGAATGTGAGTGCGAGAGGTCATTCTTCTTGATATGCCTGCCCCGTGACAGGTGACCTGTCCAGGATGTCCCCCTGTGTCAGCTGGGACCGGCTCCAGCACCGCCACAACCCTGCACGGAGAAACAGTACGGCCAGTGGATGCAGCGGACATGACAACAATAATCATATTAAGTAACTTGCTGAGAAGTTTTTAGAATTTATTATTATAAGTACTAGGGATTTGAAGATTTTCCTCATTTACATATTTGTAACAGACACTGATCCGAGGAGCTGCCTGCTATGTTTTGCCTCAGGCCCATCGACTCTGGAGTCACTACTGTATCCCGGCCTAATGAGACTTCATGCAGATCTTCACACCTCTTGTGGGCTGTTGTAGAGAACAGAGACACTTCTAACAAACCATCAGCTGTTTGGCTGCAGAGACATTCAAACACAAAGAAGAGAGCAGAGGGAGACGGACAGTTCCAGACTAGAAGAGCTCACTCACACATGAGGCACGCCGTGATTAGAGAAGGATATCAGTGGCTTGTCAGTTGGAAGAATGAGTTTGTGCACTCGGGCCCAGATTGCCCCTCACTCTCCCTGCACTCTCTCATATCTCATACTGGAAAGCTTAAATTCATTGGCAGAGATATCAAAGGCTGCATTCAGGAGATAGCCCTATCTATAAATTCATCCAATGCCCCACACCTCCCCTCTTCAGGGGCTGGACGTTCTCCAGCTCCATCACACTGGCCCCGTGCATATCTGAACTACGTAAAGGCGGGGATTTTCTTCTGTTGTTCTTGCTGGTTGTGCATTGTGTTCAAGAAAAACAGACATGTGTCCACCAGCGCCATTAAAAAAGACCTCCAGGAATTGTGGGAACATCCCTTTACTATTAGAGCTACCTCCCTTTTTGTGTTAGAGACAGAAACTGGACTCCAGTGAGGAGCGCTGGGTATGCTTATTAATTTATAATAGCCTCAGCATGTCTCAGTTTGGAAGTTGAGATTAATGGTAATAAAGAGGATTATACTGTAGAATCATTGAGCAGCAACATAAGCAACATAATGTGATGCAAAGAGTCAAAGTTCAATCCAGTTACTGTCTGTAATGTGAAGGCATCAATAGTTTCAATCACCTCAGCTCTGCAGCTCTCAGAAACTTTCAGCACTTTGTTTTGGTCTACTGGTCAGTGTGGTTGTGGAGTCCCATCAGATCTCACTATCTCCTCCACTCACATGCACACACACACAGCCAAAGTAAACAATGAACTGGTGAAGAAAGTTGAACATTTAACGAGCTTAAGGAAGTCCGATGTTTCCCTCAGGAGTTGATGAACCAAACACTGAAGGAAAACAAGTGAATATTGGACTTGGACCTGTCAGCTGCTGAGAAGGAAACTGATAGGATGCTAATGTTGCTTTTTTTCTGTGAATGTCAGTTTTATATTTTAGTTCATTTTTCAGCAGCAGAAACAAGCTGTCGGAACAACACAGATAAATCGTAAAAATTGACAAACATGTAAGAAAACAGCTGCTTAACTACACATCCAGATGTTGTTGGCATAATCCCCATAGTTTTAGCAGTAGGTTCGTTAACTTTATTTGTCGGTGCGAGCTATTTTTAGAACGGCGGAGCAGAGCCGTGAGCTGCTCAGAGCTATGCTATTGGGGCTAATGGGATTTCTTGGTTTCCCTCATCAAATACACAACCCAACAACTCCAAAACGCTCTCGTTGTCAAGTCGTGACCTGCACATTCACCACGCTATGAGATAATAACGGAACGTTACGAGACAGAGTTGTTTCCGAGGCAAATGCAGAGACTGCTTGCCGAAAAACTGGAAAGCACATCAGGTTTTGTGGTGGTTTTGCATGAATTTACCTCAAAAACAATTCTGTCTCGTAACGTTCCATTATTATCTCATAGCGTGGTGAATGTGCAGGTCACAATTTGTCCACCAGAGCGTTTTGGAGTTGTTGGATTGTGTATTTGATGAGTTTGATGAGGGAAACCAAGAAATAGTCTCCGTAGCGTAGCTCTGAGCAGCTCGTGGCTCTGCTCCGCCTAAAAATAGCTTGCACCGACAAATAAAGGTAACGGACCTACTGCTATGACTATAAGGATTATGGCAATGGGCCAGTTTGCCAAAATGTAGAACTATCCCTTTAAGTCAAAATTGTCTATTCTCTATTGTCCATCAAGGAAAAAACAAAACAAAAACACAACAGCTAATACAGTCACAATCATAGACACAGACATACCACAGACATGATACACCACTTGTACAATACAATTAAGAATCCGTAAAATGGATTGTGTTTGATGACTGTCTGAATTAGTAGATCATGTTTCTAAATATTCAAGCGACTAAACCGCAGAAAATCATGATCAGCCAGCTATAAAATAACAGCATGTTGATCACTGGTTTAACACACATTTAGCTCCGTATCACCATATGAGTTTCAAACATAGCACCATATTAACTGCAGATGTATTCACATAGGCCTACTGTATCGATTGTGACAACTTTGTTTGAATAGAGTTGCACCAGAGCAGATCAATCTACCTGCAAACAGAGACACACACTGCACTGGAAAATACTTATTTCTATTTGGAGGAAAAGTATTGACTCCCTGCAGCCTCCATGCAATAACACTGCCCTCCTATAAGTGTCTCTATATCACCCCTGAAGAAGAAGAACTGCTGATGTATACTGCCCCTCTAAGAGCATGACATCTCTCATAAAAAAAGTTCACCACTAGATTTTTTTTTCCTGAGAAGTACCATGGGATATCTTGCAGCTTTGCATCTGTCTATCCTTTCACGGACTGGTGTGTTTGTGAGAGCATCTCTGACACTAGGAGGCTTGTCCATGCTCCATTTAATCATCTATTTACTTCACTCCCTCAGACATGTTTGGTCATCCATGGCTCTGGTGCAGAGCCTATCATCAAGCCAAGATGATGACACTGAGTGTGTATTTTCTAAACTCCTCTAGCACTGAGCCGCTGTATTACAAACGAGAGGTATAGCTACTGTATGTTATGTTTGTTTCTGGGATATACATATCTTAGAACATTTACTTTTTCTAATTGTCAGTGAACCCAGCTATATGAGGATGCTAAACAGGGCAGCAACCATGTGCTGGAACTGGAACTGAGAAAATAGCTTTACTTTTACAGAAAATTAAAACAGGCAATTTTTTTCATATTCATTAACTCTTCCAGAACTGAAAACAAAAATGAAAACAGACACAATTATACACCTCTGCTATGTCGTTCCACTTAAGTGATAATTACATGCATCTGAAGTGTATAATGTAATGTAGCACCTTTAGAAACCCACAAGAAGTGTAATTCTAGAGATGAAAAGATGAAAATGAATATCTTACGGCAAAGGTATAGCTTTATTTAAAGCAGAAGTAAGTGATATATTTGTGTTAATATAAGTCTTAAATAGTTATATCTTCCGACAGCAATCACTTACATAGAGTGTTTGGACTGAAACACGGGTCTCTCAGTCCCTCTGCTCTGCTCTGAGCCGAGGAGAAAACATTTATTGTATCCTACAGTTTTTATCCAATGAGGAGAGAGAACGGCATGCAGGGCTGTGTGTGCAGCCAAGGAACGCCGTGAATGTGGCGACGTAGGGACGAGGACTGTTATGGTGCGTTCAAGGAAACTCGTATTTTTCCGACCGTGAAGTCGTACCAGTTCGATCTGGTACGAGTTCACCGGTCGGAAGTTACGAGTGGCCGTTATAGTGACTTTCACCGGTAAAACAGGTCGGAAAAACATGAGTGGGTTGCCTGAAACGCTACAAAGTCGTAAGTTGTGACTTGAAGCTGTAATTTACGATTTCAAAAGCCTGCCTGGAACGCAGCATTAGCGAAAACGACCGGACCACTTACTTCTGCTTTAAAGGAGCTATCCATAAGTTTTGTAGGCATTATTTACCAGTCTAGAAGAAGCATTGTGAGACCAATCTGCCCTGAAGATGAAGACCTGCTCACAGCATATTGTATAGACTTGTTAAACAATCATGGGCGAAGCTCCAAACCAAGGAGAACCTACAAATAGCTGCTTGTATAAAAAAGTGGGAGCTAACTTACAACTGAACTACTTGCAAGGATATAGCCTATATGCTTGTATTATTTTTAGCCACATACAAATCCTGCTCGGACAAGGTTAAGTTGGCACTTGATAGAAATCAAGTGAAAGGTCAAAATAAAATGGCCCAGATTTCCCTGCTAATCCTTTCAATCTCATTATGTGAGCCACATCTCGGCACGGCCTCGTTACATTAGTCAGCTCCTTTCCTTCTCCCTCCTGAAACCAGAAGAGAAGGACTCAGCCTAACAAACTGTAATTAAAAGCTTCTTCACATGGACCACTGAGGCTATAGCTAGTAGCTACCCCCCTTTGATCTTGTGCTGGTGATTGAAACCAGTGCAGCACACGGCACCTCAAAGGAGCACCGCACCGGCCAGTTGTTTTCATCTTTCTTTTGGGTGATTATTCGCCCCGGTTCTTTTACCAGTCTATTATTCAGACCGCAACTGGACGATCCCAGACATATTTATTTCCAGCTCGCATATGAGGTCAGTCATCTGCTGCCCATAATTGAATTCCTGGTTGGGAAAAAAAAGCATATTTATTGGGGCTTCCGCTCCATCTGGCGCACACTGTCTCTAACCTTATCAGAATCAAATGGGCAAAGAAAAGCTCTATGAAATATCAAAGGCACCACCAGGGCTTTGTCTCATATCTATGGAAATTTATGTTTTGTGCATTCAAGGTTTCTGCTTGACAGTCACTTCCTCCTCTGTCTTATTCACCTGCAAGCCACAGCAGTGTCACAGAGACAGGACCCTTTGTGCCCTATTAAAACAGCACATGACAATTGTGCTTTCTGAGAAATGTAAGGAAATGGCCTTTGTAATGAAAGACAAACATTCTGTTGATAACAGTGTTATTCACATGCAGCACAAATATGTGTTGGTGAACTATGACTGACTACTGCTTGTTATTCTAACAGCAGGGATGTACAGAAGAAATTGCAGCATATGTCTGACTTTAAATTCATATTTACCCAGAATGGTTTGGCTGTTGCAGTGTCTCATTTCTGTATTTTTTCATCTTTTATTTGTCTTTTTAAAGATGTAGGGGACATACAACATCAGATCGGGTCCACATCACCATGTTTCTCCATGCTGCCGCTTTGACGTACTGTAAGCTTCAGTCAGTGAGGAGAAGCAAAAGAATATTTCAACTGTAGCAATTGACACTTACTGCAAAGATACCCTGCAGAGTTTTTGTTTTACCACTGTTATATGAAAAGTCACTGCAGATTAAGAATTGCCACAAATGCCACAATGAAAGCACAAACACTATAGTCAATATGCTACAACCAGGAAAACAATGTGAAGACAAGGTCAAAGTGCTACATCAATTACTAGTCATCCAGTATAGCTACTGGGAATGTGATGGGATTGATTAAATTGAGCAGCAAGATTAGACACTTTTACTTTACTAAAAATGTATATATTTGAACATTAAGTCCTCCAGCAACTGAAAAAATATTATATTTACCTGAGACAAAATGTTATCCTCCAGAGGAATTAGAATGCTCTCTGGTTCAAAACATTATGAACAGCAGAGACAAAGGTAAGATTAAAAAAAAGACTTGCCTAACTTCAACTTTTCTACATGGGACCAGCCAGTCTTCTGAGAGGCTGGAGTGCAAGATGTTAAAAAGACCACTGTGTTAACCGCCAGATGAGTCCTTAGCTCTGTGCGTAGTAGAGTATAAGCTTTGGTTAGATAGAAGCTTTACAGCTACATTTCTATAGTGCTGACATCTATCCACATCAAGCCAACATTTATCCCTTCTGGTTTTACTTCATAGACTGAATAAACATGGAGCTCCATGACATCCCCCATACAGTAGGTTTTTGAAGAGTCGTTTCTAGTGAGTCGTTCCAATGTTGCCATCCTGCCGGTGCTTCACGCTGCCAAAAATCCTAGCTAATACAAAAATGAGTAAAGATGAGGGGTACACGAGGAGTTGAGACTTTGGCACAGAACAGAGGCTTTAACATAAATACTAAATGAATTATTTAAAAACTCATCCAGTTGTTGTGAAAGAGGGAATAAGCTAAAGACCAAAATTAGTTGATAGCTTGTCGATCCAACATGGCAGCAGATGCTTTACCTTTTGATGCAGCATTAGAAAGTATGTTAGACTGCAAGTTTATTTTGAAAAAAGAGCAACGTTTAGCGTTTCTTTTCCTCATCGGATTTCTGTCGTTCTACATACGTCATTGGGTATGATAGATACGATTGGCTATAAGCTGCATACAGACGCATTTGATAGACATTCGTAGTGCCCAATAAACAGCTCTGGGCGTTCATAAACCACACCTCAAATACGAAAAAATGAACGGGTGGTTCCCAGACCAAATCTTTAATCTACATTAAGATGAGGTCTGGTGTTAGCCAGGCTAATTCATGGCATAAGTGTATGAGGAAACATAGGGTGATATAATACACTTTTAAACTAATGTGACACCTTTCCACTGATGACAATTAGTGGCAGTGTGGACATGATTCTACAGTCATACTAGCTGCTGCTGAAAGATAATCAAAGTTATATTTCTTCTGAAATGAGCAGGTATTGTCTTTCATCATGAAAGGTTGATGTCTTTTTACCACTAAACACAATGCAATCTGAGGCTGATGGGAACGTCAGTTTTACAGATTAAGTAACAGTTTGGCTTGATAATGACTGGTGATGCGATGACGAATGGCTCTACTTAAAGGGATAGTTCACCCAAAATTCAAATTTCACTCATTATCTACTCACCCCCATGTGGACTAAGGGCTGGGAGAAGTTTCAGAGTCCTCCGTGGCTTCTCTGAGTTACAGCGGGGCTCCGTGCAGCACTGCATGTCCATATGACGGTTGCGAATGGGCCTCACTTTTCTTCGTCCAAAAAGACACACCAAAAAAACATCCAAATGCTCGTCTGTAATGTCCCTCTTGTATTGAAGCCCCAACATGAGAAATTGTTCAGAAAAAAATTAAATAAGTCTATGTTTTAAGGTTGTTTGTAGCGGAAGCTCCCAGTGTTGCTCTGCCGGAATCTCACGTGATTTGCGGAGCCGTGAACTGGGTGTCGATGCAAATCGCGTGAGATTTGCACAGAAAACTGCGCAAAGCAGTGAACTGAGACACATGGGAGCTTCCGAAATTTGAAATTGAAATTTGAATTTTGGGTGAACTATCCCTTTAAGGCTGAGATATTTGAGTATGGATTGAAGTAGTTCAGTCCTGGTGGTCTTTCTGTCTCACATATACATGTAGTTTGCCCCTGGGCACAAGATCTCAGAGTCTGGTCTCACTGATGTCTGTTAAAAATTGTCACCTTCAAAATGTAAAAATGGGAAGGGGAGTGAGAAATTATTCTAAGACAGGAATGTAACCAGGTACATTCTGTAGGTATAATGCTAGAAAATGAATAGATAAATAGACTGCAAATTAATGGATGTGGACCCAGATATAATGGCAGTGATGTGTCAACTCATACTGGGGAGGAGGGGGGGTATATAAAAATCATACCTCACATTTTAAAAACAAGTTAAATGGACTGGAATTATGGAGAAATAAAAGGAACTGGGTATGTTTTGGAAAATTAGTAGTTTGTCTTTGCCAAAAATTTCATCTCTTTTTTTTTCTCACAGCAATTACAGCTTTGTTATTTTATGTTTTAACCAAAAATGAAAGAAACCTGCCTGTGAGTGATGAGATCTGTCATTACTGTTAAAAAAAAGAAGATGATTTTTAAGGCTGCACAGATGATAATGTTAGAAAATGATCTCCGCGTGGGATCTGCTACTTCACCCTGAGTGTTTATCCCTAAATCTCCATTACAATATATATTTGATAATGAATCAAGTGAGTCCCAAAAAAGTGAAGGTACTGCTGATCTGGGAACCAACACCACATTCTGCAGCTCCCCTCGGTTATAAGCTGCTCTCAGCTCATTGTTTTGGTTTGCTGGTCAGTATGATTAAGTCCCAGAGGCTCCCACTGACTCCATCCACCCACTCACCCACTTCTCCAAAACTGTGGACTGCAGCACACAAGCCCACATAAGCCAATTGTGGCCAAGTGTACAGTACAGTATGCTGCTCTTCCTAGTGTGAAATAATAGAAAGTCACAAGTAAATAAAGCCACAGTAAATAACTCTGTGGTGAAAAACCCTATGAATATTTGACGTGTAATACAAGACAAAGTTTGCTAGCATGTTTGTGGTAAGAACTTGTACGAACAGTTGTGGTGAAGGAGGGAAAAATAGCTAATTAAGGAAGACAAGAAAAATCAAATTTGTTGAGTTAAACATGTTGAAAATCTATTTTTTAATTCTTGGTGTATGGGTTAAGAGGAACTATGTAAGTCTGGTCACTTTTCAGCTGTTTTGCTAACCCTCCTCCCGGCCATGTGCATTTGTTTACAACAAAGGCAGCGAGAAATCAATCAATAGAGCGGTACATAACGTTATATATGCAATGTTATAATCTGTGTAGTTAAATCTGTCATAAACAAGAGATTACAGGTTCTCCCTCGTAACAAGTTAAGACATTTATTTAACCATCACAATTACTCCAAAGCTCTTTAATTAAGGTAAAAATGACTTAAAGGGACAACGAGGAGTTTTGGAAAAGCGAAGTGTTTTAGGGCCCGACGATATGGATTTTTTGGGGCCGATGCCGATTACGATTATTAGGGGGAAAAAAACCCGATAACCGATTAATCGGCCGATTATTATTATTTTTTTTAATTAAGTTTTAAAATTGTATTACTATAATAATATATCTATATATATTATATAATATATAAATTAGGGCTGCCTGGTCGACCAAAAAATCATTAGCAGACTAAAATTTCATTGGTCGATTGGTTGCATGAAAAAAAAAAACATTTGAAGCCCTGTCTTGTCAAAATGAAGTCAAAATCAATATGGGCTTTTATTTTGAAGGGCCAAATACAGGAAGTCATGACACGTGATACTTTTTTGTTGTTGTTTTTTTTACACGGTACGGCGTCTCTCTCTCCCTCTCTCTCTCTCTTTTCAATCAAACGCGATCAGCGGTTGCTGCCGTGCCCGGCACCGTGTCAAAGCGCTCACCGGCGGTCAGTCTCACAGCAGTGTCACGGAGCAGAGACATGATAGTCCCCACTGCAGTCAGAGTCCCGCACCGCTCCACGCCGCGGACCCCCCCCCACCCGTCACACAGCCTCAGCTCAGTCACTCCCTCCCTCATCTACTGTGTTTATTGGTGATAAATGAGCATACTGCCGTGCCGGTATATAACCCGACCCCGACCGGCTTGTTGAATCTCGGACCCAACACGGCCGGAGACGAGCATTAATTAATTAATTCACAACCCGACCGCGGTAAAAAAAAAAAAAAAAAAAAGGGAAACAGAAAGCCAGTGGCAACACTGGTTCTGAGACAGATCAGTCACTCTGCTGTGTGCTGTGACTGAGGTGGTAGTGGATGGAGTTTGTCATGAGGTCGGCGCCGGTGCGGGGGAATCTTTTCAAAGTAAAACCAAGTTTTATTCCCTGCATTTTATTCCTGAAAATATCGGCGACAATCGCCGAGTTTTGGCCGATTACCGATTAGTTTCAAACGGGCTATAATCGGCCGATTTAATCGGCTCGCCGATAAATCGGTCGGGCCCTAGTTTTCACACTACATTTATGAGCCTCCGCGCACCGTGAAATTCTTTGACCGGCGCAAGACAGACTCATGTTTTCATTCATCAAGAATTAAAGTCAGATGTTCAAAGAGGTTCGGATACCGTCCTAGTTCCGACCATAAGTGGCGATTCGGCGGCGTTATTCTCATGACTCGCCGGGCAGCGTCCGCAAAACTGAAAGTAAAGAAACACTGGTCGATTCGCCCAGCATTTCCGCCACCACTAATAATAACAAAATAATGATAAAGACAAAACAATATATTTATCGAAAATGGGCCCATTAACAAGTGTGGGTAACGTAGATTCATCCACATTAATATGAGACTTTTGTCGCAGAATTTTTCGTTCTGCTGATGGAGAAACTCCTCGTTGTCCCTTTAAGCTACAAATCCTGCATAGTTCCTCTTTAATGTATGGCTTATACACTTTGTTGAGCAGAAAAAAAAGAGAGATTGACTGACACACTGGGATGATGTCTCCATTTTATTCTGTGGAAGTTTCCATCTGGAAGAGAAATCATGTTAATTTGGTAAAAGATGAAGGAAAGATGAAGGTTTGACGAACACGACTGAATATCTTGTACTTTGAATGTGTTCTCCATTTATGTGCTGCTATGAAAAGCATGTCACTGCTGTTCCCTTTATGACAGTCAAATAGCTTCTGCATAATGACTAAGATCTCAGAATAACCTGGATTTCCTCAGACTTTATTTCCTGTGTCCTGTGGTGATGGATGTGGGTCAGACAATGAGTCAGAGCAAAAAAGCTTTTTACTTTGAAAGTTTAAGTGTAGATTTATTGTTAGTTATTCTCAAAGTTGAACAGCTAGACAGTCTGGGTAAAAAGTGGTGTCATATCACAGTAGGTGCATTGTTGTAGATCATTAATTCAATTCCATGGGACGGACTGATGATATTTCCACCACATGTCAGTGTTTAGCTGCAGACTGCTCTGGTTTCTCTGCTGCTCGGAACCGAAGGGAAGTGAAGTGGAGAAGCACTTCACCTCCATGACACTGAATAGAGGAGGAATAATTAAACATCAGACACACTGAGCAGAGAAAGCAGGAGAGGTCTGATCTCATCTCATCTTGATTACATGTTTGTTCTGTTAGAGAAGGTGTTTCTTTTATGATCATGTATGTTTTTTTTATTTTTATTGCTGTCTGTTTTCTCATTTGTATGCCTGTGTTTTTAGATTTTATCTTTTAATGTGAGATATTTATTCTCATATGTAAATGCAGCAATGTTTCGGTGATCAGTCCTTCTTCAGGCGAAGACTTTAAGTAGGGAGTGGCTGCAAGCTGGCTGTCAAGCACTACATATCATAAAACTAAAGTTACAGTACAATGCTGTGTGATCACTGAAGAAAATTGTCAAAACATCAAAAATATGTCATGCCATAGGCTAGGTGATGGACTTAAACATAGAAACAAAGAACATCGTCAAATCTAATCTGAGACAAAAAAGAAAAGAAAAGTATAGGTGCCTGTGTTAACAATAGTCATTCTAATTTTAGCACACATTGGTCTCTACCAATCTCTGGAGATGATATTTGGCTTCATATGTAATTTGTCCTATGTACAAAAACTAGATTTGTGTGTGACTTGTTTGTGCTGTTGGTTGTTAACAGGTAGTGCACAAAGGTTTTATTTGAGCTTTTGTGGTGATGTAGCTGCAGTGAATCAAAAGAGCAAGGTTTAAACAAGCCATAAAATCGGAGCAATGAGCTGTAAGAGACACTACAACCCTCTGTAGAACTAAGGGGAGCTACAAACAAGCCTTCACCTCTCACTTCCACTGTTCTAATAAGAATATTTGACATGGCTTCAAACAGTTAAAGGCTGTTACTCAGCTGGTTAATCACAGTAGGAAGGCTGAACTGAAACAGTAAAGTAGAACCAAAAATAATGTGCCAAACCACACTCAAAAGCAGCTAGTGTCACTATGTGTGACACATTTTCACATTAAACTGTTATTTCATCCAATGTTAATGCATTAAAGGTACATTGTGTAGGAATTACTCCCATCTAGCGTTGCGGTTGTATTTCACTCAATCGTATTTTTCATGCTGCATTCACATGAAATTGGGCAGACGGTCACAATGACAAAACAAGTGTTCCGTCAGCACGAGGCAAAACAATACACATGACAATATGTTGTCATGGCGATGTCGTATTGTTTACCTGACTCACGTTTTACCGGCTTTCTCTGGACTTCTGTGACTAAAATGACATCTGGTTTGTTACCGACAGCCGTCTGCCCGACTGCAGGTGAATGCAGCATCAGTGTAACACTCCATTCCTCCTCACTGCGTTACCGCGGTGACTTTTCACAGACGCCACCTCGACCTGAGCCGACAGCTCCGGTGTCTCCGCTGAGTTTCCGTGGTTTCCTACCGTCACGCTGCCACTGAACGTAAAAACATGGCGACACCACATGGCAGCCAGCACCGAGCTTACCCGCTCCATGGAGATATGAATGATATGAACGGCTCATTCAGAGCTGAAAGGAACACTTCACTTTGTTGATGGGGGGGATTACTGATTAATGAAAAACATACTTTTAAACGAAATAATCGATTTTCGTGAATTGATAACACAATGTCCCTTTAAGCTTTATGACACCGAGTATGGCTCACCCACAGCATTTTCCCGAGCATGTCCTGCATGTTTTCATGTGTGTAAGTGAAGTAGCACGATGTGGATTAATTATCAAGCAATCAATAATCAACAAAGACATCTTGACTTGCCAGAACTGCAATTCAGACGCTGATGATTTCTAGTGGTTTCCAGCAGCAGGGACCTGTAGTCAGTGTTGGAGATGAAACCAAACAGACAGGACTCATTTTACCTCCTCATTTATCTTCTGATATTTTCAACACAGACAGAAACAGTCAACAGGTGGAGTGTTGAATTTGTTCAAACTATGTGATTTTGATCCTAAACTTGCAGATGCACTGGCCCATGTCAATTTTCAACAGGCAGGTAAATATAATACAGATATATGATCAAGTGCAGTCAAATGTATAATCCTCATATGCCTCCTTTTTACGTCGGTCTTTCATGATACATTCATACCGGCATGTTAGCTAAGGGACTGGCCAGTGCTGATAGCAAATAGACCAAAAGAGGTTGTTGATAGCCTTGGCTGGGCAGAGGCTCAGAGAGAAATATTTGCAAGAATAAGCTAGAGAGAGAAAGAGAGAGAGAGAGAGCGTCCCCTCTTTGATGCGGGGATCTATTATTCATCACATAGCCGCACTTGTGCGTTTGCTGTTTGAGGGACAGCAAGAGAGATGCGGTTGAGTGTCGGCAGTGTATTGTCCCACCTTTTTCCTTCATGTAACTAATGAGCAGGAGTATTAAGGGCCGTGCGACTCACTTCTACCTCCTCAAGGTCTCTGCCTTACTTCTGTCTCCGCATGGATGCAATACTAATTCAATAAAAAGCTTTGGGCTATATGGCTCTCTGCAGGGAAAAAAAGAAACCTCAAGCCAAGCATAATGGATCAGAAGATAAGAAAAAAACACGGTGACTAGAATAAAGATTGAGCTTTGATAGGAAAAAGACAAATCATAAATATGAATAGTGAATCGACATTGTTAGGAAGTCATCAGTAATACAGTAACAAGTGTTGCCGCTGCTAGGCAATAACAATTAGTCTGTCTGAGCTCTGTCAGTGTGATTGTAGATTGAGTTGTGCTGCAGGGGAGGAACAGAGAG
The DNA here is from genome assembly GCF_905171665.1 of Trachurus trachurus. Taxonomy (NCBI): domain Eukaryota; kingdom Metazoa; phylum Chordata; class Actinopteri; order Carangiformes; family Carangidae; genus Trachurus; species Trachurus trachurus. Next base: position 2,528,178 of record NC_139899.1, read on the forward strand.
TGGAACACAATTAGAAAGTGTGGGGGAATAATATGGATCTGTGAAGGCCATGAAATTGTGAGGTTACATCAAAGCCAGGTGGTCAGTACAGGAGCAGAATCCCAATCCAGGCAAACTCACAGGCCAAATAAGTTTAAAGCTGAAGCTCTAATGAATACCGACCAGGGGATGAGGCCGGACTGGACAACTGGGATTGGCTGGTTTTGGTTTATGGGTTACTCATTTAGAGGAACATAATGAAATAGGACACAATGTCTGCACATGAGCAAATACATGGAGTTCAGAAGGAGATGTTGTAAAGAAAGAGAGGGTGTGAGCTCTAGTCAGCTGCTGTGATGTGCATTTTACCAAAACCAACAGTACCTCACTCCCGCTACTTAAAACTAGGGGTGCAACGGATCAATAACCTCATGGATCGGATCGGATCACGTTTTTTGAGTCACGGATCGGATTATTTTTGGATCGGCAAGGTTGGGGGTAGTACACATGGTACGAACTCACACAACTTTTTTTTTTCATCAACTGATCCGCGGACCACTTGCTATTGATTGGTGGAGATCGATCCAGACAGATCACGGATCGACACCGATCTGTTGCACCACTAGTTAAAGCCATAACAAAATCATGTTGTGAAGTCCAATGGTATCATGGGTTCAGTTGTCTTCACCACTGGAACCTGTTTCAGGTCAGTGTCAATGGTTGAGGAAGTTTTTACCTGGAGCTGAATCATCCGTAGACGTTCCTTCACCACAACAGTCGACCAGGAAGTGTGTTCAGTAACAGGTGAGTTTCTTTGTGAAGCTAACCTGATCACTGGATGTTCATTAAATGCATTTACATTGGGGAAGAGATTAAAATCCCAAAGATTTAGCTTGTATTGTGAGGCTAAATCTGCCTCAGTCAGTGTGAGGACAGAGCCTGCAATCTCCTATTTCAATATTACACATGGATGGAGCTTCCATGTGGTATGTTTGAACAAGAGATCGCTTGAGATTAAAATTTGCACAGCCTGTCTCTCCTCTGCACTAAAACATTTACTAAAACAATCTGTGTGAAGCTTCAGACACATGCAGATTGTGATCGGTGAGGAGTCATTCATCATGTTCTGATTGGTCACAGCGATGAGCGGTCCTCCTATCAAAGCTGTCATCACACTGTAGATGATGTGATATTTCTGAATGACAACACCTGTACCGCTGAAAATCCATCAACATTAAAAATTAAATTTGAAAAATTAAACTGTGAATCTGAAACTGTTTAACTCATTGGCTGCCATTGACGTCTATAGACGTCAATCTAATTACAACCGTTCACTGCCATTGACGTCGATAGACGTCAATTGCGTTTTTCAACGGGAAGGGCTGGAGGAAGGTCTGGCGGAGCTTGTCCATCAATATCAGGCTTGTAAACTAGTGTAAAGATGTGTAGCGGCCTGTAGGGGGCAGCAGTGCCCTCTTTGGATGAGAGATCAGCATGTATTACGGTATGAGAAGAAGAAGCGAGATGACAAGAGATACCGGTATGCTAAAGAAACTTATGCACGGAGCCTATGTGTTCCGCACGTCGGCACATTATGTACCGTATGTGTCGCGGTAGTTCGGAGAGGAAGAGGGTCGCGATCGTGAGAAAATGACGGAGATCATTGAAAAAGACACCGACGACCGACACCGACGCTGGACACCGGCGATCAAGCCGGGCCGAGCGGCCGGTGAGAGCAGCAGCTGACGGTGCGTCACCACAGACCAGAGCCCAGCTCAACTGACGGCTCGGTGGACGTGACCCGAGCGATTCCATCCGGATCAACCAGGAGCAGCAGAGACCCGTCCCCACGCTCCAGAAAGACATGAAGGTAATAATATAATACATCAATGGTAAAAATAATAAAATAAACTAACTTGCTAGCGAGCTAACTTTTACTGCTTAGAGAAGGGCGGATCGCTTTGATCGGAAAGGTTAAAAAAAAAAAAAAAACTCCACATCACACTTGACTACATCTAAGAGATGTATTTTTATGGTAATTCTATATATTTCTATAATTTACAGGTGGTGGATCGAGCAGTGGTCGACCATGGGGCAGAGGTCATGTGACAGCTACAAACGTACAAAAAAGTTCATGCATTTTTACTGATATTTGTAAATAAATTATTATTTTGCCATCAAAAGTCCTTTCTCAGTGTTGTTTTTGTTGTTTTATAGAAGGAAAACACTGTTCAGATGTGTGAGGTGTCACTAAAGCAAAAAATATCAACGTCAAAGTCACTGATCTGCTTGACATGTTTCTTTCCACAAAAAGCTCGTTTTCTCAGTGTTTTGGTCAAAAACTGCTGTTTTTGGCGAAACCAGCCTACGTTCTACTGCTGTTTACAAAAGAACGGAAAAAGGTAGAAACAAACTTTTTTTTTCCTATTGAACAAAGAGAGTCTACTTTTCTCTTGGTAGTTTCGGTGTTTATATAGTCATAGAACACAATATTCTGTGGGTCTTATAAGATCGTTCAAAATGCTCTAAAATGGCTGGCAGTATGGGGCTCTCTGCTCTGAAAATGGCTGGCAGCCAATGAGTTAAACAGCATTTCATTTATTGGATACATAAACCACATGTTGAAACACAGTCATTGATGCTGCTGAGGTTTATGAGTGTACGTACACTCCCCTTCAACCTTGGTGCTTTTTCAATTTGTATCATCTGCTATGACAGAACCTTTTCAAATGAATCTGAATGTCACACATTCATATTTTTTGGCTCCACTGGAATAAAATGGAAGCTCTTTTTTTATTTATTTATTCAGCGTTGTTTCCCCATAAAGCTGATTAACTTAGTGAACTTACTCAGGGTTGGATAAGATCAGCTGTTGTGGACTTGGAAACTTTCCTATCTCAGGATCCATCATATCAGAGTTCAGGGTTAGTGTTGCACCGGTTTTCTGGCCTGGAGCCCAAGTGGTACAAACAGTTTCACATTTTAAATTTCTCTGCCAGCGATGCTGTATGGTAAACACATTCATTAGGGATGGGTTTTGGAGCCAGGATTGCTGTTAAATAACAGTTCAAGGTTTCTTTATTAATACCAGCTGGTAAATTTGTTGTGCAGACAGGCACTCAGCAATCCCAGTATAAAAAAAACAGCCACACACAGACACCATGACACACAAATCACAAATATAAAAAGACAATATAATCAAAATACATGGTCAAAGTCATAAAAATAGAAATAGAAAAGTGCTTCTACATAGAAAAGTGCTTCTACATGTCCCTAGGGTCAGCTAAGTTCAATATGAACAAGATCACCTTGTGGCTTTACTATTCAGCATTACAATTGCTGTGGGTATGAAGCTACTTCTGTACCGTTTTGTCCTGCCCTTAGGGGCCACAAAACGACAGCCAGAGCGAAGGAGCTGGAACTCGCCGTGCAAAGGATGTGAGCAGTCATTACGAATAGCGCTGGCTTTACGCTGCAGCTGTGTGTCATAGAGGGCTGCCATGGTGAGTTGAGGCTCACCAATTATCCTACCAGCCCATTTGATAATCTGGTTCAGGGAATTTTTGTCCTGTAGTGACAGATTACCAAACCAGGACACCAGGGCAAAAGATAACACGGACTCAATAAAAGCTCGATATTTTAGTAGAAGTGATTCTTTCTTTCATAACTTATAAATCAGATGTTAGAGAGACTTATGAATCAGATGTTGGAGAGTTTTTCATTTTTCCCAGCAGCCAGTTAATCCACACAGGTATCCTCCTCTCCATAATAGACCAGGGAAAAACAGTACACACTGTGAAGAGATCCAGAAGTGTGATTATTAAAAGTCTTCATCGTTAAACCACATAGCTCCTCAGTATCTTATACTGTAAATGTGACTAGATAAGGTGGCCAGATATAATAGACCATAACCATGACCGAACATTACACAACTCAACAAAATGTATCCATTCTTTATAATCATTTTAGTAGGAATGTTAATGTGGAAAACTAACTATCATAGCACAATGAAATCCAACATGTCTTCTCAATTGGCTTCCAAAACAATCTGTTTTTTAAGTGTGTGTATGTGTGTGTGAAGTAACTAGAGTAGGAAATAATATTTATAGTGCACATAGAGATATATATGTCACTTTAATTTTACAAAGCTACAGGAGGAAAAGGTTCAGTTAAAGGAACTTTAATAAGACCTAACAGAATCTAAACAGGCTCTCTGAGTTCAGACTGCAGGCTCAAGAAGAGGCGGCAGATTGAAAAAGGTACAGGTACAGAATGCTAATGCACACAGTAGTATTGGTGATCCAGCAAGTGTTTGTGGGCATGTATGTACGTAAACAAAGTCAGGCATTTACAAATGCTCTAACGCTTTAGGTTGAGTGAATGGAAGGTGAGAAATGGTCTTTATCTGTCCAGTTCACACACTTCTTTTTAATGTTTTTAGTCACCTGGCTAGATTGAGAGGCGATACAGTGAGATGACATTTTACATCAGCCAACCTGTCACTCAAAGCAGGCTAGCCAAATGTCAATATGCCTAACTTTAAGATTATTATTTTTTCTTCACTAGGTTGTAAACATGTTCATTTCTGCTGCAATGTTGGACAGCGTAACATGGGAGTCCTTATGGGCTGTCTTTGAGTTATGGTTGCATCACTGGATCTAGAAATTTAGCCTTTTACCTATTTTGGGTATGTCTCAGCAGAAAAAAATGGTCGAAGAAATAATATGGAAAAGTAAAATTGTAAAGCTTAGGAATATTTGTAACTGGCTGCAAACCCACTGAAACTGGGGCAGCTAGTTTATATCCACTGTACACAAACACTGACAAAACAGCTAGACATGCAACATCCTTTTTTTTTTTCGTTCTTTCTTCCTTTTTTCAAGTCTCAAATCCAAAACCTTTTAAAGGATAATTACCATTTTTTACAATCTGGACCTTATTTCTAGCATAAAATATGATCATTTACTCACCCAGATAACTTCCGACGAAATTAGCTCCAGCCGAGAGCCGCGTATATCTGTATAATGTGAGTCTACAGGGCAGCGGAATGCAGCCTCTAAATAACACATTATCTGCCGCAAAACTCGTTCATTTCACCAATATTTTGTTATGATAGGCTAGTGCTATTCCCCTCTTAGTCCGGGGTTAGCTGTTATCAACATCCAGGGTCTGTAGGTTGACCTACTGACCTCTGACCTGGATGATGTCATCTCTGACCACCGCGCGGTGCTACTGCTAATGCTACTGCTAATGCTACGGTTCGTTTCTGCGTGTTTCTGACTTGTCAGAGAAAAATGAGCAGCTGGATGAAGTTCAGCTTCCACAGGCTTCCTCTCTGCAACCTGGACTCACTAAAGCTCCGGCTAGTTGCGCTAAAAATCGAAAAACCGAAGCGGAATGATTATTATCAGAATTAGCGGGGCACGGTTGGAGATAAATACTCGTTCATATTGGTGAAATGAACGAGTTTTGCGGCGGATAATGTGTTATTTAGAAGCTGCATTCCGCTGCCCTGTGTACTCGCATTATACGGATATACGCGGCTCTCGGCTGGATCTAATTTCGTCGGACGTACGACTTGTAATGACACCAAAGTTATCTGGGTGAGTAAATGATCGTATTTTATGCTAGAAATGAGGTCCAGATTGTAAAAAACGGTAATTATCCTTTAAAGGTCCAAATCTGGAAACAGCCAGGTGGCCATGGAAAGGTTTACATTTACCATTTGTAAGAATTGAAAGTACAGTGCCATGGACAGTATTCTTGTATTGGCTGAGGAAAGAATGGATACATCTGTCCTTCTTACAAAGACACACACATCCTTTAATTGTTTCCTGCTAGAGGTTTTCATGATCTCTGCCGTATGAAAGCCTCAAGAACTTCTACTATTTTATGTCAATTGAATACCATGGCAGGTCAGTTTAGAGTCATGTCAGACAAAATGAGAGACTGAACAAGAGAAATTCCAGTTATCTGTTGTGTGACATTTAGAAAGTGCCACTTTAATGTAGAAACTTTTGACCTCGAGGATAAAAGGAGAGCCAATAGAACCGAACAAACCACTCACACTGTACGTTTTAAATGACGGAGTACTGATAGCTGATCCCAGTAGAAAATGAATTGTCTATCACATGCCTTCGCCTGGTATTGTGGTCCTATCTGAGCACCGAGGCTTACACCGCTCTCCGGATGTGAGCGCATTAGCATAATCTGTCTCATTGATTATGTTTGGGCAGCGCTGACATAAAACTGGCCGCAGCCCTGTGATTAGGCTCCGTAGGGCCGTCAGCCAAGGCGGGCGAAAAGCAATCAGTGCGGCAGATTAAAATGTGCGACAGCAAACAAAATAAGGGAAGGTCCAGACTACAAAAGCCCCATGATCCTCTCTGTGTCCAAGGATTGGTCAAGAGATAATAAGTGACAAGTTAGTTAATAGAAGGAGTCCATCGGCATCCCATCATCCATCGTCCTTGTCTCCTTTCATAAGTTACAGCTTGGACTGTAGGCATGGTTGAAATGACACAAAGACATTTAACTCTACAGCCTATGTTCACCTTGCAGAATGACGATGCATCAAACCCACGCTCTCGTGATCATGTGCCCAAAAATATCTGGTGATGAATGAGGCTGAGGATGGTAATTTGATCCGTATCCAGCCACATATGCTTGGCGGAACTTTGGCCTCGGCGTTCATCACATTGTCTGGGAGAGAAGACGAGCCATGAATATTCATGATCAGGGCTAAATCAGAAACTGATGATGCCTCGGATGCCCCTGTGGATTGTGGGTACTAACGATGCAGCGGAGCCCATCTGTTCATGCAGGTCTGCGATACATCAGTCTGACGCCACAGGTGCTTCTCTAACAGCAGTGGAAACGGTTTGAGGTCAGTCAAACACTGTGCACTTTTTTCCTGTGCAGCAAAAAAAGCATCAACACCTCTGATGCTGCTCATGTTTATCATTGAACGGTGCAGTCAAGTGCAAAAGTGAGCTTCAGTCAGTCCTTAACCGTTCTGTTACGAGGAGCTTAGTGTGGTGGGATGGTGTGGCAGAGACTGAACATAATGGCTTCGGCTGTTCTTTCTGAAAGGGTGTTAACATCTGTTGCTATGGTTACAGCTTCAGTTTGTCAAAACTAGTATGATTGGCCTTCCTTTACCTCCTTCTCTACCAGGTTATGAAAATGGCTGGAAATTTTATTAATTACAAGGCTATTGAATGCTGCATTCTGATTGGTCAATTGCTGCATTCTACGGTCTGTTATTTCTGTATAACCGTATAATTGTTAAGTATAACACATCGTTGCTAGGGCCGCCGCTCTGATCAGAGGAGCACAGGGGAAAGGACGTTAAAGAGGAACTAAGCAGGAAATTTGCCTCATGGTTCATTTTTACCATAATCTTCAGAGTAATTGTGATGGTTAGATAAATGACTGGTATTGTTAAGTTACAATGGAGGCTCTCTGCCCTCCATGCAGCGTCTCTTGGCTGAAAACCAACTTTGCAAGACCAGAGCCTTGGAACCGCTCTCCCAACACTCGTCCAAGTGGCACCACAACACAAATGCACCCCGTAACCTGTAATCTCTTGTTTATGACAGATAAGACTACACAATACACACATTATCATACGTGTATTGTGTATGATAATCCACTGCTTCGTGGATTGATTTCTCAACGTATGTGTAAAGGTCGTATTTTGATCAACATTGTGTCTCAAATTATTTATTTCACTTGTAAGACATGTAATAAGCTGGTCGTTATGGAAAAACAATCTCATTCTTGTTGTTTCTCCAAAACGTCCGGCTCACTTATCCACTACACTTATTCCAGAGGGTCACACCTGATACTGTTTAAAGACCTGACACGTCTACACTCTAGCTTCACAGACTGACAGAACGAGCTGTTTCACAGTCTTGAATCCTGGAGGTTCCAAAGTCGAAGCTTTTCAATCGAATAATAATGTGATGTGTTTAGTTTGCCATCATCTCCATTCACCAGACGTCTGTCATCCAGACTGGACAGCTGCTGAGCCAAATATGTATCCAGCTATCGGTCTGAAAACAGGAGCAGTTTGCTGGTGTCATGTACACACAGGCTTCTGTTGTTTTTATGCTGCTGTCTTTCACCAAGTACGAACAGGCCTCAGTAAACACTGATATTGAACTCATGTGACGAGTGAAATCAACTGTCACTGGTTAAACCAAGTTCACACTTCACATCTGATGTCACAGATTGAACTAAACAAGTTGACATTCTTTCTTTTTTGGTTTTTAAGTTGGTTGCTCTGAGCTTTTCTTTTACATCCACCTGCATCACCGGTGTCCAGTCATTGCGACATGACCGTTTACTACAACATTTACAGATAGTGATTATCTGTAAAAACCAGGACAACCGGGACGCTGAATAGCTCAGTGGGTTGAGCAGGTGCCCCATATGCAGAGGCTGTAGTCCTCGCTGCAACTGGGTCTGGTTCGAATCCAGAAATCGGGTGGCCCTTTGCTGCATGTTATTCCTCCTCTCTCTGCCTCCCCGTTTCCATTTCCCGGTTCCTGTCTCTCAACTATCCTATCAATTAGAGGCAAAAAGACCCAAAAATATACTTCAAGGTATAATGTGTAGGGATTCCCCCCATCTAGCCGTGCGGTTGCATATCTGAACGTATTCTTGATGTTGCATTCACGTGAAATGGGGCAGACGTCAGACAGACAACAGACGCTGCATGTAACAGGATAAACAAGTGTCTATGTAAACAAGTGGTCCACCAGCACGAGGCAAAACAATACAGGCGTGACAATATGTTGTCATGGTGATGTCGTATTGTTTACCTGACCCACATTTTACTCATGTGGTGACAGTTTTAACAGGCGCTACCTGGAAAACTTTCTCCCCGAGCCGACAGCTCCGCTGAGTTTCTATGGTTACCTACGGTCACGCTGCCACTCAACGTAAAAAATGGCGATGCAACATGGCCGCCTCGGTTCGGTGCGTTGCCCACTTATGTATTTGTAATGACTTGTAACAACTCATTCTAAGGTACGAGAAAGCTTTCATTTGTATGCGGGTGTGATTCCACTTCAGTGAAATGCGTTTATGAAAGAAATATTTGATTTTTGCTAATAAAAAGCCAAATAAGTTACACACTGGGGCTTTAAAAAATAATAAACAAAACAAAACAGGAGAAGAAATGGATGAGGTTTACCACTATTCATCAGTCATAAATCAAGACAACGCAAAACAGACCAGGCAATTCATTTACATTTTTATGTATGTGAACGAATTGAGTGTATTAATTGTTCAACCCCGGTAAGTGGAGACCAGAGATGAACTAGGGAGCATCAGGTTGACAGAAGAAGCCATGAGAGGGAAAAATTGCTCTGTGTCTGTTGGTCCTTTAACAGTGTTTTCACGTCTGATTGATTTGTACCGAGCCCCTCCACTCTCCCATGCCTGTCAGCCTTCAAACACTCGTTATTACCACAACAAAGAAGTAGCAACCACTTACGTCACCAAGTAGGTGGCACTTGTTGATATTTGAGACTGTTCGGTGTATGGTGTAGTGGAAAGAAGAGCGTTAGTCGCAGTCCCAATGCAGGTAGATAATGTAGTCCACAGCTGTGCCTGTTTTTATTACTTTGGAGACACCAACAACAACCAACGTGCCTGTTTTACTGCTTCAACATAGCAGCCCACTTCCTTGTTTGGGCACGATCTGTACCCAAGTAGCCTACACACGCTCTGTGCCTGAGTCGGCTTTAAGTGGTGTCGTTTGTGAAACATGTCTGAGCACAATACACTTGTGTTCAAAAATAAAATAAGTCTATATTTCAAGCTTGTTTGTAGCGGAAGCTCCCAGTGTCTCAGTTCACTGCTCTGCCTGTGTCAGTGCAAATCTCGCGTAATTTGCGCTGACCCGCGGAACAGTTTCTCATGTCGGGGCTTCAATACAAGAGGGACATTACATACGAGCAGTATGGAGGTATTTGGATGTTTTTTGGTGTGTCTTTTTGGACGAAGAAAGTTGGTATCCATTCACAACCATCATATGGACAAATACTGCTGCGCAGACCCCCCCGTAACTCAGAGAAGGCACGGAGGACTCTGAAAATTCTCACAGCTCTTAGTCGACATGAGGGTGAGTAGATAATGAGTGAAATTGGAATTTTGGGTGAACTATCCCTTTAAAAAAAAACAGGATTCTCAGCACTTGCTGAACTTTCTCCATCCCGTGTTGAAGCAGTCACTTCTGCTGCTTTAAGCATGGTGATAATTGCTCTCTTTCTCCTATCATACATCTAGCTCTATACACAGGTTGATTACTAGCCCTCCAGTTTTTCTAGACACTCTCCTGATAATTCAGGGTTGTAATAACGTCTTGAAAGAATAACACGGTTTCAGCACTAATCCGTGCTCCGAACACCACCTCCCTCACGCTTAATTGTATCACCCAGCCTGAGATAGACCTTCGCACTATCCCCAGAGATAAATCAAGGCATGAAATGTAATGCAGTCCTAAGCACCTTGCAAATTGCTCCCATGATATTAACCAGACTTACACAGCAAAGCATAAGGCTCAGGAACATAACTGTATTGTTTATGCTATCGAGCCATGGAAAATAGCCTGTGAGGCCATTACCAAAGCTATGTCCAATATTCACTGGGTTTTATGGCACTGTCACTAAACCTCCAGGTTTTAACAGCTTTTTGTGTCATCATTGAAAAACTTTATTTCCCTTTATAGCGGTTCTGCCAATGGCATGAGAACACACTGCTGTATGTCATCAAGTGGGTTTAATTTCCATTTATATCGCCTACTACATTGGATTTGCCAGTGACAGCACATTGCATAAACATCCCAGCCTAATACAGTCAAAATTTGAAATGATACCAAACGAAGACACAAAACAAATCAGCCGACACTGTAGACTTCATGGGCTGTTTCAGTGCTGCTCAGCAGGATTTAATTCTTATAGATTTCTTTCTTTGGTAGAAGTAAAACATGAGCCACTGTTTTCATAAAACAGTGATGATGATGAATTCTATATGGCCAGAGGCAAAACTTGCATTTGCTTATGTAATTACAACATTAGACAGATGCTTTCAGCATCATGGCAGTATTCACAGAGACACATAATCACACACTGTATAGCCCTGTTTCCGCTGAGGAAGTTCCTGGTAAAATTTAGGAGGTGGGACCAAGCCCATAAGATCTTCAAAGTGAGGCAAGCATCTGCAAAATGTTTGAAATTATCCAAATTAAGTAAATTGTATTTGTCCACCATATGACCATGATGATAACTGTTCTTCTTTTCATCAAGTGTTTTTAGTGTTTTCAAAAGCGGGGGGAGGGGGGGGGATACGAGTGCTCGTGGTGGATACAAAGGTGACTCCAGGTATTGCGGGGTGCTCTTGAAGTTAAAAATATTTGTAGAGACGAAAAAAGCACAAGGCTTACTTCAGGCACTCACGCGCAGGAGACAAGGTGATGCGTAAAAAGCCTTTAATTAATCAGGGCATGGATACAAAAGAACGCCGACCGGTTTCGACCGACACGGTCTTCTTCAGGGCGTGGATCAAGGATCAGAGTCACAGGTGGGAGTCTCTTAAGTGTTTGTTTGTAAAGGGATTCAATCGGTTTCAAAATGGTTGTGTTTGCTTGTGACCAGCTTGTTAAACAATATGCCAGGTGTGAAAAAATCATAGCATGCATGAACAATTTGGCTGCCTCAGTTGTTAAATATGGCCTTATGTGTTTACAATTCGCCAGGTTAAATTTGATTGTACTGGCCACCTTTTTAACATGTTTTTTAAAAGACAAATTTGAATCCAGAGCGATTCCCAAATATTTAAAATCAGACACCACGTTGAGCTTTTCCGCTTTAACAAGGACATCAGGTTGGGGAGTCTTTGTAGATTTCCGTGAAAAAAACATACAGTCTTATTAACTTTCAGGTGTAGACAAGAATTGTTCAACCAATCAGAAACATGGACCAAAGCAGCTATTAATTTATCTTTATCATGTACATATAAAACTGTGTTGTCAGCGTACATTTGTATGTTGACAGATGGACATATCAATGGCAGGTCGTTAATATACAAGCTGAACAAAATAGGACCCAGTATCGACCCTTGTGGGAGACCAATGTTACAGTTGAGATATGTTAATTTGGTGTTACCAATGTGTACACTGTGCTTTCTGTTTGTTAAATAAGAATTCATCATTTATTTCATTTCTTAAAGCTCACTAAAATGAATAGCTCCCTGAATTTTTGTAAAATCAATAAAGTAAACAGAACTGTACTCTACAGTTCTGAAATTCAAGTCTCAGTTAGTTGTCCCAATCCAGTAGCAGCAGATTGTGGTGCAGAAAGCAGGGCTGCTCAGCGTGCTCTCCTGAGACGGCTTCAGTTCCTCTGATAAATTGCAGGGACTTTGCTGGGGACATGCCCGCTCGGAACAGAAGAGGGTGGGTTTCTACCACTGGAGTGGGGAAACCCCTTCCCCCTGTCAATCACTGGTTCCCTGAGGTACAGTTGTAACTAATCTTCAAGGCAGGCCTTGGCCAACGGCTCACTGGTGTGGGGTCCTAGCAGAGAACTGAACATCTCATCAATACGACATGTCTGTTCTGCCCATTGCCCTAGGGGGTTCTCCTGTCAGTCCACTCCCTTCTGCAGCAGCTTGCTCTTCCTCACTCACCTCTCCTGCAGCAGTCTCCTCTTCCATACTGGCTTCCTCTGTAGCAGCATGCTTTTCTTGAGACATCTTCGTTCAGCAATTCTTTGGCTTTGGACAATACAATGGCAGAGGAGAACGCACCAGGAAACTGATGTGTTGTAATGGCTCACCTCCAGTGTCTAGGACGATAGTTTCAACCAAATTGGACATAATGTCCCACTGGTAGGCAGTAGGACATGCAAATCCTCTTTGTTAGCCAGTGTAGATGTTAAGAGCACGCTTTTGCTCCAACACTCTTTGAATTCCATCTTGTTGGGACATCCTGGATTAGCCTGTGTAGTGGCAGGCCAAGGTCCTTCTGAATATCCACTGCTTAGCAAGAACTGAGTGGTGGGAATGGGTGGCACACTTCTTTAGTATTGCAGTGATATCTGTAACTGCTCTTTGACTTGATAGACCATCATTCACCACAAGTTGCAAAGAGTGTGCTGTGCAGCTGAGATCTGGAAGTTCAGAGAGCCTCTTTCCTTTCACCATATTTGCCCCACGGTCCCCAAGCATGCCCACGAATGTCTCTCTGATATATTACCCATACCCAGTGTAGAAGCCTTTGTGTTCAAAACAATCTGTCTTCTGTTCCATTCACTGTCAATGAAGTTGCATGTTAGGCTCATCAGTGACTCTGTGGATCCAGACCAGCAGTCTGTAGTGAAGGGGAGTGCATGGTCAGCATTCTCTGGTTGGATCAGGGCTTTTACCTTAAACTTGTGGTGAACTTCTGAGAGCATTTTGGTGCGGTAGTATTTCTAATTTTCCAGTGAGTATGGTGGTATTACTGTACCCATGAGGCACATAAAGCCAAAGTCAGAGACCACTGTGAATGGCTGGTTGTCAGTGATTATCATTTCTGTTATTAGTTTGTCCGTCATTTTAGATTGTTGATCTGAATTTGGCCACCTTCTTTGGGTTGGCTGTGCGTTATAGTAACATACTGCACTTTCTGCACTCCTCTTTGGTCCATTCATCTGTAATGAAGATTGGATGAGGTTATAGAGAAAGAAGGAATAACGCACAACACTAAATAAAAGAAAGAAAAAAAATTCAAGAGGTGCTTCGCTGTAGAGAAACTCAAACAAAAATCCAGCAACACTCGGTGTCCTTCGTGTAACTTTAATTACTCACAGGAACAGGCAACTAAACACACTGACCGGTTTCGATGGCTGTCTTCTTCAGTGTGTATCTCTCAGATAAATTTAAAGTTACATGAAGGACACTGAGTGTTGCTGGCTTTTTTTTGTATTGTGTTTAGAGAAAGAGAGACAAAGAAAGCAAATTATTACAGCAAAACAGCTTTGGGTGGTCTTTAGGGTTACATGCCGCTATTTCGACATTGACTTCTAATTGTCGGAATAGCGGCATTAACATTATTTTTCAAGCGTTCCACTATTCTGACATTTTTTTTTTTCATTGTCGGAGTAGCGGCGACTTGATAGTTTAGTTGTTGAGATTAAGAACATCACTCCCTCATCAAACCGGTGATAGGCATGCTGAAAAGAAAAAAAAAGAGAGAGACACGCCTGGGTATCGCAGCTGTAAAAAAAAAAAAGATGACGTGTCGGACTAGCGATACCAAAAAGTGTCGGAATAGCGGCATGTCTAGATAGAGGGATGTCGTAATAGCGGGATGTCTAAATAGAGACATGTTGGAATAGCGGGATGTCTGAATAGCGGGCGGACCCCAGTCTTTAGTTGGTTTCAATGTATTAATTCTAGTGATGTAAAGAAACATTTACTTAAGTAGTGTACTAAAGTATAATTTAAAGGTAGTTTTCCATTTGATGCTACAATTGATAGTACATCTGATCCAGTACATCTGATCCAGCATGATCTGAATGTTATGGTGTTTTTAAACTTCAGCATAGAGGCTTTCTATCATAACTTCTAAAGTTGCTGTTGCAACCCTTGCTGCTGGCTCACCAGAGCACTGTGTGGCACTGCATGGAGAGGCTTCAGTGTTGATTGGCTATCACTTGTGCCATGTGGGGGGGGCTGTGGGCGGAACATTGTTACACAGCCAAGAGTGGTGAGTTCAGGCAGAGAGACCAGGGCCAAAGGAGCGCGTTTTAAAATAAATTAATTTTATTGGTGGAAAAAACGGCCGATGCTGATTGTCATTAAAATGCCAAATAATCATTTAAATTAAATCTTGAATTCGAAATACAGTTTACATTTTTTTTCAAAGATGATCACCATAAGCATGAAAGGGGTTCTTTTGAGTAAAGATTAAATCATGTCTGCTTCAGTTTATTGGTTGAGATAAACTTGGCAAATAACCAAGCAAGTCACAGAGTCCTCATACTGTAGATATGCCTGTTAGTTCAACTTTATGATTTCATATTTACTTAGGGGCCGTCCATACGAACCCGGGTATTTTTGAAACCGTGTGTTTCTCTACACGGTGTGGCCTTTCGTCTACACGTAACCGCAGTTGTGGGCTCCTGAAACCGGAGTTTTGTGTAACCGGAGTCCAGGGTGAACTTTTTCGCAAACTCCGGTTTCAGCGGTCATGTGTGGACAGGAAAACCGCACATTTTTCATAAATCCCCGCCCCCCCTAGTTACTGGTGCTAGCACGTCAAGCTTCTCGACGCTGACCCATGGATCATCATGCGCTGACCGCTCAGACCATGGATGTATTATATTATCGGCTCGGACGCATATGAGTGGACTATTATGGCTACTGTGAATATCAATAATCACTAAACATGCGGACACTAATACAAAATCGCGTGGTCACCATATGTAAACATAATGTTGATATGGCGAAAACAGGCTTTTATCAAATTGTAATTTGCGGTCACTACTTCCCCACTGTTTTGCTTCCTCCCGTCCTGTACATTTGTTTTCAATGAAGCCTTTCAGAATCAATCAGTGGATCGATGGATTATCATTACAATGTGTGTATTTGTGTATTTTCGTATCTGTCATAAACAGGAGATTACGGCGGGGTGTGTTAGTATAGCGCGGACTCTTGGTGCCGGTCAGTTTGAGCCTCCACCAGAGAGGACTTTGGCCTCTACTCTCTTTGTACAAGTTGCAGCTGCTTTCCTGTTAGGAGTGATATCGCCACCTACTGCTTTGGAATGCACATGACATTGTTTGAGACGGATTTGCGGTCTCATGTGGACAGAGTTATTTTTTATCACACCGGTGGTGTGGACGCAAATTTTTTTTAAACTGGGGTCCATAAAAGTTTGGTTTCAAAAATACCCGTGTTCGTGTGGACTAGGCCTTAGTGCAACAAGCTGCAGTGTGGAGTGCCACATAGATTGGGAGCTATGTCCTACAGAGACATTTATTCTGAATATATCTGTCTACCCTGACATTTCTCACAAGGAGATTTACAGCCCACCTCTGCCACTAACTGGACCTTTATAATCCCACAGACAGTGGAGAAGATGTTGAGTTGCTTCACTCTCAGTAGCAGGCGACAGAAATTGTGTGGCTGTAAATTCCGGATTAGAGGCTCTGAGCAACTTAAACACGCCTGGATACCAAGAATTACACGCAACACACAACAGTGAGTTTTAAAAGATCACTTACTTATGAAGGCCAAAGTAATATAAGTTCTTCCACTTTGCCTGCCATTTTTTCACTCTTTCACTTTGGATTTTATTTCTCTAAGGGAGGCTGCATGGCTTTAATATTACATGGTCAGTGATTTTTGCTCGTCTGTCCATAATTTAAGTTCAATCCACAAAGAAGCTTTACATTAAAAGTGCATGTCTACCATTTGAAGCTCAGAGCTCAGTTTGGTGTAACTCAGTTTCATCAGCTGTGCGCACAGTTTCAACTGAACAGCTTGAACTTTGAGCCGAACAAGAAGAAAATGTTTTTTTTTTCTGACCAGGTTATTATCAATGCCAGTCAGGAGCGCGTTTTGAGCTCATCAAACAATGTCATGTCTGAAAGCATAATAAGAGTTATATATTAACAAAGGAAGGTCAATTTGAGCGGTTTGTAACTGTCTGTGTAATGAATTTAATTATTGGTGAATAATTTAATAATACAGAGTCTTTGTCTAGTGGAGGGCAAAGGAAAGAAACACAATGCTGACATAAAATTAGTCTTGCCACAGACATTCCGAGAAAATTGCATTTGCTATTTATAATTATGTTGAGGAAAGCCGGTTCTCTGGATTTTTTTATACAGAAAAAGCAGACATTATTAGGCTATTCAACATGTAAGCACAAGTTGACTCTAATCAGTAGCTTTGGATTGCTGAAAAACCCATAAAATAAAATGTCCTGTAGTAAAACAGCAGTACACTTTTTAAACATTTAAAAATCTGGACCATACCTTTGTTCCCTGCCCACCTACTTGCTCCAGGTTGCCAGGTGACAGAGCAGAGAGTATCAAGATGGTTAAAGGTCTTTGCACACCGAGTCCGTTTTTTTCGCACGCGTTTTTCGTATCCGTCATCAGACAAAAAACGTTACGCACAGGCTCCTTGCACACTGAGCCCGTTGCGTTTTATTCGCATGCGTTTTTATTTTGTGTTCCAAATTTCGGAGAGGGAGGCAAAAATCGTCACGCAGTGATGCACTTTGTGGTTCTCTCACTTGTAGAGAAATGAAAGAGAAAAAGTGTCCATCCTGAGAGGAGCCAACAGCGAGGGGATCTGCTGCTTGTTAATGAGCAGCGGAACTATCATGATCACTTCAACTGTTTATTATAGGATGTCGGTCCAGTTTGAAAGATATTGATTATTCTCACACAGTAAACGGAAGACGGTCAATTTCCATGATCCTGAACAGCGGCTGGCGCACGCTCACACACAGACACAGACACACACACACACACACGTGAACAGCGGCTGGCGCTCACACGCACACACACACACAGACAGTCACAGACACAGACACTCAGCGGTGATCCCACCCCCCAACCCCACCCCTCCAGCCTCAAAACGCTGATCTGATTGGTCAAAAGGCTTTTCACGGATGCGAAAAAAGCATTAAATCGAACCTGTTCCGAAAAGTTTAATGACGGACGAAAGTTTCGGACCCGGTGTGTAAACATGATTGACACAACATGAGGTCGAATTTATTTTTTGACGTGCGGCAATTTCGGACGAAAAAAACGGACTCAGTGTGCAAAGGCCTTAAGATGATCTGAGGAGTAAACAGAGGGACTTAACCACATGATTGAGCTTAATTTAGACCCAGACGTTTTTTACAACCTGGACCTTATTTCTAGCATAAAATATAATCATTTTACTCACCCAGAAACTTTGGTGTCATTTGGAGTTGTTTTGACGAAATTAGCCCCAGTGGAGCGGCGCGTATATCCGTATAATGCGAGAGCACGGGGCACCCAATGCAGCCTCTAAATAACACATTATCCGCCGCAAAACTCGTTCATTTCGCCAATATTTTGTTATGATACACTAGTGATATTCCCCTCCGAGCCCGTGGTGGCATGTTATCAACATGCTGCGCCTGTAGGTTGACTACTAACCTCTGACCTGGATGATGTCATCTCCGACCGCTGCCCGGCTCATTCTGATAATAATCATTCTGCTTCGGCATTCGGGTCCATTTTTAGCTCAACTAGCCGGAGCTTTAGTGAGTCCAGGTTGAGGAGAGGAAGCCTGTGGAAGTTGAACTTCATCCAGCTGCTCATTTTGTTCTGACAAGTCAGAAACACGCAGAAACGAACCATAGCATTAGCCGTAGCAAGTTAGCTGCGCCGGGCAGCGGTCGGAGATGACATCATCCAGGTCGGAGGTTAGTAGTCAACCTACAGGCGCAGCATGTTGATAACATGCCACCACGGGCTCGGAGGGGAATATCACTAGTGTATCATAACAAAATATTGGCGAAATGAACGAGTTTTGCAGCGGATAATGTGTTATTTAGAGGCTGCATTGCGTGCCCCGTGTTCTCGCATTATACGGATATACGCGCCGCTCCACTGGGGCTAATTTCGTCAAAACAACTCCAAATGACACCAAAGTTTCTGGGTGAGTAAAATGATCTTATTTTATGCTAGAAATAAGGTCCAGGTTGTAAAAAACGGAAATTATCCTTTAACAAGGCCACATCACTGTATAGATGAAGATTGTTCTTCACATCCACACATTTCAGAATGTGAGATGATTGAAAGTGTTCCTACCTATGAAATGTATATAGATAGCATTCAAGTGTGTGTGCCTGCACAGTTCGAGGTCTTCCATTTGAATTCTATGAGGCGTCTGAGAAAGGTTGTGACACAAGAATTCATAGCTGACGTCTTTCTTTTCACCACTGCTCCTGTCCTCCTGCTTGTGCCAACCTTGGCCGTGCATTTCCCTCCTCTGGGTTGATTCTCACAAAGAATCTTTAAGAAACAAAACATGAAATGATAGTTCTTCAAATATGTCTTGACCCACTTCACTTTTTTTCTGAACTGATACAATACATGTACCCTAGTACAACGGAACTATGGATCACAAGTTATCAAGTTCAAATAATTCAAACATTTGAACCATTTAAAAGTACAGTACATTGGACACATAATAGTATAGCAAGAGTTTCAAGATTCATAAACCATGCTCATGTGGAAGGAAAACTTTGGAAGCTTCAGTCCAAAGACATGGGATAAAGGCAAAATATTTAATTGTGTGACTGACGTTTTGACGCAGAGGTGTGTCTTCATCAGAGTCAAAACTCTTGATGAAAGGATATTCATACAATAAAGATTGAAGTTTTCCTTTCATATAATTGCCCTGCCTTGCAAACACCAAATACTGTAGACTTGCTCTTGTTAGCTTGGCTGAAGCACATTTTTATTCTTCCTACATCAATATTCCATGCTCACCTCTGGATCAACTCCAGTGTTGCGCAAGCCGACTCCTCGTACTCAACGTTGTAGATGTAGAAGTACACAGCCGTGGCAGCAGCAAAGCTGTGTTACTGATGCAGTGTGCCACTCTGGCCTTGGCCTGTGTGTGTGTGTGTGTGTGTGTGTGTGTGTGTGTGTGTGTGTGTGTGTGTGTGTGTGTGTGTGTGTGTGTGTGTGTGTAAGTTGTCTGTCGCCCACGATATCTTTTTCTTTTTTTTCAACAATCCCATAGTTAGCTTGCTACAAACATTTAACATCCCCATAATATGCTTGCGCTCTCAGCAGTGGTACTCGCATCATTACTAGGCAACAAAGCAGGTTGACTCAATTCAATTCAGTTCAATTCATGTTGCAGAACAGCACTGCACAGAGGCTCCAAAACAGAAATGATTATTGATTTCTGAATGAATGGATACATCGATTTTTTTTGGCAAATTATTTTCTTTTAGGCCTGGCGGGGGCTCTCATTGGCCAATTGTAGGGGAAACACTGCCACTGTATGGCTCTTCAATTTCATAGCTTTTGCCAGATTGATGGTTGACCTCGAGACCTTACAATTATAACACAACATGCACATGCGTAGACATTCTTATCTATTAAACACAAATATTTAACTTACCAAGCATGATGAGCCATGGTGTAGCAGGGAAATCCTTCTCTGCTACTATAGATATATTGGTTGCAGTTTCCTGCAAAACAGAAAAGAAACAGATCTTGTAGTAAGTCACATACGCTATTTTCACACATTATAAATAAATATACCTCTGGAGTAGGGCTGGGCAAAAAATCAATATCAATATATGTCATCACTAAAGGAGGTTGTTCAAAATAAAGTAGTTGATTCTCATGATCATTATTAAAAATAGGTCATTACATGTGTTCAATAATTATAAAATATTTAATATTGGTTGAAAACAATATCAATATTTTTGGCTATTTGGCTACGTAAGAATAAAATTACTTTGTGTACACTTAGCTGATACTTACATCTGCCAAGATGAAGATGGAGTCCTCCGTCTCATGGAACTTCATTGCGAGAAGAACCGCTGCTATGGCGACCAAGTCCTGGTTTCTCTCTGAGGAGGTACTCTCCATCTCCTTCAGTAAAGCTTGGATCTCATTTCCCCACTTCAGATTTTGGCTTTGGAAGAAACTCACAATCCTCCTGCCCTTTGTGACAAGACGATCATCAATATCAATGCCAGTCAGTGTGAGGAAGTGGGTACATAGGCCTCTTTTTGTAAAAAGAAAAGGCCAGTGTTCCTCAAGAAGGCACAAGGCGGGAGTGGGACATGAATTTATCATGTACCGCTGATAAATGTATGTTAGCCTCATGAAATCATCCACTTCTGTCAGTTCCACAGCTCTAGGGCCCATAGATCCAAACAGCCCTAAGAGGGTGACTCTTACTCTCCAATGAGTCTGATGTCTCTCCTTCAGGAAGATCCTTTGGTTGACAATTTATACAACCATAGCTGTCTACTTTGGATCTCACTCTTCTGTTGGCATCACTCTCATCATTTGGTGTTCTCTTGGGCTGACGGATTCGATGGCTATCATTGTTCCGGTTGAGATGCTGAACTCTTCTTTTCAGCTGTTCAAGCAGAGAATGGTAGCCACTCCCAAGCAGTTCTCCAAAAGTTCTTGGATGCTTTGACACAATAGCTTTGGCTATGCTCTGTTTGGATATGGACAGTGGACTTGCATGGTCTCTACCACAGTTCTCACCATTGCAAAACTGTCTCTAGGGTCAGCCCGCCTTCCCATCGAGATGACTTGTGAGAGTGAAGGGGGCATCTTCTCCCATGGAAGAACAAATCTGGTGATCCAAGAACTGAGACCAGCTGATGGTTGTATGTCAAGGGGTAAGCATCAGCTTCAGGGTTCTAAATTAACACCCGCCAACCCGCCAAATGCGGGTAAAAAATCATTTTGGCGGGTGTTAATAAAGACTTACCAGCCAGTTTGGCCGGTGGTGTATGAGGCAATCATCACGGTCAGAGCCGCTCTACTGTTCTCAGTCATTTGTCCCCCTGGCAGCACTTACTACATTTCCCATGAACACTGCATGCTACGTGATGACGTATCAGACGCCCATTGGCTGCGCACAGGCCGGTGTTTCACGCTACAGCGGCAGCGGACTCCAACACGTCGCTCGTGACTCGCGAGCCTTTCCCAAACCGGGCCGGTTGAAGCGTGTGTGCGTGCATGGGGCCGTTCAGATGCAACATGTAGACGCGCCACATGCCCGCTCACAACCAAGGTGAAGCCGTAGCGGCGGCAGACGATGCGTCGCGGTTTGTTTGTTTTTTCGTGCATGTCCGCGGCGCACAGATGAAAAAGCTCAACTTTCTGGCAGGCAGCAAGCAAACTGCACGTGTCATGTGAATCGATCAGCTGCATGGACCTGCTTCTCCTGCAGTAACATGCTACCTGGCTCTCAGTGCTGTGGTGTCGGTGTTGTGTCAAATCCTGGTTCCCTGTCCAGCTGGTTCTCCCCTACTGTTTCCCAGAGCTCTGCCCCCAGATGTAGAATGTGTTTTAGAGAAGAGAAACACTGAAATATCCCTCATGTCCACCTCTCAGTCTTAGCCCAGTCCTTCACTGACAATAGTTACTGGACTAGTTTTTTTTTTTTTTTTACTAACTAACACAATACAATTGTATAAAACTGAAAAAATAAATAAATTAATAATAAAATAAAATAATAAAAACAGGATTTTAGGGTAAGAGTAGCCTATAAGGTTTGACATCACACATTACATGTACTTAATCATTTTCAAAGATGTACGAAGACATTTAGGCTACAATGATGAAATGAATGAGAAATACAATTATTTTGTGAACATTTGCCAAGTGGTTTGGAGGTTTGTCCATGTTGTTTTGAGAATTTTATTTCTGTTTTGAAAAATGAGCCAAACCAATGGAGAAAAACCGTAATAGAGGAGGCACAATACCTGAAAGTAATTATTTCAGTTGTCAGTATGATAGCTAGGCCAAAAACATGCTATTTTCATGGGAAACACAGTACGAACGTAAAGAATCTCTCTTATTTTCACCGGAAAAAATTTGGCTAGTGGAAATTCTGATTGGCTGGTAACTTTAGAAAGTTACCAGCCAAATTGGCTGGTGATCAAAAAAGTTAATTTAGAACCCTGATCAGCTTTGCTTTGCTACTCCACTCCGCTCCGCTCACATCAAATCAGCTGAGCCACAGCTGTAGCGTGTGTGTGTGTTGCCCCAGTTCCTTTTCGGTTACAGGTCTGCTCCGCTTGACTCAGTTTAGGTCCTTTCAATTACAACTGAGTAGTACTTCATAGTTCCTCCTCAACGTGGGTGGGGTCGGCATAGCATGGCGGCTACGGTCGGTCGTCTCGCACCCTTTTCTCAATCCTCTTGTCAGCTCCAAACACAGTCATCTTCACCTTGATTACAGACCACAGTGTGGTTTTCCACAACAACAACTCGCGGGACAGAATAACAACAGTAGCAGGTTTGATTCTCGTGTCGGATGTCTTCCAGTTACGACTCTTTGGCCAATCTAATATCGGCAAGAAAACCCTCCATTGTCAATCGTCCTCTAAATCGTCGATACACAATCGGATTGCCGATCGGCACAAGCCTAGTTGGCTAGCTTGGCTCTTCTGAGCAGAGTGAGCGTGAGGGACGACGGTAGCAAGCAGGTTAGGTTAACTTAACAGGCTAATTTAGCATGCTAAGTCCCGTACAAAAGTAAAATTTAATTTAACGGACTCAAGTCTCTGCATGACTCACACAGGACGACTTGGACATTACTCAGAGCAGCATACAGTTGGCCACATTCAAATAATGATAAATAACTTTTGAACATTTATCACCAGAGAGCAACACAACTACGACTTACCTCCCACCATGAAACACACGCACACGCGGGAAACTATGTTGTTGCTCTGAATATGTTGCCACACGTAGACGAGGGCAATTTAAAACAAAGATGACATTTTAATAGAAGTTTGGTGAAATTCATAAGTGGTGTCTGTCTATGACTTTAACAGTTACGTTAGCTAACGTTGGTCGGCAAGACGTTTTTGTGACTTTCTGAATATCTCAGGCTAACTAACATCATTCAGAGTAACGTTAGCGTTATGCTAAGCAAAGGCTAGATAAGGTCAGGTTTAATCCTGATGTTTAATTTGTACATTGGAGCGTACCGCAACGGAGTGGCCTCTCTCCACCAAGACTGGTAAACAGCTTGCATCACTTGTCCCACCGAATCCAAACTGCACTACCTTACTAGAAAATACAAAAGTGTAGTTGCCTGTAAGTAATCTAGTAAATAGTGCTGTCAAAGTTAACGCGGTAATTTTTTAAAATTTAACGAGTTAAAATTTTTTAACGTTTTTTCATTTTACCAATGAGCCCACTATAGAATTCTCTTTATAATCAGTATGGAGTAGTATATGAGTGAGTGTTTTCGGACAGAGCTTATGACTGACATGGTGTTAGCAGTTGTGCTAATGCAACAGTCTCGCTGTCTGTGTTGATGAGGTCTCAGGTTTATTTAGCTCCGCCCTCCATCTCCACAAATTGACAGATTAAAGCAGATATCAGCTTCACGGCCGTTTCGGCTAATGCTGCGTTCAAGGCAGGCTTTTGAAACCGTAAGTTACAGCTTCAAGTCACAACTACGACTTGGTAGCGTTCCAGGTAACCCGTAGCTCGTGTTTTTACCATCCTGTTGTCTGTGAAAGTTCCCTATAACGGCCACTCGTAACTTCCGACCCGTGAACTCGTACCAGATCGAACTGGTATGACTTCACAGGAAGGAAAAACACAAAGTACGAGTTTCTTTGAACGCACCATGAGTTAGCAGCCCCCGCCCTTGTCAGGCATCAATTGGTCCTCGTGCTACGTCACCACATTCACGCGCATCCCTTGGCTGCACACACAGCCCTTCATGCCGTTCTCTCTCCTCATTGGATAACACTTGTATCCCACAAGGAAAATTTTCTCCTCGGGTTACAGCAGAGCAGAGTGACGGAGAGACTCGTGTTTAGGCTGAAATACTTCATGTAAGTGATTGCTGACGGAAAATAGGACTATTTAGGACTTATATTAACAAAAACATTCCACTGATATCTGCTTTAATTATTTAGGTCTGTGTTGAATGTAACTGTGACTGAATCTGTTTTATGAGACTGTCAGTGGTTCACTGCAGTTCCCAGTCATGGTGTTGACTGATTATTTCACACGGGGTCCGCCCGCTACTCAGACATCCCGCTATTCCGACATGTCTCTATTTAGACATCCCGCTATTACGACATCCCTCTATCTAGACATGCCGGTAGTCCGACACTTTTTGATACCGCTATTCCGACACGTCATCTTTTTTTTCTTTTTTACAGCTGCAATACCCAGGCGCGTCTCTCTCTTTTTTCTTTTCAGCATGCCTATCACTGGTTTGATGAGGGAGTGATGTTCTTAATCTCAACAACTCAACTATCAAGTCACAAACAAAACTGACACACATGATAAACATAACTATGCTGCAGTTTGTTTGTCAAGTTAACCTGTGACCTTCAGCACCACGGACAGCGCCGCGGATGAGCCGCAGAGCTGTAGCTGTGCGTCTCTGGGCTTAGGGCCTGGGGCCTCATTTATCAAAACTGTAAGTAAGCAGTGTAAAACTGCTGCTACTAAATGTTTTGCTTAGGCCTACGGCGAAAAGACACCCAAAATATTTACACCTTTTTCAGATCTATCAAACTGTGCGTGCACAACTCTCCACAATTTCTCTTTGATAAATCAAATTGGATCCAAGAATGGTGCGCAGTTGCGCACGTGAACACACCTCCGCCCCCGGAATGCCTAGACACAACCATATGGTCAGCACGTGCATATTAATTAGCCATGTGCGCTCTGTGGAGCGACAACAAAGTGACAACGAAGACAACGGGCGGAGGGTGGGGGAAAGAAAAAGCGAGATACACGGCGACATCGGGCAATAAATCAGTCAGAAAAATGATCTTGCATTTTAATAAGCTACAATAAAAACAAAAACCTCCCAAATCTGAGCTGCCTGTGTGTTTTCAAACTTGGAGGGTTTGTTTTTTCGGGGGGCAACCGCCATTCCGACATGCCGCCACTCCGACAATGGCAACACTTTACCCTTTAATAAACATCCCATCATTCCGACAATTTTCGTCTCCTAAGGTCGGAATGGCGGTATTTTTTTCTCTTTGAAACGTGTTGCCATTCCGACAAATCTTTTAAAAGCCTACCCCACCCCACCGCAACCCCCCCCCCCCCCCCCCCCAAAAAAAAAAAAAAAAAAATAGGCCTAACACTATTTTGCACTAATGATATGCCGGCGCAAAATAGCAGTTTGCCCACGTTTGTCCAGTGCATTTCATTAAAGCACACAGATTGGTCAGATAATTCAAACGGCAGACGATTTCAAAGCCTCAGATTTTAAGCAGAGGGACTCCACAACCTCGTAAACCAACGAAGGAGGAGATAGGCCTTGAACGGGAAGCAGACCGTGCTTTCAATCACACACTCCGAACCCACTTGTTGCACTTTAGAAAATATAATTCAGGGGGGAAAAGGCTTACAAACATGGACCAAAACGGCTCCAAAATACGCACAAAAATCCAAAAGAAACGAAAATTTACTAAAAGATTAAAGCAGAAGTGAGTGATATATTTGTGTTAATATAAGTCTTAAATAGTTATATCTTCCGACAGCAATCACTTACATAGAGTGTTTGGACCGAAACACGGGTCTGTCAGTCACTCTGCTCTGCTCTGAGTCGAGGAGAAAACATTTATCGTATCCTACAGTTTTTATCCAATGAGGAGAGAGAACGGCATGCAGGGCTGTGTGTGCAGCCAAGGGGCGCCGTGAATGTGGCGACGTAGGAACGAGGACTGTTATGGTGCGTTCAAGGAAACTCGTTTTTTTCCGACCTGTGAAGTCGTACCAGTTCGATCTGGTACATAAACTGTACAAAAAGACGTACTGGTACGATTTCACGGGTCGGAAGTTACGAGTGGCCGTTATAGTGACTTTCACCGGTAAAACAGGTCGGAAAAACACGAGTGGGTTGCCTGGAACGCTACAAAGTCGTAAGTTGTGACTTGAAGCTGTAATTTATGATTTCAAAAGCCTGCCTGGAACGCAGCATTAGCGAAAACGACCGGATCGCTTACTTCTGCTTTAACTAAACAGGTCGGTGTTTTACGCATGCCTCTGTGCGTCTGGCACACGGAGCTCTCCCACATTGGTTTGTGAATGAAAACTATATGTTCAGCTCCCCTTACATGTGAAATGTATTACTTATTATTATCTAACTATATGGACAGTGCCATGGATTTATCAGTGAAGAGTGAACTGCTGATATTTTGTAGTGCTGAAATATGACCAAGTGCGCTGTCCGCTGTCTCAGTGCTGGAGAGAGAGAGAGAGAGAGAGACTCTGTACACAACGAAATGTCATTTTACATGTAAGCGGAGCTGAACAAGCAGATGCGTAAAACACATATTTTGACTACTTCATGCTGTTGCTATTTTTTTCAAGTTACCTTTTGTTTCCTTAGCATTTTTGTGCGTATTATGAAGCTGTCCTGGTCCATGTTTGTAAGCCTTTTTACCAGGAGTAAATTCCCCAAAGTTGCAACAACTTGTAGTGATCCACTGGGTTTTGCCTGGCCAGCTGGGGTAGTTGATTTGCAGGTTTTTTTCATTGTGTATTAGGCCAGGGAAATGATCAATTATCCTTGTGGTTTGCGCATGGGGACGTGCGGACCTTTAATGAATGAATGAATGAATGAATGTTTCTTTTTTGCTGTAAGTTGTGTGCGTAATGCGTAAAAGTGCATTAGTGGGACCGAGGGTTTAAATGGGGAAGTGACGTGGTGAGAGGGGAGGAGAATGAGAGACACGGTCGGCGTTTGGACGGCTGGCGTGGCGGCAATTCCAAAGCGGCATAGTGGATTATTTTTCCTTTTGGACACTGCACGGCCGGGCCCGTTTTCAGCCAAGCGGGACGAGGGAGAGGACTGGCGTGGTCACCTGGCGGTCTCCCGTGTGGACAGTAGGACAAACAAACTCTCTCGCACTCACCCGCACCACACACACACGGACAGTGACATTGGGGGGGGGTCTAAACAGAGGGTGCAACAGGGGGGGCTTTCGGGTTCTGTTGATCTGTGTGTAATTGTTTACTACATACATACACCCTAACCACCGCTCGGAGTAACGCACATTTCCTTATGGAAATTAAAGCCTTGTCGGAATGGCGGGACGAAACTGTCAGAATGGCAGGACGTTTACATGTCGGAATGGTGGTATGTCTGAGTGGTGACATGTCTGAATAGTAGAATGTCGGAATGGCGGTATGTCGGAGTGGCAGCATGTCGGAATGGCAGCATGTAACCGTTTTTTCTTCTCTTATAGGCCTATGTATTTGTGTATGAGAAACAGTGTCTCAGATGAAAAAGAAAAAAAAAATCAGAAGGACACGTCTGACTATAACGTAATCAATCAATGTCGGAAAAGCGTTATGTTTGAAAAATAGTAAAGTGCCGCTACTCCGACAATGAAAAAAAAAATGTCGGAATAGTGGGACGTTTGAAAAATAATCTTAATGCCGCTATTCCGACAATTAGAAGTCAATGTCGAAATAGCGGCATGTCGGAATAGCAGCATGTAACCATTTCACACGATCTATGATAAGTCTTATATATACTAGGCAACATCATGCTTCTACATTTTTGAGAAAACGATCCTCTGGAAATCAGTAGTAATGTCAATTCATGGAATTCTCTAGAACACCTTTCACCCCTCAGCTACAAAAACCTCAAAATTCATGACAAATAAATTTATATATAATACAGTATAGTATTTTGCAGAACTGAGGTAGTCTGTCTGCCTTTGGCTCTGCTGTTAGATGGACACAAACTTCCACTGTCTGTGGACTGATGGATGTAGATTGAGAGACAATCCGAGGGGAGGAGTCCAGAGTGTTAATCTAAAGGCCCCCCCCACATACTCAGGCGTACTTGACTCCGCGGACATCCGCGCGCACTTGAGGCAGACTCAATGTGGACCCAAAATGGTTGTCCGCCGGACCAATCCGCGCAAAGCTCAATTTTTACGACCACGCGGACTCCGCATACGCAGTGTCACAACAGACTGCTCGGCGGGAAATCTTCTCAATGACCGGTTTTAAGTGTGACACCATATGCTTGACTATGAAACCTCAAACGTCCGCGGACAGTGCGCGCGGCTCATATTACGCGCACAGTCCGCCCGACTCGGTGGGGGCCTTTAGTCACAGACGAGCAGAGCCATTGTTTTCTGCCCTCAACAGTAATACTAATTATGTCTGAACATGGCTTAATTTTATTTTATTTAGTCGTGTTTTACTTTATTTTCTCAGAGTACTGGTTTGCACCAAGGTCAGAGCACACTTCTATTCAAAGATATTCAAAGCTTTTGCTCCGTACCTTTTCTGTTGTTGAGCACTTCCATTGTAAGAGTGTGTGTGGCTGCTGAAGGAGGTGGAGGCATGAAATAGTCTACGATCAGAAATTCATCAACAAGGCAGATATTAATACAAAACAATGGAGATGATGAAGAAAAAAATAGCAATTGTATAACTCAGCCAACGGCCACAGCACACGCATGAAAAAGTCTCATGCAGAAGAACAAGGCTTTAATGGCCTTGAAATAAATAGGGCTGGTCCCAGTGGCTGCAGGAGCAATTGTATTAATGGAAATTGTTGGAATAATGATTGGGGAGGATTATGTGGTGCTGGCAAGACTACGAAGGACAAACACACATGGCTAATCATAGAAAAGGCCCCGGTGTTAACGGACAGTAGAGGTGACCCAGAGGAAGAGGAGAGGAAAACTTAAAGAGACACATAGTAGAGCTCAGTGTCTTCACATATTTACATGCTGAACAACTCATTTTGAGTGTTTCTAATGTGCAATTGTGCGAAGAATGATTAAATAACAACATCACACACATTTTGTCACAGAAACAGCAGTGTGAATTATTTGAACATGCTTGAGGGAGAAGTCCAGATCCTCTTTATTTCTGAGATCCCTGCCACATCACGATGCTCTCTTCCCCAGTCTGTCTCTGTCATCTGTCTGCTTGGCATTTCTTCCACCGTTACTTTCTGTGTCACGCACTAGAAGCTTTTAAAGCTTATGTGCTTGCTAACACTTGAACTCGGTTTGGTAAACAGGACAGTATATGTTCACCCAGTTTGTTGAAAAAAATATGCTGTATGATCAGATTATGTCTCCTAACTGCTGGCAAACATCTGTTCTTTAGTTGAACATTGTTCACTCTGACAAACAAGGTCATTCTGCCTCCTACACATATATACAATTACACTGCAGTATGAAGTTCTGCAGCTAATTGCTGTTTTGTGTCGACTTTACATTTGTGTTCAGATTCTTTAGTTGTCATTCTGCATGTTAAAACACAAAGAACGACAAGTGTTTCCCAGGATCAGTGTAATAATAAATAGATAATAAATAACCTAAAAGCCAATATAGGTAAAAACTTTGAATTGTGTAATAAATAAAATAGATAAAAACCATAATTAGGCAGCAACATGTTGGGGTAACGTGCAGTTGTGATGTAAAGTGCAGAGGGCTGTTTATGTTGCATAGTTCATGAGCCTCACTGCCTGAGGGAAGAAGCTGCACCTCAGCCTTGTTGTCTGAGGCTCTGAGGCTGTGCAGCAGCAGTTCATGGGCTGGGTGGCTGAGGTCTGATGTCATGTCTGTCGCTGTGGTTCTGCATCTGCTGATGTAAAGGGAGAAAAATCTGAATGTGGGTGGAAGATCCAACTAGCACTTAAAAGAGGAACTACTGTATGCAGGCTTTTTATCTTAACTCTGCTACATTTTTACCTTAATTATACAGCCTCAGAGTAATTGTGATGGTTAAATAAATGACTTGTAACTTGTCACAAGGAGAATGGAGGCTCTCTGCCTTCCACCAAGTGTCTCTTGTCACCTTGTAAGATGAGAACCTCCGACCCGGTAGTGTCCCATCTCTCGCCTCGGCGGCACCGCAGCCCTATAACCTGTAATCTTATGTTTATGACAGATAGGACTACACAAATATACACATCGTAACATCATACATGATGTATAACATTATCCACCGCTCCATGGATTTCTTTCTTGACGGTTTTGTGAAACACAAATGCACATGGCCGGTAGGAGGGTTAGCAAAACAGCGGAAAAGCAGACTGAGACTTTGTAATGAAGACAGAGAAGAAATGTTTAAAAGAATGTGGGACCCTGTTCTGCAATTACTTCAAAGAAAGGACTAATGTGTTAATGTGAAACACCTTGCTATGTGTACTTCTTATTTTACTTTTCATTTTGTACAGTTTTCTTTAAATATGTTTAGTTTATTGTATTGACTGTGGCCTTTATTATTTTCTTAAGAGATGAGCTGATTCTGTTCATGGTTTACTTGTTTGTTTTGGGGTGGGGGGAGGGTCTTGTTTTGTTTTTGTTTTGTTTGTTTTCTCTGTTTGTCCTGTGTCTTTCTTAAATTTTGAAAAGCAATAAAGATATATTAAAAAAAAAAAAAAAACAGCGGAAAAGCGACTGGACTTGCATAGTTCCCCTTTCATGACCAGACATCACAGAGGCCTTCCAGCAGCCAACCAAGTCTTATTAAAAGAGTTATCATGTCTGTTACTCACTTTACTCACCAAGTACATTTCCTCGTGGTGAAAGCACCCCTTTCATTTCTATCTACTCTTCTTCTATTGAAATTAGCATGCTAACTGGTCAAGCCCAGCCAATGTGATTTCTTACTGTAGCGTCTTGACTGCTCTGAAAAAGAAACGCTCGTCAGAGGGCAGGACATACAACATAAACACGGCAGACATACATAATAACAAAAGAGTCAGAGATTATTAGAAGTGTCTTTCTGCAGCTTTACAGTAGATACCTCGGCTACGTTAACACGTGCCCGGCTATTTTCATAAACGGACATTTCACCCTCTCCGTGTACAAAAAACACTGCGTGCACACCAGTCCTTTTTCAGAAAACTTTTTGTTTACACTAACCCGTGTATATATGCCGTCAAGAGCATGCCAAACCTGTAGGTGGCAGTGTAGCGAGAAGCTCAAGCCCACGTTAGCCAATCAGAATCCCGCACATGATCCCGCATAGCAACAACAACAACAACATCACTTGCCCTCCTTGTGTGTAAAGTTTTAATATTTTTTCATGCGAGAAAGTCACTGTTTAGATGCCAAATATACGGCCAGTTTATCCAGATGACGGCTGTTTAGAAGTTTGCTCCGATGTTTCTCGGAGAGGTGAAGCTTCTTTTTTTTCGGAGAAGTGAAGCTCCACCTGTGGAGTAACGACTGGGACATCACAGAGACAGTGTCCGCTCTGCAATGCTGCTCGGTCGGCCAGCCTCTGTCGTCCACCCGGGGTACAAAACGATGGCTAATGAACTTACCCGCAGGTTTTTAGAGGTTTACCACCGGCTGGTTAAATTATTTTTAGGAGATAAATGTTGGTCTCATTGATGAAATCTAACAATTGTGGCAGCGGGTCCATGCCTATGTTCCTACAGCCTTATGTTCCCACAGCCTTATGTTCCCATTAGGCCCTATGTTCCCTCTGGACTCTCTCTACCTATCTGGACTCTATCTATCTGGCCTGTCTAGCCTCTACCGGGTCTTTTTACTAAACTTAACCAACTCTTTTCTTCATTGCCTAAACCCAACCAATGGTGGGACTAAAGGCCTGTGGGAACATAGGGCCTATTTTTCAGTGACAACAAAAGTTAGAAATGTGGGAACATAGGAATGACCCCGTGGCAGTAACATTAGTTTGTTTGAATGAAAAGTGAAGCTTCATGTGTTTGGACAGAAGAGCAGCGGGACTCTGTACAGAAATCACCCCATTTAACGTTACATCAATAAATAAATGTTTTTTCAATGAATACATCAGTCTGCATTACATTTTATCATTATCATTTATTTATTTTGTTAAGTTATGTAATATGGTTACAGTTAGACGTCAGGGTCTGACGTCGGCTACCCAAATCTCTGTTTTTCTTTGTTTACATGCAAACGTGCAAACTGAGTTTTCCAAAATCTCCACCCTGGCCAGAGTTTTTAAAAAGCATCGTTTTCAGGGGCGATTTCTCCGTTTGCGTCTAAACAGAGGGTGCAAACGATGGTTAATGTCTCCGTTTTTAAAAATAACCGGGTATGTATAAACGGGGCCCTAAACATAACCAAACGTGAGAAAATGGTCACCGGTGATTTTTGGAACAGTCAGTTTTGTCATTGATATGGTGATGAACCTGCGGGAGGAACGTCTGATTAAAATTTAGGAAGCAGTGGTTTATGGGGGAGTGTTTGTCACCAGTCAGGTCATGCTTGTGGTGATAACCATGCAGCTAATTTATGACATCTCTGAGAGGCAAAGAGGCAGAAAGATTTATTTGGGCTGATAGAATTATAAGTTGAGTCATTTTTGTGGGAAAAATGTTTGTGTTGTGAGTGTGATGATGTCTGACTGCATTACAGATTCACGGAGACGCAACTTTCGTTCACGGGATAAATTCATTTGGCATTGATTTGACTTGCCTGAATGTGCGGCTCCCCATGTGAAACTGATGACAAATATGCAGGTGCTCGCAAACAAAGCCTTTTATTTGGGTAACAGGGGATCACTGTATCATTGGAAGTATTACTTACTGCAAAGAATATTTAATTTACTTACCTGCATTTGTGCACATGAATGCTGAGCAAAGGAGGCGAGAACTGTGTGTGTTCTGTGAGATAAAGACCTTGAACAGGATTATCGTCATTGCTGGCAGCCTAACACAGAGCTTTACAGCGACTCATTGACAGTGTGCTAGTGGAATAGTGAGCCACATGTGATTCAACTTGTTTTGATTTCCCCATTTTGCAGTTGTTTAACAGTACTTCAATTATACCTCTATGATACTGACAGTTAAATTACGTTTTTATTTTTCTGTGTTGTCAAATACTGAAACTATGAATTAGACTGAATGAAAGGAAAGAAATGGTTCTTTTTTTTTTTTATAAAAAAAATTATTTCATTACTCAAAAAATTAGAAAAAACATGAATAATAATAATACAGGGCACAAGGGAGTGTAATAGATAGACAATAGACAAATAGGGAGTTTGCGCTGAATGAAACCAAGACAGTCATCTCCCTCCTCTCCCTCAGGTAGGAAGGCA
Source organism: Trachurus trachurus (assembly GCF_905171665.1). Taxonomy (NCBI): domain Eukaryota; kingdom Metazoa; phylum Chordata; class Actinopteri; order Carangiformes; family Carangidae; genus Trachurus; species Trachurus trachurus. Next base: position 2,561,978 of record NC_139899.1, read on the forward strand.
AGCCTCAGGTTGGATCTGCGGTTGTAATCCTCCTGCGCCGCTAGTTGACCCTCCAGAGTTTTTTTTTTTTTTTTCATTTAGGTTGCTCTGTTCGCGCACTTCTGTCTGGATAATGTCAGTTCTGTCTGATAACAACTTAAGAGAGCCAGAGAGAGTAATAAAATCATTTTCCATCTGAGACACAGTAGTTTTGAGGCTGTTAATGTCTGATTGGATCTGAGTGACAGTCAGCTGCGTGATTCTCACATCGGAGCGGACTGAGTTCAGGGTTCCTACACATTTGAAATGTCCAAATTCCAGACTTTTTCCAGACCTACAGTAATTTCCAGACTTCTCGGTAAAAAAAATTCAAATTATTCATGATATTTGAGTAAATAGATGTGCAAAGCATGTAATTATCATTCGTTTTCATGTGTATGCCATTATGTAACCAAATAATTTCCTGGAGATTGTAGCTAGGTACAATAGCACATACAAAATAATTAATCCAAATAACTTCAGATGAGACCAAACCCAGATAAGTGCTAAGATAAATATATTTCCATACAATAGTTTCCATTTTCCATACATTTCCAGACCTGGAAATGTATAAAATCAAATTCCATACTTTTCCATACTTGCGTGGGAACCCTGTGAGTTTAGCGTCTTTTAAATCAGTGATCCCACTCCCTAGAACAATCAGGTGCTCCAATATTGTTGCGCTTTCTCTTCAGCGTTTTGCTTACCAGGAGCAGGATTCGGTGGATGAATGAGTCGGGTGAAGTTTGGCATTTCAGCAACAGCTGTGTCAGACTCGTGCGTCACGCCGCCGGCGTTGTCCACCTCAGACAGTTTATATTTTTTATCATCCTGTAATGATGTTGGAGAAGGTGTAGCGGGATCCATCTTCTGGTTATCTCTCTTGGTATTAGGCGTTCCAAACGGCATTTAAACAGAGATGAGTAACACCGTTAAATAGTTAAATATAGGTTTCAAGCGAGCGAGCTATCCACTCAAGCAGCCATCCAGCTCAGTGACCCGGAAGTAGTCTACCCATGGTTCTTTTTTTAATTACAATTTTAATATTACTTCTCTCCAACTGGATCCCCGTTGACCAGTCCCCACCACTGTGAAGGCACATGATGACAGTGCATTTGTCCACCAGCCATGACAAAGCAATCACTAAAGCCAAAGCTGCAACTCCTTGTTCTTTCCCATAGTAGATTGATTCTCAACAGGTTCCATTTCAAATGTCAAATCATAACCTCATGGGCAAAACCAGTGTTCTTCCTCACTAAACCCCTGAAAATTCAAGCCTGTTTTTGTGTTTTTCTTGATTTAAACTGGATTTACAATAATCATTTACCAAATTTTTAAAGATTCAAATTGAAGTCCTCGTGGAAAAAGGTGTCAAAGCACACAAACTTAGGGGATTTTCTGACCATTTTATAGCCATAATTACAAAATACAAATGGCCATTTTTTTGCCTCAGTAGGTGAAAGGTTAAGGTGGTTTGGTCATCTGAACAGGATGTATTCCCTGATGGGGGTCAATGGGCTCGTAACTGACAGGAGATTCTGAGGTAGACCCAGAACATGCAGAGGAGATTTTGGGAAAGTGCTGAAAATCATAGCTGAAGAGAGAGAAGGATGTATGGACCATGACCAATTAACCGGAGCAGGTGAACATGGATGGACTGTTTTTGTCCTTTTCCAAATAATCTTTACTCTGCTAGATTTCCATTGACAACTTACTGTATGAATGCAGGATGTTGTTGTGATTGTGTAAGAGGAGCCTGATAAGCTAGTCTTGTCTAGTAGTACTCATTCATCTAGATGTGTGACTAACACAATAGTTGACTTCTCCTAAGATTTGATTTGTGTTTGTTTGAATTTTCAAGTTGCATCAAAAGTAGAAACATAATAAAGCATGTTGGTGCCTGAATTCTGCTTAAAGCAGCTCTGGGAATGAGCGCAGTGAACACTTGAACATTTTCTCTTTGTATTTAATGAAGTATGCTGGACTGCTTTGACTCCTGCTTTTTACTTCTACAGAGTAAGTGGATTGTTTTGTCTTCCCTGTGTAGCCGGCTCTTAAGCATATTAAAGCCTGTTGGCCTCGTTCTTTGTTCTCCCAGATGAAAAAAAAAAGTTGTGTCTTGTCAAAGGCTTCAAAATAAAAACCCCAGAGGTTTAGGTATTTTTAACTGGATGAAGTGAAGGATGAAGAGAAACAAATTGTCATGCATCAAATCCAACTGAAAAAAGAAAGAGAGGGATTACTTTTAGAGATAAGATTTCTCTGAGTTCCTTGAGGAGCAAATAGAGCATTACTGTCACCTGAGCCGGGTTTATCACAGATTATAATAAATCAAGGGGCCAAATTCATGAAAATACAGGAATAAATCTAAAATGCATCCAGACTTTTTTTTTTTTAATCACATGTGTGACCTAATTTATAAAATATTTAAATTGCCTCCTTTAAGTAATAAATAATGAAAATAAAATGAAAATGAATCATCAATGAATGAATAAGGCACATCAATGTTTATGTACACTGTTGCCCACAAAGTTGGAATAATTTGTCTTCGACAAATTCCTATTTTTATTCCAATTATAAAGGCTAATTGTGGTTTAATTTTCACAATGACATGTTTGGAGGAAATTGATCAATACGGGTTTGAGAAGATATAAACTTTATCTGTCAAGAATAAATCACAAGCACATAGTCACAATCATTTCATGAGATGAGGTAAAATAAAAAAAAGTATTCCAACTGTGTATTATCACAGTGACTTCAGACAGTTTGTGTCATAATGAAAAAAAAATCCATTCATTTATTCAAGGCAAAAACTATATCCTTTTAGAATGTGTCTTTGATTTAATTATGAAAGTGCATGTAGATACAGACAAGAAAATAAGATAAACTGTTTCCCTAATTTAACATTTAGAAAAAAGAAGATTTTGATGTAGCAGATTTGCAATCCTCCTTGTTTCATCTTTTTAACAGCTGCTTCTTAATATTGTTTCACATTGATGAAATGCCAGGATACCACATCAGTCTCAATGTGTGCATTAATTGTAATTAACAACATTAATGCATGCTTAGTCAAGAGCATTAACCTTATTACATACTGGGAAATGAAGCAAGTGGGTGTTGTATGAGATTAACTGTTTAATTCCATAAATTATTTGATTAAATGTGATTTAAAAGAATTTAGGATTCCCCTGCACAGTGAATATAACATGTACTAATCAAAGTGCTGTACAAGCTGCCAAAGTAGGTTGAGAAAATGTTATAGACATGTGACCATCGTGTCAGCATCCTCCACACATGGTAACACACATTAGGCTATATACCATCCATAATATATTTGTTAATATTGATATAATCCACATGTGGAAGGGTGTATTATGAAATCCACATTTGTACTGTGGCTTTTCCATCATTATCAGTGGCCTTAGGTTTCAAAGTTGTTTCATTTATTATTTCGTGGAGGATGGATTTGAAAATTTAATAGGATGGGGTAGATTAAGCACTTTAAAAGTGAGTTTATTTGTCTACAAAGCAATCAAGACAAATATCCATGATATGATTTGATTATCTCTTTCTTCTTGATGGCCGTTAGTGGTTGCATTTACCCTGCAGTTATAATTTTCTCAAAGTACGCTCAGCCGCTGTGTTCTTTTGAAGTACAAACAGGATATCCATTGAATCAAAGGAGCTTCTGATATGAGATTGATGACAATATCAATAAAATAATTCAACATCCTAGCCCTCCTTGAAGACCTATTAACCAGGATTTTTATTCATAAATTCTGCCGTTCACACTACAACCGCCTTATCTAATCTTTTCATATGGTTTCAGTTTGTGGAAATAACAACATTAAAGGACCAGTTTGCGAGCTTTTCAGGACTTAAAGCTGTATCTCATATCCTCCCTCAGTAAATGGAGCTCAGCTGGCTGATGTGTTCCCTGAGTGGAGGAACTTCATTTATGTGGAAGGAATAATTGATGAATGAGGGAGAGCTGCTAACCTCTGTCTCTAGTCAACGTTGGTCTTTGGCATCTGATGTCGTCCTCATTAATTTCTCTGTAGCCGTCCTCTGACTCCTGGTTGATGGTTTTTGTCTCTTTGACAGTGCTGTGTGTGACCACGTTGATCAGCTGATGTTGTGCCTTTGCAGTCATCATTCAGCTTTTGTTTAGGGTTTTTTTTATTTTTTTTTTATAGATGTCCTGTCTCTTGCAGTCCATACACCACCTATGTCCACTCAATGGAGCCCTATATTTCAGGAAGTACAGATCTTAAATGCTCTGGAAACATATGTCCTGTCCTAAATGATCACATAACGATGTATAAAAGTTTGAATAGGTTTTCAGAGTTTGTTGGAGAGACTTGCCATATTAAAGTTTGCCCAAACTCTATGAACTGGTTCCAAGTGTCCAGAAGGTGTCACTGACCTCTGTGGACCAACTCAGTATTTGAAGACACTTGTAAATGTCTTTGCATTTGTCAATGAAGTGTGACCAAACCACACCAATACACTTGTTGTTCATTTAGTTGTGAGTTTTTATTGTAAAGAAGATTTGTTTTCAGCAACTTCCCAGCACCAACGTGGGGCAACATGGTGACATCCAGTGGTGGGGTTGAAACATGCACCATCAATAGTCTTTTCTGGCTGGTTGAAGAACCGACAGTACAGTGGCCAGTCAGTGTTGGTTTGTAGAGGCACAGCGGTGCAGCATGGTTGCACTTCCTGTATGGATAGGGAAGGTTCCTATACAGTAACAGAAGGAAAACAGGTGATAGATACAATGACAACATAGGCCTACTTATATATCATATATAATTTCTGCCAAAGGTGAGTCCCATTGTCCATTAAGACACATAAAGTGTCAAAAAGCAAATAAATATACTTAATATCCACCTAGTATCTTTTGAAAAATGTTGTTTAACATTTCACACAGTTGTTAAAGGTCAATAATTAATTTATAGGCTTGAGACACTGTGATAATAACATATTTAATCTCTTTTATTGCATCCAGGATAAGAGCTGCTAAGGCGCTCGACACTGTAAATACCATAATAGGTGCTAACAAGTCAGGTTTTCTGAGCCATGTGGTGATAACATGAAACCAGCTTTCTGTGACATCCATTTATGGCTAACTGTGGGAGTGAGCATTAGGTTTCCCTACAATGACCGAGAGTAATGAAATGGAATAATGTGTGGAAGGACGCAGTATTTATGTCTGTTTGGCACCAAAGATTTGCAGAGCCACTTTGATGCATCCTTAAAGAGACTGTGGTTCAAACCTTTCCGTTTAGCAGCTCCTCTTCAAGGTCTGCTGTGAGGTTTGAAAGCATCAGTGAATATAAGTTGAGCTGAAATCACATTATACGCATGCATGCATGCATGCATGCCATTAGTTGCGGAATAAATTGTTTTCCTCAAGGCTGTTTTGCAATGCAATAAACTGATGAGCTCAAAAGGAGTTACAATCGATTTAGTGAATTGATCACCCTCTGGCTACTGCCAGGATGCAAACAAATCCCTGAATCTTTTTGTCTGGGGAGACTGAGGCTGGCATAAATTATTTGATATTTAAATAAAAAAGGAGTGGGTTGCCATGCCTACATCTTTTCTTTGTTAAATTGTATTTCCAGGGAGACAGAAACTTTTTGGTACCTCAGAGTCACAGGAGGCAGATTTAAACTTGCATTAGATGAATTAAATTGCTGTATCATGATGTTGACCTATTGTATGTCACAGTGGCATGCTTAATACTTTCATACTTGGGACTTGAACCAGCGATCCCTTTGTTTACGTCCTGTTCTCTACCTCCTTCAGAAGTCAATAGTTGTCCTAAGTTATAACTCTCCATGTGTCCTAAACCTGCTATTAAACTCCACTGAATCCCACTTTAACGCCACATTGGAGGACATTGTTCTCCGCCCCCTCCGCCGCCCCCATCGTTTAGCCTGTCAGCCAGACAGCCCAGTGGCTCAATGAAGATTAATTATGATCCCTCTGTCGACAGGGTGGCCAGAGTAATGAGATGTGCCACATGGCGAGGCGGCGGCGCATTGTTTCCCTCCCTGTCACGTACAGTATTCTATCTTATCTCCATGCCACTCTGCAAAAGGTCCACCCTCGCATAATGTCACTCACGGCAGCAGATGGCGAGGAGAGACGGGATATACAGTATACGCCCGCCAGTAAACACACGGCACAGTTAACAACCTCATTATTATTATGTTTGTGGAATACCAGTGCATTTTGGTGGCGAATTTCAGTGCTGTCATTCTGTTGAAAGGTGGAATTGAAGCTAGAGAAAGGAGGCGTCCGCTCATCGTGCTGTTATTGAGCGAGGTGATGAAAGGAAAACGATATTAATGTTTCTCCTGGAAAAAAATAAAATATATATTTTCTTTTTTTCCAGCCTGTACTTTTCCAAGCTCAGCAGTTCAGTTGCTGCCTGGCAAGTGTCAGTGTTCTTGTTCTTCAAATACAGCAATTTCTTTTCAAAACAGAATCTGCTTTAAGGAAGCCTGGATACTGGAGTGCGCTGCTACCATTACTACAGTCTGTGCTCTATTTTTTTTCTTTTTTTTTGCTGTAATGATGTTTTCCTCATTATTTTCTTCAAAAGCATTTCATATTAGGCCTCCTGAAATCCTTCATTTTTACAAGGGTTAGGGTTGTTTTCTCCATCCCAGCACTTTTCCTTAAAGGTCCCATATTTTACACATTTCCTGTGTATCATTTGAAGTGTTGGCCCATGATGTATTGGTGGTTTTTATGAATAAAAAAATAACTCAGTGTAGTTTTACACCTTCTCCTTTAGAGCTCTAGTAACAGAGACTGCCTTGTAAAAATAAGCCTGCAGGTTATTTATGTAGTTGTTATGACCCGTAGTTATGTTTTGTAGTGGTGATAATGGGGGAAGCAAAGTGAAAAGTGTGATGATGTACTGAAAAGAGAGAGTATGAAAGAGACAGAGTCCATGTATGGAGGCTGTCATCACCAAAAACAGGAACATGGCAACAGTGTTTCTATTATTCATGATAAAACCTGTTTATTATAGGACGAATCGCCTTGTTGTTTACAACTACTTCCGGGTAGAAAACCAGAATGAGAACAATAGTGACGGACGCGAGTTTCGCTATATATAAATTTTTCATGTCACTATATCGCCGTTTAGACTAATCTGATGTTTGTAAAGTTTATAAAAAAAGCAGGGTGGTTGTGCGCACATCCAATGCCTATTTTAGGCCAGGTGCCGGACAGTCAGGATAATTGCAAAGAAAAAAGGGAATATCCACACACTGATTTCAGCTCCCATTTATTGGATAGCCTACTTGCTTACAACGTTTCGACCGATGTGGTCTTCAAGACCGTGTTTGGACCGAAACACGGGTCTCTCAGTCCCTCTGCTCTGCTGACGTGGGGACGAGGACCAATAAATCCATGACGAGGGCGGGGGCTGCTAACTCCATCGGCTGACAAGACGTTATGGTGCGTTCAAGGCAACCCGTAACTCGTGTTTTTCCGACCTGTGAAGTCGTACCAGTTCGATCTGGTACGACTTCACGGGTCGGAAAAACACGAGTGGCCGTTATAGTGACTTTCACAGGCAACAGGTCGGAGAAACGCGAGTTACAGGTTGCCTGGAACGCTACAAAGTCGTAAGTCGTGACTTGAAGCCGTAACTTACGGTTTCAAAAGCCTGCCTGGAACGCAGCATTAGCCAAAACAACCGGATCGCTTACTTCTGCTTTAACACATATAACAACACCACATGTATAACCCAAAATTAATAAATACAAAAGATAAACAAATAACCTTTTCCCTCTCTCCACCTGTCAGGTAAGTATCTAATTGAGTGAATATAAATTTAGCTCCTATATTATTTGATTCAAATATTTTGTTATTACTAACTCTATTTAGTTTCTTACCTTCAGGTGGTTTATCTCACTCTCTAATCAGTAAATTAATAGATAAAATAATAAACAACATAATAATAATTACAACAGTAGTATCAACACAGCACATAAAGTGTAAAATCATCAGCCAAAGGGAGCAGAGAACAGCTGACCTGAGTAAGTTCAGTCAACTCTGAGCAAGTTCACTCTGAGTAAATGATGTGCGTGAGGAATAGAACAAGTAATTATCAGTGGAGCTTCTATTTTAATTCAGTGGAGCTAAAGAGATTGATGTGAGACATTAATGCACATTTATCTAAACAACAGCAGCAGAGAGTCTGAGCGAGATGAAAAGAATCAGTCATTGAAAACTACTACATTTTATTCATCATTGTCCACTGGACCTCATTTATCAGATTTACTTTCTTAACGGATGTGGAGCTGGACTTTACTGTCAGGGGGAATAAATCTGTTCAGTTGTGACAACACTCTGCTGCAGAAGATTAAAATTTAAATAAAACAAATCTAGAAAAAAGTTAAAGATGTATGATGGTCACCTCAGATTCTGACCCAGGAACAGCGTCATGCGTGTGTGAATGTTCAGATGTCTACACTGAGAAACTTTGTAAAACATCAATGACTGTGTTCCAACACGTAGCAAAAGTCAACAGTCAATGAAATAATGTTTTAAAATATTGTCAGCCTGTATTCAGACTCTGACTTTGAGTCTTTTCAGCAGCAGCAGCAGCAGCAGTTCTGTCTGCTTCACTCACTGCAATCAATCAGAACATGATCATTCTTTATTGATCACAGACTGTTTGAAACTTTTTTTTTATTCATTCACAGAAAATAATTCATAGTAAATGTTTCAGTGCAGGGAACTGATTGTCTTGTCTTGAGCTCATCTCTGTACCTGTTTGTGTGTTTTTTAATGAGAACTGCTGGCACATTGCATTACACAACTTTCCAGCAAAAACATGGTGTTGAATCAGTGGTGCAATGATGTTATTAAGACAGTAATATGTGCCAACACAATGGAGTGTGTTCACAATGTGTTGCTAGATTACAATACTGCCATAGAAAGTTGGAACCTCTTTGTGACATGTTTTGTATAGTGTTTAGTGTGTCACAGCTACTGATTTTTCTGCTGTTGAAGTAGAAAGAAAATTATGGACATGCCCTAAAGTAGTACTCACTTCATACCATATGCTTTGGGATGTTGAAATAGAGGTTTTAATTTGAATTGAATCCATCTGTAATATCTAAATGTCAGACATCTGATTGTTTGATCGTAATAGAGGTCATGTTGGTGAGGACAGGTGGCGGGTAACAAGCTGATGTCTAGTCAGGACTCTAACCTTCTCCCATCAGAACGTCTTTAAATGAATCTGCTCCAATCTTTGATAGGGACAGCATGAAATGATGAGGAGATGAGAGAGAATATCTATCAGCGAGCAGGTTGGTTTCACAGAGTTAGTTACCGCGGCAACCGAGTCAGAGGTATAGTGATCTCTGTTTCTGAAGCGGGGAAATGATGTGCCCCTCATCTCAGGGTTAAGAAAGTCATAATTTTCTCGAAAGCCAGGTTCTGGAGGAGATGAGGGAAATGAGCGAGGCTTCAATGTAAAATGTTTCAGTCTTTTATTGGCAGCTGCAGAGAATGAGAATCACCTATAAAATTCATTATGCACCACTTAGGTGTGACCACACATTATGACCCCATAGAGCCTGTAAACACAGTTTACTGCTGCTACCTGATTACATTAGTGTCTACTGGCTTTATTTGTTTTCAATTAATCAAGTTTAATTGAGTTCCTTACACTTGTATTTGTTCAACAAAAATGACGTGGATTAAGGTCTTATATAATAATTAATCAGTGGTGCAATCCAGAGCTGGTGAGTCAAAGGTTAAAGGGATATTCCAGTGTAAGTTTAACCCAAAACACACCATGACAGCGAGTAAGACCCCCCCCTTCCAGAGATCAAGTTTGCCGACCGCAAACTTCGTTGTAGCAACTTCAGCAAAGACCGCGCAACAGCAATACACTGCTGTCTATGTCTCCACCAGCCAACCGCCATCAAAAAAGCCACTCATAGCCGTAAATAATGCTCAGAACAGAACCAAACGTCATCAACACAAATAGTAAAGGACCTACTGTAAATGCAAAAGGTCAGAAGGTAAGACAGTTCTAAACAGACAAAGTCAATATACAGCTAAACTAGGTAACATTCGGAATGAGGTCACAGAACAAGCTGTAAGTTAACAGACAAGCAACTGAAGAGGTGCAAAACAAGACTATAAATACACAGGAACTAATTATGTTGATAGAAAACTGTTTGATGTGGATGTCATTGTACACATAGCAACATAACAGCCTCAGCTGATCAGATACTGGAATCACCACATGTGCAGAGAAAGATCTGTTTTTTTAAAGCTTTAAAAGTTATCTTACTTGGATCTGCCCTTGGTCATTAGATACTGGTGCTGTTAAAGGGATAGTTCAACATTTTGGAAAATTGGCCCATTGCCATAATCCCTATAGTCATAGCAGTAGGTTTGTTACCTTTAATTGTCAGTGCAAGCTATTTTTAGAACGGCCGAGCCGAGTTTCCCTCATCAAACTCATCAGATACACAATCCAACAACTCCAAAACTTCTCTGGTGGACAAGTTGTGACCTGCACATTCACCACACTATGAGATAATAACGGAATGTTACAAGACAGAGTTGTTTTAGAGGTAAATTCATGCAAAACCGCTGATGCGCGTTGCCTTCAGGGGCAGTTTTTCAGCAAGCAGTCTCTGCATTTGCCTCGAAAACAACTTTGTCTTGTAACGTTCTGTTATTATCTCATAGCGTGGTGAATGTGCAGGTCACAACTTGTCCACCAGAGCGTTTTGGAGTTGTTGGATTTTGTATTTGATGAGTTTGATGAGGAAAACCAAGAATTCCATTAGCCTCTGTAACATAGCTCTGAGCAGCTCGCAGCTCTGCTCCGCCGTTCTAAGAATAGCTTGCACCGCCAATTAAAGGTAACGAACCTACTGCTGTGACTATAGGGATTATGGCAATGGGCCAATTTGCCAAAATGTTGAACTATCCCTTTAACACAGCACACATTTTACACCAACTGCTTCATTTTTCTTCTATTTTTTTTGATGGTATCAAGATAACGCCTATTCAATGGTATGAAAACAGTCAAATTGGGTGTTTTTTTTAGAAGAAATAATAATTACCTTGAGTGTCTGTTCACTGCTGCAGTTTACAGATTGTACAGTTCATATTGATATAGATCATGTGTAAGTGAGATCAACTGATACAGATCATTTTTACCATGCATTGTAGTTGTTTATATTTTGTACATACACATGCACTGTACACACACATCCATATGAATGTGTATTGTATATAATACAGGCTGTAAAGATACTGCACCAAAGCAGAAAATGAAACAATTCAGCCGGCACCACCTGTCATAATCATCCTCACTGATAAAATGCCTGCCTGACCTTATTTTCATAAAGCAAATGCTACTAATTGTAATACTGCAGATAAATCAATTGATTGCTTTTCACTAAGATGGCAGTCCTTTCCTGTCTCAGCAAGTCTCCGGGATGGGAAAACTACCTTTAACTGACTTTTCTTTCTTTTAATTAAAAAGCTCATTAAAAGGAGATGAATTGGCTGATAATATCACTACCTTTTTCCTGACCTCAATTTGGCTCCGCTCACCTTTGCAAATGAGTCTGGAGAACCTGTCTGTGCATGAAAACTCACTTTGTTATAACCCATCAAATTAATTCATTAAATCCGACTGAGGGTTTTTCCTTTCTTAATTCTGAATGGCCCCTGGCGGAGCCCGGAGCACGCCGACAGTGGTGAGTGTTTGATAATGGAGGTGAAATCTGATTTGGCGTAAAAGTGGTGACAGTGTGATGTATGAAATGTTCCGGGGGAGGAGACGCTCAGGTGTGATGAATAAAGCTGGAGATGGTATCAAAGGCCATTTCTGCAGGTTGTTGAATGAGAACATGATGGCTCCAATTAGTATCAGCAGATTACAACATGGCAGAGTTTTGGCAAGTGGCAAGCAGGAGGTGTCCAGATTCTTTATTAAGAGCATAGTGTTTTACTGTATACTTTTAATGCAGGAGTGGCATTTTACAGGTTGGACAGATTTAAAGCCCCAGTATGTAACTTATGTGGCTTTTTATTAGCAAAAATCAAATATGTCTTTCATAAATACGTATTTCACTTAAGTGGAATCACACCCGCATACAAATGAAAGCTTTCTCGTACCTTAGAATGAGTTGTTACAAATACATAAGTGGGCGACGCACCGAACCGAGGCGGCCATGTTGCATCGCCATTTTTTTTACGTTGAATGGCAGCGTGACCGTAGGTAACCATGGAAACTCAGCGGAGCTGTCGGCTCGGGGAGAAAGTTTTCCAGGTAGCGCCTGTTAAAACTGTCACCACTGTGTAGTGTGAGGAAGGACAGAGGCACTACATAGACGCTTGTTTATCCTGTTACATGCAGCGTCTGTTGTCTGTCTGACGTCCGCCCGATTTCACGTGAATGCAAGAATACGTTCCGGTATGCAACCGCACCGCTAGATGGGGGGAATTCCTACATATTATACCTTTTTAAAGTAAATTACCATAATTCATTTGAAACTTCCTGCTTAGCCCTTTCCTTTTCTTTTCTCATTTTGTCTTTATCTGATCATTTCATGCCACTATTATAGTATAAGCCTAAAACACCCACTTTAAGAGGAAGAAGAGACATTTATTGGCTTTGCAACTGAATCCATGATGCTAATGTCAATAGATTCTCATCGAAATGCGGCCGTCAAATATTAGAAATTAACCAGTTAACGCACGCCGTACCGCCCACGGTACGGCTCCAGAAGGTGGCGCTAGCATCAATTACTCCCGAACATTTTTAACAGCAGCCCTTAAGCATATATATTCATGTTATACATTGTTAGAAAGCTTAGATCGCCCCGATCAATTCAAGACCACCCATGATTTTTTTGGTTGCTCACAGCCCTAACAGGATTAGCAGTTAGGTCGGCTAGCCGCTAAGCTAACGTATGATGCGTACATACCTTTCAAGTCTTCCCTTTATCCACAGCTGATCTACAGCGACCATCTTATGACACAAGACCGTTTGTACAGCTTGCCAAGTACCCATGCTTGTGAAATATGAAATCCGTTTCCTTCTAACCGAAGTATTTTCCTCAATATGTCCATGTGTTTAGTCCAATGCGTAACGTAATACACGCGGATCAAAACAAAAACCGGCCCCGTTACCGCATTTTACGAGTTGCACGGCGATCTGTGACTACATGTGACTGAATGTTTACATCTGTGAGGTCTTCCTGCTTCAAACGACACCACTCAGTAGCCAATCGGTGGCGAGGATGAGCCGGGACATGTCTCGAAAGCCAATGAGGACACGTGACGATGAGACTGACAACGTGACTTTGATTGACAGCTGCTTGAGCCAATAGAAATTGTCCGTGAAATGAAGCCGTTAACCTTTTAGCCAATAGTCTGAGGTTTTCAACAGTGTATGACACTACGCCATCACGTTTGGTTGCTGATAAACAAACCCCCGTGTATCCGACGTGCGCGCCACCCGCTCCGCCGCATAGAAATACACAATGCAGATAGGCGTATAGTTCTATAATCCACTGCTTTTAGGGGTGCGCCCTCTACTGCGCGCCAGGAGTTTAGCAGTTGTATTTTTTTTGTTTCTTTTGGTCTTTTGACTTGAAATTTGGACTGCAGGAAGCCAAGACCTGTGGCTGTGGCCTAATTGTGTCTATAGCCTGCTGAGAGGTCCCTGAATGTCTGTACCCATGTCATTCTATAGGCAAACCTATGGGCGGGGAAACAATTTAATCATTCTAACCTTTGCCATTTTTGTCAGTAAAGTCACAGAATCAAAAAAACACCTTAACAGTAACCCTGAGAGTGTTACCTTTACAATGATACCAGGCACATCTCTGAATCTTAATCTATGTGGGATCTGTGCTGCTCACAACTTGGGCATGGCGTTATGGCAAAAAACATGAAAAATAGGGGCGTGCATTAAGAGGTTTTTAAGCCTCAAGATAAACAGTGGTGCCATTAAACCATAAAAGAAGAACGGTGTGCAACGTGATGATGTCATTAAAAGAGGACCAGTGAAACCTCAAACGATCAGGAAGTACAGTAGTGATGAAATATGACATTTCTGTTTGACAACTGTTTTTATAAAGATGGAAATGATTTTAGAGCTTATCCAAAATGATTATGATCAGACAATTATGTAATAATTGTGACAGACCATGTATAAGGTATACACTCAATACACAAGGTAACTTATAAGGTGCACAATAAAGGTGTGCTTGTTCAGTAGTGTAGGTTAACTCATACTGAGTCCACAGCAGTACATCACTCAGCTTCAGTGCTGGTGCATTCAAGGTGGATTTAGTTATCACTTTAAACTAAGCCGACATTTAAAAGCAAAGCATTCAGGTGCAGCGCGATACATTTTTCTTTGACTAGAGCTGCAGTTTCAATGCCATTTGATCAAACATGAATCTCGCTCTTGAGAAGTTGGAGGTTAAAGATCACAATGTCAGAATCACCAGTTTTATAGAATATAGAGTATTATTTTGCAACCTCATAATTGTAATAAAATATGTACTTTGAAACACATTGAAATAACAACCAACTACCTACAGTAGCTGACTGTTTTTCACAAGGTCAGATTCACATCTATTAAATGGATGGAAGAATACTGGGATGACATGAAGGGAGTGAGGACTCGGGTCACAGTCTGCAGCGTGGACACTGACATGACTTCAAGTCATGTGGAATGAAAGAGCTTCTGAATACATGAGCAGAAGGAAGCAGCTCAGTGAGATTCAGAGATAAAAGATACAACTTCAGGCTTCTATGATGATACAGTACATGCTGTTACAATATATACAAATATACAGATATACCACTGTAACCTTAACACACTCAGAGATAATAAGCAGCACTTCAACAACAGTGCACAGAGCCTCCAGTGTTATGGAGTACAGTCCTCCATCCTTCTGCTTGTGTGGCTCCACTCTGTGCAGGGTCTCAGGTCTTCATACTGACTAACAAACACCCTTTGGGACTTTGCAGTAGATAGATGTTGACTTGGATTGTGCTGTTACCTTATTTTATTTATTTACACTGCAACAACTTTGGATAATTTAAGGAATTTGGAAAAAAAAAAAATCTGATGTGAACTCAAAGAGACCATCCCTCAGGTTCTTTTCCTCATGCACCATACAATCAACAGCATTTTCACTCCAGCCAGTAACAGATACAAATGTGACAGCTCCCGGGCCGCCGGACTTCATTACTTCAGTTGATAATAAGTTCTCTCCACCAACTCTGCACACAGAACAGCACTATCCCCAAACTTTCCTGAAACATTAAACCTGAAATATAGTGAAGCCGTGACTGGACTCAAACACACTTTTTAACACCATAATCAAAAGGGAGCTGGTAGTTAAAAGTTTTCAAAAGTTCCAGTTCGCCGCACCGTGTTCTGTGCATCTGCGTGTCTTAGATTCTGTGCACCAATTAATGTTTTCATAAATAGTTGATTTCTGCAGGGTATTAATAGTTAGAATCAGTGGGTGTGTGGCCTGGAGGAAGGAGGTGATTTGTGCTACCTTGAGGCAGCGAGCCTCCTGCTCCACAGTCATGTAAAATGCATGGCCTTTCTCATTTAACAGTCTGTGCCTCAGCTCCCTCACACCGGCCACTCTTCAGTAGGTTGATTGGCTGGTGGTAGCAAGCCATGGCCTCAACAGGTAAAAATAGACCGACCTGAGCTCCACCAGCTGCTTTACATCTGGAGAAACCATTTCTGCGCCTCAGATCAAAACTAGCAGTGTGCTGGTCTCTGTACTTTTAACCCTTCTCTGGTGTTCAGGTCACCAGTGACCCGTTTTCAGGTTTTAAATGCATACAAGTGCCACATAAATTTGTTTCTAACATCAAGGCTTTTTGACTTTGTCAGGAACCTCAATTTAAACAAAATAAAACAAAACATTTTTTTTCACAAAATTCTAAAATGCTGGTTAAAATTATGACATTGTGGTGTTCGGGTCAATTTTGACCCGGTTATAACGATAAGAACAATAATGAGAGTTCAAACTGAAATCATAAGTGCAAAACTAACTTTTTCATGGATAAGGAAGCCTAACAATGTAACAAAGAGATGAGAAACAAATGGGATGATAAATAACTGTTTTAGTGTGTTTTACAGCTGATTGAAGACTCGGGTCTAAACTGACCCTAACACCATAGATGGTAGCAGAAAGTTGACAAGAGGAAGGTTCAATTGAAGCCAAGGGGTATACTGACAAAAAAGGCCCAGGGGCCCACACCAAAAAATATTAAAACCAATATTTTCATGGATGAGGAGCCTAACAATGTAACCAAGAGAAGATTGATAACAGATTGGATGAAAAAAAATGTATTTAGTGTATTTTACAGCTGATTTAAAACACGGGTCAAAAATGACCCGAACACCATAGATGGCAGTTAAAAAGCTAACACAAGACAATTAAGCTTTCCCTTGCCATGATTGCGACACTCATCACAAAGCCCGTTCTTTTACATTAGTGATGCCGGCATTGCACTGCATTTAATCCGTGGCCTGGGCGAACTGCATCATAGAAATTAGCATTCTGATTAACAGCGGATGAGTTGCAGGTGAAATAATGAGGAAAATATTATTTAAGTGTGAATATATTGTGAGCTTAATTTTCTGTCAGCCACAAATTGGACTGTTGAACTTGTTATGGTTTATTATTAATTTTAGGTAGTGGTCAAGGAAGTTTTTAAGCTGTTTGTGCTCATGAAGCAGCAGACACATTCTGTATTAATTTGAGCGGATTAAAATGTCAAAGTGTCTTAGAGCTATTATAAAAATGTCTGCAGCCACTTTCATTTGACCAAACAATAAATGTTTGCGCATGTGTGAAGGTCTCATATTTGACACCTTTGCAGTGTTTTATTGGCTTATCCATAAAGTAATATATCTGCAGTGTAGTTTGACATCTCTCTCAGCTCTAATAAAATCAGCTTAGTGTCAGCCAATCAGAAGAGCAGCTTTGAGGTTGAATAAATGTTGGGTGTCAAATATGCCGCCAATTCCTCAAGTGTGAAAATTACATAGAACACATACAGTAAGAAGCATAATATTGTTGAAATTGCATATATTTTTCTCAGTAAATTTCAGGTTGTATATTATATGTTTTGTAAAAGGATTATTCATTAATGGATTAATTAAAACAAAAGGAAAAAATAGAATTCTTCTTATTTATAGGTTATTATGCTATCATTTTACTGGTCTGGCCCACTGGAGATGAAATTGCACTGTGTGGCCCCTGAACTAGAATGGGTCTGATTGACACCCCTGAATTAAATCAGACAATGCTAGGTGCTGGGTCAAGGCAAAGATGAAGTAGTCCTGACACTTGGTTTTAAAGGGGTATTCCTCTTCTTGTAAAGTTTAAGCAATGATAAATACTGTACAGTATATGAATACACAAACTTTAACCAGGTGCAGAGATGGGACTGAATGTAATGTAGTTTGCTGGAGAAGCAGACAGGAGGGAGATGATGGTGCAGGCTGCTGCACCGGGGCGATCACCACACACAACAGCATTCATCTCTCCTGCTCTCTCTCTCTCTCTCTCTCTCTCTCTCTCTCTCTCTCTCTCTCTGAAGAAGTGGCATTTAGCACATCAGACATTTCCTTGATGTTAAACTGTCAACATATAAAAGAAATAAAAAACTGCTCCCAAGTCCCAAAGACTTGAGTCGAGCCTCAGGTCTTTTGAGGACAAGTTTCAGAGTGTGTGACCTGAGTGTGACCTGAGTCCTCGTCTCTGCTGTGGAAGTGGAAAGTTGTATTAGCAGGAACTGAACTGACTTCACCAGGCATGTCATCAGCACATTAGTCATTTTATGAACTAACTGCATGCACAATTGCATTAGATCTGACTGAATTCATGCACATTAAAGGGATAGTTCAACATTTTGGCAAATTGGCCCATTGTCATAATCCCTGTAGTCATAGCAGTAGGTTTGTTACCTTTAATTGTCGGTGCAAGCTATTTTTAGAACAGCGGAGCAGAGCCGTGAGCTGCTACGCTATGAAGGCTAATGGGATTTGTGGGTTTCCGTCATCAAACTCATCAAATACACAATACAACAACTCCAAAACGCCTATGGTGGACAAGTTGTGACCTGCACATTCACCACGCTATGAGATAATAATGGAACGTTACGAGACAGAGTTGTTTTAGAGGTAAATTGATGAAAAACCGCTGATGCGCGTCCCCCTTTGGAGGAAGTTTTTGAACAAGCAGTCTCTGCATTTGCCTCAAAAACAACTTTGTGTTGTAACGTTCCGTTATTATCTCATAGCGTGGTGAATGCTATGCTGCAAGTATGTGAAGAACACTGTAGGGCGCAGGAACACAAAGGAGAGTCGTGTCTATAAGTCTGTTGTACTAGTGCGTGCTGGGGAGGTTATGTGCCTATACCCCCTGAGAATGCTTTAGTATGTTACTATGGCAACTGTCCTCAGAGCTGTCACAATGTGACAGCACATCATAAAATCTATTTAGCGTTTTCATTTACCAATACATCATCTTGTTTAGAAATCTATGTCGCCCCTTCAGTTGTATGCACGAGCTGACCCCTCTGTCTAAGATGAGTAATGAATCCATTGCTCTTCCATCTGCACTGTACTGCTTTATGTCCCAGGTTTGCGGTCGCAAAGATTACAGTGTTCATATAGAAACCTTGCGAGTGTTTTTTTTTTCCTGTAACCAGAGGACACCTCTCCCTCCTGCTTTCTCTTAATATTCAGTGTCCTGAATAACCGCTGGAGCACAGCGTTCCTCCCTGCTTTTATATGACAGAAATGTCAAGTGGTCGAGGCTCCACACTCAACACTAGGTGATGTATTATCTCTCAAGTTCAGCCTTTGGGATCTTTATTAAAATATTTCCCTTTGCCAATTCATCATTAAATGTTGGCCCTGTCCAACAAAGTGCTGTGTTAAATTTTGAATGGAGTCACGGTGTGCTCCCTCCATTCAGATGAGCACGCTGATACGACGGGCTAAATTAAAGTAAAACATCTTTGTAGCCTAAAAACCCACTGTAAGTGCTCAAAACCATGAGTGTATATTTTAAGGTTACATCAGTTAATCCACAATATACTTGAATGTCACAATAGAGGAGGAAATTAATGTTTTCTCTTGTAACAGGAGACGTTTAATGGTTCCTTCATCAAAACTGTCATACTTCACTTGAAGGTTGTTAGCTACTGTGTGACACAAGATCCAGTACTGCTCTGTGTCACTTAGTGAATGTATTGGTGCATGTGTGGAGTGTATTAATGCAGCAGATAACTGTAATAATCTTTCAAATGTAGATAAGCACCACATTTATCCCATTGAAGCTATTCATTTGGAGAATCCCATTAGTTATTTGACATTTCAAGCAGGCTGGTATTTTGCCCGGAGGATATGCATTAAGTTTTACACGTGGGTCAATGATTTTGCAATTGAATCCTATGTTTTTGACTCTAAAGATGTCTAATTAACTATTATTAATGCAGATGGCCCTTGCACTGATTGCAATAACTCAAGGGGACTTCATTTGTAAAATGTGAGAAAACTTTTTAAAATGTCTACACTTATATGTTGTTTAAAAGTATGCTTTTCGATGTTAGACGTTTTTTGTCATATTTCATAAATATGTCAATTTATGATTTCCTTGAAAAGTGTCTATGTTGTGCTACATTGCAAATCTACAGTCTTTAAACTGTCATGTAGTGTCACAAATGTACTGATTAACAACAATCAGATCTTATGTAGTGTAGGGCTGCCCCCAAATAGTTGACCAAGCACTGGTCGACCAAAAAATCATTAGCCGACCAAAATTTCATTGGTCGATTGGTCGCAGGAAAAAAAAAAAAACATTTGGAGCCGTGTCTTGTCAAAATTAAGTCAAAATCAATGACTGAACTGTATATGAAAGGTTATGGGGCTTTTATTTTGAAGGGCCAGATACAGGAAGTCGTGACGTGACACTTTTTTTTTACACGGCACGGCAGTCTCTCTCGTATCACCGCTGTCACCATTAGCGGTGCTGTCTGAGCCCCGGTCCCGTCCCACAGCGCTCACCGGCGGTCAGTCTCAGTGTCACGGAGCGGATCCATGATAGTCCCCGCTGCAGTCAGAGACCCGCACCCATAGACATATGTCTATGCCAAGGGGGCAGTTGTCTGAGAAGTGAAGCTCACTTCCGTGTTCAAAAAACTGCAATCCCCCCGGCTTCCTCTGGGGGCTGGTGTCAGAAGGGAGCATTCCCCATAGACCCCCATGTTAAAATCGCCGATTTTACATCCTCAATAAACATGTTAAAAGCCTGGTGTCAGAATGTTTTTTTGTCTCAATCGATAGTTTCTACCCCCGCACACACTCTGAGGGGGGGGAATTTTTTTTTAACTCTACCGTTTTACTGTTATTAGGTTAAAACCCTGGCCAATTAGGGCGCGGAAATGTTGAGTGACAGGTCCGAGCAGCTCCGTGGACAGCTGCTTCGAGGCCAGTGGGCGGGTTCTCGGCCGGCCAATCCAACATGGCGCTGTTCAGGCCGCCATATTTGAGTCACAAAAACGACTCCCCAAAACCAATGGGTGACGTCATGGGTGCTACGTCCATTCTTTTTACATTCTATGGTCTATGCCCGCACCGCTCCACGCCGCGGACCCCCACCCCCGCACCCCCGTCATACAGCCTGAGCTCAGTAACTTTTTACCCTCCTCATCTACTGTGTTTATTGGTGATAAACGGGCATTCTGCCGGTAATAACGGTGAAACCCGACCGGCTTGTTGTTGAATCTCGGACCCAACACGGCCGGAGTCACGAGCATTAATTAATTAATTCTCAACCTGACCGCGGGCAAAAAAAAAAAAAAAAAAAAAAATTTTCCCTCAAGGTGGGGGGTCGCATTAGTTGACTAATCGCCATAAGTGACGACTACTGGTCGACCAACAAAATCTGTGGTCGGGGGCAGCCCTAATGTAGTGTCTATCTCAGTGCTACTTGTTCTGTATTTTTACCATTTAGTGCAGACAAAGTCAAAGGTGTCTGCACCAAGTTCAGCTGCTCTTAGTCACTATATATATACAGTAACATATGGCTGAGAATCACAGCGTAGATGTATCACAAATACAAAAGATTTTCAAACAAGTGTGTAAGTTTGACTTGCATTTCCAGAGGACATCGTTATCTTTGATGTCCATCGTGATTAAATATTCATTCATCTGCTTGGAAATCACATAGAGAAGAAGATGCTTGTAAGACCTGGACTGCTGGAGGGGAGCGTCTGTCTGAAGGGGGTCCACAGTGTCCAACTTTAGAAGCAACTGTATTAATATGAAGCTGAAAATTAGAAAAATGTCCTTTGGAGAATAGACTTGCATGGAGAAACAAAGAGACTGAGCACCCGGGCTCGGTCATGCCATAGGCAACAATGAAATGTATGCTGTCAGATGCTCAAAGCCTCCACCAATGGAGACCACCTCAGGCTGACAGACCAAAATACAACTCATTTTGATGCTCAGGGCAAGTGGACTTACTGCCTAATCCATCTTTTGCATTTCCATAGCACTTTGTTCATTTTCTTATAATATAAAAAATCCCAAAAGTAAAAACTATTTTAGTTAAACCAAACACAGTATGTTTTATTTGTTTCTTAACAATTTGTTTTGGAAAGCTTTTGGGACAATACAATATAATAATTCATAGAATATTCTCTCGTTTTCGTTCAAGGTTCTTCGACTGTTTTATTATTACATAGAAATAGTTGCAGAGTCTTTTGAAAGTTCTTTGTCTGACTTGA
Organism: Trachurus trachurus; assembly: GCF_905171665.1. Lineage (NCBI taxonomy): Eukaryota > Metazoa > Chordata > Actinopteri > Carangiformes > Carangidae > Trachurus > Trachurus trachurus. The sequence continues at coordinate 2,583,860 of NC_139899.1, forward strand.
ACTATTTGATGTTCCAGGTTTGGCCAGGGATGTTGTCTTAGTGCACTGTCAGATTGAGATACAAACAAGTAGGCGATGTTGTCCAATGAAAGTCTTATCACAGTGATCAGTCTTAATACATAGAGAATGTGAAGCTGACGTCACGCCGCTTTGCGTTGGGGAACGACGGCGCCATCTTTGGAGGAACGCAAACGTAAACAGAGAGTGGGGACTGGATTCAAGACCCAGATTTACTCCCTCCACTGACTTATCCAGACATCGTGAACTATCTCGTTTTTGGTATTAGTGCATATACTACTGTGGCATTTTTTTAGGCAGCAGTACTGTCCCACCATGATTACTTTTAAGCGACTTTGGGGAACTTTTTTTAGGGAGATGAGCAAGTGTTTAACATCCGCGATCCTCCAAAGATGGCGCCCAACGTCCCACGGCGTGACGTAACTTCACATTCTCTATAGGAGAAAAAAAAATCTGTCTAAAAACAATGAACAATGAACTGGAGGCTCTTGTGAAGCGCAGCGAATACATCATGAGTTTACTTTCATGTGTAACATAGAGAGCTGGTTAAACAACAACACTCTGGACTCTTCTGTGGATTTAACTGACTTTCCTGCTGTACAAGAGGACAGAGACACAAAAACGGAAAGGTGAAGGTTGTGCTTGTGAACAACTTGTGGTCAACTCTGGTCGTATCACAGTGAGGGAGAAGCTCTGCTGTCAGGATGTTGAACCGTTGGCAGTAGGTGTTAGACCTTACGATAGCTGTGTCACAATAGACCGAATCGCCTTGTTCTTTACAACTTCCGGGTAGAAAACCAGCATATAATTTGAATGAGAACAGTAGGATCGAACAAGAATTTAGCTATATCATATTTTTAACGCCCTATAACCGTTTAGACAAATCTGAAATGATTGAAGAAACATTACTATTTCTGTGTGTGTTTTGTGTTGTGTTGTATTTATTCAGTTTGGGGGAATCATATTATCTAGAAAGCATCAGTGGCTGCAGCTGACAGGGACAGCTAACGGTAGCTAAGCTAACATCAGGACGTCAGCTGTTAAAACCCTCCCGTTGTGGGACATGACATGAAACTACTCCAGTTAGCTCAGTCATGTTGTAACCATAGACTGTAAAAAGAATGGACGTAGCGTCCGTGACGTCACCCATTGGTTTTGGGGAGTCTGTTTTGTGCCGCTACTACGGGGGTTAGAACCGCGCCATGTTGGATTCTACTTGCCATATTTGGAGCGGTGCGGCCGTTGGCCGGCCGAGAGCCCGCCCACTGGCCTCGTAGCAGCGGTCGCCGGACCTGTCACTCAACGGTTCTGCGCCCTGATTGGCCAGAACTTTAACCCTAATAATAGTAAAACGGTAGAGTTTAAAAAAAATTCACCCCCCTCAGAGTGTGTGCGGGGGTAGAAACTATCGATTGAGACCAAAAAAATAAAATGTACCAGGCTGTAAATATGTTTTTTTAAGCTGTAAAATCGGCTATTTTAACATGGGGCTCGATTGGAGTTGCTCCCTTCTGGAGCCAGCCCCCAGCGACAGCCGAGGGGATTGCAGCTTTTTGAATGCGGAAGTGAGCTTCACTTCTCAGACCGACAACTGCCCCCTTGGTTGTAACTCAGATATCTGCTGGAGAAAATATTTGCCAGACCGTTGCTAGGTAAAACGGGCTGTTGCTAGGGACTCCGCTCTGATCAGAGGACAGCAGAGGAGGAGAACTATGCAGGATATTTACCTTATGCTTCATTTTTACCGTCATTATCAGCATAATAAATGACTTGTAGCTTGTTACAGGGACAGTGGAGGCTCTCTGCCTTCCACACCGCTGCTGCTCAGAGCCTCCGCTGTCACTGCTCTCGTCAAGTTGGAAAAAAAAAAAAAAGAGGAGCTCCGTGGCACCGAAAGTCCGCGACGATAAACGTTTTTATGACAGATAAGACTACACAAATACACCCATCCTAACAAGTATATGATAATCCATTGATCCACCGATTGATTATTAAAAAGGCTTGGTTGGAAACAAACGCATACGACCGGGAGGAGGAAGGAAAACAGCGGAGAACTGAGCCACATGTCGGCTACAGGCAGGTACGAATGTAAACAGAACGTTGACAGAAAGTCATTGTCGAGCCCGTCAAAAAAAATTAAAAATAATAATTCAGACTAAAAAAATGTTTTTAATGGAAAAGCAATACTTTCATTCTGTACCCCTCTAAAGGCCCCATGGATGTATTATTTTTGAAAAAATATAGCTTTTAATAAATATTCTATATTCAACCTTTAAACTGGTAACCGTTAGCCCAGCTAATCTATGATAACCATGACTAATTACAAAAATGTCCGCACATAAATAGGCTAGTAATGTTTGTCCAGTCATTGGTTTTATAAACTTTACAAACATCAGATTTGTCTAAACGGCAATATAGCCTACTGTAGTGACATGAAAAATGAGATATAATATAGTGAAGCTCTCGTCCGTCACTATTGTTCTCAAGATGGTTTTCTACCGGGAAGTAGTTGTAAACAACAAGGTGATTTGTTGATTTGAGAGTGGCAGCTTTTTTAGCTTTTTTACACACAAAGGCTCCTCAGTTTCTTGCATCGATCAGTCCATGTGGCCAGCAGAGCCCTGCTCAGCGGGCGACCACGCCTCGAAGCTGGACACAAAAGCACGACTACCGTGGCTACAGCACAGAACTGATAGCTAGCATGTTAGGGGGCTAATAATTCACAGCATACAAAGACTCTTGGGATATGGGAGGCCACGAAGGGTAGGTGCGTTGTGTCCTCCTACAGTAGAACAGGCAAGAGAAAGCTGTGACATCATCAATCTTCAACTTTATTTAAGTTAAAAAAACACAAATAGTGGGAACATACAGCACACTAGACTGGGTTATTATGGGGATCTTTAGTTTATTTCAGAGCAACGCATTTCGCTTGTGGCTTCTTCAGGCTCAGTCTACAGTACCCCCCAACCACACCCAATCCCCACCGTAACATGATATGAGGAAGGACTAACACTACTAATAATTCATTCTTATTTCTTTCACTTACAGAACTGTTCATGACCTGAAACAATGTAATTATATATGACGGTCTGAGAGACCACTGTGGTCGTTCTACAAGGGATTAGAATGCTGGTGGTTCTAGTGTTAATCTACTGAGGGAACTCTCTCACGTTGCTGCTGTTGTAGTTCATATTCATCCAGGAGTGGAGTCTGAAGTCGTGTGTGATCTCAGTAAGACTGTTGCCAGAGTTCAGACCCAGCACCTTGATCCATTCATTGCAGCATTGAATCATTTTAACCAGTCGCTCTCTCCTCTCACTTCACTGGCTTCACTCGGTTGACTGTGCCACTAGACAAAATCTGTTGGTAGCAAACAAAAAGGGGGCCCACCCTGCTTCAGCTCTACCACCACTTGGCAGATCAGATCATAATATAGTTTTCTTTTCTCTCATAACCAAGTCTCTTCCTACAAACCCTGTGTACTGAGTCAGGCTGCAGCCACCCACTCATTCACCACCTGGACCCCAAAGGTCAGTGAGTCTCTAAAGGCTTGTTTTGAGTGCACGGATTAGAATGTGTGTAATAGCAAGAACGCTGACCCTGGTAGACTGTTGTGTTCAAAGCAGTTAATGTACTCTAGGGTACATTCAACCAAAGCCTGGATCAGCAGTAACATCAAGACCCTCCTCAAGCAGACAAAAGGAGGCCTTCAGGGATGGAGACAGGGAGAAGCTCAGGTGTCAACATGAGCTGAAGAGGAGATTAAAACAGGTGAAAGAAGAGAGGAAGCAGAGCAGAAAGAGTGTATGAGGTTGAGGATCATCACAGGTGTCACTAGCTATGAAGAGAAGACGAGCCAGGAAGCATCAGGTGATGTGGACAAGAGTTCAACCTGGTTTGATCCAGTCCTCCTGCTTCAGAGGTACAGTAGCTTCTCCTATGGCCTCTCCTTCATAAACTGACGAGCTCAAGGTCAAGAGGTCACAACACCAGAGGAGTTGTTGTTCTGGCGCCTAAAGAAGTGACCAGCTGAGATGAATGGCTGCAGTCCAGTTAGCCTCCATGGAACATATTGGAGTGGATTATGTCTTTCTTTATATCCTTCACTCCTCCTTCTTGAAAATAACTCTCAACTTGGAGGACACAAAGATGAACTCAGAGTGATAAACACAAGGGGCCAAATGCATAAAACTCATGCATTTCTGCTTTCCCAAACTCCTTGTTGTCCCTTTAAACTCTGGCATGACAAATTAAGCCAAGCAGGGTGAATGGCAGGAAGCAGTAAATTTAGTGAGATCTGAGCCACTGACCCTGGAGCAGATTAAAAAAAAAAGTGTTCTGACTAAAATGCGTGAGGCCAAGAAGCACAAGCTACTGGAGGAGGACAGGGATCTGTTCTCTCCACTTATTGTGCACACGGCATCTGTCCTGAATCCAAACTGCCAAAGTGCCAGATGAATCAGGAGACACAGATTCAGTTTCAGAATCGGTTTCAATCTTATTGCAATCAGACATGCAATGAAAACAAACTAGTTTGTTCTTTGTTACAATGTACATTATTTTATTCATAGATTGTGATGAAGACCCTGGTGGCTCCGGTGCCAGTGCAAATTCACACATTAATTAACCTTTTTGTAACATCACAATAATCTGAAACAACTTTTTACACGGGAGGCAACGCACGGTTTGAAACATGTGTACCAGTGCACACATTCTTACCACTGTGAAAAGTGGCGTACGCACATACACATGGTTTATACATTTGGCCCCAGGTGTGAAGGAATTGCATTACTTTTAGTTGACTCCTGATATTATATAGGCAGACACACACAAGTCAAAAATACCTCACAGCGTTAGACAGTGGTTCACTCTCACTTATATCTAGTAGAACCGATAGTGTCCAAAGGGCCCCCATTCCCATCCTCATCCTCAGTCACCATGACAACCAAGGACTTATACAGTGTATAGGGATGCAGGGAAAAGCTTGGAGACAAGTGCTCAAATCCAGCTCCAGTCAAGGAAAGGTTGGAGGTTCTGCAAGAGGCAGAACAAAAGTAGCAGTAGGCAGGTAAGACATGTGACTGTGGTCACACTGAAACCACCAACAGTCATCACACATACAAGTAAAGACTACTGTATAGACTCATTAGGCTGAGAAAGGAGCAATGAGTAATATGAGGTTAGATAACTCTTGGTCAGGTTCTTTGATTCTCTTATTAACACTGCTGAACTCACTGTTTTTCTCCTTGGAGCATTAATCAGGTTTATGGCTCATGACTTTGTACTGTAGGTACTTTATGCTCAAGTCATAATATTTAAAGGGACAACGAGGAGTTTCTATTCGGTTATAAAAAAGTCTCACGTTAATGTGGATGAATCTCCGCTACCCACACTTGTTAATGGGCCCATTTTCGATAAATATATCGTTCTGTCTCTATCGTTATTTTGTTATTATTAGTGGTGGCGGAAGTGCTGGTCGAGCCGACCAGCGTTTCCTTCGTTGCGAATCATGAGAATAACGCAGCCGCATCGCCGTTTATGGTCGGAACTACGGTGGTATGTGAACCTCTTTGAACCTCTGACTTTAATTATTGATGAATGAAAACATGAGTCCGTCTTGCGCCCGGTCAAAGAAATGTACGGTGCGCGCGGAGGCTCATAAATGTAGTGTGAAAACGCTTCGCTTTTCCAAAACTCCTCGTTGTCCCTTTAACTTGTCTACATCAAATTACGAAAAAAGAACAAGTGTAAAATATTTTGTTGAGTTATGTAGATTTCAAACACAAAGAAATGTGGATGTTATCAGTTATCAGAGCAAGTTTGACTCGTGGTCTGTTTGTTATAGGGAGGAGGAAAAGCAGTTCATTATGATTATCAGAGAAACAATTAAGACGAAGGTTAGTAAGCACCACAACTGCGGTGGAGACATAATCACCCAACACTGTCTTTATTTATTCTTTTGACTGAGAGATTTCTAGGGAAATAAGTTATTCTCAGTGCATCAAAGTTAAACAAAGCTGACCTCTATCTGAGCTTTATTCTGCTCATTTGGTTTGTTGGTGATGTGATACTCTGCGCTGCTTCATTCACACAAGGCTTCATTTTAGAGAGATTATGTCTGATAAGCTGCTCAATGACTCAGTGAGCTTTGGTCCTTTCTCTGTGCACTTCAATTTTTGCAACTGTGTATCTTCATAACAACACGTGGCACAGTGTAGCAGATAGTGGAGCGCGTTTCACTCCCAAGTTGAATCGCACACCGCTATGTCACAAAGTGAGTGTCAGAAATAGTAGCGCTGGAGCACTTCAGTTTGTTGGAAGACATGGAGGAAATGCTTTGCCTCTCCTGACAGGTTAGCAGGTGAGATACAGTATCACTGTTGTCATGGTAAATCTGTTGGATTTATAGTGCTGCTTTGTAAAGAGCCCTTTAGCATGGTGCTGACACAGACACACCAAGACCTGGCATCTTAGAGGCCAGAAGGAGATGTCATTCCCCGGTTGTCTCCTGTGGGAGTCAGTAAACACACACACACACACACACACATACACACACACACGCATACACACAAACATATTCTGTCCTGATGATGCTATACTTCAAAGGCAAGGGCAAACTGGCTTACCAAGATAAGAAGATTACATCTGTCCAGTCACAGTGATTAAGATTTTACCTAAAGGTCCTCTCACCTTTTAGCCCAGGAGTAATGATAGAATCGACAAATGGATAAATGCCGTGTTCTAAAATACCACATGCTTTTGTCTGTCCTTCTGCATTAGATGTAACCGTGAGCTGCGGTGAATCTTTTTATTTATTTGTAACACTAAGGAAGAATAACTGTGTTCATGTTACACCTGCCACAAAGTATCATAAAGTGAATTGTCTGTCTAGCACTTAAATAGAAAATATATGTTGCAGGTATGAAATCAGTGGCAGTATCTCAGGGCACATAATCAAGAGTCTTATTAGATTTGGAAGACTTTATTGACATTGTACAATTTTACAACATAATTCTGTTTGGCAAACAATCACTAAAAGACAAATAAGACAATAAAAGGACAAATGAGACAATCACAAGAAATATAAAAAACCAAGAACAAGAGAATAGTGTACTATATTATCTGATAAGCACATGCTTAAAGCTGCAGTTGGTAAGCTGACGAAAGTGAAAAGAGGGAGCTGATTGTGGATTATTTTGAAATTTCAGACCAAGTAGCGGACTTTACTTTCACTTTCGTCAGCTTACTAGGACGTGTACAAGCTGTGATTGGCTGCTCCTCCTGCTCCTTCTACCTGACTGGTGGAGAATCTTCGGTCATGGTGGATTTTGGCAAATCCGATTACAGGCTGTAGGTGGAGCCAGAGGAGTTGGATTGTGTCCTAAATTACTCATTTAATATTCGACTATTAGAATATAGTGACAGTTCCAGCAAATATGACTGAATAATTGTTACCAACTGAAGCTTTAATGTGCTGAGGATGTGATTGTTACATTTGGATGACTTAAAGGGACATTGTGTAACTTCTCCTGTTATCTATTCACGAAAATCGATTATTTGGTTCAAAAGTCTGTTTTTCATTAATCAGTAATCCCCCCCATCAACAAACTGAAGTGTTCCGGTGCGCTCTGAATCTGCCCTTCATATCATTCATATATACCGTCTGCCGTCTGCCCAATTTCACGTGAATGCAGCATGAAAACTACGATTGAGTTGCTTGCAATATACAACCGCAACGCTAGATGGAAGTAATTCCTACACAATGTACCTTTAAGGGGAACAGTACTACAGCCTCAGAGGGTCTGACCCTCTATGTGACATCAGTCATGGGCCTTATGAACAGAAACCACTGCTACCTGGGAAATCCTAACTATACCAAATCTATAATGAAAAAATAGATCTATTTCCTTTTTCATCATATATAAGCAATACAGGAGCAGTCTAACATTATGATTTGTGCTGTTGCATCTTTGTAGACCTGTGAACAGCCCATTGACTCATTCATCCATCCCCTTGCAGGGCACACAAAGCTGCTGCGTGGGCTCACTGACTGAGACCGAGTACAACCCTTCTGAACCATGCGTCTGGCACAGCCACTGTCTTTTTATGAAGTTGAATGAGCGAGGGGGGTATAGACATGGAAAGCACTTAGACTGTTAAAATAGAGCTCATGCTACTGAATAATAGTATGTATTAAATGGAAGTAATCGTGCACAGCTTTTTAACTCATTGAGTGCCGCGCTCCTTTCCAAAGTTTTAGTCAAGTGTACCGGCAATTTAGACCATTTTTGACGATTTTTGTAGAGCCACAGTGTATTCTATATTATTGCCACCAACACATACTGTGGCTCAATTGAAAGGTTTAACTTAATGCTTCAAGTGGCCACAAACCGTTTGTTTCTACGTGCCTCCGTTCCTGAGAAAACTCAAGCTAAACATGGCTGGGTTTCACCAAAATCCCTCCTTTTTTTCTAGAAAAGGAGATAGAGCGTCTTTTATGAAAGGTGCGCTGTTTGTGCCTGTCGCTCTTCTCACACTCGCATTTCTGGATCAAAGGGCTCGTATAAGATAAATATATACAACAATGGTTGTTCTATTCACAAAACCACCATCGGGGGCGGGGGGGGCGCCACTAAACAACAATAACACAGACGCACCGTGCCGTGTCACAGCTTCTCCCCGCGGAACGTGAGGGTCTGTCGGCCACCGCGGCTCGGGAAGACCGGTCCCGCCGGTGGTCGCGGTCCTTCTGTGGTACGGGTCGGTGATGCCGGTCTGCTTTGGCCCAGAGACCATCAGATTTTACCGCGGGAGGACTTTGGGGAGGACACGGTGTTGCTCGAGGTGAAGACCGGGCGGGACTGTCGGCTGAGAGCTTCCTGTTTCTGCTCCCAGCTGCTGCAGCCTCGCGGGTGAGAGCAGAGCAGCAGCGCAGGTGAGAGCAGAGCAGCTGCTGCATCTGCATGCAGAACTCGTTTGCAGAAGCCGAGTTATGATAAAAACTTCCAGATCATGAGCTGTCATGTGACTTTGATCGTCATCTATTTCAGTTCTCCTCGTCGTAGAGTCCCCAAATTTACATATAATGTGTATTAAAGTGTCTATTTTCATAATTTAAAAAAAAAAGCAAAAAACGTAAAATTACGTTTTTGGCACTCAACGCATGGGAACGAAAAACGAGAAATTACGTGGTTGGCACTCAATGAGTTAAGTTATAAACCATTAGGAATGTCAGTAATATCTTAACAACCACCCATGTCAGAATTGTGAAGTGAGTCATGCTGACTGATGGTTGTTTCCTCCACAGGGAGAACTGCAGGAGAAGTAGGAGAGCAGGCATCACTCTGCAGAGTAGGACTCCTACTTGTTGTATTTTAGTTTTTTTTTTTTATTGTACAATGAAAAAACATGTGAAATGAAATTTTCAGATGTCTTACATGTTTTTGAAGCCAAAATTAAAACGGATAAATCACTGTTTTTCTTGAGAGACTCTCTTTCACAAAAATGCATTTTACTCAGCTTTCTAGAAGAAGTGGTCTTTTTGGTGCAAACAGGCTCTATTCAACTTAAAGGCCCCATGGCATGAAAAATGTGATTTTGGTTATTTTTTCATGCTTGGGGAGGTCTCTGGGCCACGTATATACTGCCCCATGCATCAAATTGGTCATAAACGGAGAAACACACAACGCCCATTTGTAGGAACATTCTCTTTAAGACGAGCAGATAGCACTTCCTCCTTTCTGTGATGTCACACACAAGGTAACTCCGCCCACCGTGACCAGTTGTTTTTTTTCAATTTGTATGAATGCAGCTTAGGTTTCAGTTACTTGCCTGTGATTGGCCCGACCACATGCCACTCTAAAACAGTCAGCCAATCAGAGGAGAGGTTCTCATTCTCTCTTCTGATTGGCCAAATGACCTGTGCCTGTTAGAACTCCAGAAAGAGGCAACAGAAAGGGGCAGTAGAAACCATATTAAGCAGATCACAGGTACTCAAAACCAATGATACATTTTGTTAGGGATATCAGCAGGTAAATAAACCCAGAGAAAAGTGCACAGCATGGGGCCTTTAAGATAAATCAAGAATGGAACAAGGTACAAACAAATGTATTTTTCCCTAGTTAAATAGAGAGTCTCCTCTTTCCTTTGAGCTGTTTGGTGTTTTCAGAGTCATAGTACAAAATATTCCGTGAGTCTTGAGATATTACTCAAAATGCCCCAAAACGCTGGCACATGGCACTGACCATTTTATAAAAGGGCTGGCACTCAATGAGTTAATGATCTCTAACAGGACACAGTATTGTAAGGGTCTCATAGTAGAAATATTTGGGCGTCTGGTTAGATCAAAACCAGACATTTAAATGTCACATTGATGTGTGAGTTAATTAAATAAAAAATAAAAAACTGGATACTCAAGAGAAAGAGCAGAATGGAGGAGTACACAGACTGCCTGTAGCCTATACAAGTATGGAGGGTTTTTTATCGATCAGAACTTTCAATAGTGGCCCACTGGAATCCAATATCACATTAGTAGCCCCTAAAATGACCGTGATAGGTTCTCTTCAAGATTTGGGGGAGTTTGTTTCATATTTTAACTTAGAATAGAAACATTGACCTACAGAAGGGACTATTTATTTGCAATGGCATTTTCCAAAATCAGGTCCTAAACCTAGTCACCTTGGTTACTGAACAGTTAAGTTCGCAAGTTTCAGTGATATGGCCCCTCATTGTATATCCAATGTTTGTCCAGTTTAACAAGGCACATAATGAGGATTTTAACTTTTGCCAAAGCTTCATCACCAGTGGACAGTTGGTGGCTGATATTTCAGAGTTAAAAGGGCCGATCTCTCATATTTATACATCTTTTAGCAGTTTAATTGGCCATTGAGAAGTTAACTCATGAAGAAAACTGGAGGAAGATTTTCATTACTGATGATGGCTGCTGGGAATGAAGGTCTCTTTTTCAACAGTGAATATAGGAAATTACTACATTATTTGATTCACAGAGTACATCTCACACAAGAGGCCTCACAGTGAACTCAAAGTATGTCCAATATGTCAGTTAGAAGTAGGAACTTGTATGTACTGTATGCAGTTGGGAATTGGGAATTTGTTTTCTTTAGGAAAAGCTATCGTACAGTCCTTGACCATGATGCTTGTTTGTTTGGGAAGAGGAACAACAGCAATAAAAAAGAAGTGCAGCAGCATGCCCTGCAGGGTTATTTACAACATTAAAGACCCTGAAACAGAAGCCTAGAGCTGATTTCTTGCAGCAGATCAGCACCATCATTCTTTGTGCGAGGCTCACAATTCTGTTTAGAGATTTCAAATGGTGTACAGATGGATTACCAAACCACTGACTGAACGAGCTCATGAGAACGCTCTCAGTCATGCACTGATACAAATGTCAATCAACAGTTAGACGTAAATTCCACCCGTATTTAAAAAAAAAAAATGTGATTTTTAACAACAATACACGTGTTTAATTTCCCTACTAGACACCAAGAAGCTAACCTCTCACCACAGCAACTTTATTGATAAAATGTCAGTGTTATGTTCACAGTTTTTTTTTTTTCTGCAATCATCCAGTTTTAAAATGCCCTCTAAAGGATATTACTGACTGGTTTGAGGAAAACAGAGTTATAGAAAATAATACTTTTAGATTTGCATTTAGTTTTTATTTATTTATTCTTCTTTTTTAACTCTTGTATCATGCATCTGGCTGCTTAAAAAAGTGGCTCCAAACAAAACATACTGAATTGATGCTGGTTAGCTTTTGGATCTTTGCTATAAGCTCAAAGTGGTGCATAGAACTGTAAATAAGGATGGGATCTCCCTCGCTACTACCAGTCAATGGCTTTTAGATGGAACAATTTAGGTTTCAATATCAATGTATTTATTTGCATTTATTTTTGATAGATACCTATCAGCTTAGATGACTCTCAACTCTCTCATACCAAAGATTCACTGAATTCCAGCGTGTAAGAATGTATCGGCATCAGGAGCAATAATGGCCTACTGGTTGAGTGCATCATTGGAAGTCTGCATAACGATCTAACGGAGAAACCACAATGGCAAATAATGTTCTGTGATGTGTAATGGGGGTTGCTCCAGTTAATGAGGCTAAACAAAACACAGGCGGCACAGCCAGAATGGTGTTGAGTCTAGACTGGAGGAGAAGAAGCTCTTTGCTGTGGGAAATTACTTTACTGTAATTGATCCAGAATTTTAATAACCAGAAGCCACGGGGAATGTGAGGTGTCAGGTCAAAGTTGGGGAGCAGAACCAGAGGGATGCAGAGCTGGCAAGGATATTTATCTTTGAATCATACTCCCAATTAAAACACTTGGAAAGCAAACAGATCCATAAATACGCACACAGGTCTTCAGTAGCTCTTGGATATGTGAGTGAGATAGATTTATTTATAATGCTGCTTTGTCGCTGCAAATTAAATAAGTCTGTATAATTGTGAGGACGATGAAGATTTAAAGGCTGGTCCAGAAATGGGCCTGGTCTTCAGAGACTTGTCCTATCCTATTTACATCTTCAAGCTTTCATCAAGTTTAGCTCAGCAGGAGCTGCTATGACTTATTATGCTTGTGAGCTTGGCTTCATAATAAGTAGATTAAAGAAATCAAATCAGGCTACCAACTCAATGGAGCTAATTTGATTAGATTTGTTATTTCTAGTTAAGGCTAATTGTAGGAACAGCATTATAAAACAACCTGTCAACACATCGGCTTGATCCATTTGTTTTTATGTCTCATGCGGCATGGCTCCGTAAGGTGAACACCTGCCTGAACAAGTAAGAAACCAGATTGTCAGACCTCATAATGATGGAGGGGAGCATCATGAGCTGAAACACAATAGCACAGCTGCAGCAGTGGTTAAAGGTAGGTATCATGACTCATAACTGCTTTAACAGCAAGAATGGCGTGAAAGGAGAAAATGAGTGCGACAGCGCAAGAGGAAATTTTGGATAAAAGAGGAAAGATCACGTCACCAGTTTGGCAGCATTTCGGATATTTTAAGTCCGACAAGCATCAGACCGATGTTGTCTGCAAACTATGCAAGGTCGTCGTCCCTGCCAAGTCTGGCAATACGACAAATTTATTTTACCACCTCAGTCGCTCTCATCCTTTGGAGTATAGTAGTGTCAAACTGCCATCAACATCTGCTGGTAAAGGTGAACACCACACAAGCAGCAACAGACCCCCATGAAGAGGTACTTGGCAGTAATGCCATGACGAAACATTAAAAGGTTATGTCTATATTTGCACATTGAACAGTATTGTTTATTTGTGACCTGCTCTGGCAAAATGAGTCGTAAGTCACAACGTTCTTTTTTTTTTGGATAATCAGCTGATGGACATTTTTTAGCTAATTTCAAAAAAATGATATTCAAAAACAATCTCTCAAAGTTTCATAGTCCAGAAAATTAAGAAAAGGCACGTAAATACCGATTAAAGCTGACTTGCAACTTTTAATCCTCTAGAGACGAGCACAACATTAAATAACTTCTGAACCGTTTATGATGGAGACGAGCTGTAAGATGCATCTGAATCGTGACATTTCTTGCTTTCTGAGGGTCCTTGAATGGTGCGTCTATGACAACAGAGGACGGTATAGGAATCCGTGTAATCACGTAGTACGGGAACAGACACTATGGGCCTGATCTACTAAGGTCCCAGATAAGGGGCGCTAAATTGCGTGCTCCTGGTAAAAATTTGCGTGTTTGGTTAGCGCACGAAAAACAGGTGATCTACTAAGAGTAATCCGCTAAATAACAGTATTTAAATGGGGGTTTTGTGCGTGGTAATGATTTCCACCGTGGACAGAGAGCTGGATGGCCGCATAAAATTTGATCCGATGGATTAATAGAGAGCTCAGGTGGGACACTCAGGCCACACTGACCAGAGGGATCAAAGACGGGGTGAAGACAGAGGTGAACCATTTATGATAGAGACGAGCTATGGACAGCATCTGAATCGTGAGATTACCTGCTTTCTGAGGGTCATTGAATGGTGCTTCTGTGACAACAAGGGACCACGCGGTACAGGATGAGACGCCAGAGTCACGGAAGTGAGATATTCCTCCGCTGGCCTTTAAACACTAGGGCATCATAATTATTGATATCGACTGATATGAAACACTTATATTGTGATACATTTTTCAGCCATTTCAGCCCTAGGATACACCGATGTGGACTCCACAGCACAGATCTCAAAGCCTCAAAGGGACATAAGGCAGTTGGGTTTGGTTGTCACAATCTGCCTCCTCTGCTCCTGCCCCTGCTTCCAGCTTCTGTTTACCCCATCTCCAGAGATCCGCCTCCCGGTACTCACCCACCTGCTGTCCTCACACTTTCCTCCCTGTTCCCATCGTCCTCACACCCGTAGCTGCTGATTATCAGTCTTTCAGTCCCAGAGCTCTCCCCTCTCCCCGCTGCACCTCACTCAGTCACTACTCTTGACTTTATATCCTGGTTCCCTTCCTTTGTTCATTGTTAGTTCATCAGCTCCCCAGCGTTTCCCTGTATAACCTACCTGCTGCTGGTGTTCAGACATTCACAACATTCAGCATACGTTAGGGAAAGATTGTCGCTTGGTTTTATTTTGAAAAATCTGACAGTGACTTCTGGTTTGGGTATGTATCTGCTCTATATACTCATCTTTGGTGCACAGGCTCAGAGACAGAAAATTGCAGCACATCTCAACTCTCTCTCTCTGGACAGCAAAACTGAAGCAAGGAATCTGGGTGTCAAAATCAGACTCAGAAAAATTAATTAATTAATTAATTAATTAATTAATTAATTAATTAAAGTAATGGTTTATTCACTGGACTCTCAAAATCAAGTATTCAGAGGTTACAACTAATTCAAAATGCAGCTGCACGCATTCTCACTGGTACCAACACATCACACCCGTTCTTTGCACTGATTACCTGTTAGTACAAGAATCAATTTAAAAATACTACTCCTGGTTTACAAAGCACTACATGGCCTTGCACCTCAATACATCACAGATATGCTCACCACTTACACCCCAGCAAGAACACTTCGGTCAACAGGCAGTGGCAACTTACTCATTCCTCGCACCAGATCCAAAGAAGGCGAGGCAGCTTTTAGTGTATATGCGCCACGAAAATGGAACACCTTGCCTGACACAGTTAGACATGCCACGTCAGTAGCCATCTTTAAAAACAGATTAAAAACACATCTTTTCTCAACAGCATTCTGCTGAACTGTGTGTGTGTGTATGTGTGTGTGTGTGTGTGTGTGTGCATGTGTCCATATGTGATTGTGTCAGTGTGTAGGTGCTGAAGATGACATGATTGTTTACTTGCACTCTTCTTGTTTTCTATTCGATTTCTAATTGATTTCTATATAACTATACCTGTTGTGAAGCACATTGAGTCTGCCTTGTGCATGAAATGCGCTTTATAAATAAAGTTTAATTGAATTGAATTGAATTGAATTATATACTACATTACCTTTGCTCCAGTCACAATCACTACATAATCACAACATAGTCAGGTGTTTTACAGTATGTGTGTGGTGTGTTTTGAATCGAGTTAGGAAATTCTTCTTCTGCCTTAAAGGTGTACAGAAAAGAAAATAGAATTTGAGCCCACTGTGGGTCCTAACATTAGTGTAATAACTCATCTATTAGACGATGTAGCCCAAACTTTATGCAAAAATCTATTTTCGAGTAAATCTGGGATGAAAGTATAGTATGTTTATTTTTTTTGGATAATGCAGGCGCACGAATGCATCACCCTGCTCACGATTCATCAGCCACTGATATTGGATCTGTCATCCGTCAATCAAACGTCTGAGAGACACACACACACACCGAGCTCGGTTGAATATCCCGCCCGCTCGATAACGACCAATCAAATTCGTTTTCCTTACTTGTGCGGCAACCCGTGGAAACTCGGCGTGACAAACAGGACAAACAGCCATTTCTGAACACCTTTAAGACATGGAGTCATTTTTTTCAGTCAGTACTTGGGTGTACAAAATTGCCATCCATAGTTCCATCTATAAATGTCATCTACCCTACACTATATCCCCCCTCTGAGCAAACAGTCAGATTAGAGAGAGAGTGTATATATGAATGTATACAGCAGTCTATACTCTCTACTTGTGGGTTGATGTGTTTAGGGACACAGTAACTTAAGCTCAAAGTGCTGCAGAGCACAGTGGGAACTATCACCACTACTTTATTAGCGTGTGAAGGGGGGGAGGTTGCGGCCTCTTTGTGCCTTCAGATTTCTGCACAGCCTGACTCGACCCCTGACCAAGTGTGGCTCAGTCAACCCCCGCTGAGCTTCTTGAGCATAAAAGGCTTACAGTTGGTTTTTCTCTTGCTTAAGGAGACTTCAGCAGCTTGACACACTGATAGAAGACACTCACATTTCCCCCCCTTCTCTTTTCCTGTGCTGCTGTTTTGGCTTTGGCTACATGATTGATATGATATTTACATCATCTGTCTTTTGTTTTGTAGGACGTCGGGCCCATCGGACCAGACAGGAACTGGAAGGGCATTGGCATCTCTCTGTTGGTCATCGTGTTGGTGCTCTCACTCATTGGAATGGCCATTGTTCTGCTGTCAAAAGGTGAGGGGGGGGGGCCTTGTCAATCTGCTCCCAAAAATTGATCATCACATTATGGTTTATTCTCTATGTTTTGATATGATTAAAAAGGCATCTTATCAGCTTCACACATAGCCTGAGGGCTTAAAGGGATATTGTGTAACTTCTCCTGTTATCTATTCACGAAAATCGATTATTTGGTTCGAAAGTCTGTTTTTCATTAATCAGTAATCCCCCCCATCAACTCTGAATTAGCCGTTCATATCATTCATATCTCCATGGAGCGGGTAAGCTCGGTGCTGGCTGCCATGTGGTGTCTCCATGTTTTTACGTTCAGTGGCAGCGTGACGGTAGGAAACCACGGAAACTCAGCGGAGACACCGGAGCTGTCGGCTCAGGTCGAGGTGGCGTCTGTGAAAAGTCACCGCGGTAACGCAGTGAGGAGGAATGGAGCGTTACACTGATGCTGCATTCACGTGCAGTTGGGCAGACGGCCGTCGCTAACAAACCAGATGTCATTTTAGTCACAGAAGTCGAGAGAAAGCCGGTAAAACGTGGGTCAGGTAAACAATACGACATCGCCATGACAACATATTGTCACGTGTATTGTTTTGCCTCGTGCTGACGGACCACTTGTTTACATAGAGGCTTGTTTATGCCGTTACGTGCAGCGGCTGTCGTCCGTCTGCCGTCTGCCCAATTTCACGTGAATGCAGCATGAAAAATACGATTGAGTTGCTTGTGATAGAATGCTCATTAAAAGCTATATTTTTTCAAAATCCACATCCACAGGGCGTTTAGAGGGGTGCAGAATACAAGTATAGCTTTTCCATAAAAAAAAAAATTTAGTCTGAATTAACTAATCTAAAACATTTTGACGGGTTCGACAATGACTTCCTGTTTACCTTGTATACCAGCCAGTAGCCAGCATTGGGGGTCACTTCTCCGCTGTGTTGCTAACCCTCCTCCCGGTCGTGTGCATTTGTTTTCAACAATATATATAATCAATCATTGGATCGATATAGTACATGTTACGACGTGTGTATTAATGTAGTCAAAGCTGTTTAATGAAGGTAAAAATGAAACATGAGGTAAATATGCTGCATAGTTCTTCTCCTTTGTGCTCCTCTGATACTGCCTGGAACTGCTCACAAACAAACCTACATATCCTTTACCTCACAGCTCACTCAAATACATTTTGAAAGCACTGTGCTGTAGAAAAATTGTAATAAAATAAATATAGCTCATTTCAGGTACATTGAGAGCAAATCCTTAAATGTTGGATGGTGGGCAGAGATTGGCATGGCTGAGAGTAGTGACTGCTTTGTTGTGACATCACAGTCACAGGAAGTCCTGACAGCTGGTTTTAAGACTCTTCCTGAATACAGGCTGTATTTTTCTGTGGACTGAGGCTTTGATTCTTTAACAGTATAGAACCTAGAGCTGCCTCAATATCAAAGACGACATGGGCAAGAGACCTTTTACATGATATAAGAATACATTATGGTTCTCCAGGGTGCATGGTGTTTGGAGTCTTGTCTGTAGAGATTAATTTTATATATCATGTCAACTGAAGATGCCTCTTCTACTTCAGAGGCTTTTCAAAACACCACAGACTTGTGCTCATGTTTTCCAAGTGGATCAATTATGTTTCTCGCTTCCTTATCAGATCTACATGCACATGCACACTGTAAGATCCCTTATCGCTGCCTGACATGTGGGTATATTTATCTTGGTAAATGCATGAAAAGCACCACCAGCACAAAACTCTGTCAACCAGCCGCTGCCAGTGACACGTCCAGGCCTCGTGGGCTGAACAGTGTTTGTGAAACAATTTAACTTGATGGATTTCTTCAATTGTTTTTCCTGTATAAATTATCCAGTTGGTTCTGCCTAAATAAACATTTTTATTAATTCACTGCAACAATGAGTGACTGTATTGCACACAGTGGGTAGTCATAGAGAGTGGCGAAAGTGACTAAAACCATGTTGTGTTTATTGAGACAATGTGACGAGGAGGTGATAATAAGTGGAACAGGTACGACACAACATAAAGGCAGCTTTGTCCAGGTGCATTTGAAATATTTCTCCTTTATCTCTCCAACAGAACCTCATCCATCCTGTGTGTTTGTATGTATATGGTCAGAATGTCTGATCAACACTCAGAGGTTTTATGCTGCATTCACATGAAATCCGGCAGACAGGAGTCGGCAAACGGACTACAGACACGGAACGGAACGTGAAAAACAAACAGAAGGTCCGACAGAACAGCAAGACGGCAAAACAATACCCACTTGACAATATGTTGCTATGGTGATGGCGTAATTCCGTGGCGGTGGACAGCAAAAGTTGAAATATTTTAACGTTGGACGGCAACATTCTTTGCCGGCCTCCCCCAAGTTTTGTTGTCATTCTCTGGTCCACTGACATGACATCCGGTGCGCTGTCTGCTGTCTGCCGTCTGCCGGACTCCATGTGAATGCAGCATTAATTCATCCTGTGACTTTTAATCATTATTTGTAGCTGAAGTGTAAAATTTAAAGGGGAACTACGTATGAAAGTCCAGTCGCTTTTCCTCTATTTTGCTCACCCTCCTCCCGTGTGCATTTGTGTTCAACAAAGCCAGCGTGGAACTTATACATAATATACGTGTTACGATGTGTATATTTGTGAAGTCTTATCTGTCATAAATAAGAGGTTGCGGGGCACGTTTGTGTCACGGTGCCGCGGGGACGAGAGCTGGAACCCCGGGTCAGAGGCTCTGATCTTAAAAGGTTGGTTTTCTGCCAAGAGACGCTAGGTGAAAGACACAGAGCCTCCATTCTCCCTGTAACAAGATACAAGTCATTTTTTTAACCTTCACAATTACTCTGAAGTTGTTTAATTAAGGTAAAAATGTAGCAGAGTTAAAGGTACATTGTGTAGGAATTACTCCCATCATAGCGTTGTACAGTATATCTCAAGCAACTCAATCGTATTTTTCATGCTGCATTCACGTGAAATTGGGCAGACGGCAGGCAGACGGCAGACAGACGACAGCCGCTGCACGTGACAATATGTTGTCATGGCGATGTGGTATTGTTTACCTGACCCACGTTTTACCGGCTTTCTCTGGACTTCTCTGACATCTGGTTTGTTAGCGACGGCCGTCTGCCTGACTGCACGTGAATGCAGCATCAGTGTAACGCTCCGTTCCTACTCACTGCGTTACCACGGTGACTTTTCACAGACGCCACCTCCACCTGAGCCGACAGCTCCGGTGTCTCCGCTGAGTTTCCGTGGTTTCCTATCGTCACGCTGCCACTGAACGTAAAAACATGGAGACACCACATGGCAGCCAGCACCGAGCTTACCCGCTCCATGTAGATATGAATGATATGAACGGATAATTCAGAGCTGAAAGGAACACTTCACTTTGTTGATGGGGGGGATTACTGATTAATGAAAAACAGACTTTTGAACAAAATAATCGATTTTTCATGAATAGATAACAGGAGAAGTTACACAATGTCCCTTTAAGGTGGAAATCCTGCATACAGTAGTTCCTCTTTAACACATTTTGTATTATTTAACAGCTGATTGCTTGTTGTATTTTTATCTTTCCCCAGATGACAGTGGGAAACCCTTTGGTTCACAGTTGACCGTGGATGACCTCTTTCAAAGAGAGTTCCAAATACATGACCCCGATGCAAAGTGGATTAATGGTGAGTGTATCAAATAGCCTCAAAAAGGTTTGGGAATGATGAGGTCGGGGCAAAAAGAATGATGGTTAAAACAGAGTATGATATGATATGATATGTTATGATATGATATGATATAGTATATATAGTCGCAGAAGCCACTGTTACATTTCATTTTCACTGAAAATAATCTAAAAAATATTGATGTGATTTTTGTGGGGGTGTTTACCAAACAAACATGTTCCTTTACATGAGAGGGTTATGATGTGTGGCTGGGGTGTCTCTACAGCCAGACACTGACTCACTTCTGATATGTTGAGACACATTTTTACCTTTATCAGATAAATTAAGAAACAAACAAGCTAATCAATCCACATTTCCCAGTACAGCATCTTCAACTTCACCGTGACTTACAGTATTCTCTGCCCCCCTTTCCTTATCGGGTGTCATTTAATGTTTTTGGCAGTTTAGATATTCCAAAAGAAAAGGTGATTGGAAAGTCAGGCTGGGTGATGAATTCATGTGAAATCATCTAGATTTTGAGTTTTCACTTTGCTTCTTACTCATGAGGAGAACTGCTCATGAGTTCAACAGTGTCTGAATGTACAAACTCAGACCAACTTTCTCATGGACATCAAAAGCTCTCCGAGTCCAGACAGAATAAACTTTACCCTGGAAATCTTCAACAAATGAAAGACTGAAACTTAAACAGGGAGAGTAAAAAATAGATGTGAAAGAATCAAAGGAGGGCTGGCGAGTTGTTTATTTTGAATGCACTTTATCAAACTTTGAGCTTTTTGATGAAAACTTAATTCCTGTAAGTTCTGCAGGATCACAGAGAAACTTCAAACATTCTCCAGAGTTTAAGACCAAGTCTGTAGTTAAGTCTTTACATGCATAGTCTCCAGCTGCACCAGTTATCATCCAACTGGCTTTTTTTGCATGCGTTTTAACAAATCATAATCGTATTGGGTGATGCTGAACCCAGGATACATTGTGGTGAAGTCGTGTTGGGGGATGGCTTGTTTTGGTGGAGGATTTTCACTCAGGGAGGCCGATGGAAAGGCTGATTACCTGCAACGAGAAAGCAACAAGCAGCCAACTCATACATTGTTCAGGTATCGATCAAAACCTCCCGAAGGTTATTGTTGTTTCCTGTAGTGAAGGATATTTTGAAAGTGGTTCAAGGCAGGGGAAAAGGAAAAAGGAAGAGAATGCCTCCTGCAACACGAGTCAGCGAGTCAGACTAAATACATAAACCTGACAGTAGATTAATCCACCTGAACCAAATGTGTCCTGCGATGTGATCTGGAGTTCAAACTACCGGTAATCTTTGTATGGACTTCCTTTGGACACCCTTGTCACCCTTGACCTCTGTTAACAGTCTACAGCTGGTTAATGGCACAATATGAATAAAGTTTTAAAGAGGAACTATGCAAGTCTGATCCTTTTTCCTCTGTGTTGCTAACCCTCCACCTCGCCATGTGCATTTGTTTACAACAAAGCAGGCGAAAAATAAATACATGGAGCTGTGGATAAGGTTATACAACATATACAATGTTACGACGTGTAGTCTTAACTGTCATAAACAAAAGATTGCTGGTTACGGAGCGTGTGTGTCGCGGTGTGCAGAGACAAGAGCTGGGACACGGGGGCGGCGACCAGGTACTACACTGATGTTGCAAGGTTGGTTTTCAGCCCAGCCCTCAAAGTGCAGGAAAAACGCAGTTTTTCTTTGGACCTAACCAACTGCTGATCGGCGGGCGCTAACCCTGGGCGGAGGGATACATGAGTGGGTTAGGTCCAAATAAAAACAGTGTTTTTCCTGCACTTTGAAGGGCTGGAAAAATTATATTATAGCGAACAATGGAACCGTGTATTTTTTTTCAGGTAAAACCTCTTTTAGGCCGTGAAAATAGGCCGTTTCTTTGGGTCTGTTCACAACATGTATGTTGTAAATCTATGGGCAGGACTATGGGCTGGCGTTGCTAACGGGAGGAGTGCAGAGAGTCTTCTACTGCAATTAAAGTACTTAGGGGCTATTTGTAGATCATACAACCCCACTTTAAAAAAATGATACTATCCCTTTAAGGTATAATTATATAATTATTATATTAAGGTATAAATGTAGCATAGCCACGGGAAAAATCCTGCTTTGTTCCTCTTTAAGCTGTTGTAAACTGCTCAGAATGTTAACTGTAGGGCACAGTAGAGACTGATGAATGATGGCTGTAGCAAATGATGGATCAAGATGAGATATTTTATTGGACCAGCTGGTTGTTGGATCCAAGTCAGGGTTGAACAAAGTTGGTAGAATCTATCAGCTGGCGATCAGAGGAATGTCTGTGTAAAGTATCATGGCAGTCCATCACACAGTTGGTGAGATATTTCAGTCTGAATCGACCGGCCAGTTGTCTGAACTGACCCTGGATCATCTCAGAACGGAGGTCATATTGAACTTTTGTCTTTTTCTACCTGTAATATGACTTCTGGGAAAACTATGAGTAAATTTTGGTTATGAATAAATGTTCTATAGAAATTGCTCTGTAGTATTCTTCCATCCCATTTCTCATTTTGACATTTGCAGTTATTCTGGTTATCTGAACAAGTTAAGCCCATTTTACCCAGCTGTTACTAATTACTATGCAAACTGTGTGTGTGTGTGTGTGTGTGTGTGTGTGTGTATCGAAGCTTTCAGCACTGCACGTTTCCACGAGCCTGATGAAGAGCTGAGCGAAGGCGGATGCTGCAGTCAGTGTTAATTAAATTAAATGAAATTAGATTATTGATTATGTTTTTGCAGGTTTAGTGTGTGGTCTGAATACCACAGTTGGCTGTGGTGAGTTAATCTCAGAGTTTATTACAGCATCAGTCTTTGACTGTTCAAATGATGTCAACTACTGAGGCTGCGCTCCAACAAAAACCAGCAGCAGACCAGGGGCCTCATTTATCATTGCGGATACACGTTTTTTTACACGCTCTTTCCCCCGTTTTGTGTGTACGCACTTTTCTCCACCAAATTTGGGATCTATCAAGCCAAAACCTGACGGGAAAAAGTGCGAACATTTACACCCATTTTGACCCTGGCGTACCGTGATTTACACCTTTTTTGAGGAACAGGAGGAATTAGCGACACCGTTGCTGAGTCAGAGAACTGCAGTGTGAGAGGGAGACAGAGCGCGGAGTAGCCTACATTTAGAAGAGCAAAGTAGGATTTTTTAAAGTAAGTAAGCTAGTGGTAGTGGTGGACCACTGCTGCTGGCAATCCAACCCGCTCTATAATAACACTAGGCTATACGTTAATTGATGAACAGTGCAGATTGAGGATTTTGCTTTTTTGATACACAGTCTGGTGTGACGTCTGACAAGGATCAAACCCGCCAAGTTTAAAAACACATCGGCAGCAGCGCACACTGATCTGCAGCTACTGAGACTGTTTTTATTCTGTCACCTGAGTTAACGAGGTGCACGTGAGTTTGGAGCTGACGAGAGAATAAAGAGTGACAACTATAAGGACTCAGCTGTAATGGAAAATGACCTGAACCGAGTCCAGTAGAGCTGTAACTGTGTAGTGGAAAAAGGCCTGCAAAGTAATGGTAGGTAGCCTAACTATCGTGGAAATCCTGCTTTACATTGTTTTAACATCTAGGTTAAGAAAAAAAAAAGATTTTCTGGGCTAAAGGGGCAGATTACATAAGATTATTATTCTTTCTGCTCCCTTTTGTTGAGATTTGGGAGGTTTTTGTTTTTATTGTAGCTTATTAAAATGCAAGATCATTTTTCTGACTGATTTATTGCCCGATGTCGCCGTGTATCTCACTTTCGGAGAAGTTCTGCTCCTTCCCCCGCCCTCCGCCCGCCTCGTTGTCACTTTGTAGCCTCTCCACAGAGCGCACATGGCTACTTAATATGCACGTGCAGACCATATATGGTTGTGTCTAGGCGTTCCGGGGGCGGAGTAAGAGGTGTGTTCACGTGTGCACCATTCTTGGGTCCGGTGTGATTTATCAAAGAGAAATTGCGGAGAGTTGTGCACGCACAGTTTGATAGATCTGAAAAAGGTGTAAATATTTTGGGTGTACGCCATTTTCGTCTTTTCGCCTTACGCATAAATTTAGTAGCAGTTTTACACCCTCTTTGATAAATGAGGCCCCAGACATTTGGGGCTCAAGTGTGTTGCTTAAAAGGACAATTCCAGGCTAATTCAACCTGGGGCTCTAGTTTCCTAATATTTTAGGTCTAAATGATGGATTCTCTCTCTGTCTCACGAGAGTCGTTGACGCGCTCAGTATGTTTACAGGCAGAATAAACAATATTCAGACTTACTATACTGTACCACTAGACGTTGTGCCTCTTTGTTGATAAAACAAATGGGTGAGCTTCAGACGACAACATAGTTAGCCGTCAACTTGATTCTCACGAGAGACTTTGCGAGTTCGCGCAAGTCTTTGTGAGACTTTGTATTAGCTCTCCGGTTGCAAACATGTTGGCTTGCTTGAAGTAAACAAACCCCTGAGTATGTCTGAATAGCCATCTGACGCTGTCTGTGGGGGAAAAAAGTGGTTTTGAGGGATGTAAACAGCCTCAATAGCGGGAATGTTGTCAGCTCCCATTCATCGCTGCCATGGCGATGCGGGGACAGACACAACTACTGAAAAACAGGAGACATTAAAAATAAAATCTTCAAATTCATTCTTTTAGACCTAAAATATTAAAGCAGAAGTAAGCGATCCGGTCGTTTTGGCTAATGCTGCGTTCCAGGTAGGCTTTTGAAACCGTAAATTACAGCTTCAAGTCACAACTTACGACTTTGTAGCGTTCCAGGCAACCCACTCGTGTTTTTCCGACCTGTTTTACCTGTGAAAGTCACTATAACGGCCACTCGTAACTTCCGACCCGTGAACTCGTACCAGATCGAACTGGTACGACTTCACAGGTCGGAAAAACACGAGTTACGGGCTGCCTTGAACGCACCATAACAGTCCTCGTCCCTACGTCACCACATTCAGGCGCATCCCTTGGCTGCACACACAGCCCTGCATGCCGTTCTCTCTCCTCATTGGATAAAACTTGTAGGATACGAGAAAAGTTTTCTCCTCAGCTCAGAGCAGAGCAGAGTGACTGACAGACCCGTGTTTCGGTCCAAACACTCTATGTAAGTGATTGCTGTCGGAAGATAGAACTATTTAAGACTTATATTAACACAAAAATATCGCTTACTTCTGCTTTAAGAAATTAGAGCCCCAGGTTGAATTTGCCCAGAATTGTCCTTTAATGGTCTTTTGTGCTTACTTCTAATAACTGATCAGGTTCCACATGAAATGATTACGTATCATATGGATTTAATATATAATGCCAGGATACACAATGTTGTTGGTCAATAAGAGAACAATGATTTAAGTGAATTCTTGCCTATACAGTATATAACAACATAATTTAGTTGTATTTCCCATTTGAATGCTGTGTTGCAAAGAACACTATAATGAATATGCTCCCATGTTCAGCAGTTATCTCTAGGATGCTCTGAGAGTTTGGGACAACATCTCATTTGTTTTTTCTTTCAGTTTTGTTTGTTTTTTCACTCCCAAGACTTTTCCCACTGATAAATGCCATAAATAACACATCAAATCTCACTTTTTCTTTATCACTGAACAGTCCTTTACTTTGGGAGTCCTGGTGGACGGTTCCACTCTGTCTGTTCTGCAGTGTTGTTGCCGTCAAGCTGTCTGAGTCCTCCCTCCTCCTGCTGAGGTTGGCTCCTCTCAGTCACGCTCAGCCTCGTCGTCCTCTCTCCTCTCTCGCTCCCCTGCCTCGCTCGCTCGTCCCAGAAGTAAAAGTCCTTGCACGACATACAGTATTCCCTTTGTCTTTCCGTGAAATGATTTTCTCAAACGGGATTGGATTCATCCAAAAATACATCTCCTTTCTTGTTAAGTTGTTCTGAAGTGAAATAAATAAACGTGAAAACTTACAGAACAGAGTTGTGACTATTTAAGAGAACCACAAATAGTGGGAACATACTGTACACTGGACTTTTTATATATAGTATATACTGTATAAGACCAACGCATTTCACATGTGGCTTCTTCAGGCTCATACTGATACTGATCGAGGTTTTTAAAGGAAACGGTACTCGGTCAATTTACGTAAATAATTGAACAAGGAGAAAAGAATTTAACAATCAAATATCAGTGGCTGAGGAGTAGCCGACCATTATATCATATGAAATGGATTAATCACATATATTCAAGTGCTTTCAACAACTTCAACAAAGCTGCAGGGAAGGGAAAAGAAAGGAAAGAAAGATGGAGGCAGGGAACAGATCAGGTCAATTGGGTCAAAAAGGAAGGAAGAAGTAAGGGCGAAGGGAACGAAGGACGGAAGGAAGGAAAAGGGATGGGAAAAAAGGAAGGAAGTACAGAATTTGGGGTTTTCATTAAAAGTAAGACATAATCATTACAGGACATGAACTATTTCAGTCTGTGTCTAATGAATCTATATAATAAATGAGTTCCACTATTTGATTAGAACTGCAACAGCAAGAAGCTCTGATAAACCCAATAAACACTACCTGCAGCACCATTAGCAAATAGTCAACGTGAGTACTTAACAGCTAAAGAGCCAGAGTACCGTGGAAGTTGGAATATATAATTGTACGAATTTGACAAGTTATTTTTGACAAGTTATTTTTTCCAAAGCATGTGCTAAACAAGTGCCAAGTTTGTCTGAAGCACATTTGAACATATATTGGTGCTATTTGTCACAACTTCATAGCATAACAATCTATCAGGGCCTTGTGCTCCAAAGTCGTCATTTAGTCAACATTTCGGTCTATTGACCTTCATCAGGACCACTGCGTCGTGATGAAGGTCAATAGACTGAAACGTTGACTAAATGACTAAATAAAAGAGCTTCAAGTGAGTGCGGGAGCAAGTGTTGATTTTATATGTTGAACTTGACTGGGGATCTGCTCCCAGCACCACCCAAAGGAGAATGTGCATGCTGATTAAGCCTTGACACAATTAAAGTCAATCAATGTTCTAAACTCCAAAAATTATCTGTGGTGACATTCTGCAGCTTTACATGTACACGTCTTTCACCGGTTTGTAACACGGTAACATTTTCTCTGGAGGAGTTGTTCTGACTAAACTCAAGCTAAGATAAACCTAACCATGGAGCAACAGAGGATATTATTCTTCCCCATCACAAGTTAACAGATCAGGATAAAATTCCAATTTACCGGTATATCCTCAAAAGTCTCTGTCTCTGTCTATGTATCAATGTCAACAAAAAGAAACATCAGCAGATTTTTCTGATACCACTTTGTCAAACTTTTCTTCACACCACAATATTAAGCTCAAGGACTAGAGATGTGTAATTTATCAGTTGGATACCAGTGTCAACACTGGCGAACCGTGGGGATTTCTTTTAATTATTGCCCTAACAAAGCAGTGGCAAGTCACTGAGTAGCTCCGACACTTTTAATCACAGCTGAGATTACACGTCACCTTTATCCTCAGAGCATTTTTTGATGAAACTGTTGTCAACTCAGGAGGACAGCTGCCCAATTTTCCAATTATTTTTGCTGTAAAATGTTTTATATAACCACTGATTTGATACATGTGCAGCATATAAAATATGCACTAAGGACCGGTGGCTTGTTTTGGGGTTTCTAGATGACAAAAGCCCTTCTGAGGATTTCTTCGTCTGATGAATACAAGCGATCCATCTGTCTTTCATATTTATTTTCCTGTCATTATACTTAGAAGTGTTTTGAGTGTTTGCTGGTGTGTCAGCCTCTTCCCTGAGATTGATGCCTCAGAGCTTATTCATTGACATTTACATGAGATGGGGACCTCCCAATGATTTGGACCTGTCAGCTGCTTTAATAGAAACCAGGCCTCTCCGGACTCTAGGGCTGGTCTGGGATCAGACTGGAGTTATTGCAGACACCTCCTGACAGCGTCTTCACTCTTAAAAGTTGAAGCTTAATCTCACTGTGCCGATCACCCAGATCGTCCTAAATGAGTCTTTGTTGTTGCTGTTTTCTTCTCTCCTGTCAGACATATTGTCCCCTGAGGGGAAGCTTAATGTTGGACCTGTTTAACCCCTCGCAGGGATCTAAGAGTGAGGCTGTCAGCCCCGGCTGTTGTTTTCTTAAGAGGGACAAGTGATTGCAAGAGGGTGGTGTAAGATGTCTAGTGCATATTAAATATTAAATGTAGGCTTCATCATCAGATGTTTGGCTTGTGTCACCTTCATTAATTATTGTTTTGATTTGTAGTACATTTAAAGATACCCAGGGAAGGTTGCTTTTGGTTATAAAAGAGTCTCATAGTAATGTGGATGAATCATTACCCACACTTGTTAATGTGTCCATTTGCGATAAATATATTGTTTTATCTTTATAGTTATTTTTTTGATATTATTATTTAGTGGTCGACTTGCCCAGCATTTCCGTAGAGAGACAGAGCGTTTTACTGCAACCGACTATGCGCATGCACCGACAGAGACTAGCAGAGCAGTTTGACAGAAGACCGAGATGGAGAGAAAAAGAAAACAGTGTGAGAAGCTTCTTGGTGTCACTAACCTCAGTGGTCCTGGTGCTCCACGTCTGTCTCTGACCGAGACTCAGTTCTCCTCCTCTGCCCCGACTCTCCTCTCACCTACACTTGAGCACCCGTCCTGGGCTATAAAGTCAGCCTGCTCTGGTGCTCCACTGTCCCGCTGGAGGCTGTTCTTAAAGGATAATTACCGTTTCTTTACATTCTGGACCTTATTTCTAGCATACAATGTGATCATTTATTCACCCAGATAACTTTGGTGTCATTACAAGTCGTTCCGACGAAATTAGATCCAGCCGAGAGCCGCGTATATCTGTATAATGTGAGTCTATAGGGCAGCAGAATGTAGCCTCTAAATAATACGTTATCTGCTGCGAAACTCGTTCATTTCACCAATATTTTATGATATGCTAGTGCTACTCCCCTCTGAGTCCGGGGTTAGCTGTTATCAACATCCGGGGTCTGTATGTTGACCTACTGACCTCTGACCTGGATGATGTCATCTCTGAGCGCTGGGCGGCTCATTCTGATAATAATAAGTTATCTCGGTGAGCAAATGATCGTATTCTATGCTAGAAGTATGGTCCAGATTGTAAAAAAACGGTAATTATCCTTTAAGGATTTTAAATACATTTCCAAAGTAATTTGTCTAAAACTGCTCACAAAAAGGTTAGTATGGAGCCCTGACACACGAGCCAGATAATTGTCTTCACGACAATACGCTATAGCTCATGGGAAATGCAGTCTTCATTCCGGCACAACATGAAAGTTCGTCGGAGGGGCTTTAATTAACCTGCAATAGTTGCATGTAGATAAAAGATACTGTATAGCTGATGCTTACAACACGGGCACACACACACTTTAACCAGCTGTTTATCACTGACGTCTGACCTCCAGACAGTGTGGACAGAGACTGTCTTTTGTCAAGGGACGGCGTCACCAGATGACATACCTTGGAGAAAAGCATTATAGTCCATAAACAATGATGTCATCCATCCATATTCTGCTTATCCATGTCTGGAGCAGAAAGTAGAAGTCCAGTGATGGAGTATATACTGTAAGTCCACATCAGGTGGAGGTTGTGGTGAACGGATGATTGGATGTGTTACAGGAGTGGTGTCCAATCCCTGTGTGAAATAGCAGTTAGTGCTTAGTCTATTGTCTTTTCTTAAATTTTACCAGGTAGGGGCGCCGTATGGCTCAGTGGGTTGAACAGGCGCCCATATGCAGAGGCTACAGTCAGCCCCGGTTCGAATCCTGACTCTGGTGGCCCTTTGCTGCATGTCATTCCCCCTCTCTCTGCCTCCACATTTCCCATCTCTCTCAACTATCAATTTAAAATATACTTTAAAAAAACAGGAAAGCAAGAAAATGAATTAAGGTCAAAACACCCACATACATGAGCAAGTTTACTACATAGCTATTTGCTGACCTAGTATAACACCGAACATACAGAATCAACAACAAAACATATTCAAAGAAAGATTTAAAACTTCAAGGTTCAGTACTTTGCTGTTGTTTGCTCTGCTCCTTCACTACTATGACGGTGACAGCCTTGTGAGCTGCCACTGTAGGCATACTGTACCACTATTTCAGCAGACGCTCATGGGTTGTAGCAGAGGGTTTGGAATAAACAACCTACTGTAAACGGTTGTTTAGGTTGGAGGTCAGTGAATGTCAGGGTGATATTATGGTGCGTTCCAGGCAGGCTTTTGAACCCGTAAGTCACGACTTCAAGTCACGACTTACGACTTTGTAGCATTCCAGGCAAGTTTTAACTACACTTATGCTTCCGGTATTCTGTTATGCTTTTGTATGTTTCAAATGTCTTGTCTTCTGTCCTTATACGGTTTGTGTTTCATCTCGGCTATATTTTAAATGAGGTTACTCCTCAATATATCTCCAAGTTTAAATAAAGGTTATGAAATGAAATGAAATGAAATGAAGTTACACCAAACTGTCTGAACGCAATGTATTTTGGTAGGAAGAAACGTGGCGAACCGTAGGGAGTTTGTGCTTCATCATTTCAATCGCCAAAGGTGCTCATGGCTCATTTGAGTGAAACAGTGAAAACTGTTATACCTCTTATCTTAAATTATTAGTATTTTTTGAAACATATTTTGTATTAATGCACTGAAAACTAGCTAATGCTACAGTAGAGATAACGTTAGAGCAATACCTTGCTATAATAATTTAGTTTAGCGGGCTGTGTGATGTCAGAGGTCGGAACTGGGAGTCCATTGATCTGGTACAAGTTCACCGGTGGGAAGTTACGCGTTTGACTCCCGTTCCAGTGCACTTTCACGGGTAACAGGTCGGAAAAATACGAGTTACGGGTTGCCTGGAACGCACCATTATCCACAGTGGACACAAAGCTTCCATCAGAACTGTCTGTGCCAGTGAAGGAGTTGTGTTCCCCTGTTGCCAGCTGTGGAGGGTGGTGTTTTATGCTATTTCAATAACCTAAAATAAGTGTTTCAGTTCTGTCACTTTATAGATATATATTTTTTCACCCTGCAAATCACATAATCAAGGCACAGCAGTCATAATATCACATAACCACAATGGCATATAGCTGACGTTGCCATGCCAACACTGACAACTCTTACAGCAGTTCAGACTGTGTAAGGGATACCGTGACTGTGATCTTTTGTCAACGATAAAAAACTAAAACTACTTCTTTTCCCACATCCTGTCATCCTGCCACAGTCAGCTGGTTTGTCTTTGAAGATTCAACTCAAAGCAGCGCATTGATTCTGTCTCTCTCCGTCCTATAGGTGAAGAAATCATCTTTCAGAGCTGGGACGGAGATGTTCTAAACATTTCCATACACAACAATGAAACGGACCTGCTGCTGAAAAACACCACATTCGTAAGTGGGAAGATGGATTGAACAGTTTCTTCACATTGTGATAAGTGGAACAACAACATGACAATAATCCTTTGTACATAAAAGTTTCATCCAGCTCTTGTTCTTCCCACAGGCGACTTTTAAGGCATCAAAGTTTGCAGTTTCTCCAGATCTGAACTTTGTTCTTCTGGGATACGATGTCAAACAGGTGAGAACCTTTTAATATTCTGTTTGCATGTGTTCTGACACTGGTGTTTGGCTCGGGGCTGCTGACAGTTCATGAACTGAAATGGAGATGTGCCTAACATGGAAATACCTCCCAGTTCTGAATCAATGAAAAAACCTGACGTGTTTCATTTGTGAGAATAAAACAAGTAAAAAAGCAAGCACATACTGTTATTGAACTTTCCTTTCCAACTACTATCTACTTTTATGAAAAACCTTTTTTGAACTCTTCATATTATCTTTATAGCAGTGTTGGAGATGTGCAAGTTTTTGTTTGCATTAAGCCCACTTAGGTTCAGGATCTGTGGATAAAAGTGATATATTTACAAGGTACACTGGGTTTTAAATTAAATGGTTTGTTTTGTTTAGCTTCAAACAAAATGTATTTAATCATTTTAAAAGTTTTAATCAATGGACTGGTTTAAGGGGAGACACTACAGGTGAATAGGGTAAAACATTTGAAATAACAGATATCACCATGAAACTTCCCAAGTTTATCACTTACATTAAGACAAATATTTTTTATATTACAAGTTATGTCAAATTTTATGTTTAAAAATGTAAATGAGGCAATATCTGATGAAATATGCACTAATTTGCATACATTTCCAGAACCAAAATCTGAACAATGGATAAAGCCCCTTTCAAAATTATTGTTTTATTTTGTTGACATATTAGAGTCAGAAGTTTTTACAGAGGGGATTTTGGATATCTCTTGTTATCACTCTGTAAATGAGAAAGTGCTGTCACCAGCCCTAAAAAAAATCCAATTTTGCCATGTTGTTAGGAATAAAATAGGCTTTGAATGATATATCAACAATCCCCTCTGTAAAAACCTTCAGAATATAGACAGGAATAAAACTGGAAGGTTTGGTGCCTCTAAGTGCTGCTGAAGTGGAGATTTCAGTTTCAGAGTCTGAGGAAAAACTCATTTTGAGAAAACAGCCTTTAAAGACTTGTACTGTAAAATTCCATAGATTGTTAATGTAAATCATCATTTTCCGATTGGTTGCTGATACGGAAGAAATTACAATTTTTGGAGCCTACATCATTGTTCAGGAGAGAGAGAGCTTTACAATGATACCTGACATGACATGGGTCAGACAACACACAGCACTGTATGTCACAGTAGCTGTTAACTTTTGGTGAATTTAGGAAAAATCTACTGATGAAAGAGACAAAATGAAGTAAAATAAAAACACCTTAATGTGGATTTTCTACCATTTCGTGGTGTTAAGGAAGAAAAATAGCCCAAAATCTCAAAATTGATCAGTGCATGAAAAAACAGTGTTTTTGCTTGTAGTGTCTCGCCAATCGTTAACCTCTGACGTGAGGGTGAAAACCTTAAAGAAGATGTGTGAGTCCTCTCCTGGTTGTATTGAAGTACCTACAGTAACAAGAACCCTCATGATAGGTCACAGCAAGATGTCTGTAATGAGTGGTCACATGACCCCACAGCTCTCTGATACACCGTCATGTGTATCATGAAAGTCTGTGGTCCTTGTTAGTGTTGGCTCTCTGGCCAAGTTGCTCATTTTCTGTGTTCACTGTGCAATGAAAATAGTCCAGGAGGAAATGGTCCAGTGTCTGATCAGAGTGTTGTCAGGAGGCAGGTGGCTGAAATAGAGACACAGGCTTTCAGGGGTTAACAGCTTTCTGACAGCTCAGTGTCAGTAACATGGTTGTAACGGTGCTTTCTCCAAACGGCAGACATGAGTCAGACGACTGTCCTTCATAACTTTCTTCCAGAGCCAGTTGGTCAGTGGTTTGGTGTCCATGAGTGGTTCTAAGTGATGAGTACAAATGAAACGATGCTGACATTTAGAGGTGAGCCTGGAAGACAAACAGAAAGAGCATGACAGAGAGAGGGGGGGGGGAGATGAGTAATTGTTTGTGAGCAGCTCCAGTGAGTCTCTGCAGAAACAACATGGGAGACAGTGTATCTGGGTCTGGAGTCTGCTGTGTCTGTGTCAAGATACTCTACTATGATTTATTTATAATAATTAGTGATGTTCGATACCACAAATTTCCTTTCCGATCCGATACTGAGTCAAATTCAGACTGGTATTGGCGATACCGATCCGATACCGATACTTTGTGCAAATGCACCTAATGTGCCTGGTAAATCTAATTTTAAAAAAGTCATAGCTTCCTAAGGATGCAAGACTTCAGAGTAACGTATTCATCTACTTATTTTAAACTCTGAAGTATATTGAGGTAGTGGCCTTGTTTACAATATAGCCGAAAATGGTGTTTATTTATTTGTAATATTATTTATAATTTTCCCACAGATATTACAGACTTCGTCTTCACTGTGGCGCTGAAATAGCTTCACACCTGACTCCTTTCCGCTCCGCCATTGACTCTACACAGACTGACTTTGTGAGCAGCATGCTCCTATGCTTACGCGTTACGCACTTACTCAGGCGGAAGAAAAAGTAGTTCCTACCAGGGCCGTAGCCAGGATTTTTGAAATACCGAGGTCATTTAGTCGTGGTGTGCGGGGGGGGGGGGGGGGGGGGGGGGGGGGTTGGGGTGCGGCTGTCAGAAATTTGGGGCAATTTTATATTAAAAGGCTTCAATCTGGTGCACTTTGACAGATAAAAACTACACACATCATATTAGATTAATCCCATTTTTATGATATTATCATCACTAGTGATCATCCAGAGAAGACCCAACTTCACTGAATTCTGATGAGAACTCACCACCTATTACAAACAGGAGACTAGCTCCTCACACTCGTAGCAGCCACAGAGTAGCAAAAATATTATATTATAAAGTTTAATTCCAGCTCGAAAAAAAAGTCTGAAATGCAATGTGAAGGTCCTGGTTGTTAACATAAAGATGAACAGGTTTATAGGGTGAAGTGTGCACTCTTTTTTACCATAGCTATAGCCTACTATTTTTGGGGTGACTTCCTTCTGAAGCGTCAGCTGTGTTCCTCACTTTGAAACAGGCCCAGGAAGTTTGTTTGCTTTTCCTTATAGTTAGCACAAACATACACCTGACTGCTCCTTTTTGAAGCAAATTTTGTTTTGTGTTATAATTGGTTATTCACGTTGTTTAGCTATGTAGTATTTCACATTTCTATGCATATTTTTTATTTGTAAAATATTGGTGTCAAACTTAATTTCAGTTGTATGGTCTTCTTTGAATGGGAAAATATGAAGAGGTCTAGGTGAAATCAAAATGAGCCAAAAACAGTTGTATTTGGATGGAGTGAATATTATGACACAGGCTATTAGTGAAATATAATTAGTTTTCCAAAGGTCAAATTCCACCTGGACATCTCTGATAATAGCCTACTGTAAAACAGCTGCAAAATTGCTCAAGTTCATTTTTTTTAGCATCTACTTTTACACAGTTAGCCTACACATTACTTATTCATTTGCCTGATATCCCATGATTCAAAGGTAGATTTTACTCTAATGTGATTTTTGTTTTGTTTTTTACTAGGCAGAGATGAAAAATTTACATTTTCTACTGTACTCCAGACATGTCTGTAGTAATCTCACAGGTCTTAGCTTTCTTTAAATAAATAAATAAAAAAGACTGAAATAAAACTAGGCTAATGGTTGCCTAAAAATTTTACACCGTATGCTCTTTGTTAAATCTGTCCAAAATTTTTTAGAAACAATTTCACAGTCTTTGCTGTTTGTGAAATTTTGTGCTAGTGCACCACATATGCTCACATCTTGTGCATCTCCTGGGGGCTAAGCCCCCCCTGTCCTTAAAACTTAGTGACGCCCCTGTCTGTAAACATAAAATGTATCGTGTCACTGTGCTTTTCACATAATGTTGATGGAAGAATGGACAGTGCAGTAGATGCCCCCTCAGTATAGTGTCTGCAGGAAAGAGGTCTCTCTCCCCCACTTACTGTAGCTCACCTAGTGCATAGTGCAGGACACAGACAGTAAACGGCGCTGAATTGACGCTATTAAACAGCTGTTTTCTCCGCATACATGAGGTCCCGTCCCGAAATAATACAGCGGTTCAAGTGCACGTACTGTATGTACGACACTTTTACAGTGTAACAACTGGTTGGAAAGAGCAGTTTATCTAGAGCCAACTCACTCAGTAGCCTTCTCCTCCATGCACACAGGCTCCGCGACGCGCTGTATCACTCGCTTTTTCCGCATGAATCGCCTTTTTTCCCGCAACCAGTAAACAAACACCAGCGTACGTGAGGGCGTCAATAAACAAGAGCATTATAGGCCTACCGGAATTGTTGTTTGGACAAGAGAGGAGTCACTCAGTCACCTTCCATCTGTCCTCCCTAATACTTTCACCGCACTTTTTTTTTTTTTTTTTAATTTCATTCATTAGGCCGAAAAAAATACCGAGGTCATGACCTCGGTGTCCTCAAGGTAGCTATGGCCTTGGTTCCTACCAACCGTGTGTCATTTAGACAAGATCTCAATAGTTTAGTTACTTTCCACCGTGTTCCTGTTAATGATATACATTACCACAGATCACTGAAGTATCAAAAGTATCGGTATTTTCATTTGAGAATCAATTCTAGAGCATACAGACCTGGTATCGGAAGTATCAATATTTCAGTATCGATCTGCACATCACTAATAATAATTGTTAGTAGAGAAAAGTGGGATCTTTATATTTTCTTATATTGTATATAGATTAAAGGGATACTTCACCCAAAATCGATAATTCACCAGTTTTCTACTCACCGTCATGCCAAGGAAGAGTTTGGAGAACTTTTGTAGTTATCAAAACTCTTTTGGAGTTCCAGGGGGGGTCCGACTAGCAACAGGTTTTTATATAATGGTGGCGGATGGAGTTCACTTTTGAATCGTCCAAAACACACAGTATGATCAGTACATTAATACCTCCATACTGCTCGTCTGTACTGACCCAAGTGTCCTGAACTCCTCCCACTAACCCGCTGTCTTGTGCACAGATAGAAGCAGTCGGTGTTAGTGTTGTTCTCACTGTGGTGAGAAGAACTCATCGTTCAGACTATGCAACACAACAATCTCTTGACCCACTGTGTTGAATGGAACAAAGCTAATTGTATGTCAAATCCGATTGGCCATCTACAAACTGTTTCCACACAGCAGGTTCATTTGGCAGCTGTCGAAACTATTGAGGCGCAGCACACAAGTGTTGCAGGAACAACGACTATACAGCGCAGTGTATTGTTATTGAGTTTTTTTGGAAAGCTATTCAGAGCGCCGCTGTCTGTGGCCCGCTTTCATTTTATCAACAAGCAGCTTCTCAAATTAAAAACACACTTGATATTTTCTGTGAAGTGCGCTGTAGTGCGCTGCAGTGAAATGAGAAAAACAGTGTTTTTTCAAGCGTTTGCTCAAAAACTGTTCATGTTCATGTGGAAAAAAAGATGTTTAACAGTCAAAACTGTGTGTAGAATCACTAGAAAAGAGAAACCACAGTGCAAACACCTGCTTACAAAGGAGAGTACTCACTCGTGATTTATACTCACAGAGATGCAGATGTCTGAGCACATCTGTCCTTGGAGACGACTGAGTGATTCAGTGAGAGAAAAGGTTGTCTTTTGTCTTTGCAATAAACAAAAGAAGTGAGCACAATGGCACATGACACAACTGAAAAACACAATAACTGTTCAATGCAAACCAGCACAAACACAACAGCCAGGATAAAGCCGGGGTTGTTGTGGTTCGTTCTCTTTTATATCATTTTATCAAACAAGAAAAGACACAGTTTTCCATTCTAGGAGTCACTGATGTGGAATTCATTGACCTCAATACACAAGCAACAATGTTACTATTGTATAGACATATTTTAATTGTTTGAATCATGTTGCCTCATCTAACTAATACAAAGCTAATTATAACCCGGCTGGCAACAGATTTTCATATAATGGCCCCCCCTGGAACTCCAAAAGTGTTTTGATAACTCTGAAAGTTCACCAAACCCTAGGAAATTGGTGAATTATTGATTTTGGGTGAAGTATTCCTTAAAATAGGTTTTAATAGGGTTTGTGCTGAAGCGGCTAAACACATGCTACATGTATCTCTGAATTCATTTATATTTTGACTGGCTGTGAGTTTCTCTATCATCCATCAAATCACTCTTATTGTAATCCCAACAATAATCCCTACCATAGTTGTTGTGTTAGTTGTGATGGAGGGTTCCTCCATCTGAGGGGCAATCATTTTCAATACAATATAGCTATCATCATATCTGTCTCCAGACTGATGAAAGCTGATAATTCAGAGCTGGTGTCATCTAATCAGAGGGTTGGTAGTTTGATGCCCTGCTCCTTCAGTCTGCTGCTAAACTGGCCCTGATGTGTCATCATTGTGTGCATCAGTGTGGTAGAAAAGCTACATGTGTGAATGGGTGAATGTGGCTTGTTGTGTTAAGTGACAACACCGTGTATGTGCAGTGCATTTACTTAAAGGGATATTTCAACATTTTGGGAAATTCGCCTATTGCCATAATCCATATAATTTTAGGAGTAGGCTCATTACCTTTAAATGTCGGTGCAAGCTATTTTTAGATCGGCGGGGCAGAGATACGAGCTGCTCAGAGCTACAGAGGCATATAGTATTTCCGGCTTTAACTAATCAAACTCATCAAATAGTTGTGACCTGCACATTCACCACACTATGAGATAATAACGGAACGTTACGAGACATATATTATATTATTTTATAGAATGGCAAATTTGCAGGTCACAACTTGTCCACAAGAGTGTTTTGGAGTTGTTGGATTGTGTATTTAGTTTGATGAGGGAAACATAGAAAGACCGTGCAGCTTGCGTGCTCCCCTGCCGATCTAAAAACAGCTTGCACCGACAATTAAAGGTAATTAATTTATCTACTAAAACTATAGGGATTATTACAATTGGCCAAAATGTTGAAAAATCCCTTTGACTGTGTGATATGTTTCACACACAAAGAACATACAAATACGCCCACACCCACCAGCTTGGCACTGGATTTTGACAGATTATGACTTTGACAGTTATTTACTGTAGGAGAGGTAAAAAAAAAATATTGATGACATTGTGTGGAGCCTTTAATTTCTGTTTACATTTCCACATCACTGTCGTATAATCTCATATGTGTACCACTGGTGATGTGGATGACAGTAGCACTCAGTCTGAACAGGGTTGTTATGCTGCTGTGTCTGAGGTCAAAGCAGTCTGTACATGTCAGAATGGCAACATCACTATAAACACAGACCTCCATCTATGTTGTTGCTCTGATGCTCCAGGGACCAGACACATCAATGATGTGTAAAGAGAAAAACACACACACACCTCCTCCCACATGCAAATTGCTCTTTAATGTGTGGGAGAGAATGTGCACACCACATACATGTACACTGCTTTGACCATGCATACCAATTACAGTGAAGTGAAAATATAAAATAAGCAGTAGCCTACATACACAGTCATTTCTCATAACATTAAATAATCATCTTCACATTTATTATCATCATTAGTTTTGCTTTTCACATAAATACAACAATATTACAATTCATAAAGGGAAAAAACTGTGTTTGTGCTCAGTGTTTTCGTGTGCATTGTTTAATACCATTGTTTATTGTGAGTCGCTCTGTGAATTGTTTCATACTATTGTGATATTTGCTGATCAGAGCCATGCAGTCTGGAGCGCCATGAACACGTCTGTAGACTCAGTAAATGAGGAGTTAAACAGGATTTGCAGCGATTGTAAAGTAAACTGATGCATGGTTTTTCTCCCATTTGTTACACAATCATTGGGATTGTATTTCTTCCTCCTCTGTGCTGTGTGGTGGCGGCAGGGTTTGTTTGTTTTTCTTCTTTTTTTCATTTTTTTTATAACTGACTGTGGGAGTGGGAATGAGGGATGTGGACTCACGCAAACACACCTTTATCATTCTGATGAAAATACTTCTGGTTTTGTGTGTTAACGTGAATCATGAAATAACGTGCATCTAGTCCCAGTGGTGCTTCACACATGATGTTTACACAAAGTGTGAATAGAACAGCGCTTTGTGAATAGAATTGTAAATGTGTGTGTGTGTGCTGCTGATCCACAGTACTTTACATTTTCACTATTTCAGCTTTTCCATTGTCCTGAGCAGATCCTGCGAACAGAATAGTCTTATTCTTTGCATGCCCGTGCAGACAGACAGATACAATTCAAATGACATTTTTATGGGAGCCATTTCCAATTACAACACCTAAAATGCACAATAAAGTAGCCTAGTGATAAGGCTGCTGCTGGGGACTATAATACAGCGTTAATTCCCTCGCCAACAGACCCAACATCTCCTTTCTTAGAGTCGTGCCTCAAATACTGCAACATTACATTTGTTGATATGTTTCATGAAGTTATTGTCAGTTTTTTCCCCCAGTGATCAGTGGTAGTGGTCATCAGCCAAAAATGTGTTCACAGTAAATATGTAGAGTTACATACAGTGTTAGGCTTCTGAACATGTCTGCCATGGGAAGTAGTTCCAACATCTGTAAACATAAATGGACGTGGGTTGTTCATAGCAGCTGTGGAACTGTTTCTGGAAAAAACAGGTGTTGCTTTTCATGCTTTACTTCAAAGTAAATTCCATTCCCCTTAATGCATTGTTCAATTTCATATGCTTATCTGAAAAAAAAAAAAAGGAACTATCCAGCCAATTTACATCAATGAAACAGACATATCAAACTGTGAGATGAATGAAGTTATGCTCCAAATGTTCTGGTGGGCTCCAGCAGTTCAACCCATGGATGGAACAGATGCTTATAAAACAACAATCTGTTTATAAAGGAGAAACTGTATATAGAGGCCCTGTAAAACTCAACAACAAATTCAATTATGAATTAAAAACATATTCAATAATTGAATCACGTCCATATCAGAGTGTCTTTAGCTGTGAAACTGCTATTATGAGAATGTTTTAAATCTGTTTTTTCTCCCACCTGTTGTTGCTGTTGGAGGGATGAGTGTCTGTGTTGCAGAAGACTGCTCACAGCTGTTGACATATTACATAAAACATATCAAAATTAAACATATAATATCAAAATTGTCAAAGGACAACTAAAAAGGAAAAAAAAAAAGAAAAAACCTGTGAAGAAAAGGAACTGTCTCCAGTTCAACTACTTACTGAGGTGGATCAAATCAGGAGTTACCTGCACCATTTAACTAATGGCAAATAAGTAGTTTTTGACTGACTCTGAATAAATGACTGTGGATAATAATGAGTTATTAGAATAACCCAGGCATGATAATTACCTGGGTTCTAGGAATAACATTAATCATAATCTGTGATACAAAGTCCCAGATATAGTCTCAGGGTAGTACATTATTTAACTGTAAATTTGTTTTCCTCACTCATTCTTTAATAACTACTCACATTGTTTTTGAGTTTGAGTTAGAACATTGTTCCATACATCTGAATAAAAATGTACAAGTAAATCCTTATATGTTAGTTTGCTCTTATTTCAACACTCTTGTACCAATCTCATATGTGATCCAGACGTTCAGCAGAGATAAGGGACTAACCCTAACACAATCCTGAAAACCAACATAGAGAAGACATTTGTTTCATTTGCATCAGACATTTTGCTTCATTTGTATCAGACTGGTTTTTAAAAGATCACAAAGTGCCTCGATTGCCAAGAAACAACTGAAATGTCTACATCAGACCTCCAAGGAGACTGTGAATGTAACATTCATATACTTCCAGCTGGGGATTATTTATCATATGCTAATCAGGCTCCGCTCTACATGTACATGATGATTTCATGACTTAATTATTAGTCACTGCTCCATAATGTGATTCCAACCCTCAGTTTTCCTGCGTTGGCTCAAAGATAGACAGAAGTGTGGAGAACAAATTGACTCTTGGGTGCTTCATTGCATCACCTAACACAAATTGAAATACTCTCAGGACTCTTACATCTCTGCAACACTTGTGTCTAACTCATCCTGCAGAGAATCAATAGCCTGACAGCTCCAGACCCATTTGCATCTGCGAATGAGTCTGGAACATCTCGGCTCATTTTCGATTTTGAAGGATTGTTATCAACTGTTGCGGATCGAAACGCCTCTGGATGCAACCGGATCGAAGAGCGTGATGAAAAATGTAAACAGACTACACAGAGGAGCTTATGGAACATCAATATATTTCTAGTTCAACATAACAGATATTTGACATGATATTATTTACTGACCAAAATTCAGCCTCACAATATATCTAATGAAACATTGAGGTGAACATCCTGAGGTGTCTTTGGAAACCCATGGAGTCTTACCTGGCCTGGAGCTGTGAGACAGTGATTCCCAGTTGGTCTTTTCCCTGTGGAGAGATGAGGAAATGACTGTAGGCTCTGCATTTTCACTCTGCCCCGACCTGTTGGCGACCAGCTGATGAATTAATCTTTACCAGATCCTGCTTATATCTGCTTTATCAACACATACTGTAAGTGCAGCTGTTTGTTCTTGTTCAACAGACAGTGTCCTGTCCAGTCTCATAGTGCTGAGGTAGCAGTTTTAACAGACTCTCTACATCAGCAACAAAAGCAGCAGAGAATAAGATGGGAAATATTTAGTGAGTTTCAACGGATTCTAACTCTTTAACTCAAGGATTCCAATAATTGTAATAGTGATTTTAACTTTGTGTGAATTGTGGCGTGCACATAGTGTCCTGTTTGCTCTAATTTTCACAAGCCCACTTGCAGCAGGACCTCAACTTCACGGATGCAACTGCAGCCAGACTCGAGCTGAAAATAAAACACCAAAAACATGAATCCCATAACCACCAGGGGCCAGGCACTGGAAGAGGTTGATAAATTCACATACTTGATACTTGATTTGACAATTCACATTCACTTGGAAGTGTAATTGCAGTGGATGGTGGGACAGAGGAGGACATGGAGTCCTAACCCTAAACCTAAAGCAACATTCACTATTTTAAATAGAATCTGGCAAAGCAAAAACATCTCCCTGAAGACCAAACTCAAAATCTCCAGACCATAGGCTACTGCTGTATGGTTCCAGAACCTGGAAGACCACCTCCATTACTGATTAACTGCAGACTTTCATCAACCACTACTTGGGATGCATCGACAGGATCTTCTGGCCAAACAAAATCAGCAACATCAAACTTTGGGAACGCACCAAACAAGATACAGTGGAGGTACAGCTGAAAAGTGGTCACGCAGGTCACACACTGAGAAGAAACAACACAGCTATAGAACGAATCGCCATGTTGTTTACAACTACTTCCGGGTAGAAAACCAGCATGAGAACAATAGTGACTGACGAGAGTTTCGCTATATCTAATTTTTCATGTCACTACAGTAGGCTATATCGCCATTTAGACTAATCTGATGTTTGTAAGGTTTATAAAACCAATGATCGGACAAACATTACTATTTATGTGTGCACATTTTTGTAATTAGTCATGGTTATCAGAGATTAGCCGGGCTAACGGCTACCTGTTTAACTTTAATAACTCAGTGACTCAATAAATGGTCCATG
This sequence comes from Trachurus trachurus, assembly GCF_905171665.1. Classification (NCBI taxonomy): domain Eukaryota; kingdom Metazoa; phylum Chordata; class Actinopteri; order Carangiformes; family Carangidae; genus Trachurus; species Trachurus trachurus. Next base: position 2,627,268 of record NC_139899.1, read on the forward strand.
AAAAAATATTTTCTCCAGCGGATATCTTAGTTACAACATGACTGAGCTAACTGGAGTAGTTTCATGTCGTGTCCAACAACGGGAGGGTTTTAACAGCTGACGTCCTGATGTTAGCTTAGCTACCGCTGTTAGCTGTCCCTGTCAGCTGAGCCATTGATGCTTTCTACACACTGTGATTCCCCCAAACTGAATAAATACAACACATAGCAACACAAAACACACACACAGAAATAGTAATGTTTCTTCAATCATTTCGAATTTGTCTAAACGGTGATAGGGCGTGAAAAATATGATATAAAGCCTATAGCTAAACTCTCATTTGTTACTGTTCTCATTCAAATTACGTGCTGGTTTTCTACCCGGAAGTAACAACAAGGCGATTCGGTGTATAAGCAAATGGCACTAACGTGGAACCAACAAGGCAAGCAAGGTGGAAGAAGACCCCAAAACTACCTGGAGAAGGAGCACAGAACAAAATTCAAAGGAGAAGGGACTGACATGGAAACAAGTGGAAGGTTGAAGACAGACGAGGGTGGAAACGGTTCATCAATGGCCTATGTTCCAAAAGGAATACAAAGGTCTAAGTAAATAGTTAATTGGACACATCAGTGTCCCACAGAAAGCATATTGGACAAAAGCCATGCCAGGACCTTGACCTCTGTCTTACATTAGTAGCATGTGGTAGATCTGGGCCATTTCGTCAGCTCAGTGTCCTCATATATTGTGGAAAGGAGGAGGTTTGGAAACCATCAAGACTCACCCTGGAGTTATCTGTCCAGGAGCAACTTTGATCCCCTGACCGAGGATCCAGTGATCACTAACGGAGCTTCAGAAGCCCTGCAGAGATGAAGAAGCTGCCAGAGAGAGGACTATCTCAGCAGCGCTCCATCAGGCTGGAGCAGCTGGAAAGAGACCACTCAGAGCTTGGAGTACGTATCATTTCTGAATTCATTCTGCTGCATCTGTCAGTGAAGTGAAATTATCAATAAATGCCAAGAACCAGTTCCTTTGGCAGCCACGTGGGCCCGAACCACGACAGAACCACCACCACCACCACATCCGTCAGAATGGTTTGGGGTCGTGAGCTGTTCCTCTGATTCTCCACTTCTTCTTCTTCTCATCGTTTTGCTAGAGGCTGATTTCTTTCATCACTTCACAGAACTTTGTACCAGAGCACCAGTTTCTCTTTCTGTGTGTTTTGTGAACTGTCTGAAGCCTCATTTCTAAAACAGTGTGCAGGATCTATACTAACAGTGCACATGTAAAGTGGTAAGCCTCTTTATTCTGGCTTTATTAATCCCCCAAATGAATTCAGAGGAATATACTTACAAAGAGGATTATCACTGTCAAATCAACTTTAGATGGGGATGTATCTACTTGGAGGTTAATTTTCATGAATTTCCCCTGAGCTCTGATCTCAGCTCCTTGCCTCACTTCTATAATGACTGCACCGTTTAGCATCAAAAGAAAATGTGCAACACAACATGTAATAGGAGCAAGTTATGATTAAAACAGAGCTCACTTTTGGTCACAGATTTTCCCAGAACACCTGACACCCTTTTCCCCCCCCGCCCCCCCCCCCCCCCGCCGGTTTCTGTTACAAAGCGACGCTGGCTGCTGTGACTAAGGAACAGCTAGACACCTTTATGTTTCATGCAAGTAGTTCTAACAGGAAATGGAAAAGTGTTCATTTATCACGCCAGAGGTCCATTACGGTCCCTGTGTCCAATGGCGGTGAAATTGCTTGTTACAAATCACACCATGCGTCCTCCTCCTTGTTCCGTTGTGTAATTTGATGGCCGGGGGAACATTTCGCTGTTGATGAACAAAAGCAGGTTTGATAATGAGCTCTGCCGCTTGATGGGACTGAGACAGCGGAGTTTTAAAAAAGGTGCTATCTCCTCCTGAGACGGACGGAGCCGACGTGTTCATCATCAAAGTGACAGACATAATCTATGGAGAATAATGGCCTGCCCCGACACCCCTGTCTCCAGTCAACTCATGAATTCATCATAATCACGCTGTTGTATACCGATGTGTCAAAGGCTACCATACATCTTGTTCTGTTTTTCTCTGGTCAGCAGACTCCTGTGCGTATCGCAAAGGGCCTTTTTTCATGATTAGAAGTACACTTAGATAATCACTGAGACGCTGATTATTGCAGCTGGAGAGACCCTGATTTTAATAATCACAAAATGAATGTTAATGAACTTGTAGTGTGAAAATAAGCAAAAAGCACTAATTAACCCAATCATCAATTGCAAAAGCTTTTAGTTGAGTTGATGTCTGAGTATAAACAGGAACTGATTTAATGAGCCACATTCTTCCTTACCAGACTTCTTACTTTCAAATCATTAAATGGTCAATTAAAAAATGTCTGAAATGTGTTGCAGAGCTACTTGCAGATCAACATCTGTCAGAACAAGCATTATGTTGGTCTGTGAAGCAGCTATTACTGTATGTAAAACAGCTCCTCTGTTGATTAGTGTCTGTGTCTTGTCTTATGCATGTTCAAAATACCTTTACTACAAATACTGTATATTATGTACAGTATGTAAAGTAAATGAAAGTAGTTTGAGTTTGAAACTTCTCTTAAAGAACAGTTAAGCTTTTTATTTTTAAACCCTCACTTGAGAGTTTATCAAGGAACTTTTGATGAATACTCTTGAGTTCCTGAAATCACAGGCGAAAGAAAGATGTGCGTCATCCCTCGTCTAAAAATGGCTTTTCCGGAAAGAAAAAGGAAAAATCAATAGAAGAAAAAAATTAAAGGGACAGTATGGGACTTTATTGGCTTTTTATTGACAAAAATCAAATGTCGCTTTCATAAATACGTATATATACGTATATATACGTACGCCCGCATACAAACGAGCGCTTTCTCGTACCTTAGAATGAGATGTTACAAGTCGTTACAAACATACAGGGGGGGGTTCACCGAACCTTCTCTGCCATGTTGAATCGCCATGTTTTACGTTCAGTGTCACCGTGGCTGTAAGTAACCTCAAACTCGGGCCGCCGGAGCTTCTCGGCTCGGGGAGAAAGTTTTCCAGACAGCGCCTGTTAAAACTGTCACCACCGTGTAGCTAGTGTGAGGAAGGACGGAGGCACTGGTGTTGCCTTCAGGTGCAGTCAGACACCTGAATGACGCCGTGAGTGACGCCGTCGGCAAACCAACTGGATGTTATTTTACTCGACGAGAGAAAGCCGGTAAAACGTGGGTCAGGTAAACAATACGACATCACCATGACAACATATTGTCACGCCTGTATTGTTTTGCCTCGTGCTGGCGGACCGTTTGTTTACATAGAGGCTTGTTTATCCTGATACATGCAGCGTGTGTTGTTTTTCTGACTTCTGCCCGAGTTTACGTAAACGCAACAGCAAGAATACGTGCCGACATGCAACCGCACCGCTAGATGGGGGTAAATCTCACATACTGTCCCTTTAAGTTAAATGTGACCTTTGTTCTCAATGAATGTGAATGCAACATACTTTACTAAATCCTAAGCCTCAACTTTAGCCCTATATGTTTGAATTGAAGATATTTCCTCACATTACTTTTCAGGTGGTTTTGTGTTATGATCAGTGTGCTTCTAGTTCACCACGGCAACGGGAGAAGCTAAGATATGAGTTATAGTGGGTTTTTACAGGTAACCTGAATTCAGTTTTAATGCTTAGAGGTTCAGCTCTCTTAGTCAATAAACAGAATCTGAAACCCAGACAACAACTTGCTTTCTGGGGGGTGACTAAAGCTGCTTCTTTTCTGTTACTTTCTAAAACTGGCAGTTTGACATTCACAGACATTCCATACTTTGTCTGATGTGCAAATATGAGAGAAAAGCAGTATTTGAAACACACAAGGAGTCACTGTCACTGTGAAAGTGTTTAGTGTGCAACTGACACATCTCAAAGAGCAATTCTGAAAATTACACTTCTACACAACTACGCACAACATCAACTATGTGCATGTAGTGTATTGTAAATGGGAATGGACAAAATGTAGCTAAATTACAAATTGGGCAAGTTCCAAATGTGTTGATGCTGGACACATCAGCTTATGTTCACAAAGACATCAAAAACATATTTGGTCCACAACAAAATACCTGATCTTGTATCTGCTGTAGTTGTGGTCTTGAGGCTGTGAATGGGACCTCAGTCTCTTATTTACCTAGCTGTGCTCTATTGAATGCAGTGCTTCACTAATTTCAGAAAGTATGTTGCATGTGCAGAGAATCCACTGTGCAATTGCATTTCAGTAGTCTATAAAGATCATTGTTTAAATGGCACATTACAGACTTGGTTGTGTTGTATGGTCTGGAGCTCAGCAGGATCGGCTGTGTATTAAATGCAGATAGTAGAGCCACAATGTTTTTTTGATGTAGCCTACCAGTTATTGGAATGCACAGTAGAAGAAACTGAATATTTGATCTGCCTGCAATAAAATGATGTGTAGATAAACACTGCTGGTGTAAAAGTTTTAGAACACACCAATTTTTTGATTGAAATTCAAGCAGTTGAAGTTCAATGAATAGCTTGAAATGGAATTGAAGGCGACATATTATGGAACTGTCACTTTTTGAAGACTCTCTAACATACAGTATATTTGGGTGCCTTCCGGCCCCTAAAATGTGAAAATTGACAAAAAAATCTGTAATGTGCAGGCTACCTAAATCCACGTGATTTTATGAGCTGTTCCCCCCAGTGATGTAACTAGGATTCTAATTTACAAAACCCCACCCCTACCTGGTACCAGTAGAAGGGGTGGGGCAAGCAGTGGTTCATCTACATTTAAAGGGCCAGGCCGTTCTGAACAGGGCTGTTTAGAGAGGATGAAAAGAGCTGTGATGTTTGATCCTTGAGGTATTTTGACCGAAGCATGTCACAGACATGTCTTTAAGACACCTGGGGACTATTTTAATTTGTGGAAAGGGGGTATCCTTGAAGGTGAGTGGTGAACTGACAGAGATTAAACAAAAAAATAAAAATAAAGGTAAGGTTACCCAAAACTTAAAAAAAAAGAAAAAAGTTAAGAATACATTTTGGTTAATAAATTGAGTCCATGATTTCCTTTTTAACTTCAAATGTTAATTTGTTCTATGCTTTCATTTAATTCAGACATCATTTTCAATAAAAAACTGTAAGAAGTGGGGTGTTCTAAAACTTTTAATCGGTAGTGTACATGTCTTTGTAAACCCACACAGAAGGATGTTATGTGTAACCATGGGTTTCCAAGACCTACCAGAGGAAACTGTTTCTCCCAGTTGGGAGAACCATGGCGTCTGCCAGGATTTCAAAGGAGGTTAAATGTAAAGCAACTGGACTTAGTTATTTGTCTAGGAAGACGTTTCACCTCTCATCCAAGAGGCTTCATCAGTTCATGTACGCAACTGACCAGGCTGGGACTGGTCCAACTATCTGGTGTGGAGACTCACTATTTGACCTCTTGTGTGGGCGTTCACAAGGGTGATGATGTCACTGTTGTGCTCCAAGTGCCAACGACAGTCGTTAAAATGACTGTCTTTGATGGAAAGTGGTTTCGACTTCGTTAGTGCCCTATGTGTTACTGTATAACCACAGTCGTTGGAGTCACTTACCACTTGTGAACAGTTGTTGTTCTTTGAGGCTAGATTGTTGAATCTGGACAGTCCATACCAGGCCTGAGGAGTTTGCTCTCCTGTGTTGGGCCATGCGTTTATGCAGTGGTTGTTTTGTTTCTCCAATGTAGAGGTCTTTGCATTCCTTGTTGCATTGGACTGCATACACCAGATTGCTTTTGTGGGTGTGTGGTGTTCTGTCCTTGGGATGTACCAGTCTCTGTCTGAGTGTGTTGCTGGGTTTGAAATACACAGGGATACGGTGTTTGTTAAAGATCCTCCTGAGTTTTTCTGATACTCCAGACACATATGGAATGACTATGTTGTTTCTCTTGTTTTGTCTTTCTTTCTCAACCACTTTGCTGGTTTTCTTTCTGGAAGCAGCTGCAGTTTTCACAAAGGTCCAGTTAGGGTAACCACAAGTTGTGAGGGCGCCTCTCAGGTGCTTGTGTTCTGCCCCTTGGGCCTGTGAGCTGGTGGGCACGTTATCAGCTCTGTGTTGCAAAGTTCTGATAACACCAAGCTTATGTTCCAGAGGGTGGTGAGAGTCGAAAAGTAGATATTGGTCTGTATGTGTGGGTTTTCTGTATACCCCAATGTGGAGGCTCCTGTCCTTTTTCATATGGACGTCACAATCTAAGAAAGGCAGACTATTGTCCTTGACCTCCTCTCTGGTGAACTTCTGCTGCCAGGAGTTACTGAGGAGAGGGACATCTGGACTAACTTACTTAACCTGCCTTCACCTTAAACTGACTCAAGACAAGTGGCAGAGAATAGCTGAATAGACGGATGAGGAAAACATCATGACACACCATGCATCATTAATATTTCAGGAAGGTGAATGTTGCTCTCTGCAACTTATGGTAACCTATAACGATAGACTGTAAATAAAGATGGATGTAGCTGCTATGATGTAACTAGCAGTAAAGCTTTCGAGCTCAGTGAGCTGTCTATCTAGCCATTTCCTGAATTTACCAAACTCAGCTAATCCACATAGGACAGAGAGGAGGTCGACGTGTGGTCGCTCAGTGGTCAGTGTTGCCCAGAGCAACCACAGCCTCAATTATGCAGAACTTTAAGCTTTATTAAACTTTAACGAGTGATTTATATAGAAATTCAACCCCATTCCAGTTGTCAGTTAATTATCTGTGGAGACTAAAAGTGTTGTGTACCACATGTAAACCTGTTTATTTCTGCTGTGATTTGGACATGTTAACATGGGAGTCTATGATTAATTATCAGTAGGAACACATACACCATATTTGTTTGTCTTAGTCGTATCTGTTCCCTCCACCATCCAGCATCTTCAAAAATATCATTTAAATCACATCCACAGATTCACAGCGTTTCTCTCTCTACAGTCATTTAGCACAAGGACAACACAGATGCGAGAAACATTCTAATTAAGCAGCGACATTTAAAACGTTTCTCCGCTGCTGTCGTGACTGCGCTGCAAACACCATCAAAGCGGTATTCTAAGCTGTACGAATCAAACACCAGGAATTATTTACAAGTGCCATGTAGCTCCATCCTGCTGAGGATACCACGGCACGCCACAATCAAACACAACAATCCTTCTCTCCACATCTCAAAAAAAAAAAAAAAAATCCACCCCTCTCAAGTGGCATCCATCGCTGACAGCCTTATCAAGGGCTCATCACCGAGCTGTCACCTAGGAGGGGTGCGTGCTGAATGATGCTGACATCTTTTTTGAGGGAACAAGAGAGGAAGAGGAAGAGCAGTCAAAGTTACGATACAATTGCATTTTTTCCTTCCCGGAGAATTGTCTTTTTGTAACAGCGAGGAGCGAGCTCCAAATGAGGAGTGAAGGTTGGGTGGTGAGTGGAATCAGCCGAGCAGCAGTCTCTGTGCAACTGATCTGTTGCCGAGGGGAATGGAGTGGCTCTACAGTATTTATCACATCGCTGCGGGCTGAGCTTACTGTAATACTCCAGCTCATTAGTATGCAGAGGCACACAGGTGCTCAGCCATTATCTCAATGAATCCTAAAACAAAGGTAAATTCTCTGGACATTTCATGACACAAATTAACAGCAGCTCCAACGTGGGGCACCGCAGACTGAAAATTGAATATACATGATAATAAATGCAATTATTTAGCAGTGATAGCAAGAGATTAGCCACAATTATATTTGTTACACAGTTGTGCAAGTGGTAAATGATCTGCTATGATGGTATGATTTATATACTTGAAAATATGTTTTTAAAGACTGTTCTGGGTTCTTTTTTGCATAAAGTGTGAATCATTCATTTCACCTAAGGCACAATTTGGATATTTCTAAAGGCTTTTGAGTTTGTTTAAATCTAGAGTCACACTCTACAGTACACAGGTGACCATGAGTTAAAGGAACATTCTGTCAGTTTGGTAAATACACTCACTTGCTATCTCCTATTATAATTCTATGTGTTAAGGAGGCATGGCTTCTGATTAGATTAGATTAGTTTAGCCCTTACAAGATATGCAAAAGTAGTATAATTTATATATAAGTGTGGGTTAAAGTGGAGTACACTGAAAAAAGAGTGATGTAAGGTTTTATGTACAATACAAACAGGACATTTGCATTTAGTTATTTATGTAAAGTATTAAGAGTACAGCTCAAAGCAGTTTGTTTATCTTAAACAGGATGTTGATGCAATGCATTCTGGGTCTGATGCATGTTCAGACAGAGACACCAAGCTAACTCAGTACCCATGGTTGTGTTATATGTACAAATCTAGAGGCCCTGCGATATGATATTATCACAATACTTATAAAAATATTAAAATGCTGTGATATATTGCAGTTTAAAGTGATGTCTCCAAATGAAAACTTTGTTATCATGTTTTTTTTTAATTATAAGACAAACTTCATGATGTGTTCAGATCAATCCTTGCATCCACAGATACAATATTGCCATGCAAAATATCACAATAATATCAACTTTTTTTTCCCCACCCCTAAAAGCTAAATACTGTTAAAAAAAAAAAAAAAAGAAAAAACGATGGCCCATTCATTGAAGACAACACTAAATTTGTCACCAAGTCAACTCGTATAATTTAAGCACAAAATCTTTCAGAACTTCATCACCTCAAAGATTGAGCCGAACCCCAGTTTCTTTCAGGGGAACAATGAAACAGATGAGTGGTCTCTAACAGCACAAAGAGCACAATTTGTATTATATTTGATTAGTATTATATTCCCAATTGTATGATCCTCATATTGTACATGGCATGTGTATCAATAGCTGGCATATGTGTGTAATCCATATGAAACATCTTGTTAAAGGCAGTCTGTCGATAAACTCTTTGTGTTTTTCTTTTATTTATTGCGATATTATTTTTGATTGAGTTCTTGCTGATTTGTCAGCCGCATTGTGTGAAACCCAGCACCCTCTCTCCTTTTATGCAGCTCTTTGTAATTTGAACAACAGAGCACAGCAAAGCATTGTTCTCACTGGAAAACTGTGCTGTGTTATTGCTGTCACTTGTCCAATTAAACACAGGGAAGCTCATTCTCTGGCATGGAAAAGGCTAAATGGAAAAAAAAAGAAGCAGGAAATGACTAACTCATATTAAGTACACAACACCAGGTTGGGAAAAGCTACTGTTGCAAGAAAAAATCACAAGATGAAATAAACACAAAATGTATGAAATGAACTTTAGAATTAATGGACCATTAGTGATAATCAGGACCTCTATTACTAAATGAAGAAAACAAAGGTCTATTGATAATGACCTCTGACTTGTATGTCTTGTTTCTACTGTAGGTCTACCAGCATTCATTCCTAGCATCATACCTGATCTACAACCTGCACACAAGGTAAGAAACCTACTACACTGCATACAGAGCATTGATCATTTTATTTCATTGTGTCCTCTATCAACATTGATTATTTAAAGGGATAGTTCAACATTTTGGCGAATTGGCCCAGTGCCATAATCCCTATAGTCATAGCAGTAGGTTTTTTTACCTTTAATTGTCAATGCAAGCTATTTTTAGAACGGTGGAGCAGAGCCATGAGCTGCTAAGAGCTACGCTACGGAGGCTAATGGGATTTCTTGGTTTCCCTCATCAAACTCATCAAATACACAATCCAACAACTCCGAAACGCTCTGGTAGACAAGTTGTGACCTGCACATTCACCACGCTATGAGATAATAACACAACGTTACGAGACAGAGTTGTTTTCGAGGTGAATGCAGAGACTGCTTGTCGAAAAACTGCGCCCGATGGGAACGCACATCAGCGGTTTTGCATGAATTTACCTCGAAAACAACTCTGTCTCGTAACGTTCTGTTATTATCTCATAGCGTGGTGAATGTCCAGGTCACAACTTGTCCACCAGAGCATTTTGGAGTTGTTGGATTGTGTATTTGATGAGTTTGATGAGGGAAACCAAGAAATCCCACCTCTGTAGCGTAGGTCTGAGCAGCTCACAGCTCTGCTCCGCTGTTCTAAAAATAGCTTGCACCGACAAGTAAAGATAATAAACCTACTCCTAAAACTGTAGGGATCATGGCAATGTGCCAATTTGCCAAAATGTTCAACTATCCCTTTAAGGCCAAGAAGTGTTAGTGCTTTTTTCCCCCCCTAGTTTTCATGAGACTTTTTTTTAACGAAACAATTGTATTATTGTTCATGATCAACAAAAACGGCTGAAGCAGGTAAACCCTCAGCATTTCTTGTTTATGACAGATGAGACTACACAAACTTATACACATTGTAAAACGTATAACATTATCCACCACTCCAAGGATTGCCTACTTGTTGGCTTCGTGGAAAACTAATGCAGGAGGGAGGAGGGTTAGCAAAACAGCGAAAGCGACCCGACTTGCATAATTCCCCTTTAAAATGCCTGGTATTTTATAGGTGGAACTGATTAATGAAGGGTCATTACTGACCACGGCTATACTGTAGTTAAAGTTAGTGACTGTATCTGATCTGAGGTTTAAATGATCGTTTGGGGCCGGTGTGTAATAGCTCATGGTTTTCATTGTCCATGCATCAGAGAGGTTCGGGAGCTGAATCCTCCTGAGGTGTCGGACTCTGTCCTGCAGTTCGCCTCGTGGGGTGTTCACGGTCAGCAGCTGGTGAGTAGTTTCCAAGGTCAAGTTAAGGTGACTCATAAAAAAAATTAAAAACTGTGAAGAGTTGGAAAGAATCTTCCATTACTGGGGCGGTGTTTAGCCCGGATCGATTCCCGCGTCGGGCAGCCCTTTCCTGCAAGTCATTCCCCCTCTCTCTGCCTCCCCATTTCCTGTCTCTCTCAACTGTCCTATCAGTAAAGGCATGAAAAGCCAAAAAAATATACTAAAAAAAAAAGAATCTTCCATTACGCAGTCAGTATTGTAGAGTAATCTAATGCTGATGAGTTTTTATTGAAATGTTTATTCTAACAAGTCACAGAACATCTATTTTTATTTCAAAGACTGCATGCGCTATATTAGGGGATCCCATCAAGGAAAACCAAATTTCAATTATGCAACACCTCCTCAACAGATGCAAGAAGCACATTTAATACTATAATCCTTCTTGTTTCATTGTTTCTCACAGCACATGCATAGAATTCACTTCAAAAATCATTCTTATTGTATGACTTTAGGTGTGAAAAACTCATTTTCACTCATCCATCAATTGAGAAAGTCATCAGCTGATTGAAAATAAACAAAGTCACAGCCTCGGTTTGCTTTTCACTCTCGTGATTTAAAATGAAGACACCTTGCAGTTCGCAGACAGATGGAATTAAATGTTTAATTTCATGTCTTATGTGAATAAATGTATTCCTTCCTCCTGCTCTGAGGTGGAGGCTGGTCAAGGACTCTTTTTGGCTTGAAAGGTGTTGTCACATTACATGTTAAAATAAACAGTTATTATGAATTCAATTGGCCCTCCCTGAATAAATAAAGGTGAAATGAAAACTAAATGAAGAGATAATTAACTGAAAATCAATGAATCAAGCTCCAGTTAGAATAAATCATGTCGGGTTGCCCAGGCTGTCTTGGTGAAATCTGAACAATCAGTTCATCGTTTTCCCCAGTGCAGCTTTAAGGAAAAGAATTAACCCTTTGATAGCATCTTTATCTCGTTTCCTCAGTATTTATACTTGCACTCAGTGGAACCTGTTCTCCGGGAAGCCCTGCAGGAGTGCATCACCGAGCTAATGATAATATAATGTATTCATTACTCATGAAATGATTAAGGATTCACTTTTATCAGTGATAGAAAATGATGGGATGGACAAGGCAGGGGAGATATTGGAAATTTAACTTAGGGTTGTTTGAAATCATGTTGCAGGATTCTTCCAGGTGGCAAATATATTGTACTGGTCACAATTACAGAGAAGGACATACATGTTTCAACCTATGAACTGTTTTTACCTCTTAAAAGGAGAATTCCGGTCATTTTTGACCCCTAAATCGTTGTCCTGATGGTCACCAAGTGTTGGGGGGAGCAAAGAATGCGACTAAAATGTTTATACTGTTTATACTGTACATTATATGAGTTCAGTGGTGTGTCATAAGGATTCCAGTCATGTACCATAGATATTTGATTGTTTTTTGAGTGTTTGTTGTGGTTGAAAAAATTGCCCCATAGGTTAGCGTTGTCGCTAGCGCCGTCTAGCCATGGTCTAACTCTGCCTGCGTTTTTTGCTCCCCCCAACACTGGATGACCATCACGAAAACGATATAGGGGTAGAATTCTCCTTTAAGGTTGCCCCCCAATCTTCCTTGTAATTTCAACATGCAGAAAAGCTGACGCCATCTTTGTGTCTCACTGCACCGCCCCTCCTTCCTTGCACATGTTTAGAGTTTTCTCTATGTGAATATGTAAGTCTTTTTTTTTGCCTTGATCTTAATTCTCTATATTTCCTCTCCTTCAGATCTATATATTTGAAAACAACATTTACTACCAAACAGATGTTCACAGCAGCTCGTGGAGACTCACGTCCTCAGGACAGGAGGGGGTCGTCTTCAATGGCATCGCAGACTGGCTGTATGAGGGTAAGAGACAGAGCAGCAGGAAGCAGCTGCTGCAGGTATTCAAATGCTGCTTTGAGGATCTAGTACTACTGAACAGTTATTGAGTATTTAAAATCACGAAAGGCTTCTCGTGAAAGAGAACTGAAATGAGAATTTAATTGGTTAATGATGTTTCTTTTTCAAATTTTTTCAAGCAATAAATTGGAACTGACAACTATAATGGAAATGTTATTTGAAGGCAATGCAAATGTAAATCATTAATACTTGAATCCAACTTTCAAACAAGTTGTGTCAGAGTTTTTCTTCAGTCCTACAGAGCTCCTACAGTCTCTCAGGCTGTAGAGCCTATATGTAGCCTGAATAACATTTTCTTCAAGGCAGAATGATTTTTAAATCTCTCAACACCTGTTCCATTGCACTGTATATTCCAGACATGAGAATCTGTAGCTGGATTGCAACAGTGTGGGCAGCCCTATAGTCATGAATGTCACTGGCCGACCGGTTCCACTTCATAAAGGAGTGCTGAGCTAACAGTCTACCGAGCTGCTCCAGTTTCCCAGCTGCCTGGGAGCTGCAGGGAAGAAGATGAGCTCTTCCAATACAATGGATGCAAAACTAGTTTAAACTAGTCCAGAAGTACAACCTGCAAGAGAGAGGAGACTTTGGGAAGGGTTTATCATCTTAGAAACTGTGTTGTTAAAAAGAATCAGTCAGGTGGAACAGGTAACCTAATTGTTGACTATCTGAAAAACCCTCTTAATTATAAAGCATCTACATTTTACAAAATCTAACCAGTGACATATGTGACAGTTTGAGAATAATTTGGCAGAGAGACCTTGACTGTGAAACTGACAGAGAAACATGGTCACAGGTCTTGGCTGCCAATGGTAAACACATCAGGGAAACTAGAGGGAAATGTATTCAATATAAAATTGTACACTGTTACTGTTGGACACCAAATAGGCTTTTCCAAAATTGGATTAATAAATGGCAATACATGTTGGAAATATATAAAAGATATGGGCAGCTTCTTTCATCTATGTGGGAATGCCCCCTGGTCAACCCATTCTGGCAGAAGGTTTTTAAAATACTAGGACTTACTTTTCCAGTGTCTCCAGGTTAATGCCTTTTAGTGGATACAACAGAAACACCAACCTTGACAAAAAGTGCATACTGTAATTCAGTTGTGATGGTTGGGATAGCGTCAGCTGCCAGGAAAAGCACTGGAAATCACCCACACAACCAGCACTGTGAGAGAGGAAACCTTTAATGAGCAAGACAGCATCATATGAGGTTATGCTACTGTAGGGAGGATAAAGAGCAAAAGGCCGGTGACATCAGGATGCTGGGATAACTGCCTGTATTACTATTATTTTTATTTATTTATTATTCTCTTATATTATTCTAACTTATTTTTCCCAGAAGACTTGTGACTTCTCATGGTTTTGTCTTACCTTACCCTTTGTGTCTATGTATATTGTACCATTTGATCTGCTTTTTTACTGTTTATAAATGAAAAAATAAATTACAAAAAAAACAAAACAACTCTTTTTAAACTACTTTCATTACATATGCAATTATTACAAAAGGAAGCAGAGGAATAACATCATATACAGAACACTCATTTGTAATACATTAGCCTAACTACTATTTTTACTATAACAATCAAATACTACTGTTAAATATCTAAGAACAAAGAAAATTAATATTAAAAGCAGTCAATAAAAATAATGTTATTAATGACTTAATACCATTGACTTATACAATTAAAGTGAAGAGGTCCAATATGAGTTCATTCTCAGGTCCTACCTTTAGTCCAGTTTTGAGCATAAGACCTAAAAGCTAGCTCGTCAAAGGTTTTCATAATGTTTTCATGTTGTGTGAGAGAAACTTTTGGGATTGTTGCCCGCTCAACATTTTCTCAAATGTCTTTTGCTGTTGAGTTGGATTAACAGTTACCAAGCTGCCCTCTCCTGGCTTCTGATTGGACTTCTCTTGGTTCTCTAGAGGAGGTGTTACACACTCAGGTGGCCCACTGGTGGTCACCCGACGGATCCAGACTGGCCTACCTGACCGTCAACGACTCCCTGGTCCCCAACATGCTCCTGCCTCGCTTCACAGGATCTCTGTACCCCAGAGGGAAGGAGTACCCTTACCCAAAGGTAAGAGAAGCACTAGAAACAATTACATCCATCAGAACTCCCACCGCTCCCAGCATCCTTTAGCTTTACTTGATACTGTACAGCAGCCATTCCAGCCTGACAGCGCTGCAGCTCATGTAGCAGCTTCACTGTATCAAACCAGCTCTATGAATAATACAGCTACAAGCTCTGTGCTTTAGTTTATCCATGAAGGTTCGCGGATCCTTTTCTTGTTTAATTCATGTTAACGCTGACTTGCTATCCTTTGAAGAGGGAAGATTGTGGGGATCTGAGGCGCTGGGAGGAGGAAGGAGTATGATATGCTTTATAAAGGCCCGTTAACACACCTCCCATCCATTGATGTGGATGTTGAGCGTATCAAATGGCTCTTAGATGGGAGACAGGTTGTGGAAAAGTGGTGGAATGGGGGTCATAAGTGAGAGGGCAATCTCATTTGCCGGCTCAGACACACATGGGGGAGTGGGGGGCTCACAGGAAGACTTTTAATTAATGAAGCACCATGCTACCCACGGTGTGTATACCGTAATACACACACATTTTGTTGCTTATATCTTTGAATGAGGTCAGCGTGGTAATCTTGTGGGACTAAATGAAGCAGCGTTTTAATTTCCTTCTCCTTCCTTTTGTCCGTGAGAGCGCTAATGGTGTAAAGCATTTTGACAATAATGCATCAGGTTTAGTCACTCGGGGATACAGTACATGTAATGTGTGTAGTGGAATACAAAGCATAGAAAGCACAAGAGACTCTGCTTCATGGGTAGCATGTGCCTGTGCTTAAGAAAATACCCAGTTAATGTTTGCATGGCGTTCAGACTGACAGACTGACATTCAGGATTTTTGTGTAGATATTTGCAAATAACAAGATTAATTGCTGTTCCTCCTGGGCTCACAGACTGTGAGGGCGTCTCTAAGCTCAGCAGAGGCCTGCGCTGCAAAGCAAACACACTACAAAAGTGATATTCAACAAAGTCAACAATGACTACAATATAAAAAGGAAGCACTATAGAAATAATATAATGGCATTTTTATCTTTTGTCTGATGAACAAACTATGATGTATATCTTTTGGATGCAGATAAGAACAGCTAATGTGAAAGCATCAACGCTGTCAGGAATCCTAACTCGTGTTCAATTTTAATGAATCTGCTTTATCACTGTGCGTTCACACCTGTCATGGCCCTGAGCCTGCCGCCATTTAGTGGCTCGGTTTTCTGTTGTTTTGGACTCTGGTTTTCTTCAGTTCCTGTTTTATTTTGTAGCTCTGTTCTTGTGCATTTTGTTCTAGTGTTACTTCCTGTGTTTCACCTCGTCAGCCCTGCCCTGCTCCTTGTGTGTCTCCACCAATCAGGTTTCTTTGCCCTCCTGTCTCCTCACCTGATGCTTGTTGCTTTGATTAGTTCTGTTGTATTTAGTCTTGTGTGTCTTTCAGTTCCTTGTCCGATTGTTTGTCGCCTGGCTGTCTTTACACTGCACGGTTCAAGTGGCCCAATTCCGATTTTTTCCTCTCAAGTGGCTCAGATCGGATCTGTAACATGAACGTGTAAACGGGACAAATGCGCATTGAATCGGATATTGTCAGATCAGATTCAGCTCCGTTATATGTGGAAATAAATCAGATACAAATCGGATCTCTGCCAATGCGTCTGCAGTCTAAACAGACAGATCGGATCTTTCCTGGCAATGCGTGTCATACATCATCAATAATAATATTAATTCACGTGCTCACGCGTCTCGCTGAACCTCTGTAGCCTGTGATTGACACGTGGGTCTGACCTGGACTACTGTGGCCAGCTGTAATCACTGTCACAGGCGTTACACTGTTTCATTTTTGTGGTGTCCACGCGTCTGTTTTTTTCCCCCCTCACTAGTTGTTGTTTTCATATAGGCCTACAGTAACATTCATTTCTATGCGGATCGATACGAGGGCAAGCGAAGGAGTGTGAAAAAAGAGAGTGCGCAAGATAAACACCAGATTTCACATTTTCCTACCAGCAAAAACTGAACCGAGCCGATAAGAAATCAAGAGAGGAAAAACAAACATAGTATACAAATGTGTGAGGCTGTCCCGTCCTCACTACGTGAGCGACGGAGGATCGAACGGTGGCACAACTGTCACCGTCACTGTCAGCTGCTCATCTCACAGCAGCTCCGCTCCATGCAGACACTTCACTAACGTTTGTAACGTTCACTTTGTAAGTGACGTGTTGGATATAAACTCTGAACACCAGACTCACCTTTGTTTAAAAATATTATTATATTATTACGTGACAATCTCCTGAAATCACTAGTTTATTTCCAGCGGGTTTTTTCATGCAAGCACAGCAGGTGTAAATGCAGATTATCAGATATGGGTCACTTCTGATAGAACATGTAAATAGACCATCAAAAAAATCGGATATAGGCAACAAATCGGAATTGGGCATCAAGGCCTGCAGTGTAAAGACGGTGTTCTGTTCCTGCCTGTTATTAGTTATTAAACGTCAGTTTGCAAGTATCTACCTGTGTTTGCTCCTGCATTTGGGTCCACCTGCTCTCCCCACATCCTGACAACACCAAAAGCTTCCAAAGCGTCAAAAACGCTCGAGGGTGGGCTTCAGACAAGACATCTTCCAAAACGGAAAATATTTTCAGCCGCTTTGACCGCTCGTCACGTGACTGACGTCAAAGTTTGATCACGCTGTCATTGGGGAGCCGAAGGAAAAAAAAAGGCAGCCGAAGGACATCTCTATTCTGACAGGTTGCCGCTGAACCGCGTCATAGCTAATTACCCTAAAGTTAACCAGGGCTTAACTTCTCGTCTGGTGACGCTTTGGACGCTTTGGAAGCACAGTGACGGCAGTTGACGCTTTGGACGCTCAGGGCCTGTCCCATTCCTCCACACTTGGCTCAGTGCACTTGGTTACGCACACACTTTGGTGACGTTTTGCCGGCGGAACGTATATTTGCATATAGTGTGCAAGCATGGATTAAGTGGCCAAGCGTGTGGGGGGAGATTTAAAAGCAATCAGGACATACTTGACAAGTGCAGCCTGTACCATTGTGCACGCTAGCACAACTACGACACACACACACACACAGCACAGCAACAGTTTTAATAAACAGTGCTGCTGGATCAGTCTCATCTACTCCAAAAGTGTCTCTATGCGCAAGATTCAGATCATAAACATGTAAGCCCAACTCCGTGAGTAAATAAAACAAACAAGAAAAACGAAAAAATAAAAACATGAACAGAGCATGATGAATATAAAATATGACATTAAAAGTCATAATTATGAGATAGAAAGTTAATTTCATTTTATTGTGATTAGCCTAATTCAATCGCATTTCCTAAACGTGGCTTGTGGCTGCCGGTGACGGCGGACTTCACCGTGGTGCATTGTGGGATTTATACTTGGCCAAATACCGCTCGGATGCGGTCTTACCTTGTGGGTAAGTGCAAATCAAGCGGCTGCACTTTCAGTCGTTGGAGAAACGGGACACACTGAACACTGACACTAAGCCCATGAACGCGCACGCCAAGTGCCCAAGTGTGTAAGTGTGATCGAGTGTGCGTATTGGGACAGGCCCTCAGTGTCGCCGGGCTCTCGTTGAAAATGAATTGACTTCCGGCTTTTTGACGCTTTGGAGGCTTTTGGTGTGAACGCACAGTTATGCATTTATTTAGCATGATCAGCTCTCGCTGCATTTCTCAGAGTCTTTGTTTTAAAACCAGAGAGAACGTGACTTATATACTTATTTTAAAGTATATTTTTTGGCTTTTCACGCCTTTATTAGATAGAAGATATAGATAGAGGAAATGGGGAGGCAGAGAGAGGGGGGATGACATGCAGGAAAGGGCTATACATATATATATATATATATATTTACATTTATATAAATGTCTATGCAGTAATATTCATCACTTTATTGCAAAGTTTTTTGTTCTTAGGATCCTGTAGAGATGATGACTCAGTGATTGCAGTGATCTGATCTGATGTTTGTCAGTTGCCAGGCTTTGCTCTGACCCTCTGTAGTTACACTGTACCAGAGCAGGTTAGGACTTCAGCATCAGTTACCATGGTGATTTACCATAGTAAGAAATGAACCACCATCAGAGGAGTGAAAACCCAGAGTTAAACCTGAAGTTAACCTTGAATCCCTCTTCACAGTGCAGGCCTCTGCTATTGTTATTCATGTCAGTGCAGCACACAAGGTGACATGACAACAACAGCTCAGCAAACAGAGACTCTTTTTATGGGATCGTTATTTTTGTTTATACGAGCACGAGTGCATTTTCACTTTTAATTTCAGCTTTTCTACACCAGCACCTGGTGATGAATAGTCACGTCATCATATTGTAAAATGGGACACAACAATTTGCACCACAATGCGTTTCAAGAAGAAACATGAAGTTCTACTTGAGCTAAAGAGAAGATTTGAGAGGAGGCGGCGACACAAAGGACAGATGAGCTGCTCTAATCCAACACATCCCACTTCAACAGAACAACGCTGAGTCACAACACACACACAGTGTGATGTGCGCACTTTGTAGCAGCCAGTTGTTTGCGTGCGATTTATTCAAGATAGAGTGGATATGGAACATTGTGCTCATTGTGCTATACACTGTGTGTTAATAGCAGAACTATATTAGAGACTAGGGGGAAATTGATGGCCCTTTGTGCATTAGTATGTGCAGGTTTTGATGTTAGGAAGCTCTCATGTCACTACATAATGCAAACTCCATCAGAAGAATTGGACAGTTATTATCAAAAGAAGCCATTATTCCTCCTCTATAGGAGATGGAGTTGGACTGGAGACGACATGAATCACAACCAATGTATATAAATGAGCATAAGTGCAGAACAGATGCTGTCATCTTTGTGACAGGTCACTCCCAATCTCTGAGATGTTCCTTGTCACGTAGACTAATGAGCTCTATTTTTGAGGGAGGCTTAGGCAAAAGAAAACAACTGACTTGCCCCCGGGCCTGCACAGTGTAGTGCAGTCTTCTCTGCACTTGTTTCATATTCTCATTATTTTCTTTGTTAAAGTCATATTGGCATTGTTCAGTTTTGACAGCAGATAAAAATAGAGAACAAGCGCTGCGTGTTGCTCGGTGCTTGCAGTTATTGTTATGGCGTATACCGCAGTGCATCGTGGGTATTACATCAAACTCCATTAGGGCCTGTGGATGTAATGATTCACTTATGTTGGTTTTTCCCCCACAGATGGGTCAGGTCAACCCCACGGTCAGACTCTATGTGGTCACTCTGGACGGCAGCTCGGTTACAGCTGAGCTCAGACCTCCTGACAGTTTTGAAAAGAGGTACATTTTACACAAATGTTCAACTGTAATAACAATAATCTTTTTGTCATTCACTCAGTGCTCTCCTTCCATGTTTTTGCCAGCGAGTACTACATCACCATGGTGAAGTGGGTGACGGAGGAGAGGCTGAGCGTGCGCTGGGTGAACCGAGCTCAGAACATGTCGATTCTCTCGCTGTGTGATGTCACCACAGGCGACTGCACCAAGGTCAGAAACTTTATGTTGAGAACACTTTCATTTCCACTAATCTCCAAACAACACACAGACGTTTTATGGATTGACCTCTGATCTGCTCTGATCTGTCCACCTCAGAAACATGTGATGACGACAGAGAAGTGGCTCGATCGTCAGGTGAGTGTTTGTAATCTTCTGTGGGCCAGTTTAAAGGGATAGTTCAACATTTTGGCAAATTGGCCCATTGCCATAATCCCTATAGTCATAGCAGTAGGTTCATTACCTTTAATTGTCGGTGCAAGCTATTTTTAGAACAGTAGAGCAGAGTTGCGAGCTGCTCAGAGCTATGCTACAGAGTCTAATGGGATTTCTTGGTTTCTTGACAGGAAGGCACAACAGCGGTGCATGAATTTACCTCTAAAACAACTCTGTCTCATAACGTTGTGTTATTATCTCATAGCGTGGTGAATGTGCAGGTCACAACTTGTCCACCAGAGCATTTGGGACTTGTTGGATTGTGTATTTGATGAGTTTGATGAGGGAAACCAAGAAATCCCATTAGCCTCCGTAGCGTAGCTCTGAGCAGCTCACGGCTCTGCTCCGCCGTTCTAAAAATAGTTTGCACCAACAATTAAAGGTAACAAATCTACTGCTATGACTATAGGGATTATGGCAATGGGCCAATTTGCCAAAATGTTGAACTATCCCTTTAATTTATATTTTTTGACAATACTACTGAATTGGAAATACAATCATATTCAAATTTAGAAAGCAAAATGGATAAACACAAGACACTTACCAATGAGCAGGCAGTAGTTCTACTGTAATGTACTGGTGTAATGTAGCATTCAGTCCAATAGGTAGAATACACATTTCAGTATTCAGTGGGACTCTGTACTACATGGCTGCTGGAGCAGGACGTCTGATTAATGAGACCAACTCGACAGGCTTAGTTTGACGACATCCATCACCATCACTGCAAATGCAGCACAGCCTCTCAGCTCTACCCTGGTTATGACACACCTGTTCCCACAATAAAAGAACCAAACATAATCACATAAAAACAGACTGGGCCCAAAATGCTCAAACCAAAAAAAACAAAACCAGAAAAAAAACACAATGTATCACCAGGGGGTTTTACTCTGTCTCTGTAGGGTGTCAGAGAGATTCCCGCTCACTGTCTTTGATCAGTGCTGCATAATATGTCAAAAAGCTGCACCATGGACAACACAAAATCTACATCTTCACTGACTGTGCAACACAGTTGTTTGTGTCTTTTAGACAGACTAGATACTGCCTAAAGAAACCAATGATATCTACCAGGAAAAACAAAAAGCTTTGGCAGTGCTGTGGCAGACGCTCTACCTTTGTGCCATAAATAGAGCCTTCATTTCTCTGCATAATTTCCACGGCTTGTGGCAGAAAGATAAACATAGTAGAAGTGAGGTTGAAGGGGGATGCGAATGCTAATCTGAACCCTGGTGGTGTGATTTTTTTTAACCATTACACTGTGCAATCAACACTTACTTCACAATGACAAGTTATTCTTACAGGAAAGGGAAATAATTCTGCACTTGGAGATGGTTTTCATCTGCAGTGTCAACAATTCTCAAACTCGCCAAAGAAACTCAAACTCAAAACAGGAGAAAAGTTCAGATGACACGACACTGGATTTGTTTTTTTCTAATAATCAAAACAGAAAGTAACAAGTGAAAACTGGATCAAATCTGAATTGAAACTTCTTGCTAAAAATAATACATGTTTACTTGCAAAACGGAATAAATGAATAATGAAGGACAGGGAAATATGAGATAGCAAATTATAGTCGGCTGCCTGTGCTAGAAAACAATCTGTTGGCCTTTTGAAGTTAATTGGAAGCTATTTGCTAAAATATTTTTAGATGAGAAATTCTACCGAACCCATTTTTCATGTCTTCCCACACAAGTCAGTGCACACAACTTTGTGGTGGAGGAATTGATGACATTCTGATACATTTGTAGAATATTTGTTGTTTGTCTTGTTTCCCACCAGAACGAGGAGCCGGTGTTTTCCAGAGACTGCACAACTCTCTTCATCACTATGCCCTTAAAACACAGCGGCCGCGGGACGTTCAACCATATCACCATGATCTCCAACCAAGTAAAACTATTACAAACTTTTAATAAAGCGAACAGACTCAGTTTGGTGCTTTCACTGTTAAAATAAAATGTCTGGTGTGTGTGTACTTCTTCCTTTGTTCTCTTATCTGCCCTGCCTACAGTAAGGCCCATCCAATTATTCATACTGCTTATGTTCTTCCATTTGGAAGTCTCATCGTTTTAAATTATGTTCCTAACTCTATTTCCTGAAACACCAGAAAATTAAGAACCCGTTCTCTTGAATAAATTAAGAGGAATGTGAGACAGTCGATCCACTGGAGGCTCTGCCTTCTGTGCCAGATTAATTCAGTTTCTGTAGAGATAATAAATGGAACAAAAGTGTTAGATTAAAAGTCAGGGCTAGGTGCAAAACTCAACAGCACCGTAAGAGCGTGTGGGGCCTGTGAGGTCATGTTAACATGATATCTCTGCTCTAATGTGTTGTATTGTATTTGCTCCTCAGTCTGAGGGTCAAGAGGGCAGCGTCCGCCACCTGACCTCAGGAAGCTGGGAGGTTTCTCAGATTCTGGCCTATGATGAGACCTCCAACTCAGTGTAAGCACGAGTCCCTGACACCAGGCACTATGGTATATAAACAGGAAGTACTCCATTTTAACAGGCTCTCTTTGTCTTTCAGCTACTTCCTGAGCACAGAGGAAGGCTCAACACAGCGGCAACTGTACAGGTACCACAACCATTTATTTTCAATACTGAAGTAAGGCACCATAGTTCATTAAAAGGGACATATTATGGAAATATCACTTTTTGAAGGCTCTTTTACATATATTTAGGTGTTTGTCTTGCCTTCTGGCCCCCAAAATGTGAGAATTGACAAAAAAGTCTGTAATGTGCAGACTCCCTAGGTAAAAACGAAACTTATCAGCCAGCGTATCCAGCGTTTCCCTTTAATAAACGACAGTGTTTCCCACATGTTTGCAAGGAGACTGTGTGGAAGGTGGGGGGGCGACCGAATCGCCTGACGGAGGCGAACTGTGAGTTTCGCTTTTAACGCGCACTGCTGCTGTCATGCACCCGCCACGTCTCTCTCTCAACGCAGAGGGGAGGGGGGTCGTGTCGGCTGAACAGTGCAGTTTTCAAGCACCATTCATCCATTTTTCTACCATTGCAATGAGTCTGGAAACATTATTTTAAGGCCGATAAACTGCGCAATGTTGCTTTAAGGGACAGGCACTGAAACCAGCCGTTCTGAACAGGGCTGTATTGAGAGGATGAAAAGAGCTGTGATGTTTGATCCTTAGGCTATTTTGACTGAAGCATGACTATTTTAATTTATGGAAAAGAAGCTTATGTCACCTTTAAGGAATAATCATTATGGGGAATATCCCTGTGTCCTTTAATACGGAGACATGTCTGTGAGCTTAAATAAAAAAATTTAAAAAATTAAAAATTGAAACAGAAGCCTGTCTCTTTCCATCTTCCATCACGTCTTAAGTTGACAAAACATTATAAATTATAAACTAAAATGTCAAAACAGATTGTGGTTCTTGACCAGGTGCAGTCAGGGACTGGGTCTCTGCTGGTCTGGTGAACAGTGATGATGAGACAATAACTATACATCCAGAGTGAAAGAGGTTGCCCTTAAGGACACAGTTAAAGTTTGTGGGCACTGTGACTTAATGACAGTGATGAAATAAACTGTAAGCAAGGTCAAAATCAATGCAGCAGAACCAGAGAAATCTACAGTACATGTTGTTCTGTTGCCGTAGAGGGGCATCGTAACGTAGCATGCGCTATATAGGTATGTGCTTGATCCAGGTATGTTCTGCTAGTAGTGTTGCCTTGAATCATTAATGAGAAGGACATGTACCTCTCATACATGCTAACTGTTTCCCCCCACAAAGCTAAAATATACTTTGCGGGTTTGAGCCATTTATTTTTTTATCTTCTGTTTGCCGAGTAGAATCAAACTGCCTGTCTTTTAAACACTACAAATCTTCTGAAATTGTCTTCTCTTTCTTGCGGACGTTTTTGTTGTTCTCCTCAAACAGGGTTTCTGCTGTGGATCCCTCAAAGAAAGAATGTCTGACCTGTTCCCTCTTTAAGTCAAAGTGCACCTACTATGACGCTGTCCTCAGCCCTAACTACCAACATGTTCTTCTCAACTGCAGAGGTAAAATATGTCATTAGTTTAACACTACTCTAAAACCATATGTTTTTAACATTTCTTTTTCTCACTAAGCCACAATAATGGGATCAGGCCTGTTAATTAGTATGTTGAGTGACTGACTGACTAAATGATAAGGTTACAACATTTGTCAGCTGGCCCGCTGGCAGAGTTTACCCATCAGTCATTGCTCTGTCAAATTGATTTGGTGAAAACAAGCCGTGTTTTGTTACTTTATTTTAGTAACACAATGGCTCACAACAGTACAGTGTGTGCTGGAGGAACAGCAGCACCGTACAGCTAGGAACAGATAAATGTCCCTGGGAGGAATGGACTCCACCATTAGCAGCAAATACCAATATCCACGTTTCCATGGCAGAAGCCGTTGCATAAGGGTAGTGTTTGCTAACTGGCTAGTGGATTTGATTTTTTTTCTTTCTGTCTGATTCACCCAACTAACCAATCCAGATTTAGATTGGTATTTGGACCGCCCACCTAATTAGCACATGACGACAGAAATAGCAAAATACATACATGAATGATGCATTTATGCAGAAGTATGTGCATGGAAATAGAAATGCATTTTTTCATCACAAACATGAATTTATTTTGCATTTATTTAAGCATTTCATTATTTATTTCTGTATTTATTTATTTTTCACACTTTCTTACCTGTGCCTTCTGACAACATAATCCATTTAGTCAATGTTTATTTTGCTGTTGCTCAGACTCAAAAATATGATTTCATCATGTGACAATCAGTACATTTGATCCGACACCTTTGCGAGGTTGATTTGGTGCATCAGTTGTGTTTATGAATGTAAGGTGAAACATCAAAAACAGGCCACTGCTCACAGAGATTCTGTGAAAAGCTTCCAGAAAGCTACAGTCAGACAAATACTAAAACACTCAATCCAGAGAATACAATACATGATGAAGTTGTTCTGTCCAACTAAACTGTTTCTCCCCAGGTCCTGGAATACCACAGTTTACTCTTCACAAGCTAAGTGATATGAACGGTAAGTACTCTGGCACCGGAAAACTTCAATTTACTATTCAGACTCTTTCACCCAGTTGCATCAGGTGTGTTTTTGCATTATATTTGGGTAGAGGTTGGATGTTTTGGAAGTCAGTCTTCCTCGTGTGTCTGAAAAGGGCATTAAATCAATTATGTCATGTTTAGAGATGAAGTCACCAAAATGAAGTTATTACAACATTCATCAGACGATGTTTACTCATGACTGTAAAGCAACGAACACAAGGATATAATTAAGATTAAAGCTCTAAGTGCTTGAAATGTTTACATCAGAGTCACTCAGCAGCAGCGTCATGGGACTCTGTGTCCCACGAGTCACCGATTAAGAAACAGTGATTAATCCTTTCTTATCATCTCATGTCATGTTTGGCAACATTTCAAAGTACTCTATGCAATATCCATCCATTCTCGATGGATATGACATAATATGAGATATTTCTGAACTAAAGTAATTATTATTTTTTCTTATGTCATTAAACAGAGCACAAGATTCTTGAAAGTAACCCAGTATTAAAACGTGCACTGATGAACAGAACGATGCCCAAGTGGGATCGAAGAACTGTACAAATCAACAGCCATGGTAGGAAACCGTAATCATCTCCGTTTAATATGGTTTGTGATGATGAAGTATGTATCACTTTCTTAATCATATTCATTATCGTTAGAGCAGCTTTTATCATTTTACATCCAACTGCCAACTGTTATTCATGGAAGCTAAGAAACAAATACATATATTAAGGTTAGTGAGTTGAGAGTTGGTGTTAAGGAACCAACTTCATGTTAAAATTCAATCATGTAACCTGTCAGAAACACCAGGTTTTCACAAACTCTAAGTGTTGTTACATTTGGACTCATTATATTGTTGCACATACATTGCTATGTAGTGTTTAAAGGGATATGCCAACATTTTTTTCCTGTGTCTTGCCTCACTCCCGAGTCCATGACCAGCAGATAGACACCATCCTTTCGACTGTGCATGCAGTAACAAGGGAGATAGAGCCGTATCGCCTGTAATTAGCTTAGCTCAAATGCTGGAAGTGCATAGGTAGTGTTAGCCTGCCTACCGAGCCGAAATCAGCAGTCAGAAGCTGATTTCATTTTAGCTCTAAACTCTGTAAATACATCACTTTATCGACATTTCAAACATTTTTAGGCAAGAAAGTAGCCGTTTAGATCAGCAGTGTGTCGTTAATTTGTCTAAATACCAGCAAATTTTGTTCGTACGAATTCAGCGCTACTCAAGCTAGCCGTTGTGACCAACGCACTTCCGGTTACTTTCACAAAATAAAACACCCGTTTCCCTTTACATACAGAAAACCATGACGATAGAATTTGTGCTTTTACTATAGGAAGCTAAGCTACCCTCGATGTAGCTAGCTTGAACCAAAATAAACCGTCTTTGCTTGAACCCTCCGTTTTGACCGATCTCATCCCGTTACCGGCATTTGACCGCTCAAGATGCCTTACCGAAGAGTTTTGTCAGCTCTGAGACGAAGATCAGCCCGCCGGTTTCCGTTTAGAGTTGCTGAAGAGTTTCTCTGATGACTTTAGGTGGAGGCAGGCTAACACTACCTATGCACTTCCAGCCTTTGAGTTAAGCTAATTACGGGTGATACGGGCTCCCTTGTTGCACGCACAGTCAAAAGGATGGTGTCTATCTGCTTGTCATGGACTCGGGAGTGAGGCAAGACATGAAAAAAAAATGTTGGTGTATCCCTTTAAGTGTCAGGTAGATCTAACCTGTACCAGAAAGCCTCTGAAAAGTCACATATAAAGGGAGATTCCCATGTGTTTTGAATATATAGCATATCTAAGTTCTATTTTGGTATCACAGTGTTCAGTCAACACAGAAATGCACACAGCCTGTATTCAGACACTGTGCCTTAAAACTAGCCATCAGGACTTCTGTAACATTGTGATGTCACAACAAAGCAGTCACCACCCTGAGCCCTGCCCACCTCGACCCACCATGCAACCTGGCAGCATGTGGTTTCTCAAAGTGTTTTACCTGAAATCTGCTGTATTTT
This sequence comes from Trachurus trachurus, assembly GCF_905171665.1. Taxonomy (NCBI): domain Eukaryota; kingdom Metazoa; phylum Chordata; class Actinopteri; order Carangiformes; family Carangidae; genus Trachurus; species Trachurus trachurus. The sequence goes on from NC_139899.1 coordinate 2,654,811, forward strand.
TATTTGATCAAATCAGAATCAATCAGAAGTAAAACTCAGAGCCTCTCCACCTCTCTACCCATGAAATGAACGGTCAGACTCAGGTCTGTAAATTCAGGTTAATCAGAACTGAGTGAACAGGTGCAGAGCTTTTTGAAGTGATTATGAAACAGCCCAGGAATCCGAAATGCAACTGTATATTGTTTTAATTAGAGTGGACGGCTCGCCATATGGCTTCTTCTCTCTAATCTGTGTTCACTGTTGGAGACAATAAGAAATGTGTTGAAAACCTTTTGTGTAGAAACACAGATGGGAACCATGTCACCAAAATCTGAACACAAATGGAATCACAGGCTTACTACTTTCACACGAGCCAATGTGTTTATTTCAGATGAATATTTGCTGTTAAAGGGTCAACATGGAAGCCGCAGATTTGTAACGCCCACTCATAGTCATAGTCAAAGGCAATTAGACATAGCTTTGTAGTGACATTAATTAACTTGATTTCATTAACTTCATCAAGAACAATGTTTTACCACTTAAATGCTGCTTTATCATGCTATCAAACAGCCCTTTACTTTACACACCCACCCCGTACACATCTCTGTATGTCAAATAATGAAATCCTCTTTTTGACATGTGCTTCAGGACTTCGTCAAGAGCTGATCGTCCCAGTAGACTTTGATGAAACAAAGTTCTACCCACTATTATTGGTTCTGTATGTAGTTTATTTTCACATTTACTTTATATTTGTTGAATTTTATCTGTTGGATATGATAAAATTAGCTGAGTAAACTCATTGATTAATCACAAAGCAATTCAGAAACATTCAAATGTTTTAGTTTGAGAACATTTAGTATTAATTAATTAATTAGTCTCTCTCTCTCTCAGTGACAGCGCCCCCGGTGGTCAGGCAGTGAGTGACCGCTTCTCCCTCAGCTGGGACTCTGTCCTGGTCAGCTCAGACAAAGTGGTCGTGGCTCGTCTGGACGGACGAGGCAGCGGCTTCCAGGGCCAGAGGATCCTGCACGAGGTTCACCAGAGACTGGGAACTGTTGATGTCCAGGACCAGATCTCAGTTCTGCAGTAAGTGTTTTCCATCTGTGACCCAGTACTAGACCAGGTTAAAGAATTGTGTATCCAGTATAGCTTATCATCTGGCGTTGTCCAAACAACAGGGTTGATAAATGAGGCTAACATGGAAGCGCTAAAATCTGCAGTTCAGTTCATCTAATGACCACTAGAGTCTGGCTCCAAAAGTGAACCAATCTTGATGGAGTCCATAAGATAAGATGTTATAAGTAGAAATAAACATGTTTACAATAGCAGTTTCATGCAAGGCCATAATTACCATATACATTTGGGGGGGACACCCCCCCCCCCCCTCCCAATATTCAGATATGCTCAAAATAGCGAATCTACCGTACTTTCTGGACTATAGAGCACACCTGAGTATAAGCTGCACCAGCTAAAATTTAAAAATAAAATACATATATAGGCCGCACTTGAATATAATCGCAGGTTTTCATGTTGTAACATGAGATATTTACACAGAAAGACAGTAGGGAACTCTCACCCATGTGCATTTGTTTACAAAGAAGCCAGCGAAAAATCAATAAATGGAGCGGTGGATATCATTACATAACGCTATTACGGGGAGTATGTTTGTGTAGTCTTAACCGTCATGAACAAAAGATTACGGGTTATGGAGCGCGTTTGTTTTGCAGTGTGCAGAGACGAGAGCTGGGACACCGGGGCGGGGAAAAAAGTAGCGGCTTATAGTCCGAAAAGTATATATACATATAGAAAGAGAGAGATTGTTGACTCCATGGTTACGGCCTTGGTTTCATGACAACTGCAACTTTTTAAAACTCCTCCTCAACCCCTTGCTGAAGTATTGGCTACACTGTCCCAACGATTTCCAGAGAAACTGGACCATAAGCTTTCAGAAAACATGCACAGAATGCTCCATTCCCATCAACACACATACTATCTAACACTGACTAAAATAAACTATACTACCGTCATGATGTATCAGCAGACTGACATGTTGATCCATCAAACTGTTATGTTTACAGCACGACAATAATTCATTGTCAAATCAAACAAATCTTGTGATTGTGTGAGTTGATTTTCTGTGCTGGTATTTGTGGCGTTCTTCTGTTGCTGTTATTACTGCCTCAATCACTTTCATTATTTGCTGCAGCAGCAGAGATTCAGAGTGAAATCAGTGCAGGCAGCTGTGTTAGCTGCGAGGTCTTGATTAAGGTTCCACTCAGACATGGAGACATCCATCCAGACTCGAACCCAGAGCCTTCTTGCTGAGAGGCAAGAGTGCTAACAATCTCACCACCCCCACACCACCACTGTGCCAGGAACAGAATCATATAGAAACTATTATCAGCCGCTGTGCCCATGGACTGACTGCGCATGGACTTCTCCTGTTATCTATTCACAAAAATCGATTATTTTTTCATTAATCAGTAATCCCCCCCATCAACAAAGTGGAGTGTTCCTTTCAGCTCTGAATGAGCCGTTCATATCATTCATATCTCCATGGAGCGGGTAAGCTCGGTGCTGCTGCCATGTGGTGTCTCCATGTTTTTACGTTCAGTGGCAGCGTGACGGTAGGAAACCACGGAAACTCAGCGGAGACACCGGAGCTGTCGGCTCAGGTCGAGGTGGCGTCTGTGAAAAGTCACCATGGTAACGCAGTGAGGAGGAATGGAGCGTTACACTGATGCTGCATTCACCTGCAGTCGGGCAGACGGCCGTCGATAACAAACCAGATGTCATTTTAGTCACAGAAGTCCAGAGAAAGCCGGTAAAACGTGGGTCAGGTCAACAATACGACATCACCATGACAACATATTGTCACATGTATTGTTTTGCCTCGTGCTGACGGACCACTTGTTTACATAGAGGCTTGTTTATGCCGTTACGTGCAGTGGCTGTCATCCGTCTGCTGTCTGCCCAATTTCACGTGAATGCAGCATGAAAAATACGATTGAGTTGCTTGCGATATACAACCGCAACGCTAGATGGGAGTAATTCCTACACAATGTACCTTTAAATACAAAATAAGTGATATGGACGTGTGGAGGTTTTGGACGTCTCTGTTGAGGCAGGGCTGCGTCATGAAAACAACTGAGTGAGTGACGTCCCTACTAGTTCTAGAAAAGTCACATGATTTATTCGTTAGAGTGAAATAAGTAAAGATCAACACCATGGGTAACTTGCTCTAATTTTTCAGGCTCCTGATCAGGCTACCGTATATTGATGGCAACAGAGTTGGAGTTTATGGAAAGGTAACTAAAAGGAGCTTCTGTTCATAATAAGTAAATAATGAAAGTAAAGATGTAACTTGTTTTTCAACTCTAAACGTGTGACATTTGTTTTCTCCAGGCGTATGGAGGCTTCCTGTCATCACTCCTGCTCCTTTCTCACAGCTCCCTCTTCAAGTGTGGCATTGCAGTGGCTCCTATAACCAACTGGAGACTCTATGGTAAGAATCATCCATCGCTGATGGAAGATGATACATGACTGATACGGTGGCCTGACATGAATGAATGAATGAATGATCAGCTTTAGGACTTGAGCCTTGGAACAGTCATTGTTCACCCAATGTTAACCCAGTAAGGCCAATAGACTGCGTATTTCTATTTGTCACGGTGTCCAATGCTAAATGAAGAAGTTACCTTGAAAAGCACTAAAAGTGTTTTGATGAATAAAAAGTGTGTGAATTAACAACCATGATTTCCCCAGTAACTGTTTCCTTTCTTTCTAATCTTTACAAAGGGTCGGCCTTCACTGAGAAATACTTTGACTCCCCAGTGAAAGAGCATCACAAATACCAAGTAAGACTGGATGCCAGTGGAGTTTTTCAAGGTTTCTTGCCTTATATATACTTTTCTCTGAATGTATACTGTAGTATAGGCAAGGCAGGTTTATTTGTATAACCATTTTTTTTTTTTTTTTTTTTTTTTTACAAACTGTTTGTCCCAAATGGGTTTCGACAGCATCATAACAACACCCTCTGCCATTAGACCCTCATTTATTACACCAGCACTAATTGTTCGCACAGCTACAATATATACAATACACAAAATACAATGCACAGCTGGAGAGGAGGCTCCAAGCTTCTCTTCTGTCTGTTTTAAACAAAGCAGGTTTCAGGTAAACACTGAGAGAAACTCAATCCCTCAAGCTTGGTAGTGGGTCCAGGTAGGCGCCGGGACTTATGCTGCCTTCATAACAACTCGGAGGTCGGAATTCCCAACTTGGAAATTTCCGACTTCCGACATCATTGCGTTCATGCTGCAGGAACTCAGAAGAAAAAAAACATGGATACCTGAAGGTAGTTTGGCATATTGTGGCTCATCGCTGAATATGAAAAATAAATGCAGCAGTAAATGATGTTTAATTTGGAGGAGAGGAGACGCCGCAGATGAGTGCACTGCACATAAAGTTATAGCCTTGATAACAGTTAAACGTTATTTCCGTCACATACGAGGACCACAATTTCACACCATACAACAATCACAGCTTAATATAAACATATTTCATGTAGGCTACTGCAATAATACACAAAAATATGCATTAAAACCTCAACAAATAACTTCAAACGTCTAAATTCTAACCGTTTAATACGAGGGCTGCCATGTTTTGATGTTGTCGTGACGTCAAGTCGGAAAGTCGGAGCTCTGATATGATACCCGAGTTTCCGACCTGTAATTTCCGAGTTCGACGCCGTTCAATTCATTTTTTACAACTCGGAGCTCGTTTTTTTCCGACTTCCGAGTTGTCTTGAACGCAGCATTAGTGCATGGCTGAGAGTGGTGCCTGCTTTGTGACATCACAAAGCTACAGAAATTCTGACAGCTGGTTCGACGACTCAGTTTCTGAATACAGGCTGTGTGTATTTCTCTGCTTTGATACTTTTACAGTATGTCTATAGAAACCCAGAGCTTTCTTTATATTACATGGACATTTACCTTCATGCAGTATTGGAGCTTTAACCTTTATGCTCCTGACCTTCTTCACCCTGCTGGAGTGCAGAGTAGACTTTTGTTGAACAGTTTATACCATTAAACATTCAAATGAGGTACATGAACTTATTTTATTTGCACAAGTTTGGAGTGAGGAGCATTGGCAGCAAAAAAAAAAAAAAAAAAAAAGAAGCCTGTGTGAAGTGAAATCTTAAACTGGAGAGAGCAGTGATGAATCGTGTCCCCTCAGCCAGTCAGATTTGCCTCTGAAGCAGCTGTGCCAGTCACAGTGGGGCAGCTCCACCAGACAATAACTGCTTATTACAGTCTGGATCGTGCTGAGTGGCTGCTGCAGTTTATGTTCATGGAGAAATTGAGAGTCCAATCATGTCATTCCTCTAGTAATGCCAATTTTATTTTGCAACAAATCGATGTGAATACATATGGACTGCTATATGATTTTGCTTACTGTTAAACTGGATACAACAGTTATTTACTATAGTATTGCACTAAAAATGAATTTGTTCAAACTATTTACATGTAATAGATTTGACTCAGCAGTAGGCTTAAATCAGTATGTCTCCCTATGTCTGATTTATTTCCCATTATTTCATTATTTAAAAAAAGAAATCAGATGCATGTTGTTTATTTGGATGTGCAGGAACAGTCACCAGAATTTCCCACATAAAACAAATCTTACAAATATTCTCAGCAGCCTAAACCAGTTCACCAGTTAAACATTAAAAATGTCTGTATTTTATTCTAAATTGTAAGTTCTCTTGCCGAGAAAATTAAGTCATTGTTGATTAATTCCATCCATCATTTTCTGTTTTGTCAGATCAAAATGTTTTCAGTAACAAGACCTTATCATGATAAAGTAAAGGATTACTGCTACAAATGCTCACACCTTTATGTCATAAAAACGATTTTAATATTTCAAATGATATAATTAATGCATATATGGATCATTCCATCAAAAGAAAATGGAAATGTACAGTGAACAAGTATTTGTTTGTAGTTACAATAGGAGCTGGCTAACATTGTAGACCCAGTTCTACACAGAACACACACACTTGACTTTACACATACACACACATACACATACAACCCTTGTTTTAAGGTCAGGAAAGCTTAACATTGTGCAACAGACCTCATTATTGCATTGTTTCTATTGTTACTTATACAATAAATAAAATATAAAAATAATAAAATATTATAATATATTTCTCACTAATCTAATTATTTCTTCATTCTTAGAAACGTAAGATCACAAGCTCCCGAAGTGTAATTGGATGGAATTAACTTTACTTCCTGTTAATTAGCTCTAGACATTAGTGTTAGATAAACTGTTGCTGATCCTGTGTGTGGAAGATTATCTACTGTTTACTGTCTCCCACAGATTTCCACTCTGCTCACTAACATCACAGTTCAGAGTCCACTGAACTTTCTAATTATCCATGGCACAGCAGATGGTGAGTATATGTGGATCATTGTATGTATATCAATGGGTCTACTGCTGATCTGGAGTCTGGTTTTTAATTATGTTTGTGACATTAAATGTGTGTTTTGCTTTCACACCTTCATACAACATACTACACAATGTGTTGTTTGTACAGTAGGTCACATTGTAAAGCTTATATTTTCACATAACATAATCGGTTTGAGGAAATAAACATAATAAACAAAAAAAAAGTTGTGTCATTAAATGGTACATTTTGGGGCATGGATCAACTTAGTGCATGGATCAACTTAGTGCAAAAAACTTATTTTCTTGACTTGGATTGGATACCTTCCATAGTTATAAATAAGGCTGTGCCTCAGGTTTCCAGCAACTCATTGTTCATCAAGTTTCGTATTGAGATAGTGGGAAAATGGCATCAGAGCCAAATTAAAGTGAGCAGAGTTAAAATCAATGTCATGACTGGACTGAAGGTTTCTGAGAAGGCAGGACGGGGGAGTTCCAAAACCCTGAGACAGAGACTGGATCAGCTGTCTCCACATCAGAGGATCAAAACATCAAGCTGAGATTCCTGAGAGATAGAAAACACATTTCAACTCAGATACAGACTTTTCTAAATCAGAAAGTAAGACTGAGAAAGGAAGCAGTCTGTAAGACCACAAGTCCATGCTGTCAGAAAGGACAAAGCACAAAGAAGACAAAGTAACAATAGCTTGCCTTACTTCCTGGCTAAGGATAGTAAACATAATGTATGTCGGAAGAAAAAAACACTTTGTTCATCCTCAAAAACATTTACAGTTTATCTAGGATGGAACAATGACAAAGCAGAACCCAGTATTTGTCTGCTTTGATGTGTTTCTAATGTAACTGAACGAATTATAAAACATAGTGTATGAACTGCATCCAGTGATTGGTTACATGTGGTACAGTATAACAGCAGTGAATATTTACTTTTTACTGTTGGGGTAGTGTTTTAGTGCAATTAATTTCCATTTAATTCCCAATGGAGTGTAATGTGCTGAGTATCTGTTGTGTAAAACCGTGGAGAATCAATTTTAATAATGTCTTCTTTTCCAGCCACTGTTCATTTCCAGCATTCTGCTGAGCTGGTCAAACTGCTGTCTGCATCCGGTGTTAACTACACTCTCCAGGTGACTGCTGCTGTTTCTTCTCTTAGTTACACCTCACCTCCCTCCACCATCTCTGTCCTTGAATGTTGTGTTCATAGCTCAAACAGACACTGTTCTTAGGGATCTATGATGTGAGCTCTGTTGTGAAAGCTGTGAAATCAGGGTAGAGCCAAAACTTGAACCACTAGAGACGGTGTTGCCTTGAAGGGCCACTAACACTCACACACTCTCATCTGAGCACTAAAGTGACCTTCTAAGTGAAACTGAGGGTTCCCAGCTAAGAGTTTCCTCAGAAGACCTTTTTACTAACTGCTGACAGCAGCGGTAAGTAAAAAGAGAGTTCCTGAGGTGAGAGGAGGGACAGAGCTGACCTACTTGCTGTAGATGACGTCATGTTGCATGAAAGAGCTGACTCACAAGTCCACTGATGACCAGAGGAACGGTCTCTGCCCATAGCAATATATACTTAGATTCAGAAAATTGAATTTAAATGTGTGGAAGCCTGGCTTGATGGGAAATTCATAAGGTGACATGGATTTCTACTGACGCTGATCCACATTATGGAGCTGTTTCAGTTTGTTCAGAGGGTGAACGTTGTCCCACCAGGTCCAGGTTTCCCTTGGTGCAAGGTGCACATTAATGTTAAGCATTGGGACTTTTTAAAAAAATACTTTATTTATTCGTTTTCAAAACATCAAGGTACATAACAACCCAAACAATTACCCCCTCCTTCCTACCCCCCTCCCCCAGAGCAGGTTGGGGGGGAAAAAAATAAAAAATTACCGACAAATAAATATTCAAACATAATCAGGATCTGGAGGTGTCATGGACGTCCTCTCCGCTGTGTGATATGACCAAGAAATGGTTGCCATATCTGATAGAATCTGTCTGATGTCCCTGACAACTCAAATAGATTTTTTTCCATATAAGGTATTTGAGAGCTCTGTGAGCCAGGCTTCAGAACTTGGGGATATATCTAACTATTGGGACTTTTAAAGTTAGAAGCGACACACTCCTAATTTCTTGGAGTTCTCATTGTATTTTCGTCATCCTGAACAGTCAGGAACGGGATCAAGTTTTGTAAATCGTATCTTCTAATCCCATAAAAAATACTAAAACCGTCAAAGAATGCACCCTGCTAAGTACTGTGTGTAAATCAGAGAATGATACAGTATAACTTCTTCTTCTGCCCATAGGGTCCTGATGTTCATCAACATTATACAATCATTGTTGTCATGGTTGCAATATTAAAGGAGAATTCTGGTAATTTTCGAAATAATGCTCTACAGCTCTAGGTCCCCGAGTGCTACCATAGGAAAAGACCTGAGAAAAATATGTGCAGCCAGGAGCTAGCTCTCCTCCTGCTAGCTGCACAACATTGCAGTTAAACAGCGAAGTGATGGGGGCAGAACTTTAAAAACACACGTGTAGCACTGCTCTCTCATATTAACGAAGTTTATACACAGTCAGTGTTGTGTGGTTAGGCACTGGTGGATTTTGCAAATAGTGATATTTTGAGCATAATAGAGGCCAGAGTCACGGCTTTAAAGTTCTGCCCCCATTACTTTGCTGTTTAACTGCAATGTTGAGCAGCTAGCAGGAGGAGAGCTAGCTCCTGGCTGCACATATTTTTCTCAGCTCTTTTCTTATAGTCGCACTCAGGGACCTAGAGCTGTAGAGCCTTACATGTACTTAGAAAATGACCGGAATTCTCCTTTAATAAGGTGGTCACCTTTGTTGAATAACCATGAACAACAATCACCAGTCTAATCCATTTTTAATTTTGTGACTGATAATCAAAATGGTCAAATAAACAACATTATGTTTACTGTTTCCACACAGATCTTCCCAGATGAAGGACACAACATTGCTGCTGTGAAGAGCCGACACTACATGCTCAACTCAGTTCTCACCTTCTTCAGGCAGTGCTTTGAGGAGGACGAGGTCTTGTCCGCCCAGACATCCAAAGAAGACGACGACTAAAGCCTCCTGACAGGGAGACAAGACAGTTTTGTGTTGACCTGCTGTGATGAGCCAGCCATGAGAGCGCTGCTGTGTGTGGAAGCACTACAAGAGCATCAATGACCTACAATGTGGAAGATCAGTAGCATTAGATTTGGATCGCTGGGTCAAGATGATGGAAGTTGCTATAATGTAGTGGTTCGGATTCTACTTCTTGTTTGTAATATTTGTATCAGAGTACATATGGCAGGGTAACAAAGAAACGTGTATTTTTTCATTTTCGAGTGTAGAATTTTGCTGACTAGCCTACTCCAATCTACTGTGACTATTTCTATGTACTGCGAACACAGCAAGTTCATATGATATTAATACTTTAGAGCACATATCAGACAGCAGTTTGTGCAGGTGCCTTTACCTCATTAAAGTCGTCATTATTTTCTCAACCTTGCAGCCCACACAGGTTACGGATAGAGTCTGATTGGATAATGATGATTAAATGTTGTGCAGCCCTGAGGATCACTTCAGCAGCGGTCCACGGACTCCTCATCTCACCAGAATAAAAACAACACAATTACCACTGTGCTGCTTTTAATCACATTCAGGGAAGGAGAAGCATTACTTGAATCTTTAGCCGTATTTGGAGTGGACTGGTGTCTCTTGGGGAGGTGGGGGTGATCCTCACATCACCGGCTGCTGGTCAATGATGTTGATCCTATTTGGAGCATGTGTGTGCGTTTTCCCCTTTTCTTTTTTTTCCATCAGCTCAGTGGGAAATTTGGCTTTTGTGAAAAATCCATTTTCTACAGCATGGAAACCAGAATTATCTTCACACCCACATATACATCTGTTTGAGAGCTGAAAAAACCTGAGATCTTCATGCATACATACATACAGGTACTGGTATTCTCCTATAGCATGTACACGTACTTTGGCACCATAAAAAAAATTCTCGGTATTTCCTCACTGGATGACTTTGATACTGTAGAAAACTTAAAAAAAAAAAAAAAAAAAAACCCTGATGATTCTCAGGCAACTTTGAAAACATCTTTTTTCTTTGGTTTCTTAAATGGATCACAGACACCAGAGAGGATGATGGTGATATCCTCCAGAGGTACATGTCACAACAAATGACACTCATATTTGGTTTATGTCTCAAATCAAAAGCTGCATCCTTTTGAAGACTACTGATTGCACCACAGCAACATGACAAGCATGTCCCATTTCAAAAGGCGCCTTGGCACCCGGGAAATGGTGTTCTTCATTTCCTGGGCAATGAATCCAATAGGTGGATCTCTCCCAGCCCCGGACTATCCCAAGATTCCTCGTGTGCCCGTGATGGATTACTTTACATTGGACAGAAATCCTCTGTAGACTGGACATCTCATTTCAGTGCATCGGTCCTCATGTATAACTCCAGGAAGGACTGATGGGATTCCCCACATGCAGCATCTAGGCCTCCTTACTCAGCTACCCAGCATGCCTTCTGAGGATGTTCTTGACTTTTTCCATGTCTATCACTGCACACAACATATCCTGTAATTTCATGATAGTTAGACTATTATCCACAACACAGAGTTATATTACCTAAGGACCACAGGGGGTATGACACACCCCCACCTCTTCATGTCATGGGCCTGTTGATGTGCAATAGGACAGATAATAACAACCTGTTTTGTGTCATTGTTATGTCTTGTCTTCTATTTTTGTGATTACAATAAGAACTCTTTTTGACATATTATTGCAGCTTCCCTTCTTGTGGAACATAGATGATACATGTTGGATTCAATAATCTATGTATATTACAGCATATTGGATTTAATAGGCATCAGAAAAGCTTTCCCATAACATTTCCCAATGTTAATGTCAACACTTTAAAGGGATAGTTCAACATTTTGGCAAATTGGCCCATTGCCATAATCCCTATAGTCATAGTAGTGGGTTCATTACTTGTCGGTGTGAGCTATTTTTAGAACCACCGAGCCGAGTAGCGAGCTACACTACGGAGGCTCATGGGATTTCTTGGTTTCCCTCATCAAACTCATCAAATACACAATCCAACAACTCCAAAACGCTCTGGTGGACAAGTTGTGACCTGCACATTCACCACGCTATGAGATAATAACGGAACATTACGAGACAGAGTTGTTTTCGAGATAAATACAGAGACTGCTTGCTGAAAAACTGTCCCTGAAGGCAACGGATCAGCAGTTTTGCATGAATTTACCTCTTAAACAACTCTGTCTCGTAACGTTCTGTTATTATCTCATAGCGTGATGAATGTGCAGGTCATAACTTGTTCACAAGAAAGTTTTGGAGTTGTTGGATTGTGTATTTGATGACTTTGATGAGGGAAACCAAGAAATCCCATGAGCCTCCGTAGCGTAGCACTGAGCAGCTTATGGCTCTGCTCGACCGTTCTAAAAAATAGTTTGCACCGACAAATAAAGGTAACAAACCTACTGCTATGACTATAGCGATTATGGCAATGGGCCAATTTGCCAAAATGTTGAACTATCCCTTTAAAGAAACTACATCTACAATTGCAATTACAACTGCAGGTTGTGTTTACCTGTACTTACAGTACACCAACTATTTACTATACAGTTAAGGTTTTATCCTCTTAAAATTGAAGCCAATTCTTTGCAATAACATTTTGTTGAGGACCATCTGACACGTCGCCTGTATCATTAATATCCCAAAATGTGAAAAGGGGGTTTCAAATAGGGAATTAAATGGAGAAAGTGAACTTGTACTTACACTTGTCTCTGTTAAGCACCGCTCCATAACCAGACTCCTGTCATGTTGTACATTATCATATCTTTGCTCGAATAACCACAGATCATTTTCCTGACCATGATCCTGTGCTGCTCACTCCTCTGCACTTCCTTAGCTCCATTCTGTCAAAACTGCATGACGTTTGTACAGTTGGGAAAATTTATAAGCTGAAATAAATAGTTCAAGTGGACCGTCTCATCTGTGTGTGTGTGCTTGTTTCCCGATGTGCTGAGAGGACAAAGCATACTGTATATCTGATAGCAGCAGTCAGCTAACAGCGCTGCAGTTCAGGCTCAGAGCTAACAGCAGTGACAGATGTTATCTTGAAGTTGCGTTCATATGGAAGCTGTTACATATCTGATTGAAATTTTTTGATCCAATGAATTCTTTAACTCATACTAGAGATAACTGAACTGTGCATGTTTTGCAGTCTTTTAGACAGTGAAATGAGAAAGATACAGACCTGGGGCCTCATTTATCAAAGAGGGTGTAAAACTGCTACTAAATATTTGCGTACGGCGAAAAGACGAAAATGGCGTACACCCTAAATATTTACACCTTTTTCAGATCAATCAAACTGTGCGTACGCACAACTCTCCGCAATATATCACACAGGACTCAAGAATGGTGCACACGTGAACACACCTCTTACTCCACCCCCGGAACGCCTATATACAACTATATATGGTCAGCACGTGCATATTTAATCAGCCATGTGCTCTCTGTGGTGCAGCAACTTTTGTGACAACGGAGACAACGGGCGGAGGACGGGGGAAAGAAGCGGAACTTCTCCGCTTCTCCGAAAGCAGATACACGGGCAATAAATCAGTCAGAAAAATGATCTTGCATTTTAATAAGCTACAATAAAAACAAAAACCTCCCAAATCTCAACAAAAGGGAGCAGAAAGAAGAAGAATCTTATGTAATCTGCCCCTTTATCCCAGAAAATCTTTTTTTTTTTTTTACCTAGATGTTAAAACAATGTAGGAAGCAGGACGATAGTTACCATTATTTTGCATGCCTTTCTACACAGTTACAGCTCTACTGGACTCGGTTTAGGTCATTTTCCATTACAGCTGAGTCCTTCACAGTTCCTCCTCAGAGCCGCGTTGTCTCGCTCTTTATTCTCTCCTCTCGTCAGCTCCAAACACACGTGCACCTCGTTAACTCAGGTGACAGAATAATAACAGTCTCAGTAGCTGCAGATCAGTGTGCGCTGCTGCCGATGTGTTTTTAAACTTGGATGGTTTGATCCTTGTCGGACGTCACACAGCCTAATCAAAAAAGCAAAATCCACAATCCGCTCTGTTTATCATAAACAACATAAAGCCTAGTGTTATTATAGAGCGGGTTGGATTGCCAGCATCAACGGTCCACCACTACCACAATTACTTCATAAAATCCTACTGTGCTCTTCTAAATGTACTCCGCTCCTCTCTCCCTCTCACACTGCAGTTCTCTGACTCAGCAACGGTGTCGCCAATTCCTCCTGTTCCTCAAAAAAGGCGTACGCCAGGGTCAAAATGGGTGTAAATGTCCGCACTTTTCCCCGTCAGGTTTTGGCTTGATAGATCCCAAATTTGGCGGAGAAAAGTGCGTACGCACAAAACGAGGGGAAAATGGCGTAAAAAAAGGTGTATCCACAATGATAAATGAGGCCCCTGAAGTCAGAACATTAACACCCTCCCATCCAGGGCCGGGCACTGGCAGGCCCAGCATTCATTTAACCAGTGGGTTTTTAGGGGGTAAATGATCATAGTTTGAGGCCGTTGAACTGAATATGTACTGGAAGTTTTTTATTGGATTTCTGGAAAACAAAACAAAACACAAACTAAATTGTAACAACAGAGTTTAGTTCAATGAAATCGATCCTGGCAGCCTGAAAACAAGAATCAAGAATGCTGCAGCAGTCGCTCTAACAGTTGTTTGGCAAAAGCTGCTCCAGCACCTGAATCCCACTACAGTCTCAGACTGTCCAGTTTACATTCACTATCTCTACAAGGTTAACAAAACAAGTTACAATAAAGCTGCTGAGGCAGTTCTGCATTGGGCCTCATTAGATCAGCACCAGATATCTATACATTATATCTTCAAATTACACTTCCAGCGACAGCATTTCCCTGTTGCTAACTTCTCAGTGTGGCAGAGGGATTGTTTTGCTCCCTAAGTTTGCAGATTCAGAGTATATTCAGAGTATATATGCTTACCTATTTATAAAATCTGCAGCGGTCTCACCGGGATGTGTAAGTGGGAGCTGTCTGCAGTGGACTTGGACGATCCAGGACGATCCATCACCACTGGGGATTGTGATACTTGACATAAAGTAATAAATCTAATTAAACATCACATATTGAGGCATTATGTGACAATTCAGCTCAGTTCAGTGTTTACATATTTACTGAGATAAAACTGCCCCATCATTGGAAATGCAGGTTCTTGTTGGAAGTTGACACAACAACCATATTTGTTTTCTACAACAAACCAGTTTTTACTCTGTGGAACAACTAATTCATTCATTAAAGCAGAAGTGAGCGATCCGGTCGTTTTCGCTAATGCTGCGTTCCAGGCAGGCTTTTGAAATCGTAAATTACAGCTTCAAGTCACAACTTACGACTTTGTAGCGTTCCAGGCAACCCACTCGTGTTTTTCCGACCTGTTTTACCGGTGAAAGTCACTATAACGGCCACTCGTAACTTCCGACCGGTGAACTCGTACCAGATCGAACTGGTACCACTTCACGGTCAGAAAAATACGAGTTTCCTTGAACGCACCATAACAGTCCTCGTCGCTACGTCACCACATTCACGGCGTTCCTTGGCTGCACACACAGCCCTGCATGCCGTTCTCTCTCCTCATTGGATAAAAACTGTAGGATACGATAAATGTTTTCTCTTCGGCTCAGAGCAGAGCAGAGGGACTGAGAGACCCGTGTTTCAGTCCAAACACTCTATGTAAGTGATTGCTGTCGGAAGATATAACTATTTAAGACTTATATTAACACAAATATATCACTCACTTCTGCTTTAATAAAGATTAATACAGTACATAAACAAATCAGCTGTTGTCATCACCTCTCCAGTTATACTGTTGTGACAAACTGTAAATGACCAAAGGACATAAAGCATGCTTACCATGCTGGCATCCCTAGATCTGTTTAACCCTCCTCTTGTCCTTCTGGGTCAAATTGACCTGTCCTGTTTCCGTCCTCCATCCTTCCTTTCTCCCTTCCTTCTTTCCACAATCCTTTTTCCGTTCCTTCCTTCCTTCCTTCCTTCCTTCCTTCCTTCCTTCCTTCCTTCCTTCCTTCCTTCCTTCCTTCCTTCCTTCCTTCCTTCCTTCCTTCCTTTGTCTTTACTTCTTTTACATCTTTTGATCCAATTGACCTGATCTGTTCCTTATACCTCCATCTTTCTTTCCTTCTCTTTTCCCTTCCTTCTTACCTCCCTTCTTCTTCCTTCCTTGAACGATTCTGTTAACTTCCCTCCCTCCAACTTTATTTACTCCCTCCCTTCCTTCCTTCCCTTCGTCCTTACTTCTTCCTTCCTTTTTGACTCAATTGACCCAATCTGTTCCTTCCCTAATTTTTTTCCCTTCCTTCTTTCCTCCCATCTTTCCCTTTGTCCTTCCTTCCTTCCTTTTTCCCTTCCTTCTTTCCTCCCATCTTTCCCTTTGTCCTTCCTTCCTTCTTTCCTCCCATCTTTCCCTTCGTCCTTCCTTCCTTCCTTTCTTCCTTGACCCAGGAGGACAACAGGAGGGTTGATATTGTTAGAATCGTTAACACACTCATGTACACACCACATTTCTGTGTCTCTATGATATACCACTTCATTATGTAATGTAATATAATGTTCAATGGTCGTTTAATGGTTAATGGTTAATCTTTTGTTATCCTGCTTCTACTCAGATCTCAGATTCATTCTAGAAAGTTGCAGTGTGGAGCGCACTCCCAATCACTGCACTGCATGCTGCACAAGATGGAGCACTGTGTGTTCCTGATGTGAGTTCTGTCTCGGCCCGGATCGTCTACTCTCTCAACACAACAACAAAAACCCTCTGTGGAGAGAAAATATATCAGAGTGTGGATGAGAGGCTCATCTGTGCTGATGAGAAATGCCAAGACTAATCCTGCTGCTTCATATCCTGCAGATTAAAGACTGTCTGTCCTTCAGCACAGTAAACATCTGCTCGGCCATTTAGGCCAGTCAGTGTGTGTGTGTGTGTGCACTGATGAATGCACACAGACACACAATGTTTAGGCAGTGATTGCTCTAAACAAGCTGATTTTTCCTGCTAAATCATTAATGTAGACCCAACACCATGTAAGCCCAGCTTCTCTCTTTACTGTTGCTCCTGATAGGAAACATTAAGGATCCATAGTATCAACAAATGTCCTCTTTAATTATAAGTCAGGTCTTATATCAATAATGTAAATGTAATAAAGCCTCACTGCCTTAAAACTAGGCAGAACACCTGTAACGTTGTGATGTCACAAGGCCGTCTTCACCTGAAATCTGCTGTAGGCTATTTCTATTGACCACTGACCTGCTGTTTCTAGAAGAAGAGATATGAATCTACACTGAGATGTTTTTTTGGTTAGTATATCTTCTGGACAGCAATGGAAAAGAGTCAAATATGAGACCATTAAATTGGATTATTCATCAGTCTTGCAAACAAACAGCAGAGTGGATGACCTGTTAGAACAAAGCACATTACATAAGATACAGTAACTCACTGCTTTTCATAGTTTTTTTTAAATTTATTTATTTATTTATAATCATCACTAGAGGACAATCACAATAATCCCAAAACCTCAACCCTGCCCTTTTCCCTTTTTTTTAAAACAGCAAAAACAACGAGAAGAAGCTTTACAAAATCCATCCTAAGAAGAAAATCAACAGCTGAAAGAAAACACATGAAAAAAAAGACCAAAAAAAACAAACCAAAAAAAAACAAAAAACAAGACATCGAGGTCAAATCAATCCATCCCCATAGACTAAACTTTCTATGAGATCTGACATCTCAAAAATATATTTATGTACACACTCTGCTGTATTGTACTGTACAAAATGTGGCAACACTTGACACATTCCCTGTAGACATGCAAACACCTTACTGACACTGTAAAATTGTCCATCTTAGTATATCTGTTTCATTTGATTCCACTTGTTTGGTTTATTAGTTTGTGTTTGTCCTTGAAATAAGAGCGTCCAAAAAAAAAACAAAAAAAAAAAAACAGGGGGAATGTCTCTTTAATTCAAGCCATTTCAACAGACAGAACCAGGTACATGGTATATTAAGATGGAGAACTTTCGCAGTGCGGCCTCAAACTGAAAACACTGTACAGTACTGTATGGCCAGTATCATTAATCTTCATATAGGATCATTATCTATTTCTGACCTTAGAGCTGACATGGTGTTGTAACCGTCTCCCATACTAAACTGACTCCAGCGCTGTGTCTGCACGACCTGAGTTGACACAGGTTAACACAGCACCGCTAATGGATGACTACCGAAGACGTCAGCAAGTAACATTACAGTATGTTGAACCTCATAAGGCATTGTACATGTCTACACGAGACCCCTGTACAATAAAGTGTGACCCATTAAAGACTGTTTCCATTTAAGGGGTGGGCGATGGCAGAGGGCGTCAGCAGGAAATTGCACTTATTGAGGGGTCGGCTCGGTCGTGGTGGACTCGTGTGACTAAAGGTTTTTTGTTTTTTTTTCTTTCTTCCGTAGATGACTGGAGTATTTTCCTTGTGCAACGATACAACAACCAAAGGAGAGGTGGTGAGATCAGAAGTAGTGTACATCTGTGTTCGTTTCCTCCCCAAGTGTTACCACAAAGTAGACTAACATGGCAAAAATGAGTGAAGGAGGAGGGAAAGAGAGAGAAGTGGGGGTGGAAAAAAGAACCATGCACTGGGTTAAGTGTGGATGAACGCAGGCCAGAGAGCCCGCACAACATGGAGGCAGTCTTCTGTGTGCTTTGCCGAGAAACGGAGCGTCCCGAAACTGAAATGACTTTATGCTAGAGGGCTGTCCCCGCCTCGTCCCGGCAACGCAAGTGTCCGTATCTTTTCAACACATTTACACACACACTCTCTCTCGCTCTCTCACACACACACACACACACAAACACACACACACTTAAGAGCGTAAGAAGCTCTAACCCAGTGTCCATGTCTGGCTAAACTCTTGGTCCAGATGTGAAAAAAGCCTTGACTGATTTTAGCAAAATTCTCTGAAGCTCTGCCAAAGGTCTAACCCTCAAAGTCTCGGGCCTACTCCTCCTCCTCCTCCTCGTCATCGGGCAGCGGTAGTAACTCCTCCTTCAGACACTCCCTGTAGAAGCTGGTCAGTGTGGCGTAGAGGTGCTGACGGCTCTGCCGGGACAGGAAGTGACCCTCGTCTGGGTAGATCTGGTGGTGAAAGGTTAGATGTCATGCAAATAGAGTCAGCTGTAGAATACAGTGATGTCAGGAAAAAAGAAATCATGGCTGAAATCAGTGCAATTGCTGTTACTGCAATGTGGTGCAGTAACAGTAGAAAACAGCTGTAACTCTACTGCTTTTTTCATTCTCATCAAGCAGGAAGCTGTTTCAGCCTTAAAGGAATAGTTAAACATTTTGGCAAATTGGCCCATTGCAATAATCCTTATAGTCTTAAAAGTAGGTTTGTTACTTTTAATTGTCGGTGCAAGCTGTTTTTAGAGCGGCGGAGCAGAGCGGCTAGCTGCTCAGAGCTACGCTATAGAGGCTAATGGAATTTCTTGGTTTCCCTCATCAAACTCAACATCAAATACACAATCCAACAACTCCGTAACGTTCTGGTGGACAAGTTGTGACCTGCACATTCACCACACTATGAGATAATAACACAACGTAGTTGTTTTAGAGGTAAATTCATGCAAAGCCGCTGATGCACGTTCCTGTCAGGGACAGTTTTTCAGCAAGCAGTCTCTGCATTTGCCTCGAAAACAACTTTGTCTTGTAACGTTCTGTTATTATCTCATAGCGTGGTGAATGTGCAGGTCACAACTTGTGAACGAGAGCAAGAACAAGAAATTCCATAACTCCGTAGCGTAGTTCTGAGCAGCTCACGGCTCTGCTCCGCCGCTCTAAAAACAGTTTGCACCGACAATAAAAGGTAACAAACCTACTCTTAAGAGTATAGGGATTATGGCACGAGCCAATTTGCAAAAATGTTGAACTATCCCTTTAAACTCACTGTACAGAGAACTGTTAGAAGCCAGAATAGCTAAAATAAATCTAAATGCCTGGTGACAGAACTGACTCTAAATGATTGCTAATATTTCCCCATGTTTGATTCATATATACAACAAAGCATCTGTTTGCTAACAGTGATTATATGTCAGTGTTTCCAGCTTCATCCTGCTGCTCCAAGTCACAAATTACTAAAAATTCAGAATGCAATCCTGAAAATGGGCCACTGTTACACAGCAGTCAGCCACAATAATAAAAACAGTCAGCTGTTTTAATGTTACGTTTGATTGATGTGTTTGCAGTGTACAGTGTAATGCCAAATTTCATATTTTGCTACCACAGATATAGAAAATGGGGTAACACTTTATAATACAGTAAGTACACAGTATTAAGCATTAATAAATACTGAATTCTTCATTTATAATGCATGAATACTCATTAGTATGTAGTTTATAAATACAGTTAATGCTTATCAATGATGAGTAAAACACTTTTAACTGTGTTTATAAACTACATATTAATGAGTATTCATGTGTTATAAATGATGAATTCAGCATTTAATGATTAACTAATGCTTAATAGTGTGTACAACATTTTGGAAAATTGGCCCATTGTCATAACCCCTACAGTCATAGCAGTAGGTTTGTTACCTTTAATTGCAGCCGTGAGCTGCTCAGAGCTACGCTACAGAGGCTAATGGGATTTCTTGGTTTCCCTCACCAAACTCATCAAATACACAATCCAACAACTCCAAACAAGTTGTGACCTGCAAATTCACCACGCTATGAGATAATAACAGAACGCTATGTGACAGAGTCGTTGTCGAGGCAAATGCAGAGACTGCTTGCTGAAAAACTACCCCTGACGGGAATGCACATCAGTGGTTTTACATGAATTTACCTTGAAAAGAACTCTGACTCGTAACGCTGTACTGTACTGTATGTCCATGTTTTATATAGTAAAGTCCCTTTGATGAGTGTCACTGACATTTGCAAAATGTTCATAGAGAGAGAACACATCAAAGATGAAAAGCAACAAAAAAAAAAAAAAAAAAGGTAACAAATAGACTTAGATTATAAATATATTCAGGAACAAAAAGACTTTAACAAGGTGGACTATTGTGCATCATATTTGTATTGCACCTGAGGACCTCTACACTATCTTACACATGCAGAATACTAGTGTTGTTGTATCTGTGTTACAGTACACACCTGCATCGAGTAGTTGGCTCCAACTTTCACCAGGTTCTTGACGAGCTCAGCAGTATGCTGGAAGTGGATGTTGGCTGAGAGGAGAGAAACAAAACATGTCAGCAAGACTTAGCCTGAAACCTGGCTGAGGGGGAAAAGGAAAAAAAGGAGATAAGATTGTTGCAGGATGGAAACACCTCAACAAATCTGACATGCATGGCTCATCAGTGGATGTTTTCCTCTGGAAACCCAGCATCAATTTAGATAACCCACTTTTCCTTTTATCTTTTGATTAAAAAACCATTTGCCTCATTACCCTCCACGATTGCGCGCTTCTTTGTGCTCAGTGGCGATGCACCACAGATACAGTATTTAGATTTTTATCACTATTTATTTCCTCTTACCATCTGCTGTGCCGTGAACCAGCATCAGAGTCTGCTCCTTGAGAGCTTGAACGTTCTGCAGCACGTTGGAAAACTGCGAGGAAATCAGAAAATAGCAGGAGATTGATAGACAGAACTGGTGCTGTGGGAAGCAATACAAAAATAACGCGAATGATCAAATGCACCGCGCTGTCATAATTTTACATTATATCCTGATTGCATGCACATGAAGACACAGTCATTTAAAGCAATTTCACATTCCCAAGTGATAAAGTATCTCCCACTGACATGATTTTCTGTGCTTTTGAATATCACCACTTGCGCAAATTGTGAAAACAGAGTGTAAAAAATCCAGGAAATGCAAAGCAGCAGTAAATTGAGAGGAGACCTGCAAAGAAGCAGTGTGCTCAGAGGAGAGATGCACTCACATGAACCTGTTTCAGTCTTCCTCTTTCTTATTACAGTGGAAAACACCTCTGATAGCTAAAATATCCTGTCTGTGCAGGAGGCCTGAGAGAGCCAGGCAACTATTGCAGCTTATACATATATATAAACATAAAACAAAACCCCCCGCATGTGATCCGACACACCTGAGCATGTGGTTACCAAAGAGAGAGGAGTGTCAAAATCCCACAGAGCATGAAAAAAAAAACACACAAGCCGAACGTTGCCGCTATCAAAGTCAGGAGGCGGCGACGTTGGGTAACCGTGGGAGCTTAAACTGTAGGTGTGTCAGTGATGTCGCGCTTTCAAAAGATCAACGGCAAAACAAGCAACGGGGGGAAAGCGGTAAACACGCACCTGATATCTGCTGTCATCCCGTAATGGCATGCCGAGGTATCTCTCCGAGAACGCTGACGCTGTGCAAATGAGAAGTGATACATTCTTTAACAGTGTCGACAGGAGACGGCGCTTCAGCTCTAGTTAAGTACCTAAACAAAGTGGAGCTGTTGTCAACTTGAGCCCAGATGAAATGCTCTCAGTGAGGAGGGAATAACACCGTGAGCAGGTGAGGGGGACTCCTTTGTTGCTATCTTGGGGATTATGGATGATGTTCTTTGCTCTGGGTTTTGTATTGTAATGACCTGATTCACCTGGCTCCCTGACAGAGGAACATCAAATCCCACCAAAACACCACCAGTTATTCCCTCTGCCTCCACACAAACATGTCCTTTAGCGGCCAGATGGAGATACACACACTGACATCTTGCTGCCTGTGTGACATGAGATCCACATGTAGATTCAGCACAGCGCAGGGTTTTACAGAGGGATCGTCAACTCACCGTAGAGTTTCCAGTCTGTCACGGGTGACATCGCACATGCACATTTGAAGAGGCTGTCGGTCGCCTTGAGCATCATTAATGTTAAGTAGGCTCCATAACCCTGAGGAAAACACACATAAACAGGTATGGCAGTGAAACATACAGTATAAGTAAAGGTATAAACATTTTATTCAATCATTCACAGTGACAGAATAATCACATGACACTTTAAAGGTCCCATATTTACACTTCTGTTGCCTTTTATTTAAAGTGTTGATCCATAAGAACAAATATTTGTGATTTTTAGGGTGAAACATCTATTATATTGTTTTTTTTGCAACAAAATACATGACATACTGTACCATTCAATACAATGTGCAGGTTCAATTCATTTATTGAGAGAGAGCTTTTTCTCACCTTTCCAAAGACTGCTATCCGTGTCCGATCAATATATGGGAATTTCATCATGTAGCTGAAAGATAAAAGAATCATACATGAGCTACCCAGCTTCAAAACAATTCAAATTCTATTGGATAAATATCATTACTCCACATGGCTTTTAGCCTGACAAGCCAGACTATATCATTAACATGTCTAGTCTGGCAACAACCGGTAGACCTCGGCTCAATCCAGGAGGCGGGATGAAGGCTGTCTTTCAAACTGCCTCTGCACGCAATAGGGTAGCGCTACGACCAATCAGAGCAAAGAGCAGGATGACGTTAGCCTGACAAGCCAATTAAAATGTATGTCACCATCGCGTTAAGCCCGCCCAACGACTCTCTAAACAGATAGAGCGCTGTGATTGGTGAACACAATCGGTGTTCGAGACTCAAAAAGTTCCTATGGCTCATTTCTACACCCACCTACGGAGCAAATATTTTTGCTGCCGCTAGGGTGCGTCTAGATTTCTAGGCTACATGGCTTTTGTATTTTTTTGTAATATTTATTTTATTTTCTAACTCTTCAATTTTGACCATATTCCTCTCAGAGAATATTAATATCTAATATAATATTATGTTATATTATTATTATGTTATTTCAGTGATGTTCCCTTTGACAACATAGTGCTTTTGAGAAATGCTCCATACAGTACAACCATATCAGCAGAAAATAAGTTGTTTACTACAGGTGAAAAATATGATGTTCTCTGAGTGACCAATGGGAGCAGCTCTCACACTGTCATGTAATCACACTGTGAAGAAGGGCTGAACACACACACCTGTCCTACGGTCCGTTAACTGAAACTCCTCCCATCTTCTCTACAAGAGCCTCTCTGATGCCTCTGCTATATTTAAAGTGAATGTGATTTCTGTTAAATCCTTCATGTCCAGTGGTATTTAACATTTGAACTTTATGATACCTAACAACAAAAGGTAGATCATACCATAAAACCAGCCTGTTTTAACCGCCGTGTGCTTTTTGATTTTACAGTGGGTTGTAAATGTACTCAAATACACGAAGATGACATTTGAACAATCTCACTTCAAGGAGATGTTCTACACAGCATATGAGCAAACCCTGTCTCCTGATAAAGGTCAAGAGCAGCTATTAAATAGACCTGGAGGTAAGATTAATTGGTCAACAAATTATAAAACATGCCTAAGTGGTAGTTCATCACAGGGAAGCTCTGGTTGTGGACAGGTGTTGAATTCATTCTCTAGACTTAATATTCTAACAGTTTGAAGGCAGCACACTGCCAGAGGACTGGGGCGTCTACATCTGTTAGAAGGAAGAAAATACACCCTGCTACTTCCTTGTGCTATAAATGGACTGGCTATTGGACACACTTGGACAAGTCTCAGTGAGTCACCTCATCAGTGGGCCGATGGGCCTCCCAAAAATGATTCACTGGCTCACTCAGTCTCTTACAGCCCCTCTCTGACTACCTGACAGCATGCTGTTTGTGTGTTCTGGGAGCTATAAACCCCTCACCCTCATTAAAGGGAAAATTCAACATTTTGGCAAATTGGCCCATTGCCATAATCCCTATAGTTTTAGGAGTAGGTTTGTTACCTTTAATTGTCGGTGAAAACTATTTTTAGAACAGTGGAGCAGAGCCATGAGCTGCTCAGAGCTATGGGATTTCCTGGTTTCCCTAATCAAACTCATCAAATACACAATCTAACAACTCCAAAACACTCTGGTGGACAAGTTGTGACCTGCACATTCACCACACTATGAGATAATAACGGAACGTTACGAGAATGAGTTGTTTTAGAGGTAAATTCATGCAAAGCTGCTGACACGTGTTCCTGTCAGGGGCAGTTTTTCGGCAAGCAGTCTCTTTTCGGCACGACACCGGCTCTGCATTTGCCTCGAAAATGACTCTGTCTCGTAACCTTCTGTTATTATCTCATAGCGTGGTGAATGTGCAGGTCACAACTTGTCCACCAGAGTGTTTTGGAGTTGTTGGATTGTGTATTTTATGAGTTTGATGAGGGGAACCAAGAAATCCCATGAGCCTCCATAGCATAGCTCTGAGCAGCTCGCGGCTCTGCTCCGCCGTTCTAAAAATAACTTGCACCGACAATTAAAGGTATAACGAACCTACTCCTAAAACCATAGGGATTATGGCAATGGGCTAATTTGCCAAAATGTTGAAATATCCCTTTAATGTTGGCTCAGCCCTCAGCATACACAATTCTTGATGCATTGTTAAACCTTGATTAATAATTAACCACATTAGTCCACATGTTAATTTAAAGTCAGTCTGTTAAAAGTGTATGACAGTCTGTTGAACTGCTGTTCTGGAGTTCCTCGAGTATTTGAACAGACTTTTGTCAAGTTTGTAAAAAATAAAAATTGAGTGAATCAATTTGACTGCATACTCTACTGCTGCAATCTGGTCCTGGACATCAACAGTTCCCAGTCTGTGGTGAACCTCGTGCAGGATCCTCTGGCCCTGGAAGCCGCTGCCTCGTCCGTCCAGACGAGCCACGATGATGTTGTCTGAGCTGACCAGGACAGAGTCCCAGCTGAGGGAGAAGCGGTCACTCACTGCCTGACCACCGGGGGCGCTGTCACTGCACACAGCAGGACACATACAAATAAAACAAACTGTCAGAATCCTAATTTGAGTAAATTCAGTAAAAGTGGTTATGGTAGATACGGACAAGCAGAATATGTAGGTTTTTTTTATTTTTTTTATCATTGGAGTAGCCTGGTTAGTGTGATTTAATTTTAAAGAGCTGGGTGGTATTTTTACATATACTGTACATAGGTGACATTGAGAAATATGAAAATTCACAATACCAAATGCCCTGACCTGTCTGTAGCGCACAGACTAATGGTCTATAGTTTTTCCAGAAAATACCAATAAAAAAAACAAACCTAAAACAGCAGGAACATGCTGACTAATGTGACACACTGATATTAGAATTGTTTTTTCAGTATACAGTACATTTCTAATCGGCATGTATCTAACAGTAAGCGTTCAAACATATGAGGCCACATACATCAGCAGGAGCAGCCCATAGTGACGGGAGTCAGAGAAGTCTGGTGGGTAGGAGATCTTCAAAGGTAAATCTGTGAAAAGACATTTAACATATTAAAGCCGACCTATCTACAGCACTGAGTTTTCTGTGACTCACAGTAACAGAAAAGGAAACCAATTTATTCTCACCAAAATGTTCCATTGGAACTGTTCTGAAGTCAGTCAGTTGGATCCTCTTGTACTTCAAGACCGCCTTCAATAAAGAGTTGTTCTCAAGAATGTAGTAATCTGTAAAAAATGACAGCCGAGTGTTCAAACGGTGAGTCCAGACATTGTCACTGCATACGCATCGCCCATACTAACATGAGGAATCTGTCTTTTCAAGGTGTAGGTGAGATGGAGAAGATGGTCTCAGACATGCTCTCATTTTGGGGTGAATTTAAATGGTTCAAGGAGCTGCTGAATACACTCCTGGGTTGTTCCTTTCTCCAGGGTAGAAGTGTTGCAAGTAAAAGAGATGGTTCTAAATCAAAAAATAACAATCCTTGGTAGTTAAATGATAATGTCGTGGCAGACAACAATTTTCCCTTCTACCTTACAGCCTCCTTTCGTTCAGTGAGATGGCGGGGCATTATACCACATTCAGGTGAAACTGACCCTCACAAACAACATATTTGTCTAAAAAGGCCTAAAGAAAGAAAGATAATCCCAGAGCGCTGGTCATGGGAGCTCAAACCCAGGTCCATCAGCACATTCATAAACAGTCTTTTAAGTTTTTGCAGGTTTCTACAGAGTCATTCATACAGCAAGTCCCAGCAGCTCAGGTCTGGCTTAGAAAGAGGGCACTCTGACTCTGATCACAAGCTGGTTCATTGTCAGACCGACTGTGGAGCAGACGGCATCGCTGCTGGTGCGGGCTAATGGTTGTTTTTCATTGGCTCTTGTGAGCACTGGGTCATTTTATTCAGAGGCTGCTTTCACTGTGCTCCATAACACCTTGTTGGGAACAAGACAAAGCATTTGTAAGCCAGTCACCAACACTACAGTGTAGTGTCAGTTTTGTAAGATCTTTTTTGCATTTCTTTAGCCTAATGTAAAATGTTAGTTTTATCATTTAGTCAACTGCATCCTGAAAACTATACTTCATATAGTGTTAAAGCAGAAGTAAGCAATGTTTTTGTGTTAATATAAGTCTTAAATAGTTCTATCTTCCGACAGCAATCACTTACATAGAGTGTTTGGTCTGAAACACGGGTCTGTCAGTCACTCTGCTCTGCTCTGAGCCGAGGAGAAAACTTTTCTCGTATCCTACAAGTTTTATCCAATGAGGAGAGAGAACGGCATGAAGGGCTGTGTGTGCAGCCAAGGGATGCGCGTGAATGCGGTGACGTAGGGACGAGGACCAATAGATCCATGACGAGGGCGGGGGCTGCTAACTCCATCGGCTGACAAGACGTTATGGTGCGTTCAAGGCAACCCGTAACTCGTGTTTTTCCGACCTGTGAAGTCGTACCAGTTCGAAAGTTACGAGTGGCCGTTATAGTGACTTTCACAGGTAAAACAGGTGCAACAGGAAGGAAAAAAGAGTTACGGGTTGCCTGGAACGTTACAAAGTCCTAAGTCGTGACTTGAAGCTGTAACTTACGGTTTCAAAAGCCTGCCTGGAACGCAGCATTAGCCAAAACGACCGGATCGCTTACTTCTGCTTTAATGTTTTAGCCCTTTTCAGTCACCACACTTTATTTAACATGTACATAAATCTAATCTAAAATCTGTAGTTTTGCCACTTTGCTTCTTTACTAATAAAGCAATGCATTATTTGTGTAATTTTTTAATCAATCTTGCTGTAACACCTTGTGCGAGCCATGTTGTTGTCCATGTTGACTCCATGTAAGCTACTCCTTACTGTGCTCCATGTGAGCGTAGTCCTGATATGATGCCTAATAGAACAGCTGCAAGGAAAAAAATAAAAAATAAACTACCTATAATATTTTGTCTCCTCTTTTCTGGTAGCAAAAAATACAGAAATAAAGTTTATATTTTTCAAACTACATTGTAGTCTTGTCTCACAGCAACCTCAAAAACAGGAGCCCTGCTATTTTCTCCACATGTAATAAACAATGACTATCTGATTTGGCCATTTTTCCATTCAAGCCATTTGAGAAGCAGCTAAATGAAATGGAATTCATCCAGCATTTCTAATGGAAAACCCAAAATCAATAGACGTCTCATTATGAAACCACCAGAGGCCTTGAGTTCCCAGCTGTGGATGGAGGGCCTATCCAAATAACCCTGGGCAAATTGCTTGCTTTTCTGCAGCACAGCTGTTAACTTTTTTTGTGTGTATGTGTGTACACTGTGTGAGTCAGTGTGTGTATCCATGCCTGTGGGAAAGGAAGATTTAAAAAAAAAAGGACAGAAGAAAGAAATCTTGATTTGTGAGCTTGTCTGCTCTTCCTGACAATGATCATTTTGTCAGAGAAGCCAACATCTTTACGTAAAGACACAGAGACAGCGGACATAAAACACAGCCCTATAAAAACATTTTCAAAGAAAAAAAAATGCAAAGATGTCCATATTGACATTGTATCAAATTTACATACAAGTTTTTTTTTTCTGAAATCCCACTAAATATGAAGAGACAAAACTGGGGCTAACTGGTTAGCATGCTAATTTGGGTTGAAAAATAAATGATCAGTAAGTGTTTATGTTTGTGTTGTTTTGCACCAATGGGCTCATGGTGAGTTAAGTTAGGATGTTTGATGCTGGAATCTTCTAGACTGGTATACAGCTGTTAAAGCAGAAGTAAGCGATCCGGTCGTTTTGGCTAATGCTGCGTTCCAGGCAGGCTTTTGAAACCATAAGTTACAGCTTCAAGTCACAATTTACGACTTTGTAGCGTTCCAGGCAACCCACTCGTGTTTCTCCGACCTGTTTTACCTGTGAAAGTCACTATAACGGCCACTCGTAACTTCCGACCCGTCAACTCGTACCAGATCGAACTGGTACGACTTCACAGGTCGGAAAAACACGAGTTACGAGTTGCCTTGAACGCACCATAACAGTCCTCATCCCTACGTCACCACATTCACGCGCATCCCTTGGCTGCACACACAGCCCTGCATGCCGTTCTCTCTCCTCATTGGATAAAAATTGTAGGATACGAGAAAAGTTTTCTCGTCGGCTCAGAGCAGAGCAGAGTGACTGACAGACCCGTGTTTCAGACCAAACAGGTCTGAAACACCTGATCACCATAAGTGATTGCTGTCGGAAGATAGAACTATTTAAGACTTATATTAACACAAATATTCCGCTTACTTCTGCTTTAATGCTATGAAGCAATATCAAAACTTACAAATAGCTGCTTCAAGGTAAGCTAACATTAATGTAGCATCATGTTTGGCTGAGTAGGCTATAGCCCATGTTTATAGGTTCTTACAGGTCGACAGTATTTAGAGCAGGACCCATAAAGACTTTGTTCCATATATAAGTTAACCCTAGATATAAGTTAACCCTAGATGGTGTACAGAACAAGTGAATGGGGAGAGCAACAAACAGGAGTGGCGATACTTTCAGCCCGAGTCTACAAATGAGAACTGGATTTACAACCATCACAGCCTGCTCTTCACCTTACTCCAGCCCTGTACATATGAGAGTATGAGACATAAAACTGCACCAGTCATTCCTTAGATTATCCTCTTGGTAGCAGAAAGGACTATCACATCATCTTAATTTAAAGTATTTCTCAGCGTCTAAGCATGGAAACACACATGTAGCATGGCTGCTGCTAACTTTGTGGTTCGATGATAAGAATGACTGCAAGTCTACACAAACTACCATGGGGGGAAAAAAGAACAAGGTGAATAAAGTAAACAATGCAGTTTCAGCAAACTTTGGGATGGTTGCAAACTCCTGTTACCATGGAGACAGCTGTGAAATGCAATGCAAGAATGAAACTTCCCATAAAGACCCTCAGACAACAGCAGCTTGTTTACAGTTCCAACACACACATAAATCTTGAGACCGGCTCCAAGCCACGGACCAAAACACACACCTGACATGCTTGAAGGATGGAAACCTAATTGGTCCCTGAGATGTTTAGGAGGCAGTCAGCTCGTGCAGCCACATTTAACTGCTGCTGTGCTCACCGATGGAACCGACTCGCTCATGATGATGGTGATCCAGATGTTTCATCTACTGCATTCTCACTGTATGTCTCTGTTTGTTCTTGTTTAACCGTTTGACTGTTTTTAATCTAGTCATTTGCCTTGTGCACAGCACTTTGTGTTACCTTTAGGTTTGACAACTGCTAAAATATCTCACGATTAAACTGCTTGCTTGCAAACAGATTATCAAACCGAAATATGTTTTCTTACATGTAAAGCCATACTGTATGTATAATGAAGATATGGATTTTTAGCAAGGACAAGCTTAGGGAAAAAATAATTGAATCACATCCGCCATCAACATCATCAATAATTCACAATGACATCTTTCAATGTTCTTCTTTTTAAGGTTTTATTCTGTTTTTACTTGTGTCATTCTGTATCTTGCTTGTGTCATTATATATCTATTTGTTGTCTGTTTTATGTTATGCTAAACTGTGTTTTTATGTTTCTTTTATGCGCATGTATGCACACGTTTAAGAAAAATTTCCACTGCTATGTGCAGGGGACAATAAAGGTTTTCTGAATCTGAATCTGAATCTGAATCTGAATCTGAATCTGAAATATTTCAGTGCATGTTATCACTCTTGATAAACATAATAGTGCCAATATAAAATATAAACTATGAGGACTATATTCCCATAGCTGGATGAGTTGTCTCGTCTTGATAAGTGACTGTAACAGATGTTTGAAACCACATCTGCCAGTAGTTTCAGTCTTATTTTTCTTGTTAAAAACTAGGGCACCCTGCAGACAGTGATTGAGATGGTCATCACATACCCATCTTCCCCTCAAGACTAAATGGAGTCCTTACTTGAATTATTGAGGCTGTGTAAGATCACAGTGGGAGCTCCAGGACCTGAAAGGAAGCAAAAAGAGAAATAGTTAAGTGATTTAAACATTACCATGTTTCTCTGCTATGCGTCTACATTTTCAAATTACCAAGTGAAGTCGTTGTTGATGTTCAAACCAGAACAATAAAAAGGACACTGTGTGACAGATTGCTCATCTTACACAAAAGTCAAACGCAGTCTTGTTACCTCGTTTTTGCCTTGTCACCTTCCCTAACTTACCTGCATCAATTAGAGGTTAAAGGTCAGCCACGCTGCCTCCCTAATAGCCCAAGACTGTCAAATTACGCCAGTTCCTTTCAATGTCCTTTCGCAAAATTCTTAGTCAGAGGTTAATAGGATGGCAGGTTCCTTAAAAAGCAGAGCTACGGATGAATGGCTCCTCTGGCAGCTGCAAAAGTCCTCCACAAACACATTCCTCCCTCTCGCCCGGCTCTGTTCTAAAACACTAACTGCGCTTTGTGCTTGCTGTTTTATTCTCTGTTGTATTAACTTTGACCTTTGCATTTTTGTGTCACAGTGAAATGGTTTCATAATGTACATCATGTACCTGCTGGAAAAACACAACCAATAAAAATTATTTTTATGAGTGTAATTAAAAGGCCTGTGTTGCTCTTGATGAAAACAAGTGTCAAGACAAGTTTGTCTGGGCTGCACAAACTTGTCCCTCAGAAGACAATACGATCTCTCTATTATATTTATTGCTTTTGGGATTAGGAGCATTATTATCGTCCAATAAAACACCTTGCTGAATCCCTAATGCTTTCAACCATGTGGCAATCTCATCAGCTAAAAATAAATTGAAATCACAAACAATATGGGGGGTTACACTCTATTAAATGAGTTAGCTCATAATGCTAGCTAAAAGTAATTATACACAATAGAGTGGCTAATTGTTTTCATTTCATGCCACTCATTTGGAACAGATGAGAGATGAATTTAAAGCTGAATAGATGGAGGGTGGCAGATTACAGTGGGCAGAGCCTGACATCTGCCAGAGGATCTCTGCTGGAAAGAAAATGGCGTCGTGGTTTAGGAAAATGAAACAGTGTGATATGAATCCCAAGGGTGGATTTATCTGTTACCGCTGATTATCTGCAGTTTTCTTGTCAAGATAATCACACAGGGTTTGGTGATATCTACACAATCTGCTTATCATTGTTACGTAATATCACAATGTTCAGTTTAACCCTTTAATGAACAAACTCAGACCAGTATGATGATTCTACTCCATGCAACTGGTTATAGGTTTTCTATATTCTACTGAAACGCTTGTAACCTTGGAAATCACAACCAAGTTCAATCTGACTCTTATCAAACATAGAACTGGAATTAAGAATACAAATAAGAGTAATAATTACTTTTTTAACCCCCAAAGGGAAATTCATTAAGTAGGTTTGGCACATGATAAACTTTTCATATAAATTGTGCAGGTAACATCATGAACTTGTTTTTATTCAGATATTAAACCATTTGATTTCAATTCCTGCTCTGTTCACTGCTACTGCAGTTTGTAAAAAAGTAAACACATTATGGGTGAATAATATCAGCAAGCTGACAAGAGTCCAAAAGGATCTTTCCAACTGAGAGGTGGAAAGATGATGACTCACAACTAACCCTACTTTCAGAATAAAATCACACTGGAAACAGGATACAGAGGTTTGTGCGTTTTCTGTCTGCCAGCCACAGGAGATAAACAGGAGCGAAACCAATATAGTCATTTACTATATCCCATGTGGAACAAGATACTGTAGTACACATATTGTACATACATATACAGATGCATCTGATGTATCACCCTCCACTATTATCACATTGGGTAATGTACATTTGCAGTAATGGTCCAGCCAACCCAGCCATATTGGATCTTCTCAAAAAAGTCAACAAACTTGATAAATAAGAGACATTTACAGTATGTTATTCCCTCCCATTACAGAAAACTGTTTATCACAGCAAAAACATCTCTATGTGGATTTTTAAAAAACTTTTAAAAAAGGTTTACAGCTTAATGTATCTTTTTTATTTGTACCACTAAAAATACTGTAAATCAACAATGTGGTGAAGACAGTGTGGATGGAGGCTGATCATCTACCATCGTATAGCAGCTTCTACCCTGCACCTAACTACTGTGCTTTTCTAAATAATGTCAACTTTTCAACAATACAATCAAATCTTTGAACAATCCTATGAAATCAGTCTTGTGACTACAACATACCCTCAAACTCCAGTTCACTAGGAAATATATCACA
The DNA here is from genome assembly GCF_905171665.1 of Trachurus trachurus. NCBI lineage: Eukaryota > Metazoa > Chordata > Actinopteri > Carangiformes > Carangidae > Trachurus > Trachurus trachurus. Next base: position 2,687,864 of record NC_139899.1, read on the forward strand.
TCATCATTATATATATATATAAACAGCAGACGCTGAGAGTTTAACAGCAGACACTGGAGGAGCTTTAAAATAGGATGGCCTACCTTTACAGTGCAGGATGATGTGCTGGTTCGTGGGGCTGATGTCAGCATCAAAGTACAGGCAGTGAGCTTTATTTAACTCGCACGTTAAACACCGTCGAGGGAACAAACCCACAGTTTTAACGCTGCAGAGAGAAGATATTAAATTAGGGAAGTAATACAAGGTGCAACAAAACTTTATCACCAATAAGAGTGATGCTGCCTTTACTGTAGAATTTTACAGTGGGAAAAAAATCCTCTTAAGAGACTAAACCCACTAATGAAGATATCCTGATAATAAGTGTTCTAAGATGAGTGGGAACAGCAGTACTATGAGAGTCATTGTAAATTTGCAGTACCATTATTGGAGAAAATTATTTAACTTTCTGTCTGGAGCGTATGACATCACTCTGGCCCTATTCGCACGGGATTAGTATTACCTGGGGACGTCTGGTAATTTGTAAATTACCCCCCCACGTCTGTGTTTCTTGCGGTGCATTCGCACGGGATAAGTGATGTCTGTATTTTTACTCGAATTTACTGACATAGGCTCCGATATGACGTCAAAGCTGTGCACGTCGTAACATCCGCTGCTGCATGGACCGCGGAACGCATCTGGACGAGGGGGGGGGGCATAACTTCAAGTCAAGCGGGGAGGGGGGGGGGGGGTGTCCTTGTACCAGGGCCAGGGGTTATTGTTACCAAGGATACGGAAATAAAAGTAGCGAAGCTCCGGACAGAGTTGCGGTGATTGTATCCACTTTATGAAACATTATGAAAACACATGAGTCTATATCACGACAACAGATTTTCCGGGATCGATCAAATCCATTGGATCACCACGCTGATTATCCATACCAGAGGAAGGCTGCCGGTTCTCACAGCCCGGACTTCTGCCAATAGTTTTTTTTTTTTGGAGGGTGTGTGTGTGTGCGCCGAGCGGACCCGTCTAGAGAGACACGCGTCTATATGGGACAGGCTTTTATTTAATTTAGAACAAACCTTTATATGCTCAGCAAAGATGGAAAGTATAGGCTATAGTCTAATATAATAAAATGGTTCGGTTGTTTGGCCACTGTTTAAAAGAGTCAGAATATAAGGAAAGAATCGTATCCAGAGCAGCATCATTTACAAGTTTAATCAGCACCAATCAAACTTCTTCTAAATAAACGTAAACATTCAATAACTCGGGTCAGGTCGGACCGCAGGCTTCTTTTTTTTTTCTTCATCACAGGAGAAATAAGGCGTGCGCTGCGCTCACCTCGCTACTCTCTGCGGTGCTCTGGTTGTGATTTGTCTGCTGCCTTGAATCCGCCTTTTATACGTGCGCGTTCACAGATTCACAGGCATGACGTATTGATAAACAATGCACTTGATAGACTCACGAATTCAAATCGAAATGCAGCAGTTATCGGCAGCAGTGAAGGTGTGTGTGGTGGTGACTTGGCTCTTAAAAACACAGATACAACAAAAAATGCCCCTCAATTACTGAGATGCAGATTCGCACGGGACTAGTTTTACCACGGGACGTCGGTCTTTGGTGAAATATAGTAGGTAATTTGCGGGGGAATTTTTACTTACTTTTTTACTGACATGGCGCATTCGCACGGGATTAAGATCACAGACGTCCTCCGCAATTATTACAAATTACCAGAGGTCCCCAGGTAAAACTAATCCCGTGCGAATAGGGCTTAATACAGTGTTTTGGGGGCCACATTTAATAAAGCTGATAAATTTAAATCACAAGCAGTTTTATTCATTATTATTGGCAAAAAAAGGCCATTCTTAAGATGTGGAAAGAGGAGTCGGTGCCCACTTTGAGATGTGGCTTAGGAAACTGAGCAGTGTATTACATCTGGAAGAGCTCAGATATCATTTAAACAAGAAGCCTGAGTTATTTTCAAAAACTATGTAGCAATGTTTGGTAATCTTATAATTTACCAGATATTTCTGTTTTCCTAATGTAAATTTGCCTTGCTCATGTTAACATCCTTCTACCTTTGTAATGAGCCTCCTGTTTGCCTGTGCCTAAGTGCCTTTGCTTCGTACAGTAAGCATCACCAACATATGTCGGACATCCAAAGACCAAAACACTCTCTCTCTCTCTCTCTTTTGATCTTTCTTTTTCCTCTCTTTTAGCAATTTGACATCATTTGTTCATATGTGTTTGTGTATTTTTATTTGTTTGTTTTGTTTTTTATTAACTTACTTTTTTCCTGTAGCTTTTCCTTGATAAACCACTTTACTCAGTTGGACATCCTGAGAATTTTGTTTCTACAGTGATTGAGGGGTGGGGGGTATTCTCCAAGCACACTTTGTTTAATTAAGCCAAAATCTGTGTATTCTTGTCAGTTAAATATAAATATGGTTGGTCAAATAACTTTATTTGAACTACTGTACAAATTACAGGGCGAGCTGTATGAACGTTTACCCTGCTTTTTGTGAAAAAAAAAAAAAAAACACGTTTGAAAAGAATACTCAAAAATGTGCTGCCTCTATACAGTATGTGGTGTTTGAGGAACATTGGTAAATTGGGGTTACAGTCTCCCTTTCTAAACTGCATCTCTACTGTACGCATGAGGCAGTAAATTAAAATTCTGAATGCAAAAAACACTATAGTGTGTATTTGTTAGCATTTTAATTTTAAACAGTGGTCACATGGTCACAAATGTAATGTAGGTATTGGTATGGATGCCCTGTGGTGTGCACATACTGTGTTCAGGATAAATGAGTTGTTTTTTTCAAAACAGAACCAGAGGAGACATAATACAAACACAATTTTTAATCTGGATGTTGTGTGGGAGTCTTGCAAAGATGAGAAATGTCTTTTATTTAATTAAAACTATTTACATTGGAAGCCGTGTAAACATAATGGCTGTCGACAGTGAGTGCTGTATAATGACTGAGAGCAAAACAAACCTGAAAAGTTGTCGTCTTCGCGGTGAACCCTCTGTGCTGAGAAAATAACTGTCAACAGAAAACAGAAAAACAATAAGAGTAAAGTACCATGCTCAAATAAACACCAATCCTCATTATGTCTTTTCTCGTGATGGCTCAAATTCTATCTGCCAAATCTTTTGTGTACAGAGCCAGAGTGGTATCCAAGAGAAGAGAATAAAGTCTTCTGTCTTTTCTCCTGTGGATGGAGCAGATCTTTAAAGGTCCCATATCTCACACCTCTCTTGTGTTTTATTCGTGGTCCTTATGAAGATATAAACCTACACTGAGATGCGGTCTCTCAGGCTCCTCTGTGAGCTATAACAACAGGGCATTGAGCCAATCAGAAAAGAGGACACTTTGAGGGCACTTTGGCTCACATTTTTTCGCAAAAATAGCAGATTTCAGGTAAACACTCCCACAAGGTTGGATGGTGGATTCAAGTGGGCGGGGCTTGGGACTGAGAGTGAAGACTGCTTTCTGTGACATTGAAAAGTTGCTCGAGCCCGGACAGCTGGTTTAGACACACAGTTTTTGAATATAGGCTGTGTGCGTTTCTCTGTGGACTGAGCATAAATCAAGACCTGCTTCATAATCAAAAAATACATGTTGTTGCTGCTGTTGTGTCTAAAACAAATGAACTTACAGGTTGTCAGTGTTCTCATCGTAGGCAACGATCCTGGTCACCTCCCAGTTTCCTGATGTGAGATGTCGGACTTCATTTTGATCAGCTCTGAACTGAGAGAAACAGAAGAAGAGGATATGTCATTCATATGAACGTGTCTATCGATAAATACAGTAAGTCATATATTCTATTCTCTACGTTCTTCTGTTTGCTCAGGTCTTACCAGAGGAACTACAGTCGTTCTAACCATGCATAATGTCAAATCTGTATTATTCAAAGTGAATAATCATAATAATCTTAATAATAATAATAATAGCATAAATAATAAAGTTTATTTGTATCTGCCCCTGCACCAAGAAAAGACATGAAATGAACATAAAAACATGTTAAAACATTTTTGTATATGGTAAAGGAATCAAATAATAAGTCATTACAATAAAATAAGTTATTACACACACTCAACAAGACATTGGTCATTACAAGCCATTTAAAGAGTTGACTAGAGCAGAATGCAGGTTTCAGCTCTAGTTAAAGGCTCAGATGAAATGATACATCTTGAACTTTCTCGTAAAGATTTTTTTGAAAATATTAGGCGACCAAACTTGCGTTCCATGTTATGTATAGGTCATGTGTAGGCTATGTATGTGTATTCCACAGCTTTAGACCATAAGGCAGGCTACATCCCCATTTCCCTATAGTTGTTGTGTGTAACCTTCTCTACAGCAGGAGATGGGCTAAGTGTTCTGTTGTTATACACAGTTATAAACGCAGCGTGGCTTCGGCCCTTTCAGGTCCTTGATGAGGTAAAACTGGACTCATATGCTCTCTCCTCTAGGTTCTCAGCTGTAGATAAGTGAAGTGACTTTCAGATGATGTGATTCTATAAAGTTGATGGAAAAATGAAAATAACTGTAGGGAGTTGCTCCTCCAGAGGCTTCATAAGTCAATACATGAAGAGCATTTACAGTCCAAATGGGGGTTTAAGTATGTGCTCTTTAGAAACACAGACAAATAGTCCACGTCCTTGTTGCTATGGTGCCCGACGGTACTTTGGCTGTTTGGGGTCAATTAACATTGACTGGAAAAGGCACTTCACGCAATTATGAACAATCTTAACAGCACAGGTTGGGTGCATAGCGTCAGGCTTTTATAGTCGTTTGGAGGTGATGGTCATGACAGCAAAAGAGTTTATTGCAATCTTATTTATTTGATTCTCACTGATGCTACAAGGTATAGGTTGATGGAATCTGTAAAACTATCACGTCACTAGTCCTGCTCCTACCAAGGTTGTCAGGAGTAGTAGCTGACTTTGAAACAGCACATGTTGGCTAAGCACCAGAGGAGCTACTGTAACATCACTGCATACAGAGGAGCTGCAGCACATAAGATAGACAGCAGCAGCAGCAGCAGCAGCAGCAGCAGCAGCAGCAGCAGCTCCAGAGCTCTGGAGATCTGAGTATAGTCTCACACAGGGGGTGTTAGACTTTGTTTTCACTCGCATTTCTAGATGTATCACATGAGTGAAATGCAAGCTGTTACATGACAGCTGGATTGACGGAAATAGAGCACGTGCTCTGTCAGACGACGGTGAGATGGACGACTGCAAAACAAGGAAGAAACACCTCCTGAATAGATGTGTTCTGACACGGCTCTGTTCATTTTTATCCCTTTAAGCTGATGGAACAGAGGGTTTTTTATCAAACTGTTAGCCCAACAAAGCAAACATTCAAATAAGTAATCATGCACTTAACTACACTGCAAAAACTTAAACTCTTTCCAAGGATATTTGTCATATTTCTTATCAACATGTCTCATTTCTAGTCAAAACTAATCTCTTCCCACTTAAAATAAGACTCATCACCTTAAAATGAACTTGTTTTTACTTGTTTCAAACAAATTTTCACTTGAAATAATTAGAAAATTCTGCCAGTGAAAGCAAGTTTTTGTGCTTGTAATAAGAAAGAAAAACTTGAACTTGAACTTGAACTTGAAATAAGTAAAAAGTGTCTAAAAACAAGCTACTTTTTATGTGATGAGTCTTATTTATGAGATTTGTTTTGACTAGAAATAAGACAAATATTCTAGATTTTGAGTTTTTGCAGTGTAAAGAAACCTCAAGTGACATAAACAATTCAAACGCTTCATAGCTGCTATTGCAATTTAGGGGATGTCCACTGGCCGTGTGAATTATTGCTGTTATCTGTCAGGATCGCAGTACGATATAAAGTTATTGTTGCATTATGTTGAGTCACAAACCAAAACTGAGTAACTATATGAACCAAGGAGACAAAAAGGCCAGAAAAGGTTGTGTCGGTTGTTGTAGTTCCTGCAGGTGCGACCAGGTGGCGCCTATACGGCTTCACGAGACGAAGCTACACCTGCTAGCTGGCCAGCTGTGAGGCGCTAACAAACTGATTAGAACAAATGCAGTGTTTTTTTTGTAGCTGAGTCATCTCTCACAGGTAAAAGCAGGTGTTGCCAGCAGCTGTTTCAACATAAGCTACACTGCACAACTGGTTACATGCAGGTTGCCATCATGTAGACATGTTATGTATTTCCAGTTATGTGTTGTGTGTAATGTTTCTATGGGTCAGACTTTACATCTATTTTCTTAACCTTTTGAAATGAAGCACTTCAAATTTGTGACACTGGTGAAATCACATAAATCACTTCTTTAGTGCTCAGTTGGACCTCGTATTTATGGAGTTTCCTTTAATTATAGAACCTTTTTTTTTTTTTTTTTTTTTGATCTGGGTAATTTATTAGGGAGACAGGGAATGGTTGTATTCCAATTTCTCCAATCAGGAACTTGTTATGAATCACCTGATTGACTATATGCTCAGTTTAGTCCTTCTTCTATTTATGAAGATGTAGCATCCTGTGACAGACACAGACAGACTTAGAGGGAAAATAATAATAATTTTGAGGCTTGAAAGTATTTTTTCTCCCTCCATATAGATTTGTGATAGCATCGCCTACTTTGTATTTAAACTCATCAAACTTAAATCATATTTATTGTGTGTCTATGTAGATATCTTTCATGCAAGTTTTAAATGCTAATATTTTAGTTCTTAGCTGTAAGGTAAGGTAGTTCATGGCTACAAGGGTCTGGGTTAGTTGTAACAGCAATTTAGTATGTTAACCTACTCCAACCCGAATTCTTGATGCATTTATGTTTTCTTTGAATTTCAGTTTGCTTAGGTCTTGAAAGACAAAGATGAAAAGGTTAGGGTCTACATTAGGATCAGACTATGGCAGAAAGTAATTAATATACTTGAGACATGCACAAACACATCCATTCACACCCACACACCTTCACACACCCACGCACAATGTTAAAAAGTCATTTAAGTGTTGATTAAAAAGCTTTCAATATCAAGTTATTGTCACAATACTTATTTAATTATGTTACATCTCACCCCAGGGCAGGGCACTCTTTGCGTTTGAGATTAAACTATGCTTTTTCTATTTGCGTTGCAGAGATAACAGCTTTGCCATTTAATAGCAGACACGTGTAACTAGTTTGTGTCACATTTTGAACGCACTGGCTTAAAATAGATTCAAGATACAGACAGAAGTGTTGAAAATGATACAACCATCCGGTCTCCCCTACTGCAGGTTGGCCAGTGATTTATTCATTCAAAAACTGATACTGCATGTATGTTATTATTGGGGAAATCAGTGGAAAAAGTGCTTATATATGGACATGATCTATATCTCACCAACCCTGTCAACCCTGTTTATTCCTTCTATCTGTGCTGAAATCCAAGTCAGATTTATCATCTGTGATGATGAGAGCGCGGCCTATCTATTAGATTTTCTGTCTACAGTACACTGGGTGGAAGGAAAGTAAATAAATCAGATGATAGAAGTTTCTTGTTTATGGCAATAATTAGAGCTCCGTGACAAATAAAAAAACGCTGTGAGTAATTTTCTCAACTATTTGAGAGTATACACTCGACTGCATCGTAAATAAAGCGGCTTTATTAAGGCCGTGGCAGCACACAACATTCATCCTATGCAAGCAGCAACGTCTCAGGCTGAAAAATGAAGCCAGCATAATGAGCCAAACGCTGCAGTTCCTCCAACGGCCACTTGAGTTTGGTTAAGAAAGTGAGTCAATCTTCATGAACTCCCATGTTAAGATGTCCAACTCTGCAGCAGAAAAAAACCCAACCTGGTACAAAAAACTGTTTTTGTCTCTACTAATTTCTTCCTCCATGACGACCATGCAGTAAGTGGATTTTTTTTTTACAATATTCACGCGTTGACGTTTTATTAAAGGGACAATGTGTAAGAATTACTCCCATCTAGCGTTGTGGTTGTATATCACAAGCAACTCAATCGTATTTTTCATGCTGCATTCACGTGAAATTGGGCAGACGGCAGACGGACGGCAGCCGCTGCACGTAACGGCATAAACAAGCCTCTTTGTAAACAAGTGGTCCGTCAGCACGAGGCAAAACAATACACGTGACAATATGTTGTCATGGTGATGTCGTATTGTTTACCTGACCCACGTTTTACCGGCTTTCTCTCGACTTCTTAGACTGTGACTAAAATTACATCTGGTTTGTTACCGACGGCCGTCTGCCCGACTGCAGGTAAATGCAGCATCAGTGTAACGCTCCATTCCTCCTCACTGTTCTCCACCTTAAAGGGGAATTGCCATTTTTTACAATCTGGATCTTATTTCTAGCATAAAATATGATCATTTACTCACCGAGATAACTTTGGTGTCATTACAAGTCATTCAGATTAAATTAGCTCCAGCCGAGAGCCGCGTATATCCGTATAATGTGAGTCTACAGGGCAGCGGAATGCAGCCTCTAAATAACACATTATCTGCCGTGAAACTCGTTCATTTCACCAATAGTTTGTTATGATACGCTAGTGCTATTCCCCTCTGAGTCCGGGGTTAGCTGTTATCAACATCCAGGGTCTGTAGGTTGACCTACTGACCTCTGACCTGGATGATGTCATCTCTGAGCGCTGCAAAAATGATCGTATTTTATGCTAGAAATAAGGTCCAGATTGTAAAAAACGGCAATTCCCCTTTAAGTCTGTGATCCTACAAGAATGAATGTCTATGAAAACCATGTCTGACCGCATCAATGCAAAAGTAAGCAGAGAATAAAATGAATCTTCACCTGTGTTGTGAACATTGCGATGTGATGAAACTCTCCTCGTCCTCCTTGTTTGACTGGAACCGTCAGGAAGAACCTGTTGCCGTCTTTGGAGAACACCGGTTCTTGGGTCTGGAAGAAGCAAAGACCTAGTGTTATAATAATAATTAATTGTTTCAAAACATGTTGACTGTTAGTAACCATGTTTTCCTTGGCTTGCTTTTATTACAGTGACTGACTGACTTATCATGAAGAATTGGCAGACAGCCTCGACAGACAAACCACTTTTTCAGACTAAAGGTAGCAATTTGCCACAATTTCATATGAATGCATTTCCATCCTGCCTCTGCTGAGACTGCTGATGGAATGTGTGAACCATTTCCCAGGAAGGGGAATGGGTGCTTACTGCTTAGCATGACCAGCGGAGAGACGACGGCACGATGCGCCATCTACCTGAAACTCAAACTGTGGGTAAAAGTAACAAAGTGCATTTATGTAAGTGCTGTACTTAACACAGCGCTGCACTCATTGATTTTACACATGAACACTGCTTTGGTTATTATAGCAAGTACTACTCAGCCTAAAAAAAACAGCCGTGTGCTGTCGTCTGCAGCTCTGGATGGATGAGCTTCCTCAAATATGAGAAAATAACCCAGTGGATGTGATGATGTCATCAGGGTTATCTCGGGACTGGATTTGGGGGATTTAAGATTTACAGCAGCAAACCTGCAGGTGACATGACGGTTCAAGGACACAAGCTTTTACTTCAGTAGGTAGGGTTCAACCACAGGCCACATTTAGAAGCTAATAGTTCCATTATAGGAAATATAAGGGAATCTATATTTACCCCTAACCCTGAATCCTTCATGTGCAGAATATATCTGGTGTAATGCTCCCAAGAAAAGGTCTGATAAGGAAGAGGGAAAAGTTTGACCAAGCACCTCTGGGCAAATCCATGTTTGATTCAGCTTCACATTGAATAGAATTTAAACACAAGCCTGCAGCAAAGAGATATTAAAATGAGGCTTTCTTCAAATGTTAACCTTATTTTTTATTTAACATGCTTGAAAAGAAGAGAAATTTAAAAGAGTAATTGTGGAAAATGCTGAAGTATGACCAGGCTGTACAGTGTGGGGGCTTCAGGTTGTGTTATATTTCATAGTGCATCGTCGTTCGTTGCAGGAGGCAGCCTCTCTTCACTTTATAAACTTCATCTATTTTCTTTTCTTTTTTTTATTCTCCTTTGCTCCTGTTTTTAACTCTGTGTTTTTGTTTTATGCTGTTTTTCTTTTTTAAATGTTTTGTCTTTATGCCTTCGTATGAAATACACTAAAAATGTCTTGCCTTTCACTGTCATGGCTGACTGTGGGACAGTTACATCCAGATGTTTAGTAGAATCCATTGCCTCTGCATGGCACGCATCCTCAAAGCAAAATATTTCTACCCACATGTTTGATAGAAGTCAAGATGGTTTTTTTTGTCTTTTTTATTTTCTTTTCCTTTGCTGAGTTCAGTTTTGACTCCATCTGTCCTCAGCACTTGGTTCCAAAGCGACCAGATGTCACCTTACATTCAGATGTTGACTTTTGACTTTTGTAAAGAGGCTGCAGGTAACAGTTTCCATCTGATGACTCCTGCGTACATCAGTCATCTGCTGCACGGTGGAATCATGAGCAACCAATCCTGTGTCACCTTGCTTTGACTTCCTGTCAGGCAGATATAGCTCTTGCAGAGCCCATGCTGATAGTTAATACAGTGTATTATCATCATCATCACATGTGTCATTTCATTCTTGTCACATGATTTACGGATTAGAAAAAGGCTCAGTATGTTAACAGTGAGCAGAATATTTGTGGTCATGTTTAAAGGGATAGTTCAACATTTTGGCAAATTGGCCCATTGCCATAATCGCTATAGTCATAGCAGTAGGTTCATTACCTTTAATTGTAGGTGTAAGCTATTTTCAGTACGGCGGAGCGCAGCAGCTGGCTGCTCAGAGCTACGCTATGGAGGCTAATGGAATTTCTTGGTTTCCCTCATTAAACTCATCAAATTCAACATCCCAAAACTCCACAGCGCTTTTGTAGACAAGTTGTGACCTGCACAACCACCACGCTATGAGATAATGACGGAACGATACGAAACGGAGCCGTTTTCGAGGTAAATACAGGGTAAATACGGAGACTGCTTGCTGAAAAACTGTCCCTGAACGCAACGCGCATCAGCGGTTTCGTATGAATTTACCTCGAAAACGGCTCCGTTTCGTATCGTTCCGTCATTATCTCATAGCGTGGTGGTTGTGCAGCTCACAACTTGTCTACAAAAGCGCTGTGGAGTTTTGGGATTTTGTATTTGATGAGTTTGATGAGGGAAACCAAGAAATTCCATTAGCCTCCATAGCGTAGCTCTGAGCAGCCAGCTGCTGCGCTCCGCTGTACTAAAAATAGCTTACACCTACAATTAAAGGTAACGAACCTACTGCTATGACTATAGCAATTATGGCAATGGGCCAATTTGCCAAAATGTTGAACTATCCCTTTAACATGTGTTAAATGCATGTTTTGGATTTAAAGTTTTTCACCTCAAATATCAACTAAATCTGTAATGTTCAAAATAACAAGTTCTTACAACTTTTTTTTTAATGATTTTATATTTTCACTGACCAGAGGCCACTTTTACTTCATTGTTAAACAAAACCATATAGGCAGACTTTTAAGACTTTCCCCAGTAACACAGCAGTTTTTCTCCACAATAGCTCAGAGCCAAATACTGCATGTTTCCCTAGATTTGGAAGTTACAGGTACAAAGTCCATCAAAATCTTTTATTTCCATAACCGCTAATGTGCATACAATTAATACTGGTTTGTGTCTATAAAATATCTAACTACAAAATACATGAAGATAATGTGTAACTTATAATAAACCATCAATATATCTAACATAAACATGAGCTCTTGTAGCTGCCATGCTGAATAATTCATTTTAAATAGTTTTTTAAATATTTTAATGATAATACTTTCAGAAGCAAGACATGCACTTTCTGCTTTACTGACTCTTTTACTACTTCTCCAGTTCCACCTGAATGCTTCTGAACTGAACTTGGGGAACAGAACATCTAATGTTCTCTGGCAGAATGAGGGAAATCTTGGTTAACCTGATCAAATATATTAACCACAGTCCAATCTGCAGATATTCCCGCTGTGCACCGAGGCACTGTTTAACTCAACAGTTCACATTTAAACTTTAAACTTGTGTAACCAACACAGAATAAATCTCCCACTCGGTAACTCAAACACATTCCGTCTCAGATGGAGAGTTTACCCACAATGAGCCTTTGGCATTTTCAAGAAAAACTGTGTGAAGTCTTGTGTGCTGATCTTACATAAAAATACATTTGCAGAGGCTTTCTCTCTCTTTCTCCCTGCGCAGACACAACCACATCGCTGTAAAATGAGCGTCTCAGAGATTACCACCTTAACAAATACAAGCAGCTTTGCGTGCCAAGTTTGTCAAGTGGTTAAATTACCCACAGCTAGAGCCAGACATGTACGGCTGCAGGGCTATATGATCAAATCCTGTCAGGAACTTTCCCTCCTCTGCCTCTTTATTCCGTGTGAATAAAAGAAGCTGAGGGTGAGAGCAGGCTACCGTCTCTGGTCCAAACAGCCGGGTTCTGTTTTAATATTCACAGAAATAACAGCTCTGATAATTTTTCCACTGCGTCTGACTGGTTGAGAGTGGTTCAGAGTGGTTCAGAGTTGGCCTTTGGCCCTGCTAGCTTTTATCTGACAGCAGGTTATTTATGTCCATAACTCTCCTGACAAAACCAGACTAAAGAGCCTGATGATCAAAGTGTTTAACTACACAGAGAAGTCATGCATGGTATTTATATAATGTAATTTTAATATTTAATAATACAGCAAAAAGCAGCATAAAAGGTTCCATTTGAGCTGTAACTCTGCCCATATATGAATCAATGACAGCATCTTTGATTTTCAACTCGTCAAATTTACCCAACATACTTATATCATCTGTCTCCGAAGGCAGAATCAGTTATTTGCGGAGCAGCGGGGAGGACTTGAGAGGTTTCAGAGTGTCAGAATGATCTGCTGGAGGAGGCTGGGCCTGCCTTTCCCCATCGCTGCCGTCAATCACTCAGACATCCACGTCAGAACGGAACAAGAATATCTGGGGGACACGTTCTCGCCCCGGTGTGAGTCCCTCTAGGTGCTGCTCAGCCCCCCCCAACCCCCTCAAGACTGACTGAGAGGTGTCACTAACGACAGAAAAGGCAGAGGACTTTACCTGCTTGGAGAGCCAGAGCTCGGAGCTTTCTTCATGCCTCTGAAAAAGATGTAAAAGCAAAATGTCAGACTGGTATTTTGTTCAGCGAAGCCATCAAAACCCTCTCATCTTTTTTACAGCTTTTCCTTTCTGGTGCCGCTTTATGCACAGAGGTTTGAAAACTGTGAACAATGGAGCAGAGTTGTAGATGCAGTATGCTCACATTGTGTTTCAAAATGAGATGTTTTTTATGTCAGCAATATGTGTGGAAACATTCCTTTTTTTTCTTCATATATTTCACACTTGGGTGGAATGTTTTTCAGACAGAATCATCTGTCACATAATGGACTCCTTATTTTGCTGTTTATTCTAACACGCCACTGGGGACACCACCACTCGTGGTCTGGGTGCCTCATTTCAAACCAATATGCATGAGCGGGAGCCAGAGTTCTGGCAGGGGATGGTGGCTGCTGCGTCCAGGCCTGAGCTAAGCTGCCTCTTGGCTTGGGTTGCCATGTTTGTTCCTGCAAATCACACCAAATCAGCAGCCACAGCACTGGAGAGCAGCCTGTTGAGTCCCACGGTTCAACTGCAGGGTTAACACCGCTCTATGTTGTCCAAATATGGACACAATATGGACGGACGTTGCTCCAGCAGATGTGCTGCGATTTCACCAAGTTCCAACACAGCCAAATAATTAGCAGTTTAGCAGACACCATAGTAATGGCCAAACTGAAAGAAAACTCAATTCTTTGTCTCTTGTAAGAGTCAAGAGAAGACTTAATAAGTTTAAATATAACCTAAGTGTTTATTTTCTATTATTATTCTAATACCTTCTAATAAATCTCCTGTCTGTTTGTATTCTAATTGCTCCAATAACAGAGCTCAACACTACAATACAAGAAAAACATAGCAACATGTGGATAATTAATTTTTGCTTATTTATAGAATTTCTGCTGAAAGGCAACAGTGACAGCAGGTTTATTATGATCCACAGGTACCAAGTGACAAGAGACACAAATTGTGCGTTCCATTTGTACTTGGAAGTCGGATTTTCGGAGTTCTGCGTCAGAATTTTCCCCCCGATGTCGGATTTCCTAGTTGGAAAGTCGGAGGAGGTAATGGTAAATGGAACGCAGCAAAAGTCCACGCGTAACCATGACAATAAAGGGTGTCTTAATGTTGAGGACGCACTTCCTTTAACCCATCACCATCTTTTCCTATAAGTTGTTTTTGTGCCTTGATTTAATCAAGCTGTGATGATTATTGTAGTAACCATGGTAGCACTTATTATATGACACCTATAATCCAGTATACACGCCACAGTGGTGCTACTGTATTTCTCATTGGTCATATCAGTGGATTGGGAAAAAAAGCAGATTGGTGAGGCTGTGGGATGTTGATGATTTCATACATATACAGTATATTGTTATAAGTGTATATAAGTTGTGTGAGATGGTTTGAAAGTATAGACTTTTTTTTTTTAGACTTTATTTATTTGCACATATAAAATAGAACAAAACATTTACTTATCGCTCTTACTAGTGAGAAAGATACGAAAAGAAAAATGTGTAAGTGAAGTGGTAAATCTTACTGTTGTGAAGTGTAAACATGTGAAGTGTGAGAATGGGAAGCCCAACAGTGTTGCAGCAGTAACTAAAGGGACATGGGCCGTAGTGGGCAGTCAATTCAAATCAATAGTTACTGAGAGGCAGGAGAAGCTCTCCAAGCCGGCGACACTGTGGCAACAAATCCCTCTGCAGCTACTCCATGGAGAGATATTGATTTAAAAGCTAATATTTAAATGATGCTATGAAATTGCATCATGATGTGCCGTCCAATCATTTCACTGACACTCATGAAGGTCTGACCAGTGAAGTGTTTCATCCCTCTCTGATCATCTTATTCAGATTTTCTTTGATCTATTCAGGATGCATGTTGGTATTAGTTGAGCAGTTTGCATCTCAATACTTGAAACAGCCTTGTATCTGTGCAATGCTGCTAGGACTCATCTGTAAGACTGCAGAAACTATTAATGAGATGAAAGCTGCACTTATAATAGCTGAATAATAGTTATTTTTTGCCACCATTCATACATACATCCTCTTCACATCAACAAAGCACTTGGTGGATATAAAGAGCTGAATGATTTAAAACGACCAGTGCTCATGGAAAAAAAAAATGTAAAAGAGAACAAACACTTGATAAAACTGTTGCCTTGGAGAACAGTTTTCATATAACAACTAAACATCTACTGTATAACAATAGAGTCCTATCAAAGAACACTCCACTAAAGTTTGATGAGTACCAGCGAAGGTAAAGGAGGAGGACACAGAAAAGAACTATTTATCAGTCTTTTCAATGAGTACGTTTTTTCCCACCCAAGGACACACTTCTCCTTCTCTCTCTCTCCATATCCACATATGTATTATTGTGTTTTAATACATTATTGTTTTTATTTTAGTTCAGTGTTTCGTGATCTGTGTTGTTTTCTCTCCATTGTCATGTATTTTCCCTTTGCTGCTGCTTGTGACATTTTAAATTTCCCCTTGGGGATTAATATTCTATCTATCTATCTATCTATCTATCTATCTATCTATCTATCTATCTATCTATCTATCTATCTATCTATCTATCTATCTATCTATCTATCTATCTATCTATCTATCTATCTATCTATCTATCTATCTATCTATCTATCTATCTATCTATCTATCTATCTATCTAACACACACACACATACCGTCACGCAAGCTCCGGTGGTTGTATCACACACAGTTAGGATGGAGATGTTCTGGGCCCGGTTCAACCACCTGACAGATGTCTTGGTCTTACTGATCCACTTCACCATGGTCACATAATGTTCTCTATGAAAAAAAAAATACAACAACACAAAAGTAATTTCATGTTCTGTGTACAAGCCTTGGAGAAGCAAATTAATCAATACCACATACAGTATTAGAAATAGTAAGATTCCTTCTTCATAATAGAGATACCGTACGTATGTTTCCACTTCCTTAGATAGATAGATTTATAATAATGAATGTTTCTTATGGCCTTGGTTGTATTAAAAAAGGGCAAATAACTGACAATGACAATGAGAGTGGAGAAGTTTCTCTGCAGTTATGAGCTGAACCTGACTCAAGGGCGGGAGCTGAACGATCATCTTCCTGCTCCTGAAAGACCAAATTACTTCAATGTCAAGCTGCTGCTTCACTTATTTTCTTTTGTCATGTTTCTTTTGCCGCTGCCCTTTCACGGCAAAAGAGATGTCTGTGCTTTTTTTTTTTCTTTTTGTGCACAAAGAACATTATTTCTATGTTCAGATGTGGCGGACATTTCACAAATCACAGGCCGTGCCAAGGGCCAAAAGAAAAAGTCGTGCCGACATAGAGTGGTATTATTTCATCAGTGAAGTCAGATTGATTTCTAGTAATAACGTGGGTAATTAGAAGCTGTGAGGAGATCTCTGTGTTCAAATTAAACTTTTAACTGTTTTAATTGAAAATGAAGCAAGAATAAGGGCCACATCAGGATGCAGTCAAGCAAATTTCAAAATTAAAAGATGCCAAGAAGAAAAATAAAGACTCTGAGGTTTAAAGTCCAAGAAAAGTGTCAATTTCAAGGGATAGTTCGACATTTTGACAAATTGGCCCATTGCCATAATCCCTATAGTTTTAAGAGTAGGTTTGTTACCTTTAATTGTTGGTGAAAGCTATTTTTAGAACGGCGGAGCAGAGCTGCAAGCTGCTCAGAGCTACGCTACGGAGGCTAATGGGATTTCTTGGTTTCCCTCATCAAACTCATCAAATACACAATCCAACAACTCCAAAACGCTCTGGTGGACAAGTTGTGACCTGCACATTCACCACGCTATGAGATAATAACAGAATGTTACGAGACAGAGTCGTTTTCGAGGTAAATTCATGCAAAACCGCTGATGCCCGTTGCCTTCAGGGGCAGTTTTTCAGCAAGCAGTCTCTGCATTTACCTCTAAAGCAACTCTGTCTCGTAACATTCTGTTATTATCTCATAGCGTGGTGAATGTGCAGGTCACAACTTGTCCACCAGAGCGTTTTGGAGTTGTTGGATTGTGTATTTGATGAGTTTGATGAGGGAAACCAAGAAATCCCATTAGCCTCCGTAGCGTAGCTCTGAGCAGCTCGCGGCTCTGCTCCGCCATTCTAAAAATAGCTTGCACCTACAAATAAAGGTCATGAACTTACTGCTATGATGACAGGTATTGTGGCAATGGGCCAATTTGCGAAAATATTGAACTATCCCTTTAAGCGTCACAGAAGCGGATGCAAAAACAAAAATGGTTGTGCCTCTCACCGTAGTTTGAGCGTCTCTGGAGGCATGAGCTCCAGCGTGTGCGTGGGTCCGTACAGGTTGACTACGTAGAGCTTCACTGCTGGGTTGGGCTGGCCGGCCTGTGTGCAGAACCAAAGAGTCCAGACATTAGACAAGCCTCACGTGACTGCAGGAAATATTCTTCAAGCAAACGTGACAACTGTGACTTCTTAAAGGGTGATGGTGTCATTTGGAATGAATAGGTAATGCAGAGTAGCCCCTTTTAAATGCACACACTGTTAGACAGATATGCATATGCATAAAAATGATGCAGTGCAGAAACACTTCACTGAAGCAATTGTAAATTACAGTGAGGCATTTGCATTCTGTCAGAAGTCTCATTTGAATGTTGTCGTGCCTACAAATCCAGAGAAGAAACATCTCTCAAACATTAGAAGACTGCTGAGATCAGTACTGAGTGATGAGAAATGAATTCCAGAGGTTAATTTGTTATTCTGTGTTGTCATTTTCTGTTTTCGCTCTGACTGCAATAACACGCTCTACACTGCTTTGATTTGCCGGGACTTCAGACGCTGCACATGGAGAGAGCCCTATAGAAAGACCTGCACACACAGAACGACAGGTGCTGCTTTTCATTTAAGATTGGAGAAGCTACTGTAGCGAGACAACAGCTTTGTAAAAACGGGGCTACAGTATGTGTATGATCGCTGTGATGCACGGCATCCTGTTCAAGTGGCGTAATTAATTCCCTGCCTCTTTGACTGTTTACAGCCGTCCTGACTGAGCGCTGCATGGTGGATGGTGGCGGCACGATGCAAACTGAGGGAGGGAGAGCAATCCTTTTCCTTTTGTCACTGTTTTCCCTTTAGCGTGCTCTTTTCATACTGGGTTGAAAATGTAAAACTGTGATATCAAACTGTTACAATATAGAAAAAGGGCAAAAAGAAAAGAGCAACCAGAATAACAAAACACTAAATGTTGAGAATCCTTTTTATCAACTCTAACAGTAAAAAAAAAACATTCCCTGACAGACGTGTGATGAAGTTCAAAAGACACAGCATGACAGTACATTGCAAGTAGAACCATTGTTTTGGTTAATTAGTTGCATTAACATCTGTCTACCTGCCCACGGTCTGAAGATTTATCCACAGTTTGTACAGCTCCTCTCTTTGTATGAAATTAACAAGGGCTCATATAAAATATAAAAACAAACTAATTGAATCTAAGTTTAAAAAATATGTTTTTTTCTGAGAGTGAGGATTATTACCTAACTCATACCTACTTCATACTTGAGCATCAAAAGAGCTATTTGGGAGTTTTGCTATTGCTACATAGCCAATGCTAACATCAACAAGCTAATCTGAGCAGTGCTGCATCATCAGAGTTGACTGGATGCTACAGTGACTCAGCATTTTAAAAGTTATGACGGCTGGGCCACTGCTAGCTTGTTAACATGCTAACTTTGGTAGACAAAATTAAGTGACAGCGATAGAAGCAAAACAAGAGCTAAAATATGTTAAGCTGAACTTGTCTTGAAGGAGCTAATTCAAGTCCTGTCGCTTTTCCTCTGTCTTGCTAACCCTCCTCCTGGCCACATGTATTTGCTTTCAGCAAAGCAGACGAGAAATCACTCCATGGAACGATGGATAACATTATATATCATAAACGCGTTACGACATATATGTTTGTGTAGTCTTATCTGTCATAAGATTACAGGTTACGGGGCACATTTGTGTGGCGGTGCCACAAAGACGAGAGCTGGGACACCGGGTCGGAGGCTCTGGTTTTACAAGGTTGGTTTTCAGCCAAGAGACGCTAGGTGGAAGACAGAGAGCCTCCATTCTCCCTGTTAAAAGTCATTTATTTAACCATCACAATCACTCTAAAGCTGTTTAATTAAGGTAAAATGTAGCAGAGCTAAGGTGAAAACCCTGCATAGTTCCTCTTTACATTTACAAACATACAGTACATGTTAACTAGTCGGCCATGTTCACCACCAACCAGGTTATTAATTTTTCAGTGTGTGTAGCAAAGATAAGCTAACCACACTGCAACTGCTCCATACTGTAAGTAGATGTTAGAATAATAATGATTTTTTCCTTCTCTTTCTCTTGAAAACAAACATTTGTTAGTTAAAATGACCACAGGCAGCTTGTTTGTCATATCACTAGACCATAGACTCTGACATAGACTTTAATTCATGATGTTTACCTTGGGGTAAGGGTATTGCTTTCCTCTGGGGTATGCCATGCCTGTGAAGCGAGGTAAAGCCATGTTGGGCACCAGACTGTCGTTGAGGACCAGGAACGCCAGCCTCTCTCCATCAGGTGACCACCAGTGAGCCACATGGGTCTGGAGGATCTCCTCTGTGGGGACGGAGACTCAGAATGAGACACACTGAGCCGCTGGTTTGTGTCTTAATATGCTGATAATGAGTAGAGGCCCTCATGATGTCTGCTGCAGCTCTTACCTAATGCCTGCAAGTGAGGCATTTAGAGGACGTCTTTAAATAGTAGTGTCTACTGAGAGTCTGCATTTGGAGCTTCTAGGGACATTTCTTAAATGTAGCATCTGCTAAACGTGTGCTTTTGAGGCATTCAAGTACCATCTGTAAAATGTAGTATCTGCCATTAGTGGTTTCTTAGATTCTTGAGTGGTTTCTTCTACTGGTTTCTTTGGGCCTGCCACTGATCTTGTACATGACACACTTATCAGCTGATGATGATGATCTGTGTTGCTATGGAATGGTTAGGTAATCCTCATAATCTTTTTATACACAATACATTCCTCTGTGATCCTTAAAGGTTAAATACAAAGTCGCTCTTCAAGTGCAAACACACTGAAGTGGAAAAAAAGCTGCTTCAACAAAAGAGGTATTATATGATGTTCTAATTTGGGGTCAGCCATCACTGACTGTTAAATGATTATACTTGACAAAGTTAATTAATAACAAAAAGGGGAACACAGAAGACAAAACTGCAGCGAGGATATTGCGGTGGCTTGTCTTTTTTAGATTTAAAGAAGATTTACATAATCTTCCTCCTCCAGAGAGATGGGCCCGAGTGCCTAAGTGTATGCAGTGTGTGTTCTTCTAAAGCACATAAAACGCCTTCACCCACTGGGACATCTAGATTGGTACTAGAACAAACATGAATATTTAATCACTGTCTTTTCTAAGGTAATGCTTCTAAACACGGGCATTTTCACTTTAATGAGACAGTGTGTTAACACTTTGAAAATGAGGTTAGATATTATCATTATTTGTACCTCAGCAGTGTTTAAAATCCACTGCGGCAAAACAGTTTCTCAACAAGTCATTATACTGTATGTTTGTCTGAGTTTCTCCAAACAGCCTCCAGGAACAGGTGTACAGTGCAGGCTGTGGCTGCTGGATGAGTACTGTACCTTCATAGAGCCAGTCAGCTATCCCGTTGAAGATGACCCCCTCCTTCCCCGAGGACGTTAGCCTCAGGGAGTTGCTCTTGACATCGGACTGGTAGTAGATGTTGTTTTCAAATATGTAGATCTGTAGAGACAAAGCACAACCAGCCACAGCATAAATCTCACACAATGTGGGTTTATAGAGCACAGAAAGTCTGTAACAAAGAAGAACGGTGTACGTGGCAGAAAAGTTTTCAAAGATGAGTCAGACTTCAGCTTCACTCATCTGCTGGATTGACAGATATTATATTAGATACACACAGTATCTGCGCAAGTGTCTAAAGTAGTCTTTTAGGATTTAAAGGTGCAATACAGTGTGTCAGTAAACCATCAAGTCATTCACACAAGTGTGTTGTAAAATGTATTTTTGGAAGTAAACCTGTTGACACTTCAAAACAATCAGACAATCCTGCGAAAACTGCACAGCTGTCACCACACCAATCTTCTCATTCATTTGTAGGTTTAATTGTATTATTATTATTCTTGCAAAACTGAAACCTTTAAAAGAATCAGACAAAATAGCTATAGTTCCAGATACTGTAGTAGTGCTATTTACTTTGAAGCTTTTTTTGGTTGAAATTTAAAACATGTCCATGAAAATGTTCCATAGATCTCAAATCCCAGCTGTTTGGAACGATACATGAAGTAGAGAGGAGCAGTAGGACCTGATGGACTAAAGGCAAAAAAACAAAAAAAAAAACATGTGCAAACTGATCTCCTAATGGTGCGCACTGAGGACTGTGTCTCTCAAATATGCATATAAAACTAAACTAACCTAACCTCAATGTATATTCAATACAGGGTGTTTCTGCCCTGGTGAGCAAAACACTGTGTATTTCATGCCTTTATTTTGATAGGCCAGTGAAGAGAGACAGAGAAGCAGGGAGAGAGACTGTGGGAATGTCATGCAGTAAAGATTGGCACGGTCAGGACTCTGAATTTGAATCAGCGATCACTGCTTCGGGCTATGCCAACATGGGATGGGCTCTCCAACCACTCAACCACTGAGCACCCTGCAAAGTGATTTAATAAAGCTGGAGGCAGCGGTGGAGAGCTGCAGTCTGAGCCTCAGACTGAAGAGAGGACTTGTCTTCAGACTTAGACTTAGCTAAAAAGACTTGTACTTGAACTCCAGGTAAACATCTAACCCATGGTGCAAATGTGTCGCACATCAAAAGTAACCGTAATTTAACAGAAATAAGTGTGAAAAACAGTAACACTGACTATTGCATAACAATAAAATGTACAATCTGTCTTAACATAATGTCCAGGGCATGCTGGGAATGTTTGGGCTTGGGCAGAGCAGCAGGGGGTGTCCACTGTGTTACACATTATAGTTAGCATGCTTATCCTTGATATAATGCAATTAAATCAATCAATCTATATAAGGTTTGACCACAAGAGAGCACATGGCTACTTAATATGCAGAACTGATCATTCTGTACATAATGTCTTGTTCTCTGAATTTGATCCATTGTTCTTCTTGCTTTACTCACTGTGTTTACTTCCTCACTGAGAATCTCCCATGTCTCTTTGCCTCTTCTACTAATATCTCAACTCCATCAGATCAAATCAAAATCTTAGTAGATCATCAATAAAAACCATCAAATACACAAAATGTTACCACAAATATGCAATTCAGCAATTTAACCAACACTATGTGGAAGCAGGCCCTATATGTGCAGACCTTTGTCCCTGTAGAAGAAAAATGTTGAACTTAACTGACACCTCAAACAAATACGAGAGTCTGTCAAAGTCACAAAGTCTGTCTCAGATGGAAACTAATCCGTCTGTCCTCTGCCTTTTAAAAGAGCCAGAAGTATGTGGCCTTATGTGATCTTGAATTAAAATTCATCAGCGAAGCGCCTGTCCCTGCACTGACTCAACCTCACAGTCAACAGGGCCTTCTGCTGTCTGACTGGAAGGCATCAAGATAGTCATCTGTCCAGAGGGCACTGTGTGGCTCTGCTTCAGAGAAATCACCATTTAACATTTACAAAAAAAACACATTCTGCAAAATGAAAGTCCTCTAAATTGTAGAGATTGTAGGTTTTATTCACCTCAGGTTTGATTCAATTATAGAAACTGGGAATGTTTGGAGGCAGAAAAGCATCAATCTAAGATGTAAATGACATAGATTCTTGTAGTTGTAGTACTTAAATATAGTTAATATATAATATTACTTTCTAAGTTCTACAGGAGGGAATTTGAATGTTTTAAAGTAGCAGCAGCAAAGTGGAAAAACCACAGGTAAGTGACATTGCACACACAGCATGTGCAGCAGCTTACCTAAAAAAATTGTGCTTTGCAAAATATATTTGGTGGTCTGACAAATATTTTTGCATATAAACATTTCTGAATTAATCTCCACTAAAGTGAATGTAGAAATCTGAGAGTTTTCACCACGAACGTATCTTGAAATATAGAGACTGGAGTGTCTTTTTTGAATGTCATCAGATGAAACCAGGAGAACCACAACAACTGTCAGTAAAATATAGTCCAAAGCCAGCTGCTGTCTCCCTCTGAAGACTTTATTCTAAGCAGGTCAAAGCAGTGCCATTTGTATTCAGTGCTTGTTAAAGAGTCCATGTCTTTCAAGGCAACTGTAAGACAAAGTCGGTAAATTCACATTGAGTGTATTTCTATCACCAGAGCCTATGCATAAAATTCACATCCACCAAAAATGTATTGGAGTGCGTGCAAACCTGCATACAATGTATCCTTTTATAAAGATCCAATCAGCTTGAAGATTTGTGTATGTACAGTTGTGGGTGATAGGTGATCATTTATACATCAGGAGAGAAAATCAAAGCAATATCAATCTTTTTTTTTGCCTGCAATTATTTACACTTAAGTAAATAATCTTTTAGCAGTTCTTGTTTACAGTGTAACCATGAACAAACAGACAACTGTGACTGGATTCATTTGATACAGGAGAAAAACTTAAAGGGATAGTTTTCATTTTGGCAAATTGGCCCATTGCCATAATCCCTATAGTCATAGCAGTAGGTTCGTTACCTTTACTTGTCGGTGCAAGCTATTTTTAGAACGGCCAAGCGGAGCGGTGAGCTGCTCAGAGCTACGCTATGAAGGCTAATGGGATTTCTTGGTTTCCCTCATCAAACTCATCAAAAACACAATCCAACTACTCCAAAATGCTCTGGTGGACAAGTTGTGAGCTGCACATTCACCACGCTATGAGATAATAACAGAACGTTACCAGACAGAATTGTTTTCAAGGTAAATTCATGCAAAACCGCTGATGCACGTTGCCTTCAGGGACAGTTTTTCAGCAATCGGTCTCTGCATTTACCTCAAAAACAGCTCCATCTCGTAACGTTCTGTTATTATCTCATAGCGTGGTGAATGTGCAGCTCCACCGTTCTAAAAATAGCTCGCACCGACAAATAAAGGTAACAAACCTACTGCTATGACTATAGGGATTATGGCAATGGGCCAATTTGCCAAAGTGTTGAACTATGCCTTTAATGTGATGACTCTCGAGTTGTGAACCACCTCTTTATTATGAATTCTAAGGATATTTAAGGATGTTTATTTGCAGTGAACATCAGAGACAGTGATATGCTTGTTATTTACACTGACTCAGATCAATGGGCGGATCATGTGTGTGTGATTACTCCATCAAACACACGTGATCCGCCCAGTGACTCCCAGCAGGTGTAATGCGTTTGACTCTCTGTCTGCCCATTTAACTCTCCTCTCAACCCTGGGAGGCCTTTGGCTTCATCTGGCTGAGTGTCCATGTCTATTGCAGACCACATGCTGTCATCACCTGATAGCTAAAATGCTGTGGTAATAATAGTCCAATTATCTTCTGATGAAAGGTGACTGCAAATACAGGTGGATTAAAAAGAGAAAAGCGGTCAGATAAAAAAAAAAAATGGGCCTAATAATATTCACCACAGCCAGAAATATTTTTGCACAGATTACATCACATATGATCAAAGCAGATCGAACATGGTTAAAACTGCAGCGTAATTAGAGAGGTGTGTACTGGGAACAGTCATCACGAGATGCTTCAAATTCATAATCTATATGGAACTTCCTGGCATCTTCCCAGAGAAAATTAACAAATTCCCTCAGAATCACCGCGCTCACTTACAGCCTCACACACGTCGCTCTTTCCAAAGATGCTCTTCTGGCTAATGATGCTGCGTGAGCCACTCGAGAGCTAGAAAGCCTTCGCATCTGTCTAGCTCTCTTATCACCATAATGACTTCCTAATGGAGTCCTGTTTGATTTATGCTTAAATATTCCACATTAAAATCAGCAAATACGGAGAAAGCAGCTTTTCCCCGGCTTTTGCCTTTCTAGCTCTCGACAATAAAGCAAGCCTCTTAATGTGTCATGTGTAGATAAATAAGAAAGGTATGAGGAAGTTAACATTAACAGTAGTACGGACTATTCTGGCAGTAAAACCACACAAAGAACTTTGTATAAAGGTTCAGCACACACGCAGTTAAAGCAGAAGGGACAAAAACACAACGGTAAGCAGATTATGAAGAGTTTTTGTATCTCTCTTCATATGCGATGCCCTCCACACGCCTGCAGATCAAGGTAAAGTCTTATTTATTTTGTTGGCTACACAATGACAGAGCCTGGAAACTGTAGGCTTTTATTTTTCTGTAGAATTTCAAACTAGGTTTTGTTGGATGTCAGAGCTAAAGCTGTCAATGATAAGTTCTTATTCTTTAATAAGAGTTACACAAACAACCAATTGTGTGTATATACATATATATATATATATATATATATATATATATATATATATATATATATATATATATATATATATATATATATATATATATATATATATATATATATATATATATATATCTCAGAAAGTGCATCTTTATTTTCTAATTATTCATCTTTTCTGTCCCTGAAATCCATCAAAGCTGTGTAGTGAAGTGGTGTAAAAAGTCAAGTTGAGGTTATGAAGTGTTTTATTTGCTTATTTCTCACCAGCTGTTGGCCCTGCACCCCCCACGCAGCGTACTGCAGGACCGAGTCCACCACCTCAGGAGGGTCCAGCTCCCAAACCTCACTGCAGGAGAAGACAATGACATCATTACATTACTACATACATACACACATGTACTGCACTGCACTGTACTGTATATATACAAATGCCATGGTATCTGCTGCCTACACCAGGGAGTGAATTAGTAAATCTCATCAGTCAG
This sequence comes from Trachurus trachurus, assembly GCF_905171665.1. NCBI lineage: Eukaryota > Metazoa > Chordata > Actinopteri > Carangiformes > Carangidae > Trachurus > Trachurus trachurus. The sequence continues at coordinate 2,713,860 of NC_139899.1, forward strand.
TGAGCCAATCAGCATGCAGCATGCTTAGAGCTAAAAGATTTTATTAGTAGGGAGGTTAAGCCCAAAAAATAGGCCTTTGACTTCAAGTCATGATACAAAGCTCCCCTTTGGCATGGAAGTACCTTAGGGTCATGCAAATAAATCTATCCTAAGACACAAGTGAGATCACACTTTGTTTCCGAAATAAATGCATTTCTTTTAAAAATGGCCGCCGACCATACTTGAGAGGCTCATATCTTTGTTTCTGTTGTAGCTATAATAACTAATTTGGTGTCAAAGTGTACATTTTGGGGGTCAAGGAATTCAATAAAATAGGTTTCAAGACAAAAACAAAACAATGATGTTCTCCTTACCATGACTATTGGAGCTAACCCAGATTGAAGAAACAGATTGAAAAACATTAGATCCCTGTTCATCATTCAAACTGTGAAACAATCCTGAAATATTGCAATCATGTTACAAATAAGCTGTAGATAACATCCAGGAGCTGAAGGAATTATAGTTTATAGTGGACATTTTAAATGGGATGTGTTTTTGGCATGCATAGTGCGTATGCTTAATTAAAAAAAATGCATATTTTAGCTCAAATTGTCATGGTAAGGAGAACATCATTGTTTTTTAGTCTTGGAACCTGTTTTATTGGATTCCTTGATTCAGAAAATGTACAGTTTGACACCAAATGTGTCATTATAGCTACAACAGAAGCAAAGATATGAGCCTCTCAAGTATGGTCAGCAGGCATTTTAAAAAACGTGTTTATTTCGGATACAAAGTGTGATCTCACTTGTGTCTTAGGATAGATTTATTTGTATGACCCTAAGGTACTTCCATGCCAAAGGGGAACTTTGTATCATGACTTTTAGTCAAAAGTCGCTTAACCTCCCTACTATATAAGGCTGGTGACTGGCTGCTCATTTATACATACATGATTGAATGAGTGAAGAGAATGAGTCTAAAATAAAATAAAAAAAAAAGGTCCACACACAGTAACATTCTCTGGGATAAAAAAAGATGATGACAATTTATGTCATAGTGAAGATATCAGTATTCAATACTGAATAGTACATTGAATATTGAATTGAATATTTCTGAACAACAGCAGTGCCTTTTACATTATTACAAGTGTGGTGCAGATACTGTGTGTATAGTGAGAGGAAGGTCAGTTTTTCTTGGTTCAACTGACAATGAGCTGCAAATCCAAATGAGCACAAGTTGACAGCAGACCTAATCTGAGAACTGGGAGTGAGAGAAAATGACGGAGTGTTGATCCCTTATAGCACAACATCTGACGGATTAATCACAAAACGTCACAGAATAACACGCGTGCCAGAAAAGGTAAGAATCCCGTCAGCTGTATAAAGTTTGGGCAACCTGCTGGTCAGTGGTCACCATGACTGATGGAGAGACAGGATGTCTGCAACGGGTCCAGAGATCCGATCAGGCTGAAGCATCCGGACCCAACAGACTATTAAGTGATGTGCTGTTAACCTCATTAACACAGACTGATACAATGGAAGCAAACTTCACCATCAGGTCATCAGCTGTGTGAGGTCAGATAAAGCCCAACTGAGCTCAGTATAATGAGGAAAATTAAAATACAATGGAGATACAGACAGGCAAAACTGTTTAAAAAAAAATCGTATAGGTTTCCACAAGCCTGTTCAACAAATGGTTTGTCGTTGTGTGTTAAAAACTCTAACTACTACTGTACTAGGTGCTTTCTGCATGTTGAACACTGTCTGTAGTCTGGTGTCTTGCACTTCATTTCATTTATGCAAAAGGGACTGGCCACTCTCTGTTGAGAAATGTGTACGCTGTAAACAACAACCACCCCCCCCCCCCCCCCCCCCCCATTGCAAGGAGCTTAGCACAGTGAGTGTGTGGTAGATCTCCATCTCCACCACCGTTATGTATGAACTACAACTTCCAATTTAGCGCATAACCTCAACCTCGTTGTGTTCAGCCACTCCCTCTGTTCACTGATTGTCTGGTAGATTCTCTGCAGGACAAAAGCTGTGAAAGCATTTCAATCCCAGGCTGAGTACTGAAGGGAAATGAAGATTGAGCTGAAATACGTAGGCGGACGGAGCCGCACGCTAGTTGTCTGGTTTATGATGTAAATATTTGCACATACAATTTGCACATAAAATAGATGTAATGCATTCAGGACAGACTGAGTGCAGCTCTGCAGCCTCATCAAAGGAGACATGCCCCTTTTCCATAAATTAAAATAGAGAGACAGGCTTCTGTTTCCAGTTTTTAATTTAAGCTCACAGACATGTTTTGGCATTAAAGAACACAGGTAATGTTTAACAGTTCCTTAAATGAGACATAGTATGCCCTTCTCCACAAATTAAAATAGTTCCCAGGTGTCTTAAAGCCCCAGTATGTAGGAACTCCCCCCCTCTAGCGGTGCGGTTGCATATCGGAACGTATTCTTGATGTTGCATTCACGTGAAATGGGGCAGACGTCAGACAGACAACAGACGCTGCATGTAACAGGATAAACAAGCGTCTATGTAAACAAGTGGTCCGCCAGCACGAGACAAAACAATACAGGCGTGACAATATGTTGTCATGGTGATGTCGTATTGTTTACCTGACCCACGTTTTACCGTCTTTCTCTGGTGGAGTAAAATGACATCCGGTTGGTTTGCCGACGGCCGTCTGCCTGACTGCACCTGAATGCAACACCAGTGCCTCCGTCCTTCCTCACACTACACAGTGGTGACAGTTTTAACAGGCCGAGCCCACAGCTCCGGTGAGTTTCCGTGGTTACCTACGGTCACGCTGACACTCAACGTAAAAAATGGCGATGCAACATGGCCGCCTCGGTTCGGTGCGTCGCCCACTTATGTATTTGTAACAACTTGTAACAACTCATTCTAAGGTACGAGAAAGCTTTCATTTGTATGCAGGTGTGATTCCACTTCAGTGAAATACATATTTATGAAAGACATATTTGATTTTTGCTAATAAAAAGCCAAATAAGTTACATACTGGGGCTTTAAAGACATGTCTGTGACATGCTTTGGTCAAAATCCCCCAAGGATCAAACATCACAGCTTCATCCTCTCTAAACAGCCCTGTTCAGAACGGCTGGTTTCAGTGCCTGTCCCTTTAAATTCCCTTTAAATGAACCACTGCTTGCCCATTCCCGCCCCTTCTACTGGTACCAGGTAGGGGTGGGGTTATGTAAATTTGAATCCTAGTTATATCACTGGAAAACAACTGAGGGAACAGCTCATAAAACCACATGGATTTCAACCTAGTCTGCACATTACAGATTTATTTAGTCAATTCTCACATTTTGGGGGCCGGAAGGCAAGACAAACACCTAAATATGTAGGTTTGTCCCCTTTAAAGTGGGCAGCAGAATAAATCTAATCTAAGGATGTGCATCGCTGCCAAACGTCAGTATGAATCGGGAGCAAGCAAAAAGGGAAAAAAAGTCTAAACAAGAGGAGGCTTGTGCTTCACTTACAGTATGTTGTTGAAATAAAAATGTAAAACTTTGTGGCATTAACACCTCAATTCTGTCTAGATGTGGACTGGAGATGAAAGGCACACATTGTTCCATTGTTGAAAGAGGCAGTTTTTTTCTATGACATTCAGGTTGAAGTTACTTTCTTTTTAAAAAAAAAAAGAAAACATCTTTTATTGAAATTATTGTTTGGTTTTTTTAATTGATGACTATTTGTGACTCAGATTTATTTATTTATTTTAGTTTGAAGCTATTTTTGATTTGATTTGTTCTTACTAATAAAAGTTGTCAATTTAAATGGCATAACAATCATTTTCTAACTTTTATACATTTGGGATTGGCTGAGGTCGGCCGGGGGAGGGCCTCCAAATAAAATTCTGCTTCGGGCCAAAATTTTCTTACTCTTCACACAGCAAAGACTGTGATCTTAGTGAGAAAGATACAGAACTTTATCTCTGTAACTTTAAATGATGTTTTCTTGTATTCCTGTTGTGTGCTGTAGTGCAGGAAGTGACACTGTCACCCTATTACATAAACAGGCCATAGGTTTTCTGAGCAGCAGGTTACTATGATGCGTAGTTGCTTGTAACTCTGACAACGAATAAGTCTGAGGTCACTCCCTCCCTCCTCCCCACTCACTACTCAGGAGGGTCAGTGTACAGGAGTTTATAATGAGCTCATTGACAAAATGGAAAAACACATTCAGACAATACTCGGCTCATTTTCTCTACATCGTTTTCCTTCAGTGTGAAGGCAATGCATAATACACTTCTTTTTTTTTGTGTCCATCACTTGTAGCCTACACTAGTTCCCCTTTTCAAATGTATTGTACGATACAGAAGGTCAGACTGTGTAGTAGATTATAATGGTGAGTACTGTAGCTCCAGACAAAGCACTTACAAAACCATAGATGGTCTATAAGTTCAGCTAACATGTTTATTGTGGCCCATTGTGCTGTGTGGCCTTAGAGACTTAAAGTATCAGAGACTGAAGGAGCAGCATGTCAGTCTGACTGTCTTAAAAGCAACACTGTGTCGTTTTTGGAGCTTAAAATAATGTTTCTAAACTCACTGAAGTGGTAGAAAAACAGTTAATAGGATGAATCGTGCCAGCTACAACTGCACTCTGTAACTTTTCTGTGCAGGTAGGAGCACAGCGCCACTGTGGTCCTGGTACACTGAGCCCAGTCTCCCTGCTCCCCTCACCCACACACCAGCCCCCTGTGCTGGGCTGCATGGCCGACCAGCCTCCCCTGCAGAGCTCCGGCCACACACAAAACCCTCTTTGCTTAGCGTCGTTGTTAGAACAAACGTGGTTGTTCAGGTTGGAGGACGTGTTTGAGGCACTTGGCTGTACCACCCTCCTCCTCCTGGATACACACTGATCTGAAATCCTGTCCAGCTGACTATCCAGAGACAACATCTCATCTAATCTAGCTTGACTATTTGGGTGTTTCTAGTCCGTTATGTTCTTTTTGACTGAGGAGGATACAGCAGTGTTGAGACATTGATCCTATTGCATTGTTAAAGGTGACATATTACGGAAATACTGTATCACTTTATTGAAGGCTCTTTAACATATATCTGGGTGTTCGTCTTGCCTTCCAGCCCCCAAAATGTGAGAATTGACAAAAAAAATCTGTAATGTGCAGACTCCCTAGGTTGAAATCCACGTGGTTTTACGAGCTGTTCCCTCAGTTCCTTTCAGTGACAAAAGAAATAAGGAAAATAGCCATGAGAAGTTTTTTTTCCCCCTTATTACTGTCCTATGACGTCCAGCATGGCTCCCATGACATGCATTCAAATCTGGTTGGAGACTTTCGCTATGCGCTCTGTTCCTCTCTTAAAGGGGACATTATGGAAATATCACTTCTTGAAGGCTCTTTATATTATATTTAGGTGTTTGTCTTGTCTTCTGGCCCCCAAAATGTGAGAACAAACAAATCTGTAATGTTCAGACTCCCTAGGTTGAAATCCATGTGGTTTTACGAGACTCAGTTGTCTTCCATTGATGTAACAAGCTTTCGTATTTGCATAACCCCACCCCTACCTGGGACCAGTAGAAGGGGCGGGGCAAGCAGTGGTTCATTTGCATTTAAAGGGACAGGCACTGAAACCAGCCGTTCTGAACAGGGCTGTTTAGAGAGGATGAAAAGAGCTGTGATGTTTGATCCTTGGGGGATTTTGACCAAAGCATGTCACAGACATGTCTTTAAGACACCTGGGAACTATTTGAATTTGCGGAAAGGGGGAATAATATGTCTCCTTTAAAGGCTGTAAATCAATTCTGTGAAGGTTCAATCAGCTCCAAACTGCTGGAAGACATGTGGAGAATCAGAGCCTCCACATTTGAATAAAACTAACACCCAGCCTGTGTCTGGACATGAAGGGCAACACAAACAGAGAAACACCCGCCTTCTCCTTCACCCATGTCACAACACTTAACTTGATAATAAAACACTACCTTTGACACATCATACAACTACCGTGGAGTTTTGTGTTATTTCTTCACTCATGTCAGGAGTATTCACCACACAGCTTGTTTCACAGCAGCTCCTGAGGAAGACACAAACACTCACCGGGTGTGGATGTTGTAGATGCTGTAGGAGGCCATGTAGGAGTGACGGTAAACCTGCGGCGAAATCAAGACAGAGAGAGAGAGAGAGAGAGAGAGATTAAAAGATGACTGTCTGAAACAGTAACGAGAGGAGTGGCAGAGCCACAGATAATGACATCATGACAAAACCCGAGCAGGAGGAAGGCATCAAACAAAGCAGACTGCTGGCTGCTCTCTGTGATAGAATCTGTAGACAATGCAATTTGCATGGGTGACAGCTGTAGGACGAGACATTTTAATTCCATCTGAGAAACCCATCATCGTCTAGCGCCTCTGTGCCCAAAGCTCGGGAGAGACGGAGACAGAGAGACAGAGAGACAGAGAGAGGGAGAGGCATTCAGAGTGACAGAGGGGTGCATGTAAAGCCTGGAGAAGCTGTGCCTGACATGATAATAGACCTCTGACCGTGGCAGGGTGATCAGGCACAGCAACGGGCCATATTTCTGCATTCCATCACGGAGATGACACTTATGTATTCGGCTCTGACGCGGAGCAGAGGAATCTATTACAGCGAGCTCCTCCGACTGCAGAGCTCGCCGCCGCTAATACAAAGACACAGACACACCTGATTGATTTCTATTTATAATTTGTCCGTCGTGGAAATTAAAGTTGAATTAAAATTGGAGCTTCAACGGGGCGGCATGGTGGTGCAGTGGTCTGTGTGGGTTCTCCATCGTCCTCCTATAGTCCGAAGACGTGCACACTGGTGATTCTAAATTGCCTGTAGGTGTGAATGTGAGTGTGTGAAGTTGTTTGTCATGTTGGACAGAATTTTATGGCAATTTTATTCTATTCTATTCTATTCTATTCTATTCTACATTCCAGAGTATAACAGAAACAGCTGACAACTGTCATCAAGAGCCATGCACGGTGAAGTGTCAGCGAGTGAGGAGGACCAGAGTACAACTCTTAATAATGCAGGTACATAATCACACTGGCCTTGGCTGGTCCACAATGTAAGACACAAAGACATCAGGACAAAGCAGTTGCACACTTAAAATGAGCTTTATACAGTAATATGTCAATGAGTGTTCTAGCCTGATGCATGCTGGGAGGTTTCATTTATTCCCTACTTTCCCAACAATAAAAACTCGGATGGATGGATGGATGGATGGATGGATGGATGGATGGATGGATGGATGGATGGATGGATGGATGGATGGATGGATGGATGGATGGATGGATGGATGGATGGATGGATGGATAAATATGTGGTGGAAATTTTGATGGAGTCCTATTCTGGGAAAGTCTGTTAGAATGATCAACTGTACCCTGGTATGGGATCTGATCTAAAGTGTGTTGCTTACGTAATTCCTAAAGTTAAGCAACAAATGGGGTTAACATACTGTAACGCCATTTAGAGGCACACATCCCGAGTATTGCACCCTGATTGTTTTATTAACTATGTGAGCTCATCTTATGACTTGGAATGAGATAACCAGAGGCATAGGATGGAGTATAAGAAGGGGATGCAGCCACTGCTCAGTGGGCACAACCCTGAGCTACTAGACTGCCGTGTGGCTCCGTGTTTTGTCCCTCAGATCCCTTCTCTATACCTCTATAGATAGATAGATAGATAGATAGATAGATAGATAGATAGATAGATAGATAGATAGATAGATAGATAGATAGATAGATAGATAGATAGATAGATAGATAGATAGATAGATAGATAGATAGATAGATAGATAGATAGATAGATAGATAGATAGATAGATAGATAGATAGATAGATATAGATAGATAGATATATAGATAGATATATAGATATATAGATAGATATATAGATAGATAGATAGATAGATAGATAGATAGATAGATAGATAGATAGATAGATAGATAGATAGATAGATAGATAAACCACTCAGATGTAATGAGGCCATAGAGAAGCAGAGGAGGCCACCAAGGAGAAAAAGAGAAAACAGCCCAGAGAATCAAGGCTATCAGTGCCTTTTCATTTGTATCAAGGATGCTATAGTGAGAGGTATTACACACCCCAACGGCACAAATGAGAGCTTTGAGAGTTCCCTGGTTCACCTCGAGGAGACCAGCCAGAGGCTACAAGTGCTCTACATCATCTTGGATGGTGTTGTCCGAGATGGAGTTCATTTTGGACCATTCCTTCAGGCTGTCCGTCCCCACAGAGGCTAAGCCTTTTTATTTTTTTATTCCATTTTTATTTTTACAAGTGTGTTATGCCTTCTGGCATGCTTACTTCCCACCATACAATGGGCAGAACATGACTTGACTTCCTCAGTAAATTGGACTTGGTTACTGCTTTCTGTCTAAGACCCACACAGCTTATCAAATGTCTTATCAAAGATTTTCTCAACAGGTCAGATGATAAACTGTGTTTATGTTTTTTAGAAACCTGCCTTGGGACTGCGGCTGAAATTTAGCAGTTGTGCTAAGTCCGGCAGATTTACACTGATGCTTAATGCGTCAGTGTTGATGAATGTGCACTGTCCCAATTCAATAAATAAAGAAATTAAATGAAATGAAACTCACTATTTTATTTGATCGTATTACTTTTGGTCATAGTATTGATAATATACATGTTTTTTCTGTGGTCATTGTTGAAGAACCTGCATTGAACATATCATAGCATAAGCTCATACTGTATGTCCAAGTGGAATTATGTTGAATGGTGCATTTTACTTGAATGGGTTAGGACTAGCTTTAGTGATGTCATTCTCTGGTAAAGCCAGGACTAGGGTGTAGTGGTCAGTTTGGACAGCGGCAGCTCACAAAGAGAGGGTAAGTAAATAAGCCATGGTGGTTGTTTCTAGCAGTGTGATATCACTGTGATAAAAAGTGTTTTCCAGCCAACAGGGATCAGCAGCTCTGCAGGGGTTAAGACTCAGGCCGGGGTGGGTCAGGGCTGCAGAGTGTAATGGTTCTGCAACTGCAACAGAATACATGGATTTCTCCCAGAGTAGGAATCTGTGAGCCGGTGATCCATCTGTGCTGCTTTAATGGGCCGTCGGGTTCTCAGAGGTGAGGCCAGGCTACGATGTAGTGATGATCTCGTAATGGACTCAATGGTGCATCTACTAAAAGGTCACTGTCATCCACAAACTTGGGGCACACATTGTTCAGTATTGTTGGGACTGACTGGTGCTTTCACATGCACAATGTTTGTAGTTTGTTGGTGAGAACTTTCTGAATGCAAAGTTGTTAATTACGTAATTAGCATGAATACCAGCTCACCTACCACATATTCTTCCTACCTCCACCTACAATGCTTCTTTATCCGTACAGTAATTTACCCATGTGTGGAGCTTGATGGGAACGGTGGAATATATCCATCACTGACTGCAGACTGCTGCTTGAGCTCGTCCAGACTGAATAAAGGGGCTTATTGTAGTATGAGTAAAGATAGGATGGGTATGTGTGGGTAAGAGGAAGATGAATATACTGGATCATCATGTTAAAGAAGCAAACCATCATCCTGACCCTCTCCTTTAAAGGGATAGTTCACTCAAAATTGAAATTTCACTCATTATCTACTCACCCTCATGTGGACTAAGGGCTGGGAGAAGTTTCAGAGTCCTCCGTGCCTTCTCTGAGTTACAGGGGGTCTTGGCGAAGTAGTGCATGTCTATATAATGGTTGCAAATGGACAGATAATAATGGACACTTTTCTTCGTAACAAAAAGACACACCAAAAACCATCCAAATACCTCCATGCAGCTCGTCTGTAATGTCCCTCTTGTATTGAAGCCCCAACATGAGAACCCTTCCGAAAAAAAGTCTATATTTTCAGATTGTTTGTAGCAGAAGCTCCCACTGTCTCAGTTCACTGCTTTGCCTGTGTCTGTCCAAATCTCGCGGGATTTGCATTGGCACCCAGTTCACGGCTCCGCAAATCGCGTGAGATTCCGGCAGAGCAACACTGGGAGCTTCCGCTACAAACAACCTTAAAATATAGACTTATTTCATTTTTTTCGGAACAATTTCTCATGTTGGGGCTTCAATACAAGACGGACATTACAGACGAGCACTATGGAGGTATTTGGATGTTTTTTGGTGTGTCTTTTTGGACGAAGAAAAGTGAAGAAAAGTTCGCGACTGTCATATGGACATACAGTGCTGCACGGAGCCCCGCTGTAACTCAGAGAAGGCACGGAGGACTCTGAAACTTCTCCCAGCCCTTAGTCGACATGAGGGTTCATTCAAAGCTTTCCAGGGATGTGTGACTGGCAGAAGCTCGCCAAGTAGACCCAAAAAAAGTTATCCTTCGTCTTGTGTCAGCTTTCTGCTACCACCTCTTGTGTTCGGGTCAGTTTTGACCCGTGTTTTAAATCAGCTGTAAAATACAGTAAAAACTTTGTTTTCATCCAATTAGTTTTTCTTCTCTTGGTTACATTGTCAGAATTCCTTATCCATGAAAATATTAGTTTTAATATTTTTTGGTGTGGGCCCCTGGGCCTTTTTTGTCACTGTACCACTTGTCTTCAATGTAACCTTCCTCTTATCAGCTTTCTGCTACTATCTATGGTGTTAGGGTCAGTTTGGACCAGCTGTAAAACACACTAAAACAATTATTTATCATCCCATTTGTTTTTCATCTCTTGGTTACATTGTGAGGCTTCCTTATCCATGAAAAGGTTGGTTTTGCACTTATGATTTCAGTTTTAACTCTAATTATTGTTCTTATCGTTATAACCGGGTCACAATTGACCCTAACACCACAAATGTCATAATTTTAACCAGAGCATTTTAGAATTGTGTGAATTTTTTTTGTTTTATTTTGCATAAATAGAGGTTCCTGACAAATTCAAAAAGCCTTGATGCTATTGTAACCAGGTTGAAAATGTACCTTAATTTTTATTTTGAAATCACACCCGTTACACTATAAACAAATTTATGTGGTACTTTTATGTATTTAAAACCTGAAAATGGGTCACTGTGTAACAATCTGTAACCCAGTGGATCACTACAACTGGTGAACCAAACACAAGGGAAGGGGTAAGGAGATTATATATCTCATCTGGCTGGAAAACAGTAGAGGAATGTCTGATCCACTTTGATCAACCTTGAGTTTCCCTCAGAGGTTGGTGGTAAGCCAAAGAGAACTGCAGGAACCAGCATACAGTATTGGACTTATATTAGCCAAGTGAAAAACCTAAGCATTCAACTATTGCTCTCTTCCTGCAGAATGTGTAAACAAGCCACTTCACCACATCATTTTAAAAGGCCATAACTTGTCACAGCTGTGTTGACTGCCAACAAGATGCTAAAACAATCAGCTGATGCAAGTGTAAGTGTTATAGGAGTAACAACAGTACACTGCCTCTCCCATAAACGTGAAGTATTCACCTGGTTTATGTCGCGGTGAATGAAATCTAACCTCTGCATAGCTCTATTACTATCATTTTCTCCAAAGTGGATTCAAAGAAACAAAACAGCTAATGAGGCTTATGGCAGTTCTAAAGACATTATACAAAGACAACAATGAGGCTTTGGATTGCAGCCTAAGCACCCATGCACTGCTCATTGCAATAAGGTGGAACATCAATAACACAGACTCTTGTTCATACTGAAAGTGAGTTACTGTTTAGAGAGTGGAGGAGTTTTCACCGAGCTCCCGCTGACTCACATCGACTTTATGCCGAATGTGCACATACTGAATGTACTGCAGTTGACACAAGGTTTGGGTGCACTCAATATAAATTTGAAGGTGTTTTTAACAAATATGTCTCGGTCTCTTGGAGAGAACTGTACACGCCTGGGAGTAAAAGCCGGTTCCCCGAGGTGCTCCTGATGCATTTCTCAAACTCTGACATGTTGAAACTTCCAAATTTTTTCTGCCATGAAATATAGAGAAAGCCTGCACACGCCCCACTGAGCCCTCAAAATGAACTTCCCAAGCACGTTCCGTTAAATTAGGCACAGAGCTGGTATTGGTACAGTGACCTTTGTCGGAGGCTTAATGATAAAAAAAAAAAAGAAAAAAAAAAAAAAAACTGTGACATTTTTAACAGTCACACACGACTGTGAAGATGAATATACTGTAATTTCCAAAACAAAAAGCAAGAGAGCAATACAAAAAATACAAGGTTGATCTTTAGATGTAATATGTCGACAAAGCTTTTTGTTAAACAGCAATTTATCAAATCCAAATCATTTTACAGAACATGATCATTAATAGGTTTCAATATTTACCTGCTAAGTTTAAATAATTGAAAAATAAATAACTATTTGATAAAGGTGAAGAAATGAAGCCTAGACAACCATATACTTCAGGTCACTCATAGGAGTCTGGTCCTTTGTAACGACCAAACACTTGTGGAACAGTCAGGCACGAAAACAACTTGGTGATGTTCACTAAGAGATGAATCCTGTAGATTACAGGGCCTTAGTCATTATGGGTACAATAATGAACGCAGTTAAAGTCCAGCTGTTTCACAGCAGTAGTCCACCCATCTGTTCTTTATACGACAACATGAAACCGCCTTCATTACTTAAATTACTATCTGCTGGAGGTTGTCTAGAAATTTACTGACTAAGCTACATCATTTCCCTGAGACTCATCACTGTTGACTTGTTGAACTAGTGTGAGTGCTGTTCATCTCTATGTGCCGGACCTGAGACAGACTGACAACCTGTCCAGTAGTCAGCTGGGATTGGCTCCTGTGACCCTGCACTGATAAGTGATAGACAGTGGATGGCTGGAGTGAGACCAGTGGAGCAAAATGTGACCATTTATTAGTCACATTAACCTGTGGAAGTGACAATAGTGTGCAGGGTAAAAATGATGGGAAGTGGTTGTTAGTGTACGGAATCAAAACAAATCTGCCTGTTGGAACCAATGACATTATGACTTATTCCAGTCCCCTCCTCAATTTAAAGGTGACATCTTCCACTGATTCACATATAGTAGTACTTCAGTCAAGTTTACATTTCCAATCAAGACATTTTTCCAGTTGTCTCTGAATTGTCTCAGTCATAGTGCAGCTAATATTATACTTAATTGTGATTTCCCCACATTTACTTGACCCTTTATTGATTTTTAAGGTATTCTGATACATTTTCTGTTGTCATTAACAAAAACAAAATGTTTTTTATAGAAGCGCCTGCCATCAACTATGCCTAGCCAATATCTTCAAGTAATTTAACCACCTAGACTGACTCTTCCCTGGGATTTAGAAGACGTTACATTTTCAGTGTCACTTAACTGGAATTGCTGAACAAAGTGATATGTGTTAGCACTGCTTTGTCTCTAAAAGGAAAAGCTTAGGTTCAGCTATTACTCCAGCAAGACTGACTTGGTACTTCTCATGCTGCGACCATTCAAAAAGACTCTGTATTTGAAACTGCATACTACAGTACTGCCTACTACAGTACATACTGTACTGCTTACTATATTACTGTGTTAGTATGTACTGTATACTGCATACTGAATGTGGGATTTAATATGTCATTCTGGCAGACCGACGCTGTTCACACCGCAGTATACAGTATACAAGTTTCCCAGAATGCATTTTGCGGCAACCGAGAGCGATAGCAGTAAAGCAGCTAAAAGCTGTTTTAATTCCTGCTGTACCGATGTTAATACGTCACTTTATTAAGTTTGAATATTTTTTCCATGCAGGAAAGTAACTGTTTAGATCCTTAATATGCAGGTAGTTTATCCAAATGAAGCCTGTTTGGAAATTGAAGGAAAGTGAAGCTCCACCTGTGGGAGCAGCGACTAGTCATCCCAGAGGCAGCAGCCTGCTCTCCTGACGTGCTCGGCCGGTCAACCTGCGTCGTCATCCCGGGGGAGAAAACGATCGCTAATTAATTTACCCACAGGTTCTTAGAGGTTTACCGTTGGCTGGTTAAATTCTTTTTAGGAGTTAAATGCGGGTCTCATTGGTGAAATCTAACTATTGTTCCAGTCACATTAGTTTATTTGAATGAAAAGTGAAGCTTCAGGTGTGTATTGAACAGCAGCGCTGCCTCGGGGCTCTGTAGCCTAGCTACAGAAATCACCACATTTACATCAATAAATAAATGTTTTACAATGAATCGATCAGTCAGCATTACAATTTATTTCATTAAGTTATATAATATGTTACGGGAGGGTAAAGACACTTGACTACTATAAAGCGTCTTTGGTTAGGGTTAGAGGTCGGGACGCATTGCACACAATGTACACAATGTATACTGGTCAGATGCATACAGTACTGGAGAGTTTTTCCGAATCAGTACGACATCCGGGAATTTTTTGCATACTGCAGATTTTGCTTTTGTTTGCATACTGCATACTACATTTTGGCCAAATCAGTACATATGTGGTTTCGAATACAGCCTCAGTGTGTCAGACAGGTGATGTTCCTGGGGCTTGTGGGACACAGTACAAGATGTGAGAATAGTATGGAACAAAAAGCTTTCACCTCCACCATGATATAGCGGGTACACTCCCAGAAGATACCACAGCACAACATATAAGTACGACACCGTCTGAGCCACGTAAAAAAAAAAAAAAAAAAGTGTGTGTGACAGTCAAAGAGCATCTTGGGAGGGTCCCCACAGAAGAAGTGTAACTGAGTCTCCTCCTCTCAGCTCGCTTCTGAACCAAGACAAAATCGATAGGCAAGTGGGAGCAGCTCCCTGGATGGATCTGTGCAGCAGAAAACATGTCAGCCAAATGGATACCAAGGAAACACAAAGCCCTAGACCTTAAGATATGTGCTGTCAACATCGTACAGCATCCTGAAACTATGTGATTGCCATGGCAACAGAGCCTCTAGCTGCACTTACAAGTATGAGGCTTTGGTTATTGAACTTTTGCACCTTCATGTCCGTGATACTGCACTTACTTCCCATGATGAGAGGCATGTTCAGAAACACACGGGCAAACTCCACAGACAAGGGTTCTTCTCAGAGATCAAAAGGTACCATCGCCTTTGACTGATGGGCCATCGCTCCAGACAACACATAAACAAAAAGACAATTCACTTCAACTTTCAACAGCAGATTCCCATGTGTAGCTTGATTATAAAGCAGGTCCAGGTTCTATATTATTACAGTAGTGATCACGTGGGTCCAGAGTCAATTGTGAGCACTATAAGTGGTTGACCATTGTAACCGATTTTTTATTATTTCACTTCATTTCTTATGCAGAACATCATCAAAATGCCATTTGTATAGTCTTTCAATGAGAAAAATGTAACAAAACGGACAGCTTCAGCATTTACTGAATTCCATTTAATGTTTCAAAAATGGTACAGTCTTGAAATTATAAATAGGCTATGCCTTTAACATTGTTGTGCAGTTTAGTAAAAACAGTAGGCCTATACTGTATGTCATAGTGCCAATCGGTAACCCAGCTGCGGCTTGGCAGTAACTTATTTCTTATTTTTTACTGAACAGCCCAGTGTTTTCGCCTGGTGTCGACTCATTTACGTTAGCTAGCAGCAGAAGCAGAGCAAGGAATCATGGGAGAAAGCAATAAAATAAATACACATAGTTTTTGCTCAAAATTTCATTCATAAAATGACCAAAAATGAACACTATAAGCGCATTTCTTAATTACTATTAACATCACTATAAGCGGTTTCCACTGTACTGTGAAAGTATCAAAGCCTCAGTCACACAGCCTACTGTATATTCAGAGACTGAGTCTTGAGCTTTGTGATGTTCCCCAAGCTCCCGCCCACCTGGACCCATCAGCCCTTTCAAGGGTTTCCACCTGCAGTTTGATACATTTCCAGTCAATCAGTCAGAAAACAGCCGGTCAGCTCACCTGCCTGTAACTACAACTCCAGAGGGATGGAAGTGACATTGAGATGGTTTTTGGTTATTTACAGTGATGGGAATAACGGTGTTACTAACTTTTTTCAGTAACCAGTTAGTTAGTTACTAACAACGTTAAATCAGTAGACATAATGAACATTCAAAACAAAAAAGTTACTGTTTCCCCCGTTATAAAGTCATTATCCTTAATGAAATAAAATGTGCCGTTGTCGTGTAGCATGGCTGGAGGTTAGGAGGTTAGGGGGGCGAGTCCAAGTAATTTGACATATTTGAGCATTTTTTTTTTTTTTTAAAGTAACACAATAGTTACTTTTCCTGGTAAATAGCTTTTATAATCTATTAAGTCAGTTACTTTTTGGGGAAAGTAACTAACTAATTACTTTTTTTTTTTAAGTAACACCCGCCCAACACTGGTTAGTAAAGCCAGAAATGATCTTCTTATGGATTAACAGTGACAGGGTCAGGGGACAAGATGGACACAGGCTGCTGTCCTCTCAATGTGGTGTGACCAATGACAGCCAGAGCCAATCAGGCGTGAGCAGCTGCAATCAGACTCTGGGCCTCTCTGCAGGACTGACAGGGAGCACTGCAGCACATTCACGGCCCTTTGAGAGAGTCGCAGCGTGGACACATGTTTTGTTGCCGGACTGTAAGAAGGTTCTGTGGTGTGTGTGTGTGTGTGTGTGTGTGTGTGTGTGTGTGTGTGTGTGTCTGTGGGAGCAGCACATAACCAAAGCCATGCTGTTAAAATGACTGCTCTTTAAAAGATAGTGTGGAGTTCCACTTTCACCTTGACTTACTGCACATACTGCACTCAAAATGTTTTAAAATGTATTATTATAGAGGTATAATTAAATAAATGGACTGCACTTATAGAGCACTTTTCCAGTCTTGGAGACCACTCAAACCAGCGTTCTCATGTTCACTCGCTCACATTCATACATCTCACCCATGTACACACCGATGGAGCCACCGAGGGCATTCAGCCCGACCAAAGGACACTTTGACAATTACAGCAGTGTTTAGGTTTAGTATATTATCACAACATTTTATACGGATTATAAAACAATGTGAAATGTCAGTTTAAACTACTTGACAGTTCATGTTGCTGCATGATGGCAGAGATGCTAAATCCCATATTCACATAAAGCAGCCGTGCTTATTGATTTGCACCACTGCCTGCAACGGCCTCATAGAACCAGAGATATTAAAGAGATAGATAGTGAAGCTGAATAATCTCTGACAGATACATTTCTGTCATCTCATGGTATATTTTGCCTTCATCCTGTGGCTCACTGAGCAGCTCTATCAGATCTGGATGGGAGGTGATTCTTGATTGAAGAGCTTCCTGAGTGGAAACTGTTTCTGATTCTGACTCTTCTCCCTGTGTTCATATGTTCCTGAATATCCTGATTGTACGTGTGTATGTAGAGGCTTTTAGTGACACAGTTAGGACGACTGCTGTGGCACTTTAACAACAAAATCACTACGCTGCACTGTTTGGTTTTGTTGACATGATTGGAGAAATGTTGATATATAAGAGTTGCTATCAACGCTCCCTGCAGCAGCCGCCATTCACACAGCCTCATTTAAAATGTATTTACAGTCAAACAGATGGGCTTTCAGGATGCAGGTGTCGTTTTCCTGCCATAGAATTATGCATCAGAGGGAAATTTGCTTCGTTTTCTAAAATACCAGGTGGGCTCAATAAGGCGGCAGAGGTGGTTTCTGTCTCGTCCTTCTGTCTCCTTTTGTTTTCTGTGTTACATCACTCACCAATGAGCTCATTTTGTTCTTTCATCAGCGGTTCAGGTTCAAATTGGTAGGTGGACATATAAATTAAAATCATATAAAAGTGTAATAAATGAGTTTTAAGACGACTTTCCGTCAGCACTCGTCGAGGGAAAATAGCTTTCAACTTCTGTGCTGACTGAAATTGGCAGAATTCTGACTCATGTACAGAAGAAAACAACAAAACAGAACAAATGCAAGCATGCAACCCATTTATGCCCCGACATGCAAACAATGGAGGTTGTCACTCGGGATCAGTCAGCTTCAAACTTCAAACCCACACGTCTGCGCCTGCATCGCTTCAAGCTAATAAGCTATTCATTTCTTCTTCAGCAGGAACAGAAAACATGCAGATGAAGAGAGGACCAGGGCTACGGTCCTCGCTGCATGCAGCCCCGGTTCAAATCCTGCACCGGGCAGCCCTTTCCTGCATGTTGTTCCTCCTGTCTCTCTCAACTGTACTATCTAATAAAGGCATGAAAAGCCAAAAAAATACTTTAAAGGAGACATACTATGTCCCCTTTCCACAAATTGAAATAGTTCCCAGGTGTCTTAAAGACATGTCTGTGACATGCTTTGGTCAAAATACCTCAAGGATCAAACATCACAGCTCTTTTCATCCTCTCTAAACAGCCCTGTTCAGAACGGCTGGTTTCAGTGCCTGTCCCTTTAAATGCAAATGCCACTGCTTGCCCCACCCCTTCTACTGGTACCAGGTAGAGGTGGGGTTATGCAAATTCGAATCCTAGTTACATCACTGGAAGACATCTGAGTCTTGTAAAACCAGTCTGAACATTACAGATTTGTTTGTCAATTCTCACATTTTGGGGGCCAGAAGACAAGACAAACACCCAGATATATGTTAAAGAGCCTTCAAGAAGTGATATTTCCATAATGTGTCCCCTTTAAGAGAGGAACAGAGCGCATAGCAAAAGTCTCCAACCAGATTTGAATGCATGTCATGGGAGCCATGCTGGACGTCATACTGTAGGACAGTAATAAGGGGAAAAAAAAAACTTCTCATGGCTATTTTCCTTATTTCCTCTGACAGAGCTATCCACCTTTTTCCAAACGTCAAAAACGTAGCCTGTTTTGCCGGTTTTGCTCTTCCGGTGGAATTTTATGTTTAAGTTTCCATGGTTTCGGTAGTCGCGGTAAATGCATGGATTTTTTAAAAATGTTTTTCAATGAAAATCTGTAAAACGCATGGATCATCACACCAGCTTTTAACTGTGGATATCACACAAATTGACATCCGTGTTAAAAGCCAGCGTTAATAGATCCATGAGTTTACCGCAACTATGACAACAACTGAAAACCATGGAAACGTACAATTCAACTAAACCGGCAAAACCTGCTTCCGGGTTTGACCATAGATGACGTCCGGAAACTTGTGGATATAAGATGTCTGCGAGGCAGAGAAGCACACACACGTCTGTTGTCATCGGTCACAAACAGGAATCCCAGAGATTAAGGGTGTTCATCAGGTTTAATCACTCCCCGGTCCAGATGTAGTCAGATAACAGTGTGTAATCCTACAGAGAGGTGAAACTACTTTCCTCAAACAAAAGTCCCTTTTATTTACATCAGAATCGATGCATACAACCAGCTAACGGCATCATATGAGTTTCAGCTACAAAGACTGATGTATACAACAGTTTATCAGTTCAAAGCCTGAACAGGATCAAAGCCTGTGATTAGCTGGAGACTCATTTACTCATTTTAAAGCAAATCCAGGTCCTCTTTGTTATTCTTTCCATCATTCATTACAGGTTATGATTAACTGCAAGCGCAGACTTCATGGTGCAATTCACAGATCAAAGCCCAGGATTACAACAAACCCACATTAAAGCAGTGCTGCGGGTCAAAAAAGAGAAACTTTGTTTTGTTTTACTGAAAAAACACAACAAAAGACTCATGGATAAAAAATGCACACATCGCACAAAACACACAGCTTTGGATGCGGCATAAAATCTTATAATGCGCAAAGAGAGGAAATGACATGGACATGACTCCCACTGTGCATTCAGCATGCAAGATAGGAGGAAAACCAATGGCACTGTTGTTATGATGATACAATGAAATCTGTTTTTCTTTTCCTTTTTTTAGATTTCAGATTCATTCTTTTGCAGTGTGTTTATTGCCCATTTTCACACGACAGTGACAATGAAAATATGATTTATTTGTCAGTCTTGCTGTGCAATGTGAAGCTTTTGGCTAAACAGATAAACATGCAGATGATCCACTGCACATCGCAGCAAGGTCAGTGTATAATACTTGAAATGAAACACTAATAAAATGTAATTTGGTGTAGGAGCCTTAACAGAGCAGTGAAGTGAGGTGTTACAGAGGAAGCAGACTAAATGTGCTGCAGCAAACCAGAGCTGCTGAAACTGTAAATGTTGGAACTACAATCAGCTCTAATGCTGCTGTTTACTCCTAGCAGAGTTCAGCATCAAATTTAATTCTGTTACTCACCAAAAATTTGTCTCCAGAGGTGGAAAACAACACCAACCAGCTACCCAGCTACCCGTGGCCCTCCTGACCTTCCAATAGCAACTCATCGAAGGCCCCAATCTGCCCTAAAGACAAAGCTAGCTGTAGCTCTAGTGTCAATCAATCCACACTGAAGCTGATTGGAGACTCCTGGCAACACGCCACATCCAGGTCTAGCTAGTGCGGACTAGTGAGACTTGTTGCATACGAACTGATGAAGCCCATTGGATGAGAGGCGAAACGTCTTCCCAAACAAATACAAGTCCAGTTGCCTATACGATTCAATTTGCCCAGAAAAGAACGATGACCTGGATGAATGAGAATATCCATAGACACATCCAGTAGCAGAGCGAGCTTATACATTAAAACAAGTTGGTGCCTCCGACTCCTTTACTTCAAGCACAGTTTCTATGTAACGGAGTAAAAATGCACTTAAAAATACATTTTTGTTTCCAATATATATTTGGGAATTTAATTTGTCATCTACATATTTTGTTTAATATTTGTGAATTATATCTCAGTGAGTTGTTTTAATTTATTAGGGCCACGGGGCAATCGCACCGAGCACTGGTCCCTGCTGTATTTGCACTAGCAGGTTGTGTGCCATGTAAATGAAGCAGCTTCTCATTATACAGTTTTATCTATTAAGGAGCAGAGGAACAGGAAAGACCAGAAGACTATATATATTTACATCTGTTTTTTTTTTTTTTTTTTATATCTTTGACTTTTTAAATTCTGATCCTATAACCAGCTAACTGTTAGCAGTTGGCCCCTCCTGTCACTGTGGCATCTAAGAAGCAGCTCTGCTCAGAGGGCTTCCTATAACCTCTTGTGTTGTGAATGATGACTAAAGCTCTCGGCAAGACTGGTAAGTAAAAAGGTCAAATACTGGAAATGCATATGAGCTTTGCATGTGTGCAATCTTAAGTTTATACAGCCCATTAAATTACAGCATCAGGACCATTAGTGTGCAGTCCTTTCTCAGCTCTCACCAAACGTTTCACAGCCAGGAGGCTTTCGTGCATCTCTTGTGTTGCTCTGAGGGAATGAAATGTTCAGCACATTTTTCCTTCATTAGATATCCAGCTCAGGCTTGGTTATAAATAAGATACACACTGTTGTCAGCTATTTTCATTGCTGTCAGCAGCATCTGCACAGGCCCAACTGAAACATTATAAATGACATAGACAGCGTGACGTCTCTCCACTCGCCAGAGTCATCAGGGAACTCAATCAGCTGTGTACGTTGAGAGCTATACTCTGATTTAATAAACTACACAGAGTCTGTTTGTAAAGCTCTTACCTCATCAACATTAATCATGATGGCTGTGAGGAATGCAACACCTTCAAGTGTTGACATAACCTGCCCTCAGAGCCTGCTAGGGGTGTGTACAGCCAGTGCAAAGTATTCGAGTTCGGATTTGGCTTTAAAAAAAAACTTCAGATTTGTTTTTCGTATTCTGGAAGAAACCGGAAGTGGGCGCACTACAGACTTCCACCGAGCTAGCCGGCTAACTTCCGCTTTAGCTATCGGCTAACTAGAATGGGAATAAAATTATATAATCGTGCATCTCTTCTAGACTTTCTAACCATTTTATAGCCGCTTCTTTTCCCGTCAAGGTGCATTAGCGCCACCTACTGTGTTGGAGTGTGAACCAGAGTCACCTGGTTATGTGCTGTTGCTCCTCTGTGATAACGTAAGGGACTGAGCCTGAGGGCTCTCTTCACCAAAACCAAACTGTGGCAGTGTGTCTCATGCATGGATGTGATTGGCTCAACACACACACCAACATTTGTTTTGTTCCGTTTTGTTTTAATCTCTTGTAGTTGGCTCAAAATCATGCTCAAAACACACACCCACACGTTTCCTTTTCTTTAGAAAAACTATTATTCTGCTAGTGTTTCCCAGAGTGCACTGGGGGGGAAGCAGAGGTAACTGACGGATGGTCAGATAAGTGCGAGCATGTGTGCGTGAGTTAATTCCTGAGTACTTCCCTCTTTCGATGGTACACCTCTGATACTGTGGTCTGGTTCAGACAGAAACAGGTCACATCTCAGACACAAGATGTTTATTCACATCCAACCAAAACCACCAACATTAACCCAAGTGCCTCCACTGTATAAACCACAGACTGGACTGTGGAGGTGAACTCTGGTCTCTGGTCTGAGTCTTACAAATTGCCATTAAAGGGATAGTAGCATTTCTTTTTAAAGTGGGGTTGTATGATCTACAAATAGCCCCTAAGTACTTTAATTGCAGTAGAAGACTCTCTACACTCCTCCCGTTAGCAACGCCAGCCCATAGCCCTGCCCAGAGATTTACAACATACATTGTTGTGAATGGACCCAAAGAAACGGCCTATTTTCGTGGCCTAAAAGAAGTTTTACCTGAAAAAAAAATATACAGTTCCATTGTTGGCTATAATATAATTTTTTCCAGCCCTTCAAAGTGCAGGAAAAACACAGTTTTTATTTGGACCTAACCAACTGCTGATCGGCGGGCATTAACCCTGGGCCGGAGGGATACGTGAGTTGGTTAGGTCCAAATAAAAACTGTGTTTTTCCTGCACTTTGAGGGGCTGGAAAAAAATTATATTACAGCGAACAATGGAACTGTGTAATTTTTTTCAGGTAAAACCTCTTTTAGGCCACGTAAATAGGCCGTTTCTTTGGGTCCATTCACAACACTGTATGTTGTAAATCTCTGGGCAGGACTATGGGCTGGCGTTGCTAACGGGAGGAGTACAGATAGTCTTCTACTGCAATTAAAGTACTTAGGGGCTATTTGTAGATCATACAACCCCACTTGCTATGCTACCTTTAATGAAGAATATCATCCAGACGGTCAGAAAAAAAGGGTAAATATCTGTGTCTGTGTGCAGAAAATCAAATGAGCGTGAACCCACTGCTCTGAGCATGTGTTGTGTTGTGTTGATCTGTGCTGTAGAGCCCTGTTGTTGTTGATGCTGTTCTAAACAAAACTAATCAAAGCAAATCAGTGAGCCATACTGCAGGACTGGTCGACATGTTCCTTCATTACCATCAACACTCACACACTGTGGTTTCTTTTCAGTCAGTTGCACAGTGTCTGTGTCCACCCACATGCATTCACACAAGTGTTTGATGGCCCCACGGCTCATTTTTGATAAAAGTGTTGTGATGTTAAAACTGCACACTGAGAAATAAAACTTTGTATACAGATGATTTGATTGATAAAACTCATTTGAAGCAGCTACAGTTGTGACTTTTTTTTATAATAACAACAAGTGACCCTGTGAAAACAAAGTGTGTGTGAAGAAGGGGTTGCTTGTAATGAGCGTTCACTCTTATCACTATCATGGCAGTTTGGCTGTGGTGTAGGCAGCTGTTTCTTGTAAAGCAGCTCTGAAAACCTACAATAGTGTATACGTAGAGCTACACAGCAAGCAGAGAGAGAGAGAGAGAGCAACTGCTGAACACTGTGGAGCATTTATCTCCTACAGACTGTGATACTCTCCTCAGGAGGTGGTGGAGACCAAAACAGAGCTTATAGAGAACGCACACAGGACTGAATATTGTGACTGAGAAATAAAAGCGACTGTTTGCTCACAAGTTCATCCTGTGATGGTACTTCAAATCTGTTATTTTGTTTACATACAGTAGAGTGGCATCATGTAAAGGTTTGGGCACCCTGGTAAAAAATGTCTGTTAAAAAATGTCTGTTAATGTGAACAGTTCAGCAAGTGGAAGATGAAATTATCTCCAAAAGACATAAAGTTAAACATGAAACATTCTTTTGCAATATTTTAATCAATATCAGTGTGTATTATTTTTGTTTTCTACTGTAGTTGCGTTTCCATCCACCTTTTTTTATTCGCATTTTCAATTGCGAATAAATACTTGAATGGAAACGCCAGAAATTCGAAAAAAAGGCAGTAAATGCGCATAAAAGTTTTTACGCTTTGGGGGGGTGGATTTGTCAGCGTATCAATTAAATGAAAATGCGACTTTTTGTTATGGAAACAAGATTATGCGAATTGAGAAGAAGAAGAAAGAAATGGAGAACGGCGCCCCGGTCTCCCAGTTCTCGTCTCTGCACCGCAACACAAATGCGCTCCGTAACCCATAATCTTTTGTTTATGACGGTTAAGACTACACAATCACATGCCAGCTTTGTTGTCAACAGATGCACATGGGTGAGAGGAGCGTAACCAATACAGCGGAAAAGCGAGCGGACTTGCACAGTTCCCGACTGTCTTTCTGTGTAAATATCTCATGTTACAACATGAAAACCTGCGGCTTATATTCAAGTGCAGCCTCTATGTACAGTATTTTCTTTTAAAATTTAGCTGGTGCGGCTTATAACAGGTGCGTCTATAGTCCGGAAAGTAAGTAAATTGTCCATGATGTTGAGTGTCAGCTGAGTGTCAACTGTCAGCTGAGTGTCAACTGTTGGATACATGCACGCTTTCTTATGACATAATCTCACGGCGCACTCCTTCTAATCGCAAAACACTAATGAATGGAAACGGTCATAAATTTGCATTTGCTTTTTGCGCATTTTCACAAAATCAGCTTTTAAATTCGATACGACTTGGATGGAAACCCAGTTAGTGAAAAGCAGTAGCCTGCAAAAGAACAGGAAACCCAGGAGATTGGAGCTCTCAGATAACTTTGACCAAGGTATCAGACAAGATATGTATTATTTACACTGTGATAGTTTCCAAAGGGGGGGCTACTAGCTACTAACTATGCAGGGTGGACAAATCTTTGCTGCGGGCCTTTTCCTTTTCTGTCATTTAGAAAGTGTAAAAGATGATAAAATAAAATATTATATATAGTTTGAAATGTAAAGGGAATGTGTCATGTGTAACTTTATGTCTTTTGGAGATCATTTCATCTTCCACTTGCTTCACTGTTCACATTAACAGACATTTGGACCAGGGGTGCCCAAACCTTTGAATGACACTGTACATACACATCACCCTCTTGTCTCTCTGTTCACATGTGGCTCCAGGTAACTACTGTATGTCTCCACAGCCCTCTCCCTCTCCCTCACCTCCTGCTGCACTCACACACCTGTGTGACACATCTCCTCATGGTGATGCCATTTAAAGGCCTACACTGCCTTGTAGGGCTTGGTGGGGCTCCACCATCCTGCTGCTGTAAATACACTGTGGAGCGCCCAGTGTAGATTAATGTGAGACTCAGGGGCGGAGTGGGGCACCAAAATCCCCCTCTCTTTTGTGGGTGTAACAACTTAATTGGGGGTCTGGGGGCCTCCCCCAGAATTTTTTTCATAAAGGCTACACCATTTCCCATATTCTGGTGCATTTTAACACATTGTTACTTTTATCTATAGCTAAAAAAAGAAAAAAAAAAAAGAAAGAAATTACATATACAAATGTGAAAGAGCTGCAATTAGTGCCTCCCAAGCAGATTTAGCCTACTTAACACTGCTGACCATAACATTACATCCAGTCATGTTTACTCCTTTATTTCCCCCTCTCAACTACTCTACTCTGAAAATTGATTTTACTGACAGCGCGCTGCAAACGCCGCGGTGTCGTTTCGGGTCTTGTCCTACTCACCAACATGCTTCGGTGCCCATGGAGGAGACAGAGCAGGCTGCTGCTGTGATGTGAGAGGCTCCGCCGGCTCATACCGCGGTCCGCGTACCGACGCCCCCTGGCCCACTTGCAGTAAAGCACGGACTGTGTTGTCTTGTTAAATTAATATAACTTATAGATAACGTAACACACGGGCAGGACTGATAAGGTTTGCTGGGTAGCTTCCGTGAGTCGATCTGTTTTTAGCCGTAGCCGCTAGTTTAATGATAACTTTCACAGTGACAGGCTGACGCATTTCCCATGAGGCTTTGCACCATTCTACATTAGTTTAAGAACAAACAAATTAAATTGCTGGTTATTGTATATTTTGTGGTCATGAAAGTTCTGTAACATTGAACAGAAATAATTAGATAAAGATAGGAGGCTAAACAAAAATCATTTAGTAGGCTGGATTGATAAGAGTCTGATTCACTATCGCAACCATGAGTGAAATGTAGAGAGACATGAAGGGGTACAAATAATGGTTGGACTTTTTAAGCAGGTGAAGAGGTAGAGCTTGGAGATTATCATGGGGGCATGCGCGCAAAGTTACTTTTAACTCGTGAGCACCACACGGCCAGAGCGATAGCTCTGCACACGGCTCACTTGAGTTTATTGGCCGCCGGCCGACCGGGAAATCTCCCGGTCCTCCCGATGGCCACTCCGCCCCTGGTGAGACTGAAAATAGTCTCCCCAAAAAACACTCTATTCTCCCGGCTAGAGAAGTGTCCGGTGCCCATGTTGTTTCTAAAAATGAAGGGATAGTCAAACCGTATTGAGAGGAAACACATTATTAGTTTTGGTCTTTCAAAAGGATTTCTAAAATGAAGCCTTATCCTCCTGATGCACTCTGCTTTTCTCTTTCTATACTTAGTTTAATGGTGGGCAAAAGCAAAAACACTGTAACATCAGACTTTGCAGCCACAAAGCAGCTGTTGTGCTGTATCTCTCTGTCCCCGTCGCCTCCTGCTGACTGATGTGTGTTGTTCCTCCTGCCTGAGGCCTGACACCCTGATCCAGCCTCCTGTCTTCCAGATGACTCTCTGCCTCCGCGGCTCCATCACTTCAGCTTGCCAACGGGGGCGTGTCTCTTTATTTTGGACGGGGACCATTAGTGTGGTTGTTCCAATCCTCCGGTTTTTGCCTGGTGACGGCCAAGCTCTTCCTACACTGTTTGTCATGTAATGATTTAAAACCATTACAGAAGCCCACGATCTAAAATTATTAAACTGTTGGAACGGTGCAAAAACATTAATCTTTTTTTATCACAATATATTACCTCAAGATGTAACAGAGGACAAGCAAAAACAAATACATTTCAATATGAATAAAAAATCGGAAGTAAGGGAAATATACTGTTTGTACAGGCTGATCAAATAAGCCTGGTTTCTCCCTGTGTTGCAGTCTATGGAGATGTTGCGTGCCGTGTTCATTGTGTTATTAATTATTCATCACAAGTTTGGCGAGGCTCCAGAGAGAGAAATGCACAGCAACGCATTCTTCATTATTCATGGGTCACTAAATCAACTCCTCCTCCGCTTTTTACTTTTTGCCTTCAAAAATCCTCCTGACAACATGTCAAATCATCAGGCAGACAAGTCTCAGATGGTGTAGACTCACAGACAGGCTACAAGGGCTCATTTTTGCATTTGCAATTCTTCCATTTTTTTCCTCTTATACCTGAAATGAAGTAGCTCTCAAAATATCTACTGCTGTATAATTGAACTAAGTGGTGTGAGGAGTGAGCTGTCACCACTTCACTAGCCAGCTGCTGCTGGGGTATAAAGGGTCAAGTCTGATAATACTTTGGAATAAAAGAAAAAAATGTGTCAAAGAATTTTTCAGAAACCAAAATTGATGGATTTTTCGATCATCAGTGGTGTATTTCAGTTTACAGAGATGGTCCTGAGGAAATGTAGAGAGACTGTCAGAGTTAGGCTACAGCTGTAGGTTTATATCAAAGGGGAATCTTATCTTATCTTTTATCTTAATTAATTGTAAGACCCACTTAAGTAAGACCACATAAATGTTGGTTGTTTTCTCTTATTTTTTGTTTTATTTTTTTCATTCTGCTTTTATATAGACATTATATAGACGTGTGCATACAAGCAAGTGCAGCCTCCAGCTGTATTAGCTGGTTAAATGTAAATTAATATTAATTTTGAATTCTAAGAGTTAGACAAACTGAAACACCTTTAAACATATATCCTACCTCTATCCCTCTCAAAGTCCACAGGGAAATGCTCAGACCAGTGTTCAGAATTGAGCCTGAAAACCAGCTGTCAGACTCAGGACTTCCTTTAACTTTGTGATGTCACAACAAATCAGTCGCCATAGCTATATCCAAAGCCCCGCCCACCTGATCCCATCATCCAACCAAACAGGGTTTGTTGACCTGAAATCTAAATCTATTCTTGTTACTAGAGCTGCAAAGAGAAACCCTAGAGAGGAAATATTAAACTGCACTGGTGGTTTTCAGGTTTTATAACCACAAATATATCTCCAGTTAAAACACCTTTAACAACAACTCCCTTCTTCCAACACATAAGCCTGACTTGTGGGTCTATTGTTCCAAATTGTAAGTCCGACCCTTCATGCAAAATATGCAAATCAGCTCTGATTAATCGCCTTGTCACTAATCCTCGCAGTTGATCTCTTCCAGAGTGAAGGGTCCAATTTGCATATCTCATTCTGCATCTACTCTTTTCTGAAGGAAAGCTGGTAATTACAGTATGGTAGGAGCGTGGCCCGCTGCTCTGTTAGTGAATGAATGTGACCTGCCACTCGCACATGAGCCACAATGGAATTTTAATCACCCCCAACGCCGGCCCTCGTCAAAATGTATTAAGCTCCAAAAGACTACGGTGTAGATGTTTATTCAGCCCCAACAATATTCTTCAACATGGGTTTGTATCATAACTCCAGGATTTCTTCTCTTAAAACCAAGTTAAATACAAGATGTGAGTGACAGGAGAGAGGATTATGTATCTCCGTTTAACCTTTTAAAATGTAATTCAATTCGACTCTGGCTGGAGCTAAACGTTGGTGCAGCAGGGCCATTCAGAATATAAGAACACACTTGAATCTATTGAATCCAGTTGAATATGGCCAGATAATGATCCTAAATTCCCTTTCTGGGACACAGTATTGAATCTAACATCATGTTAACTTATGGTCTTTTCATTCAAACGATAGTAACTGACAAAGTCGTTCCGTCAGTGACACTTCCCATTGACACGGACACAGCGGAGCGCTGCCGTGAAGCTGTTCATTGATTTTGTTGAGCACTGAACTGAATTTATCCGTCTGCGCTTGTTGAGAGTGAGCACACGGACAGGGAGGTGGAGCTAAAGCATCAACAAGCTGTTTGACATCCTCCAGAAAACAGAAGAAGGAGAAGCGTATTTCACAGTGGCACCCAACACAGTATTTGGCGCCCAGTGCTAGCAGGTAAACAGCTACTGGTGCTGCTAAAGCTTTTCATATGGACATTTGAGAGACTGAACACGTCAGTGTAGATCAGTAGAACGGAAGAAATATCACAATACAAATTTTTTATGCATATTGTGTCCAAAAATTCAGAACCTACGCCGCATCAGTTCCAGTTTAAAACAACACAGAACTAAGGTAAAACAATGAGCCAATAGATGCAGGTTGTCAAAGTCACAGCCTATACAACATATCAACATATACTCTGAGCTAGCTAGAGATACAAAGAGGAGGTTTTGACATTGTTTTACATTTTTCCCAACAACATGCTTAGCTGCATCATGTGTGTTGGTATGTGTATTATCAGAGGTGAGATAATTGCATGGTATTTGCAGCAACACTCTTTCAGTGTCAATGCTGCTGACAGAGTTACTGAGCTCATCTTTGTGACGCATCCAGTAGGGCATTGAATGGCACAAAAAAATCAGACAGCAACGACAGCAAGCAGCTATTGTAAAAAAGAAAAGAATATCACAACAATATGTGGTGGGATTAAATAATTAAATAATAATGGTGAAGAACAGTGACGGTCAGAAAATAATATCAGCGCTTTACTCCTGTCATGGTCTGTGTCTTTACTTCCTGTTTTATTTTGAAGTTCTGTGTCCTGTTTTCCTGTGTGTCATGGTTGGTGTCTTTTATTCCCTGTTGTGTTTCTGTTTCCTGTTTTACTTTGAAGTCTGTGTCTCCTGTCTTCCTGTCAAGTTTCCTGCTCGTTTAATTACCTAATGTGTTTCACCTGTCTTGATTGCACCACCTGTGTCTTCCCTTGTGTATTTAGCCTCAGTGTCTCCCTTTGTCTCTGTCTGATCGTCTGCTTTGTTTGCCATGTCCATGCCCCGTGTGCCACAGAACCCTGTTTCCCCGAGTCTGCTTTTAGGTCCAGTCCTCCCTGAAACCTTGACAACTCTCACTCTATTCCTGTTCCATCCACCAAGAGCAGAAAAAAGAAGCATAGAGAAAAAACACACCCATCTATTCATCAATGAATGACATCTGGAGCGCAAACAAAAAGCATAACATTTTGTGGCTCATACAGTATTCTTTTGAAAATACTGCACAGTACTACACTATAGGTTGTTTGCAGTGTGTGAGTGTTTGAAGTCTGTAATGCGTATTTTACTGTCAGTCATTACATCATTACTACACTCTATTAAGTGTTTCATTAGCCAGGTTTATGTACAGCAGCATCAGAAGGCTGAGGCTGAGAAATAAGTCTGACCACTTCCACATGTTATGACAGACACTCTCTGGTAAATACATTTGTTGTTTAATGTAATAATTTGACTCAAGGTGTGTGTCTGCTCTACCTACACAGCTCAGACTCTGTAAATGAGAAATGATCATAAATGGCTCTATTCCAACAATCAGGGTGTTGGTGCTTGTATAGGACAGAGGACGGAGGAAAGAAGAAGAGAGGAGGTGGAGTAAAAGGGAAACAGTAAATCTGAGTGTCTGTTTGCTCTGTAGTAAGGTATTTATCCCAACGATGTGCAAAAAGCCGTTTACTAGAACAGGATACATAATTCTAAATGTGAATGCCAGGTAACATTACCTCCTAGTTCAAGTTCAAGAAACATTATTATCCCCATAGGGGCAATTTGTTTCACAGCAAGTAGTGAAAAACATAAAAAGCAAACATGTATAACAAGACAACAAACACATCCAATCATCCTATTCTCTCCTGTCTGCCAATGTCATTTTGTACAACAAAAACCCTCAATAGTGTTTGTTAGCATGTTGTGTGTTTGATAATGTTGCTGTGAGAAAGAGTCCCTCATTCTGTCATAGTGGTATTCATCATGATGGATTTCGGGGCAGAGCGAGAGAGAGAGAGAGAACAAAAGGTGTGTATTTGTTTTGTCATTGAATTCTTTAAAAATTGCTAATTCAACCTAAAATATCTTCAAACTTCTTCAATCAGCGCCAAAATAGTTGCTGCACCCTGAATGCGCACACGGGAAGCCGCCTGTTTACTCCACAATGCTCCATAACAACAGTGACGTACTGAAAAAGTGCAGTTTAAAGGGATAGTTCAACATTTTGGCGATTTTGCCCATTGTCATAATCCCTATAGTCATAGCAGTAGGTTTGTTACCTCTATTTGTCGGGGCAAGCTATTTTTAGAGCGGCGGAGCAGAGCCGTGAGCTGCTCAGAGCTACACTACGGAGGATCATGGGATTTCTTGGTTTCCCTCATCAAACTCATCAAATACACAATCCAACAACTCCACAACACTCTGGTGGACAAGTTGTGACCTGCACATTCACCACGCTATGAGATAATAACAGAATGCTACGAGACAGAGTTGTTTTAGAGGCAAATTCATGTAAAACAGCTGGTCCACGTTGCCTTCAGGGACAGTTTTTCGGCAAGCAGTCTCGGCATTTACCTCTAAAACAACTCTGTCGCGTAACGTTCCGTTTTATCTCAGAGCGTGACATAGCTCTGAGCAGCTCGCGGCTCTGCTCCGCCGTTCTAAAAATAGCTTGCACCGACAAATAAAGGTAACGCACCTACTGCTATGACTATAGGGAGTATGGCAATGGGCCAATTTGCCAAAAATGTTGAACTATCCCTTTAAGCAAATACAATTAAATTACAGTACATGGAAACATCAGAAGTGTCTGTTTATACAGTGGCATGCAAAAGTTTGGGCACCCCTGGTTAAAATTACTGTTAATGTGAACAAGATGAAATGAACTCCAAAAGGCATAAAATTAAACATGAAACACTGTTTTGCAATATTTTAAGCAATATAAGTGTATTATTTTTGTTTTCTACAGTTTTAGAGTGAAAAGGGGAAACAAAGCAGCACATTAACACAATCAGAAATTTTAACCGGGGTGCCCAAACTTTTGCATGACACTATACTGCAATAAGAACCACTGTGCAGGTGCTGATAAAGAATTTACTGTACCTGTTTCACATCATACGCGAAGAGAACATACTTCAGGTCAGGGGAGACCGAATACTTGGCCACATTGAAGTTTATCTAGTGGAAATAAGAAAGACGTAAAGAAAGCATGATGAGTAAACACTTTACTGTGAAAAATGATGTATACACAATGAGCAAGACAGAGATTTACTCACAAATGTGGTGTTTGTCAGGACAATCTCTGTTTCATTAGCGTGAATGTTGAACTTGATGACGTGGCCGTCACTGTTCCTGTAGATGACTTCCGAGTCTGTGTATAGAAAGAGACAGAACAAAGAAAAAAAAATTGAAGGGAATTGAATAATGAAAACGGTCCCCAAAAAATCAGCACATAGAAAAACTTCAAAGCAGGAACAGTCCAAAGCAGCCATCCTGAAATCTATTTAGAATTGCAAAGATGCCATTCAAAACAAAAACTGTCTCAGCCTCATTGTTCCCTCAAATTAAATAACGCTAACAGTGCAGCGGACAGACAAACAGGCTGTGATGTAATGTGATTAACTGTGAAAATCAAAAATGAGACTTCACTGCCAGACAGACACAAAGCACAGAGCATTTTTTTCATCTTCCAGGTAACACGGCATGTTGTGTATTGATGGAAGCGCATTGTGCGGCGCAGCCATGGAAAACATCTTTTGTACTGAGCCGGACTGGTTGGACGTGACTGTTGTTTGTCTCGTGTCAAAGCCAAACATTCAGAAACGTAGCCCGCCTCAAATGTCACGGAATGGTGCACTGTCATGAACAATAGTGCGAGTTGTCGACACAATAACCTGCACAAATGTGTGCACTGTGAATACTGTATGTGCACACACATGCTAAACATGTACAGAACAGAAACGACTCAACATGAATACACTGTGTTCCTGTGATGTACATGTTGCGTGTGTATATCCTAGGGGTGTAGTCGCAAGAATCTGGTGACAGATACGTATCATGGTACAGGGGCAACAATGCAGATACATTGCCATATACAGACTAGCTCTTGCCCCAGTCTTTACTGCCTTCCTCAGGTTTAAAGCCAAAAGTTACAACACATCAGCTTTGAAATCTGCTGGAGCCAGCTGTAACCAAAAGTCAACTCTACTGAGTTAGGTTACGCTTGAGCATACAATGAACCACTGCTGTGAATGTTTGCATGTAAATTGCTAATAATAAAAGAATCAATACACTGCTTTTGAATATCTATACAGTATTATGAGACGGAATATTGTAATATTTCAGTGTCAATATTTTCTGACACCCCTAGTTGATCTAAATGTGATGGTGGTTTTAAAGGTGTACAGAAAAGAAAAATTGAATTTGAGCACACTCTGGGTCATGAAATTAGTGTAATAACTCCTCTATCAGACGATGTAGCCCAAACTCTATTTTCGAGTGAATCCAGGATGAAAGTGGGGTAGTTTTTTTTCGCATTGTTGCTCACAATTCACCAGCCACTGATATTGGATCCGTCATCCGTCAATCAAACGTCTGAGACACACACACACACACACACACCGATCAAATTTGTTTTCCCTACTCAGGTAAACTCGTGCGGCAACTCGTGGAAACTTGTAGGAGGAGGCGCGTCAAACAGGACAAACGGCCATTTCTGAACACCTTCATTTATTCATGTTTTCATTTATCTACTTTTCCTGAGTGAGCCAATGAAGACTTAGATTTCACCAAGCAAATCCTGCAAGGTTGGATGGTTGGTCCAGGTGGGCGGGGCTTAGGACCTGACTGAGGGCGGTGAAAACTTTTTTGTGACATCACAGGTCCATACGGCTGGTTTTAAGGCTGAAAGGGATACTTCACCCAAAATCAATATTTCACCAGTTTTCTACTCACTGTCATGCCAAGGAAGGGTTTGGAGAACTTTCGGAGTTATCAAAACACTTTAGGAGTTGGCGGCGGATAGAGTTCACTTTTGAATCGTCCAAAACAAACACTATGAAACATCCAAATACCCCCAATACTGCTGGTCTGTACTGATCCAAGTGTCCTGAAGCTGCCACATGAAAAAGTTGTTCATAGTGTGTGTTTTGGACGATTCAAAAGTGAGCACTATCCGCCACCATTATATGAAAATCCGTTGCCAGCCGGACCCCCCCTGGATTTCCAAACCAACCCTTCGTTGGCATAACGGTGAGTAGCTGATTAGTGAATTATCGATTTTGGGTGAAGTATCCCTTTAATATCTGTAGCCAGGCTCTGTGTATTTCTCACTGGACTGAATACTTTTTAATATAGAGAACCTAGAGCTGCTTCAGAATGAAATCGAATTAACACAGGAATCCTTATACTGACTGTTTCACAATCACTTCATCAACCTTTGAAACAGACTATGAAAACGTAGACATACTGTCATCACCAATGACTGACAATATTCCCTCCCCCCTCCCATCCCTGTTTCAAATCAAATGATCTAAAACGGTGTGAGAGATAAAACTCATCAACTAACAAATGAGAAAGCCTTTTGTTTATTTATTCAATGATTTATTTCATGGCCAAATATAGATCTGTATTAATAGTCAGTCTGCTCTCATCCTGCCAGACATCACTGTTCCTCCTCTGACCTTGTGGGCCCATCACAGTAACAGACATCATCATATCAGACAGCCAGTGTGCGTGAATCTCCGGGGACCGCAGACCAAAGATTGTTCCGAGCTCGGATGCTCAAAGACCACGCGTC
The DNA here is from genome assembly GCF_905171665.1 of Trachurus trachurus. Classification (NCBI taxonomy): domain Eukaryota; kingdom Metazoa; phylum Chordata; class Actinopteri; order Carangiformes; family Carangidae; genus Trachurus; species Trachurus trachurus. The sequence goes on from NC_139899.1 coordinate 2,748,685, forward strand.
GAATGGAAATTGCTTGTGATGACTCCTGATCTCATACTTGCGTGATCTTGTTTGATTAGCACAGTCGTTGTAGCGAGTTTGGCTTTGATTGCATGGGAGCTGAAAGCATCATCACCATCATCATCACACCACAGCATGAGATGGATCCAGAGAGTAGAGCCACTATTTCATATTCATCTCAACAGCAGCTCTCTGGGCTCCTCCAGGTGCGTTTTAGTCGGTGGTTTATTTAGTGCAGAGTTCAGACAGCAGCCATGGATGGATTGAGATACTGTATATATACACTGTAAAAAAGATCCTAATTTTATGGATAATAACTCTAAGTTTTATAAAATAAACTACTTTTTTTTTTAAATAGTGTAAAAAGGCCTGTTAAATTACAGAAATCACTTGTGAATACACAGTCCAACCATTATTTTAAGGATTATGTCTATAATAATACATTACAGTTATTTCCCATTTTTTAAATGAAAAGTCACTGTATAATTTTCAGCGTGTTTCTCTGTTTTATTAAATTACATAAAAATTCATGTAAAATCATAGTTATAATCTGTGATTAAATGTGTAGCTTGTTTTTATAAAGGTAAATGTCCATACTAAGAATTGACGATTTTCCCCTGTAATTTTAGGATAAATCACATTTAATTGCATGCAAACCGACTTCTCGCACAGAAATGACACGACTACACCAAAACATCAAAACAAAGTGGTGTGGAGTGGGGGTCTCCGACATGCAGTCACCACCACACATGTGTAGAAGCCAATAGAGGATGATTAAAAAGGATTCATTTTAAATGGGCATATTTTCCTAAATATTTTCTCACCAGAATGTGAATTTGTAAATGCCATGAGAAAGAGTGAGTCTGAGCTAAGTTACATGTGGCATACACTGCTGCGAGACATATTAAATATTAAAAGTAATGCATAATAAAGTCTTCAGCCCCGGTATCTATCAACCTATGGACAATCAAGAGTCCCCCCCCAATAACAGAAAACATAACACACCATATGTGACAATCTGAGCTCAACAGACTCTTAGGAAAAAGCAGGTCTGGATAGTATATGCACAGAAAGTGACTGACCTCAGTACAGTCAAGGTGGTTTCAGCTGAGAATAGTACTATAAGTGGTTCACCTGCAGAGTTTATAGTTTGTCTTCTTACATTCTTCTTGTTAGACTTTTATATCTTATTTTATACCTTCACTTTTACACTCTGTTCCTGTGACAAGTGTATTTTCCTTACAATAAAAAGTCTTATCTTGAGTGAAATAGCTGCAAAATCAATGCTCTGTCCACTGCTCACTTATTAGACCTATGTGTAATATTCTGCCAGATGACTAAATGTATATAATACATGACGGCTCCTTCAGTTCTAGTTCCCCTGTGTAAAAACCTCGAGTCTTTCAATTTCAACAGCAGTGTGCCATGTTTAACTTGTCCACATAGCACCACTAGCTCTGACATATCATATTCTATACTGCTGCTTTCAAGGTACGATGTCACCTCTGTCTCGGCCACGTCTTTGACTCAGCCAGACTCTCCTGTGCCGACTCTTCAAATGTGTCTGAATAGTGCAGTTAAAAAAAAATCAGCTTCCCTCCATTGGCTCCCTGTTCGTGTCAAATCACATTTTAATGTGCTTCTGATGACTTACAAAATTTTAAATTGTCGGTCCGCTTCGTACCTGTCTGATCTCCTTAAACCTTTTTATTCCGTCCTGAACAGGGCTCCCCAGAGCTGAGAAGATGTCAGCTGGCTGCAGGGTATTTTCCCATCACCCCCCTCTCACTCTGAAAGAACCTCCCTGCTGACTTCACAATGTCTGACTGTTAAAGCCAGCGCTCATCTTCTCTCCACCTTATCTTTCAATTAATTGCTATTTGTCTGATTTTTTTCTATCTTGACAGTCTCTGACTATCTCTCTCTCCATCTCCCTGTGTGCTGGACCCTCTTACTACTGCCTTCACTTTTACACTTCCACACTTTCCTACACGACATCTACTAAATTTAACATACTTGTACTTTGATGCATTTCACCGATTTGTTTTTGTTACTACAAAATACATCTCAAAGAAATCTAGCAGCCCACTGATGTTGTTTCTGTCAGTCTTTGTGTAGCTTCTGTAGAATTTCCTTAAAAACAGTGGGAGAGAAGTTTATTGTCTGTCTCTGTGTAAATGTCACAGGTAGGTGAGGGAATACCAACAACTACTCCAAGCTAAACAGTGATATGTCACTTATCCCCATGTGTGTGTTCCCTGAGTCTTCTTCATAACTGTAATATGATACACGTTATCCTCTGTAGACTTTGTGGAGCACAACAGGCCGTAGGTGAATGTAGCGTAGGCAATCCTACGGAGTGCCCACTGCATCTCCAGGCCTACCCAATGCCCGGCATCGGTTGCCTAGCAACCTCAACATCCACAGCTCGTTCAAAATATTAGGCTACTCATACTGATAACTGGAGTTATCTGGAGACTAGAGAAGACCATCACATTTATAATGACTTATAAACACAAAGGTGTGAATGTTAAAAGTGAAATTAAAACGTTAATTATTTGAATTGATGTTTTCTCATCTGTACACAATACTCGAAACTCATGTAAATGCTTTGTAGGACAGGAGAGGCTGTAGAAGATCCAACAATCGGTCCTTCAAATTCAGGAGATAAAGGCTACATTCATCAGCTGCATCTGAAGGAGACTCAGGAATGGGACGGCCTTGGCCTGTGATGCACTCAGTCTTCAGATGTTCCAAAGGATGTGGTCGCTGAATTGAGACACATACTGATAAAAGCAGCAGCGTTACAACAGGAACTGAACAGCGATCAGAGACTTTGGTTTAGGAGGTTCATCTAGTTATCAGAAGGTGGAGTGATAGTTTGATTCCCACTTCCACCGGTGTGCATGTCAAAGTGTTGCTGGGCAAATCCCTCATCCATGAACTGTATAATCTGTGAGTGTGTGTGGGATATAAAAAGTGTATGTCAATCTAAAGCCCTTTGGTTGATAAAATAGGATTCTTTGTCTACTTTGTGGCTCTTTACGTTACATCATCCGACTTCCTTCTTTGTTCTCAGAATACTCAGAAAAGCCAAGTGTTTGCTTCCAATAAATTTGTGAGTGTGAGTCCTAATCTTCTACCACGGGCTCATTTTGGACAGAGTAGGCTATGTGCTTGTAGTGGGGTGTGAGGGTCGTGTCTGGGTTACAGCAGTGATCAAGACCTTCACGAGTAAACACAGCTGTCTCTACTGAACTCTTGATAATCCCAAACAGCTGGCCGGGCCGCTTTTGGGTGTCGCTCCCCCTGCACCCTTCGGTCTCTTCACTGTAAATCCACAGAGTTCCTCCCAGAATCATCAAATATCTCCTCGAGTGGTGCAGAGAATATTTAATCCATGTATAATATCTACAGTATAGGACTTCATCTGTGGTTTAAGGGTCAGTGACAAATAAGGGATGGCAAAATGCGCAATCCAGAAATATCTTCAAAAATTGTCTTAAAAGGTACAGTTCAACATAATGTACAGTAGCTCTGAGCAGCTCGCGGCTCTGCTCCGCCGTTCTACAAATAGCTTGCACTGACAAATAAAGGTCTGCCAAAATGTTGAACTAGTCCTTTAAAAACATGCATCAGATGTGTTATGTACATTTTACAGTATATCCATATTGCTTTTAAGTCATTTGAAATTACATTTGAATAATTTTTAACAAAAGTCAGACTAAATGCGCTGAAAATGTCAAATGGTGTAGCCACAAAAGAATTATACATTTAAATATTTGATCCACCTACAGTGGATTTAAGTTTACTAATACAGATTATACTTTCTTCTGAAAACATTAAATTAAAATAGATTCTTTTGCTCTATATTTTCACAAAAGTATATATTTTTATTTCAAATTTGAATTAATTTGGCAATGCTGAGCAGGTCATATCCTAAAAACATCACTTTTTCCTAAATAATGTGACAAATGATGTATGTGTTAAGACACATAGTGTTGCATTGCAAAAGTGAATTACACGTATTCCACATTTAAGATTTATTTTCCTGAATATAGTCAAGATTTTTAAGAGAGAATGCTGGTTACACCACCTGACACTGGGCCGCATCATGTCATTGACCTTTAAATATGCTCTAAATCAAAATTGTTTGCTTTAAATTTTTATAACAATAGAACACAGAATGGTAAAACCTCTACCCCCCCCCACACACCAAAAGAAGATTTGTGTTTCAAGTGATGTCTTTTCTTTAAAGCAGCCTGATCATTATAATTTACTGTCCAGAGGTGTTAACAGTGAAATCAGCGCACGTCTATGAGAGGAACTCATTCCTGTGATCTTTAAAACATCACCATAGGTCTCTGCTCTGCTCTGCACTTGTCTCCTTAAATAATGAAAGGTTTGTAGCTGAAAAAGAACAAGCTAAGACTCTAATGTATAAGTAATGCCGTACGTCTGTAACACCATGAATAATGAAATTTCTCGGCTTTTCTTTTTTTTCCAACTAAGCTTAACTCTGCAGCTTAGGTAGGACATGTGTGGATTAAGTAACGGTCACCGTCGGCGCCACGTGCCACCGCTGCAGCGTGTGTCTTCTAAACTGATATTCACCTGGGTGAAGGAGGAGAACCGGTCTGGTTTAAACTCACTCCTTCAAGATGTGTCTTTATGTTATGCTCTTTGATGTTGGCACCTGGCAGATAAATGATGTAATGTTGTGGCTCAAACTGCCTTTCAGTCAGGAAAACAAGAGAAGCGAATTAAAAATAACACACGATCTGTGTTTTTAGAGGAGGAGGACGGCATGAGTCACAACCAATGAAAGCTCAGCTCTCTGCACCGTGACCGTGAAGGTGGAGGTGTCTTTGTTTGAGAGGACAGTGAAATGCAGCATGATACGCAACAGTTCACTTTATCATTATTGTCTACACGTTGGTGTTCATTGTCACTTTTTATTGAGGTTTTGTGTTTATAATATGATTTGTATTGACATAGTTCATTATAGCAGTTATACCACTTCAATAGTTGTGCTGTAGCTTCTATTATTGTCTGTGGTGTTCACTGTAAAATATGTCTATTTACACATTTTACATAAGCATATATTGGTAGATACAGGTGATGTAATAATATAGTAGTAATACATCCCTATGAAAACTCAGGGCTGCTTTTGACACTGTAGGTCACGGCATAGACCTACAAACTAAAAGCCAATGGCGTGGCTTTAAACTGCACTGGAAAAAAGGCATCTCCAAAAATAAGCAAAAAAAAAATTAATACAAGATATTTTTGCTTGGGCTGGTCCCTCCATGTGATCCAGGAAGAAGCCTGAGATCCCATGGTAGGCTTCACTACTGATCACTCCAAGGTTGAAGACAAAAGGACACAGGACTAGGATAAACCTACCAGAGGAGATCAGACCTGCAGTCAGTTCCGTGCTTTTCTTTTTTTTTAACTCTTTTAGACACATTAAAGCAGAAGTAAGCGATCCGGTGGTTTTGGCTAACTTCTCGTCAGCCGATGGAGTTATCAGTCCCCGCCCTCGTCCGTACGTCACCACATTCACGCGCATCCCTTGGCTGCACACACAGAGAGGACCGCCCCTTTATGCCGTTCTCTCTCCTCATTGGATAAAGGTTGTAGGATTAGGGATGGGTACCGAAATTCTGTACTTTTTTGGTACCGACCGAATTCCCACCAACGTACCGAGTATCGATTCACATAAAGTCAATCGGTACCACATTTCGGTACCTGAACGCACCTTCGTCATGCATCAGCAAGAGTGCAGTCTGCATGAGCCCCGCACACTCGCGCCCGCCCCCCTTCTCTCTCTCTCTCTCTCTCTCTCTCTCTCTCTCTCTGAAATGAGACGTGGAGAAGCGGTAGCACCAGCCCGTCGTTTTAAATCACTACCTGAAAAACAGCCGCCCGTCATTTAACGTGAAGAACGGACTGTTGTGACGATCCGTACCGAAGCGGTCTGGTCCCGAGTCCCGCTTCTCATCACAGCGAGCGGCGCCATTCAAGTCCTCGTCACGTAATGAGAGCACATCTATGATCTAAACGAGGATGAAGTCTCCCACTCTCCTCTCGTCAAAACGTCAAGTCCACATGTTGCTTTTTTTTTTTTTTCATTGAATGAGTATTCCATTATATGAAAATCATTGCCCATCCCTAAAACATAAAACACTCTTAAAGGCTGAGGAGTTGTGATGTTGTTAACTCATTGAGTGCCAACCACGTAATTTCTCGTTTTTCGTTCCCATGCGTTGAGTGCCGAAAACGTAATTTTACGTTTTTTGCTTTTTTTTTAAATTATGAAAATAGACACTTTAATACACATTATATGTAAATTTGGGGACTCTACGACGAGGAGAACTGAAATAGATGACGATCAAAGTCACATGACAGCTCATGATCTGGAAGTTTTTATCATAACTCGGCTTCTGCAAACGAGTTCTGCATGCAGATGCAGCGCAGCTGCTCTGCAGCTGCTCTGCTCTCACCCGCGCTGCGGAAGCTCTCAGCCGACAGTCCGCCCGGTCTTCAGCTGGAGCAACACCGTGTCCTCCCCAAAGTCCTCCCGCGGTAAAATCTGATGGTCTCTGGACCAAAGCAGACCGGCATCACCGACCCGTACCACAGAAGGACCGCGACCACCGGCGGGACCGGTCTTCCCGAGCCGCGGTGGCCGACTGACCCTCACGCTCCGCGGGGAGAAGCTGTGACACGGCACGGTGCGTCTGTGTTATTGTTGTTTAGTGGCGCCCCCCCCCGCCCCCGATGGTGGTTTTGTGAATAGAACAACAACTGTTGTATATATTTATCTTATACGAGCCCTTTGATCCAGAAATGCGAGTGTCAGAAGAGCGACAGACACAAACAGCGCACCTTTCATAAAAGACGCTCTATCTCCTTTTCTAGAAAAAAAGGAGGGATTTTGGTGAAACCCAGCCATGTTTAGCTTGACTTTTCTCAGGAACAGAGGCACGTAGAAACAAACGGTTTGTGGCCACTTGAAGCATTAAGGTAAACCTTTCAATTGAGCCACAGTATGTGTTGGTGGCAATAATATAGAATACACTGTGGCTCTACATAAAAAGTCAAAAATGGTCTAAATTGCCGGTACACTTGACTAAAACTTTGGAAAGGAGCGTGGCACTCAATGAGTTAAGAGGTAAATATTAAAATTTGAGACAATTTGTTTGTTGTTTTTTTTTAATTACCACACACACAAAAAGTACCGAAAACAGGTACCGATTAGTACCGATATCGGTTCCCAGGTACCGAGTATCGATACCGTATCGATTCAAATGCGAAAGGTACTCATTCCTATGTAGGATACAAGGAAAGTTTTCTCCTCGGCTTACAGCAGAGCAGAGTGACTGACAGACCCGTGTTTCAGACCAAACACTCTAAGTGATTGCTGTCGGAAAATAGAACTATTTAAGACTTATATTAACACAAACATTCCGCTTACTTCTGCTTTAATGGAGTTCAGTGAATCCACCTTTGAGCATTCACATCATCAAAGCTCACAGACAACAAAGCGATGGAGAGATTCAGGATAGGAAAATGTCCTTCTTGCTTTGATAGTGAATTTTACAGCTGATGTGTGATGTGTACAGTGACAACATAAATACTGGTGGAGAAACTGTGCTGTATAAACACTCAGAGAAGAGAGGAGCAACAAGAGAAACTGGAGGGAGGTGACTTCAGTTCTGTTTCCAACCAGATGCCGAGCAGCTCAGAGATCACATCACCATGAATGATAGCCGGAGAAAAAACCACTTCACCTTCACCTGCTGGGTTCAGTTTACAACACATGCCAGCCACATGTGGACCTGTAGCCGTTATAATGAAATATGGGTTTTAAATAACTTTTGTGCACCCCACTTGAGCAACAAATGTCACAGAGTCCAGCCAGGTGTCACATCCACTGAAAGGCTCGCTATGTCATTGGACACAAAAATCTCTCACATATACAGGGCGATCCCTCCTGATGGCTCACAGCACATCAACACCGAAAGGTGAGAGAAACATTGGCCAAAAAATACAAAAAGAAAAAGAGCCATTTCAACCCTCAAATACTGCTAATCCCTTTAAAGTCTCCTTTAGGTGAGTTTATTCCACTTTTAATGCTAAACAGCCAAACACTGGACTCCTTGAAGGAATAAACGAGGCTGCAGTAATGATATCTCTCTCCCAGTGTTTGCACTTAGTGAGCCATGAGACACATTGCAATTTTCTTTTGAAAACAGCAGATTTATTTAGGTTTTAACTGCCCAGCTCCAAAGCCTGCTGCCCACATAACTGCCATGACTGTCAGAGAATAAAAGATTCATTTTTTTCCCGCTGACTAGAGGCTGCAATAAGAGAGAAAGAAAACTGTATTTAGCGCTCACTATAGAAGTCAGTAATAATGTGTCACATTTCCTAATCATATGCCTATTTATACTTGAGGGCAGTGGCGTTGTCTCGTTCTGGCTAAAGGAAGCAGGCTTCCCCGGTTTTACACACTGCAATTGTCATTTTAATGAAAACACTGGGAGTCAGTAAATAGTCTGTGTTATAGCTGCCGCCCCTCCTCTTCTCTAATCTCATTTAGATACAACAGCACCCCACTGTGTGGATGTGTGGTGAAGCTGCGGTTGCCGTGGGTAATAAACACCTGATGTCACGTCTCAGAGAAGGCCAGGTTGAAGCTGGCATCTGAATAATTAACGTATCGGATGAATCTACTATCACATTACTGACACACAGAGATTTATCAGCAGTCGTCCTCTGGTCTCACACCAACCAAATCAAAGTTTATAATGAGACATTGGAATCACAGGACTGGTAAGTGTTATAGAGTTTAAGGTAAAGTTACAGTTTCTCTCAGTCGCTTTGGTGCTTTTCTCAGATCAGAATGAAAATTCTCATAACTATTAGTTCAACCTCCACAACATTTAGTCGTTTGTGCACATCATAGTAGCAATTTCTCCTTCCTTTGAACAAAATGCTTTTGGACATGTATCAGTTGTTTTCATACAGTTATCATCTGTTTTATCATTTACTTATGTCATGCCAGTCAAAATGAACTATACTTAAAGCAGATATCAGCTTCACGGCCGTTTCGGCTAATGCTGCGTTCAAGGCAGGCTTTTGAAACCGTAAGTTACAGCTTCAAGTCACAACTACGACTTGGTAGCGTTCCAGGTAACCTGTAGCTCGTGTTTTTACCATCCTGTTGTCTGTGAAAGTTCCCTATAACGGCCACTCGTAACTTCCGACCCGTGAACTCGTACCAGATCGAACTGGTATGACTTCACAGGAAGGAAAAACACAAAGTACGAGTTTCTTTGAACGCACCATGAGTTAGCAGCCCCCGCCCTTGTCAGGCATCAATTGGTCCTCGTGCTACGTCACCACATTCACGCGCATCCCTTGGCTGCACACACAGCCCTTCATGCCGTTCTCTCTCCTCATTGGATAACACTTGTATCCCACAAGGAAAATTTTCTCCTCGGGTTACAGCAGAGCAGAGTGACGGAGAGACTCGTGTTTAGGCTGAAATACTTCATGTAAGTGATTGCTGACGGAAAATAGGACTATTTAGGACTTATATTAACAAAAACATTCCACTGATATCTGCTTTAAATGCTGAATAGTTGTTCCCTATAAAACTAATAGTCTTCTTTTTTTTCACAAAATCAAAGTCATTGCTACAAATCCACAATTACAAACAAATAAACACAATCAACAGTAAAACCAGACCATAAAGAAGGACAAAAAATAAGAAGAAAACAAAACAGCAACATCAACCACAAACACAGTAGCAACAACAACAGCAAACAACAGAAACACAATATAGGTGAAAATTATGTAGGCTATAGAGAAAAGGGGAAAAAATAATGATAGAAAAGGAGTAAAACGGCCCTCCATTATAATCATCTAGTTTTCATTTCATTGCTTGAGTACATACCAATATGTTGAACTAGTTGTCAAAATCTGACAAGCAGATTTTATACAAGTATGTTGTTGTTTGGGATAATGTAGCTTTCATCACTCAGATCTAGACAGTGGTTTGCAGCACATGAAAGGATGCTGGTGGAATATCTCACTCCTTATCCTTACTCCCTATTCCTAGAGTTTTTCTCTGACTGGAGGTGGAAGGTATATATATATATGACTGGCGTCCACATACCCACATGGCCCTGCTAGCAGCCATGGATTACAGAGGGTGGATTCACCACTTGAGGAGACACTGTCCTTGCTGCATTGCAATATATTCGCTGTGATAAATGAATATGTGGCCAGACAGACAATTACAATATGTGCTGCAATATTGTTACAGTTGTGCAAAGCTCTACCTAAAGGGTGTTTGTTATGTTTGTTCAAATACATGACTGTAGTGTATTTTTCCTTTGCAGTTTTCACATGGCTGTACAAGTAGTGTATAGTGCTGTCGTGAGGTAGTGTCACAAAGATGTGACTTTTTTTGCATTAGAAAACACTTAGTCAAATGGCTTTGTCATGTTTTCATTATGACAGTTTATTCTCTATCTTGTTCATAAACAATGGTATCAGGACAATGACAGTTTTAATAACATGAATACTTGCTTTTGAGGGATGAACTATCCATTTTGAGCAAGTGACGCGCTTTTGCAGGTCATCAACTACTGTAGGTTTTGCAGTTTGTACCAATTTGTTTTGAGAAATGCACTAACTGTTGTGCAAATGCTAATAGCGATGTGAGAAACGTACCAAAGGGACTGAGAAAAACTGTGAACAACATGTCAGAATGCAAGTTTGTCTTTGATACATGGTGCTGTTAGCTTGTGATGCGACTCCTGGCTGTTTGTGAATGAATGCATCTTTATTCATTGTGAAATCTATACTATGCATTAAACTGCTGAATAAGATGTGTAGGGTGATGTGTGTCTGAGAGAGAGTAAGAGAAAAATTGTGTGTAGGAAACCTATAAGTGAAGGTTAATAGCCTATATCTGCATTATACAATTGTGTATAAAATCATAAAAGGTGCTCCACCACCAACTTATTCCCTTTGCACGGAGCCGTGGAATAATTCCCCTCTGTTATGCCACCGCCTGATGGAATGCTAATGGCAGAGTAGACGGGGAATGTGTGTAAAATGCTGACGGTGAGCCAGACCTCATCAGCACAGCATCAGCAGCAACCTCACCACAGCTCCTGAGAGAATGTACTGACAGACTATATAGATGGATAGATAGATGGATGGATAGATAGATCAAATATATGATTATATTAAATATTTCCTCATAGCTAATATTAGGGATGGGTACCTTTCACATTTGAACCAGTATGGTACTGTACTCGGTTCCTCCTCAGTACCTGCTTTCGGTACTTTTTTGTGTTTATGTGTAAAATTACTTTTTGTCTGGAAAAAAAAAAAAAAAAAATTCTGAAATTGGAATATTCGTGTCAGAGATACATTCCCACTGTATCCACTTTCGCTGACGTATGTGACCCGAAGGTGCGTTTAGGTACCGAAATGTGCTAGGCTACCGTTTGACTTCAAGTGAATCGATACCTGGTCATTCAGTGGGAATGCGGTTGGTACCAATAAAAGTACCGAATTCGTGCCCATCCCTAGCTAATAGTGTACATGAATTCCCAATTGGGTAACACTTTATTTGAGGCCTATCTCTATAACCCATTATAACCATACTTATAATGAGTTATAATGCAGTTATAGCACTGTATAACTATAAACACTCATAAATGATTATAATGTTTCATAACAATAAGCATAACACATCATATAGCATTATTACTCTTATTATAATACTTGACCTTATAAGCCATTATAAAATGCTCTATAATGTGTTATGCTAAATGTTATAAAGCGTTATGATCATTTATGAGTGTTTATAATGATAGTTGTACACGTTTAGAAGCCAATTATAACACATTATTACTATATTACTTATAATGCATTATCAATGTGGGCATTGTCAGCAAGTTACTAACAATTATAACATATTATAATACCCGACCTTATAAGTCATGATAAAATGCTTTATAGCGTGTTATGCCTATAACCTATAAGTATGGTTATAATGCGTTGTACAGTTAGGTGTCAAATAAAGTGTTACCTATTATTGTTCTTTCATTATAAAGCAGGTTTAGGTTCTATACTAAAAATCAGTGCAGCTTATAATTGTATTCCTGACTGGTTATTGAGTCTTGTTGTTATATTATGATTTCTACATGCACACTGCGTTCAGAAACAAGCTGTCAGAACCTTTTGGTCCTCTATTATCTCCTCATGTTAGACAGACAGGCCACTCTAGCATCCACTCCTCACCTCAACCTCTCTACTGCCTCCCTGCATGTTTACTAAGAGCAGCTTCAGATACCACACATCAGTCTTGTACCATATTCTTCTAAGACTAGAAAGTGAAGTGAACACGCTTTTCACACAACACATGCACACACTTGACTGCGGCTCATACATCATGTTGTTCACTGTAATGGCTCATCGTGTACTATACAATCTTATATGGCTGTAAGAGCCTATTTTACCGACCTGCATGGAGCTACACTGGCTTCAGTCTCTCAGGTACAGTGAGACAGGAAGGGGGCGGCGAGGGGCTTCAGAAACCAGTAATAGGCTAATTCTGGCCTGACTAAAAGCCTGTCCACTGGCAGATGAAGATGCACAGCCAGCCAGTGGAGTGCAGAGTCTGGGCGGGGTGGGCCAAGTGGGAACTCTGGGCACAATGCAATATGCAGAGCACAGACTAAATTATTTAGCCAGGGTTACGTAATGCTCGAGTGCTGCGTCTGCAGTCCCCGAGGTTCCGCCGAATGTCACAGCTGGTCAAGCTCAAAGCCGACGTGTTAAAGATAGAACACGAGAGCTGCTCCTGCAGATGCAGACGGTAAATATGGCAGCATGCGAGGACTCAGGGCCAGCCGCTGCTAGAGCTGTTTAATTAAAAATGACACCTGTGATTCACTGTTTACACTCTTCAGTCTCCTTGATGATTGACAAAAACAAGACATGAATGTGTTGACTGGCCTCTGCTGGGTGTACTGCAAACAGACAATGCATGGTGCACACTATATAAGCTCACATGCAAGGACTTTCCAAATATTAAATGCTGATGTCCTTCTCTTCATGTAAAAACATGTTTTAGAATAACAATAAATGAACCTTGAATGTTGTATAGTGGCAAAAAAAAAAAAGGATGTGAACCCTTTGGAATCTCTTGGTTCTCTGCATTAATTGCTTTGCTTTCCATTGCAGACCTGAAGTTTACCACTCCACAACACTAATGGGAAAATGTTTTGTGGAGTGATGAAACTAAGATTTATTTTTGTATTTTTTTTGTACGTATGGTGTAAAAATGGCGCTGCATAGCAGCATGTAAACATCATCTCAAAGATGTAGTATGGTGGAGGGAGCATCATGGTTTGGGGCTCTGCTGCCTCAGGGCCTGGACAGTTTGCCATCATCGAGGGCAAAATGACTTCCAGAGTTTCTCCAGGCTTCATACAGGATAATGTCAGGGTGTCTCAGTAGAGGTTTGTGTGATGCAGCAGGACAAGGACCCTAAACATTGAAGTAAATCTACTACTATTTAAATAATCTAGAGCTTCAAAAAAAAAAAAAAAAATCCAGCTTTGGGAGCGGCCCGGGCAGAGCCCAGACCTGAATCCAATAGGTATGCTGTGGAATGAGCCATTCACACTAGACATCCTAACAACATGGCTGAGCTGAAGCAGTTCTGTCAGGACCAATGGTCCAGGATTCATCCTGAGTGTTGTGTTCTGATCTGCAGCTACAGGAAACAGTTGGTTGAGGTTGTTTATTAAATTCAAGGGTTCACTTACTTTTTCCACCTGCACTGTGAATATTTAATGTTTATGTTCAATAAAGACATTATATATTATAATTGTTAAAGGTTAAGCACATTGTGTTTGTTTATACTTGTGACTTAGATGTAGATTAAATCATATCAAATGGCCAATTAATGCAGAAAACTAAGAAATTCCAGGTTCATGTACTTTTTCTTGCCACTGTGTGCAAATAGACATGTTAATGTATGTATACAGTGAATGTTGTATGTGCATTATGTAACAATGTATGTTAAACTTAACATTTATAAATGTTAACAAAGTATGGCTGCAGGAAGTTATACCACTTAACGATAAACCTTACATATTTTGTAAATATACTATGTACATGTAATATTGGTGGCAGCACTCTTAATATAGTTTATGTGTTTAATGAATCTCAATATGGCAGCAATCCACCTCTTACAGCATCAATTTGACAGGGATGATTTTAAATAGACATAATACATTCTAATGGAAAAAGTACGGTCTAATAATATGCTTTAACATTTTTCATGGGTTAATTCTGGATTTGATCACTGCTCATAGGGGTGGGCGATATGGCGATATTAGATCGTGAAGGATTAGAGTGTGTAGACGATCTGCCAAAGTGCAGAGATCGTAGGATCGTCTGGGGCACATTCTATAAACTGCAGTTCTATGCTGCAAAGCGCAAACAAAGGACATTTGCCAAGTTTGCTAAAAGAGATAACAACAGTTACTTTAGTTTGTATTTTTATTTGACCCTTTTCAATCAGCTAGTGTTTTGATACACTTAAAATCCTGTTAAAATTACTGTGTTGAATAAAACAAACAGTAATGTCTTCATTAATATTTTACTTTCATGTTTATTGAAAGCTCCCTTTTATGTTGCAAGAGTCCACTTTATCAGAGTGTTGTTGTTTACCTTTTACTATGTTTACGTTGTTTGCACATGTTGGCAAAACTGCAACTATTTAGATTCAAATCTGTTCAGAAAGGTTCTTTGGCCTAAATTGTCTGTTTTTCTTTTTTTCGATTTAAGATCGTGATGAAATCGAAATCGTGACTTCATTTTAAAAAAATCGTGATATGATATTTTTGCCATATCGCCCACCCCTAACTGCTCATGAAGGTAAATGAACAAATACATCAAACAAACGCAGTGACCTTACACTGGTGTTTGCCACCAATGAGTGGCAAACACACCGCTCTCATTCCTAGAACATTACATGGTGGAATATGTGATAAATGTGATGATAAATTTGCAGCTTTGGGTTCCTAGAAATAAAGTGTGCTTTGAGTGTTTTGACTTCAAAGAGGCCCTAACACCAACACTGACCAGAATCTCAATTCCTTCATTAAACTCTTGTGAGTATTTTAGCTTCATTTTTGCAGAGGGATGAGCGACGAGATTCAAAGTTTTATATTCATTATAGGTGCAATCTGTCCTCAGGCGGTAATTTTACAGACCATCATGGCCAGAAAATCATTTCATGTTAGATCAGTTGTACTGGATAGAAAAGATGATCCTGTTCCCAATCCCCATCACAGGGACATTATCCCCCATACACACACACACCTCACACCCCTTTCCCATTTCTTGACAGCTGTCTAATGATAACTGGAATAAAAGGCAGATAGATAGTGTCCATGTTCAGGGAAACATTCAGTTTACTTTCCATGTCCGCACCTGTAGCTGTTTAGAAATGTGCATCATTTTTTCACTCATTTTCCTTCCTTCAAAAGTTGACTCACTGAAGAAGGAAGTGTACCTAGACATCTGAACCAGTATAGTTAACTAAAACTAAAAAGAGAACTAAATAAAAACTACAATGAACAATGCAAAACCTGAATTGCAGATAACTTTAGCTTAGTTTTCCTAGAGATTTTAAAGTTGCAAGAAGAAAACACCACAGCTCAATATGGGACGACTTCCAGTAAGACCCACAGGTAGATGTAACGGGATGAGGACTGATGGGAATGTTTATGGGATGCAACTAAAAGGGACAAATCCCATAAATTTGGAAGTTGATCTTCAGAGGTCTCACAGAGGCTTTCTGCTATACCTGAAAAACTAAGACTAAATAAAAACTAGTCAATTCCTCAAAAATAAAAGCTAAACCACAACTGCTTAATCACTTTTTGAACTAACTCAAACTAAACTGAAATAAAATAAAAAGCTAACTGAAAAACTGAATAAAAATAAAAACTAATGAAAATGTTAAAACGTTAATAACCTTGCTCTGATCATCAGTGATTTTGAAGGTGTTCAGAAGGAGGCCGTTCTTGTTCTTCCACTTACTGAAGACCATTGCTAGATCCCTCCATTTCTCACTCCTATATGTTCCTTGAAGGGGTTGAGTGGATATTCAACCTCAGAAGATGGAGAAGTAGCCTCTCCAGGATCTGTATGATGTGTGCTGTGAGGGCCACTGGTCTGCAGTCATTATCTGAGCTTTAGGTACCAGAAGATATGATGTTCTCCACAGGGATTTCCCTGTTTGTAGACTGAAGCTGAAGATCCTGAAGAGGCTCAGCCAGCTGGGCTGCACCGTCCAACCAAGTCTCCATGAAACACATGAGACTACACTAAATGTGCTCACTGGTTCATAAGTGCCTCCAGTTCATCACACTTGTTAGCCAGGGAATTTAATTGTCACATATGGGAGGAAACACCTCCATCTACTCATCTAGCCCCAGTTCAACATCTGTGATACTTCTTCAGCTCAGCTGGTATGGGATGTTTCTGGTGAAGAAGGAGCTCTACCTTGTGTAAATTATGTTCTGTACCATCAGTCTGAGGCACAATCGATACAAACATTCCTTTGTGCCTGTATCAACCAAGCTTCTCAACAGCAGGAAATGATTGCGATGTCTCTGTATACGAACATAGGCTATGTGTATATGGAAATGAATGTATTCAAAGTTGTGTAGTCAAACTATGGACGTGAGTGAATGGATTAATGTATGCTTGAGGTTATGTGATGCTGATATGAATGTATATTTGTGATTACAGTTAGAGTAGCGGTGTGGATGCATGTGAATGACGTTCACGTCGGCTTGCTGCATGTGCAGGATTGTCCAGTGGTCTGTTTACTCCACCAGTCTTTTAACTTGATGTTCTTTTTGTACTGTATGTGTTTTTTATGTATGCAACATGTTCCCTGTCTCCGCAACAAATTTCTCCCTGGTGGAGACCAATAAACTAACCTAACCTAACCCATATACAGAGGCTATGGCTCTTGCTGCAGCCGGCCACGGTTCGAATCCCGCATCGAGCGGCCCTTTACTGCGTGACATTCCCCCTCTCTCTGCCTCCCCATTTCCTGTCTCGACGGAGGCACTGATGTTGCATTCAGGTGCAGTCAGGCAGACGGCCGTCGGCAAACCAACCGGATGTCATTTTACTCCACGAGAGGTTAAACATAGGTCAGGTAAACAATACAACATCACCATGACAACATATTGTCACGCCTGTATTGTTTTGCCTCGTGCTGGCGGACCACTTGTTTACATAGACGCTTGTTTATCCTGTTACATGCAGCGTCTGTTGTCTGTCTGACGTCTGCCCCATTTCACGTGAATGCAACATCAAGAATACGTTCTGATATGCAACCGCACCGCTAGATGGGGGGAATTCCTACATATTATACCTTAAAAAATAAATAAACATTTTAGAGGGTAAATTGGACGGAAACTGAAATGTGTATTTTAGTGGAGTCTAAAACTAACAGACTATATTTTAGAGTGCAAATCAAGCTGAAAATGAACAAGTCAAACCATCCTCCAATCCCTAGTGAAAACTGAGCTCTTGACTTTAAAGGCAGATCGTCCACTCTCTTGGTTTTGAACCTCCTCCTCCACCGCTGCATGTGTTTCTCACATCCATTCAAACCCCAGAGTCTTCATTATATTTCACTGCCATTCCTGCACCTATCATGTCTGTCCATCGCCAAACGTGGCCCACCACAATCTGCGACGCTGGATCTCCTGGCGTTCTGTGACCGGCAAAATAAGAACGGACGTGTGAGTTAAATTAGAGCACTCTCCCCTCCCCCTCCCCTCCCCCCCTCTGGCCTCTGACCACCAGAGAAATAAACGAGTAACATTCTCTGATTAGATTAGAAGATTAGGAGATGGTGCACAACACCTCCTCTGCAACACAAAGCCTTTAGACTTCATCAATACAGACATTAAATTAATTACCGAACCTCATTTAACAAGCCGTTGTGAATCGTTCTAATTTACTTGTTGAGTTTATGTACAATGTCCGAGGGCGCTCCAGCCAGCGGGGTTACATTTGAAAGGATTGACACAGTTGTGTGCTGCTTCACTGATCTCAGAGGTGTACTGTGCGTGCGGAACGAACAGGGAAATTACCGTCACACTCCTGCTCGGTATATCACATGTAACATTGCCCGTTCGTTTTAATTCCTCTGCCTACGCAACGCGCTAATGATGACACACTCCATTTTTATCAGACCTGCAGATAATTTATGAGGACAAGAATGTGGGCTGCTGCTTTCAACAGATTCCTCTTCTACGTGCTGAGTGCCTACTCCAACCCCATCAAGTTCTTGACTCTGACACTTGTGCATATGCAAAGTCAGAACGAGATGCAGAGGGAAAAAAAACGCCTCTCTATCTACAATCCACAATGGGAATATCAGGAACATAGCTCTTCATCAGTCATTCTCCTTTAGCTGTATATACGTCCTCTGTGCATTGTTCCTCTCTTCTTCATTGTCACCGTCATCTAAAACAATGTCAGCAATAAAAGCGGTGGAAGGATACACAAGCTCCTGTGGGGACTGATGTCACAGAGACCAGTCCCAGTCCCGATCCCGGTCCCTTCCTATAAAGTGCTACAACACAGCATGCTTCAAAGGCGCCTCCCAGCCTGCACCTGGATGCTGCATTGTTCCGTGCAGTCAGCAGTTATGCCTGTAACCTGCACTTCCCCTGTGGCTCTAACAGGAACATTTCCATTAGCTCAAGGTCTTTCATCACTAGGTCACCTCACCGGCTCTCAGAATATACAGTACCGTCACGAGCGGAGCCAAAAGCTTTGCATTAGATGACAACAGAGAAGAATTCAGATGCGAGCGCAAAACTATGCTGAAAAATATGAACTGTGTGAGCCATGTGCAGGGTGAGGAGACACTGACTTCAATGTATTGATTTAACTGCAGCTGTTTTTCAAGTCAACTATCTAAACTATTTCAGCAGAGTTGCCAAAATTATTGATTCCACCTGCAGTAGATGATCCATTTTATTCACTTTTTACATAAAGCTGCAATGATGCACATTCTGTCAAGCTCTGACCTGTTACACTGACTTATTAGTTAACGTGAAGTGACTGACATATAACTTAGTTTTACATTAGTCAGACGTAACCAAGTGACAGCAGTTTGTGCACACGTGTTCTTGCAAATTAATAATTCTATATGAGGTAATGTGCATTCATTAAAAATCAGTTTTTTTTTGTCAGGGACAGAGAAATGAAAAGAAGCCTCTCACAGGTCATGTGACAAGAATGAACCATCATCTCTGTTTCAGGACAATATCTGATTAAAAGGATTTGGTTGCACTTTCTACACGTTTGAGACTCTACATCTGAACTGGTTCTTTAAAGTGTAAGTTCAAAATGTGATTCTAGCCATTTCAATATTGTACTGTCCTATCCAATACCTGATCAGCTGAACAACTGATCTGTGTGCGTGACCATGTGAGGAACCCATCAACTGAATCAAATTGCTGTCTCACTAGTTCATTAATATGATTGATGGGTTGGTTTGTGTTAGACTATGTTTGACTGTTAGCTAACTCTAGCCAAACTTTTGTTGTAGCTTCAAAGTCAAAGTCAAAGTCGGCTTGATTGTCGATTTCTGTCATGAACAAGACAAACAGACGATCAAAATTGAGTTTCTCTCCGACCCCAAGGTGCAAACAACAAAAACCAAACAAAAGAGTATGAAAAGAATAAAAAAAACAACTTAGCACTATACAGTTATTTCACTTTTTACCACCTCCCTCTGGACTGGAGGAGGTGGTGTTTCCAGATTACTTAGCACACAGCCTTGAAAAAGACCACATTTTGGATCGTACCAAAAGAAGAGGATATGTACAGTAAGGGATAATGCCCTTCCAGGTGTCCAATTATCAGGAGTTAAATGGACGTTGCGGAAGCAACCGTCCTCCGCTTTGCATTGGACAGTTGCTTCCGCAAAGTACATTTATTTCTGATAATCAGACACCTTGAAGGACATTATCCTGCTTATACCATGGTCACATACCAAAGAAATACATATTTAATCAATTATTTATACTTTAATGGTTTTTCACAAGGAGCGGCTGAGCGGACTATTTAATATCTCTCGTCTGCAGGCGATAAAAAGGAAACCCGAAGCATAGAACCGCAGTGACTCTAATAATTGATCAGTGAGGGAAAGTGAGATGAAAACTTAATGTTACGTGATACAAAGTATTATTTCAGAAGGCCAGTGCACTTCCTACCCCTTGTGTGTTACAGACTCCAATGGTTATGATGCGCTGAATTCAACTTGTTACAGAGTCTCTTTTTCCATAGTTACCAACTAAAGTTACCAGCTAAAGAACTGTCATCTGGCAATGTGAAGGGAACATCTTCCTGGGTGTCCATTATCACTTTTTTAACAGATTCATCCAGACCATGGTATAAGTGTGAATAAAGTGTCCTAACTGTCAGTGACCTTTGCTATGACGACCACTAACATCCCAAACAGTGTGGACACAATGTAAGGAACCAGGCAGTGATATACATAAAATGAGTCGGATGGATTCAACAACTCTCTCTCTCGCTATCTTCCGTCATTTGTAGCCATCCCTCCCTTTTATCTCCTCGAGTGGCAGAGTGGTGCTTTTAGTTTCTAAACACTATATTCTACTGAGAGAGACGCCTATTGAAAGATGGACCTGTGTTATTGTAGCTCCGTCTCCTCTGATCCACATCTGGATGGTGACATCCACAGCTGATTTGCATTGCAAAGCGCGTGTCACCGACATGGTCCAACTCATTGGGAGTGTTAATCACACGCTCATTAAAAAAAACAAACATGTGCAGAAGGAATTAAGTCACACGCCTTTTTCATCATCACTAATTTAAGACCCATGTTATTTTGTTGGTCTATATTACAATGGTTCCAACTGGAAGACTATAAACACACCAAGCACTGCAGCTTAATGCTGTAATCCTCTCTTCCATGGCTAAAGCCAACGACTTAAAACTAAACTCTTCAATATTTCTGAAGTAACATTCAGGTGTCAACATGTAATGTGAAATGACTCGGTCATAGTTGTGATGCCAGGATGATTATCATGAGACTCTTTGGACCATTCCGGAGTCTTTCAGCTCCTTGTATTGGTTCGATGGCCAACAGATTTACTGTTGTGGTTCACTGCACTGCAACAGGCTCACACACGAAGTTAGCAACTAGCTGCTGAACACAGATAAGCATGTTGTCCCAACTCCACATGAATGCTAATGTAGCTCTGTGTCTGATGGATGTGCACATTTGGCTGCTTGCTAACACATTAGCATGATCACACTTAATAAGGTGATAATATGATCATGTAGGTAAATTATTTGTTAAGCTAAAAGTATAATGGACTTTAATGGAGAGATCTGAGGGACACGGTTAATATCACTCAAACAGGAGCAAACAGTGTATTTCTTTAGCACTGTTTTCATTCTTGGATTAAAGGGGAACTATTTAAGTACGGTCACTTTTCTGCTATTTTGCTAAGCCTCCTTCCAGCCATGTGCATTTGTTTACAACAAACTGGTCAAGAAAGCAATTAACAGAGCAGTTAATAATGTTATATCACATACAATGTCAGGGTGTGTATATTTCTGTATTATCTGTCATAAACAAGAGATTATGAGAAAAGAGCTGGGACACCAGCAAGGTTGGTTTTCAGCCAAGAGACGCTAGGTGGAAGGCAGAGAGCCTCCATTCTCCCTGGAACTAGTTACAAGTCATTTATTTCACCATCACAATTACTCTGAAGCTGTTTGGTTAAGGTAAAAATGTAGCAGAGTTAAGGTGAAAATCCTGCATAGTTCCTCTTTAAATGTCCAGTGTGTAATAATTGATAAGGTTTATTGGCAAAATCTGAATATACTACCCATGAATATGTGTATAATTGCTAAAAAATCAAATTTGTTCGGTTTACGTAGCCTTATAATTATGTTTGTGTTTCGCGTTCATAAATAAACCAACGAAGAAGAAGGCGGAAGGAAAGAAGGAGTACTGTAGGAAACAGCAGACATATTGTAAAATGGTTTAAATCTTCACCCGTCACCACCGCTCTCTCCACATTCAATGTATGAATGTTTTGTACCTTATTTCCATTGTCTCTATTTGTTACTGATCACTTTTTTCTCTATCTCCTCATTTTTGCTCATTTTGCCCATATAAGGTTGATTATGTATGCACTTTATCTCCTTTTTTTTTCTCTATGTTTATTTGTTAGCCATAGAAATTTGTTTTGTTGTAATTAGTGACAGGGGTGGAACTTATGTATAAGCCAATCGGCTTCCTTCCCTCCTTGCACCATCGAATATAAATGTGTGCTAAATAAATAAACCTAAACCTAAACCTAAAACCTCATCGCTCCATGCTTCCTGAAATACTCTCAGTCGTCCCAGTCATGGTAAACAAGTTTTTTTGTCCTCTGTGGCCAGCGAGCTATCTAGAATCTGAATACCGGTACTAGGTTTTCTCCCCATTTTACCCACTGGACCTTTAATACACATTTAGTGCCAGTATTTTGGGTGCATGAAGAATCACTTCTTCCTAAGCAGTAAGACACTACAGGCTTTCTTGGAAGGATCAGTTCATTGTTTGGTCTTTTGTTCTGTATGTGCTTTAAGTGAGACGATGATGTCAGAGGATTTGAGGAGGATGGAGAGCGAGGTATCATTGTCTGAAGGAGTCTATATTTAAAACACACCATGTTTAATTCATCATCAACCACCATCCTTTCACGCCGGCCCGGCATCTGAGAGGGAACATCAAATGTACTGAGGACCTCATGCAGTGAAATGTCACAGGGTTGTGCAGGTTACACATGGAATATGAATGTCACTCCATAATGCAGTGGCCCTTGTGACCCAATGGGACAGCAGTGTGCAATATGGATCTCTCTATTTATACATATATACATTTTTTCCCCCCTACTATTTATCTTTTCCTCTCTCTCGTGCAAACTGTAATATTTTTCTTCTTTTTGTGTGTGATTCTCTTATCAGATTATTTATTTACTTAGTTTTTATTATTATTATTATTATTATTATTATTATTATTATTATTATTATTATTATTATTATTATTATTATTATTATTATTATTATTATTATTTTATTTATTTATTTATTTTTCCCATTTGTAAGCTTAGATATCATAAATTGACTATTATTCTGATATCTGGCCGTTGTCTGTGTTTGCGTGTGTGTGTATGTTTTATTTCTTTACCTGACACTGTATCTTTTTGCGGAAGGACCCCCTCGAAAGGACCCCCTCGAAAATGAGATGATTCATCTCAAGGGGCTATCCTGAATAAATAAATTCAAATTCAAATTCATATATACGACTGCTACCACAGATCCATACTCAGTGGTGCTGCGTCCTGTCCAAGGACACGTTTTAGAAAATGATTTACTTTACAAAGTTCAAATCAAGTCCCTGACATCGGCCCTGCTTTCCCTCCCTGCAGATGAAGACCTTCGCTGCAGCTGTTGCAGCACAAATCACTTCTTCACATCTATGTGCTTTTACTGTAATCATTCTGCTTCTGCCTGCTGAAATTCATGTGGCAGAGGAATGTAAAGATGTCAAGATGCTCCGTGCACCGAGACGACTTCTTTCCTGGAAGTCCTGTGCATGTATTTAATGTGTGAACAGCTCGTGGCCTCTTGCCAGTTGGTTGAATGGGTGCTGTGCTCTGATTCTTGTCGGGAAGAGAGCCAATCACATTTCACTTGTAAAATTAAGGGGTTTTATTTTCATTTCAAAGGAATCTTCGCTCACAGTCACGGTTAAGTTTTGAGGTTTAGCGGAGCACGCAGCCTGGTAGTTCAAGTACAGATAGTCAAGTCTAAGAGCTGTTGTCATAGTAATGATGGCCGTTCATGAGTATTCCAGCCATAGGTTGTCAGGCTGTTCTACTTGTGAAGATAACCCAAAATGTAAAAGGCCTGCAATGAAGAAAATATAAGGCTAATATCTTTTGTATAGTTTTATTTATGAAGAAACTCAGAATTCCTTTGCTGCTGTTTTACTCTAACTATCAGCACCAACATAAAAATGAGTTCCAACTGTGAGAAATTTATTTACAAGCGTGATCATTGGTGGATGGAGGCTTCAGACGCACGTATGTGTAGATCAGTGTTTGGGAAATTATAATTAAGGGGCTGTGAACGCGATTTTATAACTTTATGATTACATGGTTCGGCTGACGGTGGGTTGTGAGGTCGTGGTGGTAAAAAAAAAAAAAAACTGTGGAGATCACCTGAACAGGTATCACACCAGAGCGGCTCCTCAGTCGGAGCAGGAGATCTTCTACCTGGAGGAGGTTTGTGTGTAGGCTACTGCTCCAGCGGGGCTGTTTCTGTTCAAACAGCTGATTAATGAGCATCAGTCCTATCTGTCTGAGTGACAGCAGGGACGGCCAATCACACTTTAGCAAGAAACGACAGAGCCAATCGATGAGCTTGTGGGCGGTCTAAAGGGAAACAGGCTTCAGCTTGAGCGGCTGTTTTCCGCTTGGTCCTAGTGCTTGACCCGTTTCTGTTTAATATAGTCTAACATCGTTTTTGGACGGTAAAACTGCAGGGGACCAAGCCAAATTACGTCCGTGGGTTGCCAAGCAAACTCATAGCTGAGTTCTAGAAACATGGCAACATCGTAATAACAAAGTCTGAATTTGATTGGATGACTGCAATTTAGCCGTATGACCTTTGAAGGTGAAGCGTAAGGACCTGGCCTTGAAAGATCACCCAGCTCTGGTTTACACTGGTTTATCAGCCACATCATTTCCCCCTTTTGCCATCTACTGTAACCTAAACAGAGGTTGTATTTCAAATCTGCCTCAAAACCTCATGTTTCTCTCAGTATTTGATATTTCAGTAAAACCCTGACATTCCAAAATGTAAGAAGGTCCCAGGTTATACACACAACACAAACATTAACAATAACCTTATAGTCATCATTTAACATGATACAGTAAGACAACATGGAAAAA
This sequence comes from Trachurus trachurus, assembly GCF_905171665.1. NCBI lineage: Eukaryota > Metazoa > Chordata > Actinopteri > Carangiformes > Carangidae > Trachurus > Trachurus trachurus. Next base: position 2,773,818 of record NC_139899.1, read on the forward strand.
GCTCTGAATGCCAAATACCATGACATAATACATCTATTTATACACCATACTTTATTATAATAGAATAGGAGCTGGAAATAATAATTAGTTTTAATGATCTATTGATATTTGTTTTGTTTTGTTTAGCTTGTAACATGTCAGTGATACATTAATATATATATGATTATAAATCACTGACACATTACAGTTAAGTAAGCAGTCATCTACTGCTATAAATAGTGCACAAGATCAAATGCTTCATACACACCATACAATTTATACTACATAATATACTACAGTATTACTACAACAAGTAATATATCATTGAATACAATATGTCATATTATATCATATTATTCACATATATTCTCTTTTTAACTCTGCCCACCCCACCCACCCCCCAAGGACAAGGACAAAAAACTAAACCTTTTTCAATTTTTTTTTTTTGTTCTCAACACATCTACTCAGGAGATGCAGTCAAATTATTTATAAATCTGCCTTATGCCTGGGATGGATTGGAAAACAGTTTGTGTGTGTGTGTGTGTGTGTGTGTGTGTGTGTGTGTGTGTGTGTGTGTGTGTGTGTGTGTATTTTTAAGACAGATTTATTCATGTAACTGTAATTTATTCTCTTCCAAATCATTTGGCATTTGGATGCAAACTGTGTTTTACTTTAATTTGTGATGCACCCACAATTTTAAAGCCTCCTTTCTACTTTTTGGATGGAAATAAGAGAGCAAAAAGGAAAAAGAGAAACCCAATATACTACTTTCCAGACGCAATCAGAATCCTCTGAATAGCTTTCAACTGGCCTGAACGGACCTAACAGGCAGCAGACCTGGAGGCAAGAAGCTGTTTCCCAGACAGAGAAAGGGAAACTGCTTTTTTGGAGAATCTCTGACCATTTCACCTCAAGATGATTCATTTCTGTTAATGGTTTTGATGGTATTCTAATAAACACAAACTGGGAGATATCCGGTCATCAAGTGTTTCAAACGCCTGGGTGTGAAATCCTCTTTCGTCATATTAAACAAAGTGGTGACAGCCACAGAGCTGAGTTGTGTCAGTGTGAATGGGCTGTGACTGCTGGTTTTAACCCACAGCAGACCTGCTGCTGAGATCTGTCAGCTATCCACCTCCATCCAATACATCACTGTCTTCCCTCCACAGCCGGACCTGAACCAATCAATACGCTGCCTCGTTAGAGTCCCACTGAATGGCCTTTAACTATTAGACTGTGTTATCATTAAAGCTGGCGCACTCACAGATGATATCCTCCTATTACACTTCTGTTCAGGCAGAAATAAACGTATAGTTTGTTTCATTGTAGGGTGAACACATTAGGCGTATTGTTAGGCAGACTGCCATACCACTGTCTGGACCATGGCGATGGACGTGAACCATCATCTGCATCCCATACCTTATGTCAGTAGGCCTATTAAGCCTTGGTAGGCATGGTTACAATAATAGACACAAAGACTGGCAAAGAGTGTCAGACCTACCTCCAATGCCATAGTTGTGATGGTCATTGTCATGGTCACAATAATCACTATCTGGTAAATATTTTCTAACTAACATTAATAACGTAATGTTATCAGTCTCACTTGGGAATCGAGCTCCACCCACTCACACCGTGTCATGTTCATCCATCCAACACAACCTCCTCCTGACATCCACTACAACACCACACCTCTCCCTCCGCTCCTGCCATACTCACTCCTACCACTAGAGGTCACCTGGCAACAAAACCTAACTATGAGTTTTAAAGGAGACATATTATGCTCCTTTTCCACAAATTAAAATAGTTCCCAGGTGTCTTAAAGACATGTCTGTGACATGCTTTGGTCAAAATACCCCAAGGATCAAACATCACAGCTCTTTTCATCCTCTCTAAACAGCCCTGTTCAGAACGGCTGGTTTCAGTGCCTGTCCCTTTAAATGCAAATCAGCCACTACTTGCCCCGCCCCTTCTACCAGTCCCAGGTAGGGGTAAATTCGAAAACTAGTTACATTACTCAACCTAGGTAGTCTGCACATTAGGGCTGACCCAAAAAAAATCGAAGCTTCGTTCGTTGCCATGGTAAACGATCATGAAGTCCGTGATCGATTGTTTTTTTTTCTTCCTTTTTTCCTTTTTGACACCGGTTCTCATCGGCGATTGTTACATTAAAATGAGTAGGCTACTTGGCATCCTGGAATCTGCCTGATTTTGGAGATATGCAATGTTTGTTTGCCATAACTTTCATTATTTCTGCTATGACCCCCCCACCGTCAGACATTACGATCGCGCACCCCCGGCCGTCGAAGCTTCGATTTTGATCGATTTTATGTCAGCGAAGCTTCGATTGTCAAAATATGATAATCGGGTCAGCCCTACTGCACATTACAGATTATTTTGTCAATTCTCACATTTTGGGGGCCAGAAGGCAAGACAAACACCCAAATATGTGAAAGAGCCTTCAAAAAGTGATATTTCCATAATATGTTCCCTTTAATGACCTGTTGCCGAGACGACCTATGGGATTATTCTTTTACAAGGAGAGTCTTATTTGTAAATCATGTCACAACCACTCAGACTCTTTGCCTATTTCTTATGTGTATTAGTATTAATTTGGACAATTTGGTGTAATTTATTCTTAAGATCCTGTATGTAAGGATTCTATTTTGAAACATCAGTGTCTACCCAGCCCTGACTACTTGTTGTTTCCCTGCCTGCAGCACGTCTCTCATCCTGAGGACAAACTGTACCTCCAGTGTCTTGGTGATAGTGGTTCTTGGGAGTAGAGCCTCTAAAATGACATATAACAGTCTTTAATGACATGATCTGTACAAGTCATCTGGAAACTAGACCATGTGATAGAAAACTGTCCGAGGGTCCATTCATATGTAGACCAGAGTTTGGCCTCATTTACATTTTAACAATTCAGATTCTGCATTTCGATTCTCAATTACGATTCGGGGTTTGAAAAGTTAGTAATTCTGGAGGTAAGACTATCAAAACTGTTAGAACCGGTTCTGATTCTTTATGGCTGACTCTCTGCAGACGTCTGGTAGAAGTGCAGCCTCTCTGGTTTGTCATCTTGGTCCAACAGGAAACAGAAAACAATCCTCTCCAGATTGCCGGGCTCTTGCATTCTCAGTGTTAAGATTCATGTCATGAATTGACACTGATGGTATCATCTTCTCTGCACTGGACATCAATGGATGCAAACAGTTTTTTCAGCTGTCAAACACTTGCCCCATCTCTACTGCTCACACACACACACACACACACACTCAACACACACTGAAGCCAAGAGGAGCTCTTTCCACAGACTGTGACAGACATTTTGTTCCTTCACTTGATTGCTACAGTGTTTTACCCTCCCTGCCCTCCTTCCCTTTTTTTCCCCCTCTCTACACATCAGGCACTGTGACATGACGGCTTCCTGACAGCCCATATTTTCTAAATGCTGGGGGCATCGTTAGGATTTTCTATTTCGGTATAAGCTGTTTGCTCTGTTTGTTCTTCATGTTGGGTTATTATACAAAACAATGAAGCACCCACAGACTGGAAAATGATATTGAGAAATAATAGCAGTTACGATAACAGCGCCGAATCACCGGACTTGTGATGCACTAATGGCCGGGCTCGTGTCTGACTTCGCCATTGTCTCCGTTAAAATATCGCACACGGGGAGAGAGGGGCCACGGGGAGAACAGTGGAGGATTCAATCTCTCCCTTTTGATCAGTGCTTCCTCACAGCTCGCACCAGTGATAATGGCCATGTCAGGAGCTACAAAAATAGGCCGGGCTAACTGGAGCTTAATGGAGGAAGGAGAGGAGTGGGAGACTCAAACAGCTTAGCAGTGGGCTCAGCGGAGAGCTGGGTGGCACTGGAGTTCACACAAATGAGGAACCGGAATATTTTGTCTGTTGCAGGAGGAACACAGGTAGATTCTGTCTGTGCATACGGAGCGGTTTTAAACACATAAAGATGCCCATATGTTTCAGGGCCAGGCTCCATATTAATGGTGCGTTTGGTATCAAAGGTTCAGTCCACAGAGAAACACACATACAGACTTATAGAGTCTTATAATGAGCTGTCACTACCTGGACCCAGCACCTCACCCTGGAGGATTTGGTTTCTCTCTCTGTTTACTTTTCTGCTGTTAGATCAGCTGTTGCATCAGTTAGTCAGCCAATCAGGAGGGAGGGTCTCAGTCTCTCTTCTGATTGGCTGACTGATCTGTGGTTACTATAAAGAAGCCTGATAGAGAGATACTATATATATATATATATATATATATATATATATATATATATATAGATACTATATTGTTTTTGCTCCTTAAAGGGATAGTTCAACATTTCGGCATTTTGGTCGGTGCAACCTATTTTTAGAACGGCCGAGTCGAGCGGTGAGCTGCTCAGTGCTAAGCTACGGAGGCTCATGAGATTTCTTGGTTTCCCTCATCAAACTCATCAAACACACAATCCAACAACTCCAAAACGCTCTGGTGGACAAGTTGTGACCTGCACATTCACCACACTATGAGATAATAACAGAATGTTACCAGACGGAGCTGTTTTAGAGGTAAATTCATGCAAAACCGCTGATGCGCGTTGCCTCCAGGGACAGTTTTTAAGCAAGCAGCCTCTTTACCTCGAAAACAACTCTGTAACGTTGCGTTATTATGGTCACAACTTGTCCACCAGAGCGTTTTGGAGTTGTTGGATTGTGTATTTGATGAGTTTGATGAGGGAAACCAAGAAATCCCATGAGCATCCGTAGCGTAGACCTGACCAGCTCGCCGCTCTGCTCCACCATTCTAAAAATAGCTTGCACCGACAAATAAATGTAACAAACCTACTGCTATGGCTATAGGGATTATGGCAATGGGCCAATTTGCCAAAATGTTGAACTATCCCTTTAAACCACAAATTATCTGTATCTCATTATGAATCAACACATCCATAAAAGGAAAAGTGTCAAATATGAGACGTTTAAGGAGCTGCCAGTTAGTAGCATTAACAACCTTCATGCTCCAACAGAGGCGTGTGTATGTACAACACACATTTGCATGTCAGCAGAGACAAATACACAAACACACAGTCATCCCTGCACTTATGCTTCAGCAGCAGTTCCCAGCACAGTTTGGGGAGTCTAATGTTAATTAATCAGAGTCACTGAAGCGTGCGATTCCTAATTAACCCCTGAGAATGACGCTGCAAGAGCTTACAAGTGGAAAAACAGCCTAAAAAGAATCCAATTTACTTTTTCATGACCATTTTTCTGTGCCACCGATCCATATGCTGTAAACCACTTTGCAGAGCGTCGGTGGCTGTCGCCGGCACGGCTGATCTCTTCCTCCTCTCGCCACCTCGCTGAGTAGCGGGATAATACAGATTAATAGGCGTGATCTTATAGCTAATTGGGGAAAATGAAAGAAAATCAAGGTGAGCCGACAGCTCGACGCGAGGAGAGCCGCTGAGATGAGCAGCAGTCATCCAGAGGAGGAAAAACAAATCTGTTGGCACGCAAAACGCCTCGTTGAAAATCAGACCATGATTTGGCATTGACATGCAATTATTGTACGCCTTTGCACTAATGAAGCAAATGTGCACGCTATCTTTTTTTCCCCACACACCCATGAAATATGCCCACTAGCATGCGACTCCAGATTAAGTGTGTCCTAGTAACCGTACCCCGCCCGGCTTCCACTTGGGTGACGGCCCGTTCGTCGGCAGTCGAGCCAACAGCATCACGCCGCGTGCCAAATTCTTGATTTAGAATAAAAGGTGTGGAAGAAAAAACAACGATCCACCAAACGCTGCCCCACGGTGAGGGTAATGAGATATGTCAGTGCCAAGGTAAGTGGCTCGCCAGCGGAGAACGCCGATGGCAAAGATCATCTTGACGTTATCTGTTGCATCTCCTGCGAGTGTAAAAAAAAAAAAACTAAAAGAAAAAACAATGCTTCTCATTTCCTGTGCTGCAGCAGACCTGCACAGTTCAAGGACATCACTTCCACTTTGTCCAACAGTGATAGTTATATGAATACCGTGTCTGAAATCACATACTTTCACACTCGCACTTAGTGTTTTGAGTGCATAAGTGCTTTCACGCTGACAAGTGAACGGCATAATGCAGCACTGCGAGGACGTAGTGGAGTGTCAGATGATAGACACTTGTCACACTCAGCAGCTGCCATCTTGGCCACGCGGCGGAGGGAGAAGGAAAATGGCAGAAAGAGAGGGAGGAAAGGAGGAAGAAGGGTTCAACAAGAGTGGTGGTCACATGGTGCTGTAATGATCACTTTCCAGTCAAGTGAGCAAAGTTGCCGGCACAAATGTGGTCCTAAATTCTGATTGTTATTTCTGGTGAATGTGCTGTTCTGGTCATGTCTGTTATTTCAGTTTTTTAAAAACGCAACAAAAACTTTGCTTTTTTCTGTAATATTGTATTATTACATAATGGAATTTACAGTTTGAAATGCAAATAGGTAAATAGTTTTCTATTAATGAAACTAGCTCTTAAAGGTATAATTCAACATTTTGGCCCATTGCCATAATCCCTATAGTTTTAGGAGTAGGTTTGTTACTTTTATTTGTCGGTGCAAGCCATTTTAGAACGGCGGAGCAGAGCCATGAGCTGCTCAGAGCTACACTACGGAGACTAATGGGATTTCTTGGTTTCCCTCATCAAACTCATCTAATACACAATCCAACAACTCTAAAACGCTCTGATGGACAAGTTGTGACCTGCACATTCACCAAGCTGAGATAATAACAGAACGTTACAAGACAGAGTTGTTTCGAGGTAAATTCATACAAAACCGCTGATGCGCATTCCTGTCGGGGGCAGTTTTTCAGCAAGCAGTCTCTGTATTTGCCTCAAAAACAACTCCCAACACCAATAGCGTGGTGAATGTGCAGGTCACAACTTGTCCACCAGAGCGTTTTGGAGTTGTTGCATTGTATATTTGATGAGTTTGATGAGGGAAACCAAGAAATCCCATGAGCCTCCGTAGCATAACTCTGAGCAGCTCACGGCTCTGCGCCGCCGTTCTAAAAATAGCTTGCACCGACAAATAATGGTAACGAACCTACTCCTCAAACTATAGGGATTATGGCAATGGGCCAATTTGCCAAAATGTTGAACTATCCATTTAATACTGTTTTTTTTATTATGTTGGATATGTTCTGTTTGCCACTAATATCATCATGTCAGCTCATCACATATGTTCTTAAAAGCCCAGACTGTGTGAAAAACACAGGAGGGCAGGAAATAAGAGAGGGATTTGTAAAAGATGTTTACTTTGACAGGGATTAACAGAATTTGTAGAGGACCTGCACAAAAGGATCAAAAAGCAGACATGTGCTCAGACATGACAGTGAAGGCTAGTAGGGATGCTACACTACATAAATCAAGTCAAACAGAGGAGGCGTTGGCTGCACACTGAGCTCTTCTATAGGATGAAGCAGCATTAGTCAGCTTATGCCAGTAATTAGACCAAAGTGTGAAAAGCATTTGTCATTGTCAGAGACGCACACGGAGCTGTGTCACCTCCCCGCACTCCTTTCACATGTCCTCGGTAACAGTCAGGTTTAGTCGTAATGTCATGTCACCTGTTTGCGATAGAGCTTGTGAAGCACACGCACATCTCAGGAGGCCCATGACTCATGTTGACATGTGTGCAGATGTGTGCTGAATCATTGTGTGGCTCAGATTATCCTACATCCATAACACGTGTCAAACAGCACTCGCTGGGAGAGAAGCTACAGAACCGTTCACTATGGAAACCAACAGGTGAGCCTGGTTAGTGCACATGTACAAGACAAACACAAACACACAAGTGGGAATATGTCAATAAAGTGAAGCTGATTGTGGTGAATGAGAAGAACTGTGAGTACCAACCTGGTGAAGCTGAGGGATGATGTGTTCAAGGTGAAGAGCAATAACTGGTAAAGATGAAAACTGACTGTTAGCTGAGCAGTGAGGAGGATGAGTGGTGGAGAAGCAGACAGAGGTGAACAAAGCATGGATGTAGCTTTTGTTTATTTGATGTCCTACTTCAGAGCAGGTCTGTCACAATTATTACAAATTTGCCTGATCGCAAGCATTTTGCATAATCCTTAACATGGTTTCTATTCATCTGTATAAAAACAGCTGGATGAAATGTCATGTTGTTTTCCACTCTTTGAGGTGTGACTGGTGCTCTTTTGAAGACATCGTCACTTTGCGCCCACGTCTTCTTCTATGGTCGAATGACACATGAGTGCAGCACCACAAACTCCATCCATCCATCCATCCATCCATCCATCCATCCATCCATCCATCTGACCCCTTCTTTCTTTCTTTCTTTCTTTCTTTCTTTCTTCTTTCTTTCTTTCTTTCTTTCTTTCTTTCTTTCTTTCTTTCTTTCTTTCTTTCTTTCTTTCTTTCTTTCTTTCTTTCTTTCTTTCCATCTACCCTGTTTCTCTGTCTTTTTCTTACAACAATATACTTTTGGTGAAAAGATGTGAACTCGTTGGCTACATCACATTCATTGCAAAAACTGGAGCAGTAACATGAATAGCTGCTAGCTACAGAAATATAATTAAGAGGAAACAGAGCCAAGAAACAGACAGTGAATCTCTTCCATATGGCCTCCATATTGACATGGGGTCAGAGGTGAGCTGGAAGCATTTGAGATTTTCAAGTGGACCATGAGTTAGAAAAGATTGGTCTAATTCAAAAGTCGTGTTATTGGAAGCTGCAGTCTGTATAAGAATGAACTTGTTCAAACTAGAGACAATGGTGGAAATATTCAGTACGTGTGTTGGGTATATCACTAAATCATTCAATATTCTCAACTAAATTCAAAAAATAATGTGCTCAGTGAATATTAACATGTTTCCTGTATGGTGCTGCAGTATACGTATAGAAGATATGTTTGTGATAACAGCTTAGGCTATAAGATAATATGATAATTTTAGTCATTAATCACTTTGCTGAAAAAACATCAACTGCTTCATTTAAAGTCGAGTCTGTATGCGATGCACATCCTGCTACTGTCTCCCTGTGGGAAACAGATAGTAACAGTGATAACACTCGACGAGGACTCGCACACATTCTCTCCTCAGGTGAGCAGACCTGACTTGTGTGTTAAACAAACAGCATTAGCATGCTGTGTTCATGCTGCAGCGGTTATGAGCGATGGTGTATTAGTTGTGGTTGTTATATTCAAACCATTAGTGTGAAAACCCTGCTCCTTGCCTCACGATAAACTGTACCAGACACTACACATGCATCTGCCAGATGGATTTAATTAATGCAGCAGCACCTCTACCTGTGTAAACGGGCAGAGCATCGGTCCTGACGCAACTGGGTCAATACAGGATTTAATCAGTATCATCATCACTGATACAGTACGTCGATGGCATTCATACAGAAATACAATATTATGTTAACAGGCTGGTTAAAACCGCTTTAATCAATTCCTGCTGCAGCAGCTACAAGTGATTAAACTGATCGTATAGTGTGTGGGTTTCACAGTGCAAAAGAGTGCAAATGATCTATTATTGACAATACAGAGTCAGTGGGGGTCTCTGATCGATTACATTCAGGGTCCCATAAAGGCTCGGCCCTCATAGCCAATATAAGGCTGCGTCCCAATACTCGCACTTCCCCTCAAAATCAGCCTAAGCCCTTGGTTTTGTGTGTTCCGGCGAAAGTGTAGGGTGTCCCAAACGTCAAGACACGTAAGGGAAGTGCTGTTCAGCCCTTAAAATCCACTTAATTTGAAAGGCCATGTGATGCACACTACGAATTGAGGGGAAGAAAATCGAGTGCTGCACACAGGAGTCCTGGAAACCACTGAGCCATACGCAGCCAGCCAAGTTAAAGGGATAGTTCACCCAAAATTGAAATTTGTAGCGGAAGCTCTTCCCGGTTCGTCAAATTTGACGAACCGGGAAGAGGAGCTTCCGCTACAAAACAAGCTTGAAAAATAGACTTATTTAATTTTTTTCGGGACAATTTCGCATTTCGGGGCTTCAATACAAGACGGACATTACATACGAGCAGCATGGAGGTATTTGGATGTTTTTTGGTGTGTCTTTTTGTTACGAAGACAGTTGGTATCCATTTGCAACCGTTATATGGACATGCACTGCTACGTCGAGACCCCCTGTAACTCAGAGAAGTCACGGAGGACTCTGAAACTTCTCCCAGCCCTTAGTCCACATGAGGGTGAGTAGATAATGAGTGAAATTTCAATTTTGGGTGAACTATCCCTTTAAGTTGGTAAATATTATACAAATTATATCGGGTGGTGGTTATAACGGACGTGCCTGTCATCAGAAGACAGTGGTGTGTAAACACTGTTTTGATGCAGAAGCAGAAACATGAGTATTAAAAGAAAAAGATAATTAAAGAGTATTAAATACTACAGACACCAGAGGAGACCTGTCACGGTGGTTTGTGAACGGCAGCGCTCCAAACTGTTCTGCGAGATCGTGACACTTCACGTGACGCCGGTCTGTCGCCTGTACACCTGCATCTCTTTTTTACTCCTTTACTCCCGCTGTGTCTTTGAACAGCTGGAATACAGAGCTGTGTTTTTGATCGACATCCGTTGATTTGTCAGACGAAGGAGAATAAAAACAGCCAAGGAAATGGGTAACGCCACCAGTGGAGCTGGCATTTTTTAAATGAGGGCAAGAAGCGTACGTCGACAATACGCATGACGTAGGTGAAGACGTCTGTTACGCTAATTTGCATGAAGTGGTTGTTGTAGGTAAAATTCCCTATCCCTTCGTCAGTGAGGGGAATCTATCTAGCGAGTGCACTGAAACCAAGGTGTAAGGTTAAAGGAGGAGAACTGGGATTGGGCCTAAACCTGATGTCATGTGTAATGTGTTGCTTCAGCTCTTTGTGTCCTGTTATTGTGATCTTACAGAGCCACGCTCGTAATTTCGTTCTGCTCTGCATCTCTGATGTTTTTTTGCTGAATGACAATAAAGAGAATCTTGAATCTTGATGTGTTTCCCCAGGAGACTCTGATGAGGAGTTCTAAGCCCGTTTGCACATGCAGTTCATGGTCGACATGGAGACAGCAGCGAGACAACGACGGTGTTCAGCTCTGGGAGGCAGTCAGCTCAGCTCAGCAGACCCAGAAGAGTGATACCGTCCTCGCATCAGATACAGAAAATGCAGCAGAACAACATCTGTTTCTGCTGTAGTGACTGAGGTGTAGCATCACATCTGTACAGATCATGACAGGACAAGTGGAGGCCGGGGGACCATGTTCTGCTGGGGGACAGGGTCGGGGTCAGGAACACAACACAGGACTTACATTCATTTAAACCAGCCCACTAATCAGAGGCTAAAGCCCTCAGCAATGACATGAATTTGAAAATCGCACTATAGTCACTGACAGAACACACACACACACACACACGCTCTAGAGCTAAAGTGGGTCTGTGGTTTGATGCCCGGTTCTTCCTGTCCACTAGCCTGACAAGCCAGACTATATCATCAACATGTCTAGTCTGGCAACGAGCGGTAGACCTCGGCTCAATCCAGGGGGCGGGATGAAGGCTGTCTTTCAAACTGCATCTGCACGCAATAGGGTAGCGCTACGACTAATTTATTTATTTGTTTGTTTATTTCAGGCATGTCAATTAAATCATCATCATCACACTTCATCTTAGTTCAAATAATACAAAACACATGGCTGAAAGGGAAAGCGGGAGAAGGAAAAGCTTATCTAGTCCCGCCCCCATTACCCACAGAATAAAATCTTTATCGTAATCTTTTCTTTTCTTTTGCTTTTTTACATTTTGACATAACATGTTACAGCAGTAGGTAGTATACAGAGCTGAAGTTTAGCTCTAGACAGTACATACAGATTACGTGTGTGTCTGCACATGTGTCCATATTTGTCCATCATGAGTGAACAACAGTCTCATCTTGTAGCTTGACATGTCACAAAGTCACAAAGTGGTCCAATCGACAGAGAGCAAAAGTCCAGTGTACTTATTTTTTGTTGGGATGGTGTGAGAGCCCTTTTATGCCATTTTTCTTTTATTCATCCGTCTCTTCTGTGGCTTTCGCCGCGCTTAGCTTCGCCATATCCTCCCGAGTTTTGGCTACGTCAGTTCGCATCATTGCGACGTACTCGTGAATTGCTGAGATGTCAAGAGCAGGATGATGTTAGCCTGACAAGCCAATTTAAATGTATGCCATTATCGTGTTAAGCCCAATGACTCTCTAAACAGAAAGAGCGCTGTGATTGGTGAACACAAAAAAACTCAAAATGTTCCTATGGCTCATTTCTTGACCCACCTACGGAGCAAATATATTTGCTGCCGCTAGGGTGCAGCTAGATTTCTAGGCTACCTGTCCACATGTCGGAAAGCAAGATACCAAACATTTTGGTGGTCAAAGGTCAAGAATCAGTTTGATACGGTGCGTCATATAGACCCTTTCAGAGAGTATAAACAAAGACAGGTGTGGCTCATTAGAAAACGCTCTGGTACACTAAATGGAATGGAGCCTTAATTAGTATCCTTGGTAACACCTGTATTTGTTTATACTCTCTGAAACGGTCTATAGCTCACTGGCTAGGGCAGGCACCCCATACACAGAGGCTATAGTCCTCGCTGCAGCCGGCCCTGGTTCAAATCCCTGTGTACCCTTCTGCTTGTCATTCCTACTGCATAAGCTCAAAATCTTTCCAAGAATATTTATCTTATTTCTTGTCAAAATGTCTCATTTCTAGTCAAAACTAATTACTTTCCACTTCAAATAAGACTCTTCACCTAAAAATGTACTTGTTTTTAGATCATTTTCAAATTTTCAATTGAAATAAGTATAAAAATCTGCCAGTGAGAGTACATTTTTTGTGCTTGTAAGAAGAAAGAAAAACGTGCTCCACTGATTTTTCTACTTATTTTAAGTATCTGAAGTGTCTAAAAACAAGCTACTTTTTATGTGATGAGTCTTATTTAAGTATAATTTGTTTTGACTGGAAAAGACATTTTGACTAGAAATAAGACAAATATTCTTAGTAAGATTTTTAGTTTTTGCAGTGCATACCTGCCCTCAATGCATCACTGGTGTTAGAAATGCACTATAGGTAGGTAGAGGAGTGCTGATTATATGTGTGCGTGTGAATGATGCCTTAAGTGTAAAGTGCTTTGAGCGCTCATAGAGACTAGAAAAGTGCTTTATAATAATGTCCATTAACCATTTACACAGGCACAGGGAGAACATGCAAAGGTTGCTAACAAGATTGTGGGGACTCAGTTTGTTGATTTAAATTGCTTATTTTAAAAGGCAAGTACTGGGAAAAGCTAGGGGTATGTGTTTAGATGCTTTGAGTACAGTATGTCTGGTTACCATCTGCTGTGGTTACTCTATGTGGCCCTAAGGTGAAAAACTACAGAGACATTCATTCATCCACACTGCCATTAGGGAACTGAACCTGGTTGAACAGGGACAGAGATGGAGATGATGTTGTTGTCGATGCTGATGTTGATGTACTTGATCTACTTCACTTGAGACTGCCTTCTGTTGCACTACTGTTCTTTTGTTGTTCTTTTTTTTACACTGGGGCTGAGATATATTGCATGTGTGTTGGAATGTTTAGTTTTTTATGTTTTTTACACCTACTGCAACCCAATTTCCCAAGTTGGGACAAATAAACTAGACTTGACTTGACGAACTTGGCCGGCTGAAGTGCTGCAGATAGTTCTCATCACATTAATTATTTACTACTAAATACATTTGGGAAGAAAGAGGAGACAAAATAAAATAGTTTAGCTTTAAACACAGGAAGTGAAATGTGATAATTTCCCCCGTGACCCAAGCCAGTTGCTACATGTGTTAGGGAGGAATTTGTGGTGATGCCGATGAAGAAGAAGAAGTACCAGAGTCCTGGATGTCTTATGCTGAAGGAAAGTGTTATCCAGTGACGGAGAGCGTTCTCCTCTAACTCTACAGCTGTGTCTGCACTCTGCAACCTGCCAGAGAGTGAGATTGAAGATGCCAAAGAGGGACCATGGCCTTGGCATGCTCCTCAGAGAGAAAGTAGGGCAGATAACTGACCCCAGCAGTAATCTAGCTCTCCACTATAACACAGAGGGATTGACCATTAACTACACAAACTATCAGGGAAGTAAAATTATTCACTAACAACATGGTGTCATAATGTTATGATATAAGGATTTTGTTCTAATGTTGAAGCTTTATTTCAACATGTAAATGACTTCCTTACCTCAGAAAAAGTGTTTTTTTGTTTCTTGATCTGTGTCTGTCTCTGTGCTACTGCAAATTGCAAATATTTTATTAGTTTCTCCGTCGGCAGAACGAAAAATTCCGCGACAATAAAAAAGTCTCATATTAATGTGGATGAATCTACGTTCCCCACACTTGTTAATGGGCCCATTTTAGATAAATATATCGTTTTGTCTCTATCGTTATTTTGTTATTATTAGTGGTGGTGGAAATGCTGGTCGAGCCGACCAGCGTTTCTTTACTTTCGGTTTCGTGGCGAGTCATGAGAATAACGCCGCCGAATCTCCGTTTATGGTCGGAACTACGACGGTATGTGATCGTCTTCCAACCTCTGACTTTAATTCTTGATGAATGAAAACATGAGTCTGTCTTGCGCCGGTCAAAGAATTTCACGGTGCACACGGAGGCTCATAAATGTAGTGTGAAAACGCTTTGCTTTTCCAAAACTCCTTGTTGTCCCTTTAAGTAATTCTGAATCTGAATGTGAAATACAGACTTTTAACTGTGGTTTGTTGACCCATGTTACGTATATGTCTCCCCTACATGTTCTATGTTCCCCATGTTTTGTCACTCGTACCTCTGGGGAGGGAGGGAGTAATGCATGCTGGGATGCCAGTCACAGGTACAGGGTGTCCATCCACATGCAGCAGAAGCTGAATGTGACTTTCTCTCTCTCTCTCATCCATCAGTGTGAAAAATAAATGCTCTCCCAACAGCTGGAGAAGTCTGTGCACGTCATCTGTGGACACCTGTGTCCCAGCATTAACCAGATGTCTCTGTAATCTCTGCACGGAGCTTCATCAATAGCAGCCGAACGCACACACACGCATTTCAGTCTCAGTCTAACGCCGCTGAAACGTCCGCCAAGTGACATCCTGCAAACCTCCCATGTGTTTTACAATGACAGACAATATGGTAAAAGGTTGATGTGATTGATTTAATGATGAATGGGCCAATCAGCAGTCTGACCTACATGGGACTGTGGGTTATAGTCATCATCAACATCGTCATCATCAGCGTGAGATGTTGAGACATTTCAAAGAAACAATGTCCTGTGGAAAAGTGTCTCCATTAAGCAGGGAGACGGAGCCGTGTGTGTGTGTGTGTGATGAATGGCAGAGCTCTCAGTAGCAAATTTAATCTGAGACCAGGCAAACGATGCACTCCATCTGACTAATCATCCAGCTGTAATGTCACAGCGCAGCAGCCATCCATCCGTGTCTTTATATCGGCGCTCGTCTAACTGAGGTGTCATTTCACCTCATCAGCATACTTGGACATTTGTCTTCTATCCTGGTTTTATTTGTCTCCTTTTCTTTTTGACAGTCTTTTTTTATTGGGGAAAGCTAAATGATCACAGGAGTGTATAATGAAGTGTTTCCCATTTACATCATAGCAGAGCCATCCACCAAACGAGCCACCAATACAAAGACACCGTCTGTCTAGACCAGGAATGGGCAACCTGCGGCCGGCGGGCCACACACGGCCCGTTGGGCTTTTTAATGCAGCCTGGCCCATCGAATATTGGCACGCAATTGTCCAAATGATAGAAAAGACCACAAACTTTGATGCACTGGCAAAAAAAGATTGACCAACAACACTGCTCCCAGTTTTATTTTACTTTGATAATGGCTTTACATGTCATTTCAACATCAACACTGCCAATTTGGTGTATATACTTTTGTACATTACATTTTAATTGCTATTTTTCTATTTTATTATGTATAGTTTGTTCTTTATGTTCTATATCCTATATGTTGTTATCTTCACTGTGCGTACAGTAATGCTGCTGCCGCACTGTCATTTTCCAGCTTGGGATCAATAAAGTCTATCCATCCATCCAGCTATCTATTATATTAGTTAACATGAACACGCTCCATCCATCTGATACTGGCCCGGTCTGGACATCAAATTGTAAAACTCATTGTGGCCCCTAAGCCAAACAGTTTGCCCTGCACCCCTGGTCAAGACAATTATAATAATACTGCAAATAAATGATTATATTTGTATGCATATGTCATGTGTAAAATGTACAGCATGTACTGTGTACAAATAATGAGTGAAAACAACAAATGAGCTGCATAACATTACAGTAAGTAAAGGGAAAAGTTAAGGACATCTGAGGTAGATGCTGCGGGGGTTATCAACTAAAGAAAAAAAACAGTAACACTTTATAATAAGTACACACTATTAAACATTAGGTAAGCATTAAATACTGAATTCATCATTTATAACACATGAATACTCATTAGTATGTAGTTTATAAACACAGTTAAAAATGTTTTACTCATTGATAAGCACTAACTGTATTTATAAACTACATACTAATGAGTATTCATGTTTTATAAATGAAGAATTCAGTATTTATTAATGCTTAACCAATGCTTAATAGTGTGTACTTATTATAAAGTGTTACAGCAAAAACTTTTGGATTGAATCTTTTCTAAACTGAGAAAATCCATAACAACTTTAAAATGTGAGAGGAGATGAAGAAGAGAGAAACAGATGGAGCAGAAGGAGATGTTTCTTTTCTTTACAGCATCTAGTCCAAATGTCACCAGTCTGACTGTGAAGGACATAAACCCAAAATATCACAGTAAACAGCCTTTATACTGAGTGGTGATGGTAAATGGACTTGCACTTAAGTAGCACTTTTCTAGTCGTATGCAAGTTACAGTGTTACTCACATGAACCCATCCACACACACACGTCATACAACACTTGTAGCTACATATCTATATATTTTCCACGTGGTATCTCAGCACACCGCTGACCTTCTGGTTGGTGGACAACATGCTCCTCCAGTCCAGACTTTGTATCAACTGAAAGGTTCCAGTAACATCAACAAACTGCAACAAACTGCATCCTACGGTGGCCCTGAGGTGCAAATCACAACAGCAAATCAGAAAACACAACAGCAAAAGAGAAAACACAACGACAAATTACTAAACACAACAACAAAACAGAAAACACAACGTTGTGTTTAGTAATTTGTCCTTTTTTTCTCTCTTGCTGTTGTGTTTTCTGATTTGCCGTTGTGTTTTCTCTTTTGTTCTTGTGTTTCCTGATTTGCTGTTGTGATTTGCACCTCAGGGCCACCGTAGCATCCACCTCTGATCTCTACACTCAAACTCACTGCTGTCTGACTGCGGTGGCTGCAGGACCTACTATAAACACTCAGGGATGTATATTAGACTGCTGCTCACTAATTAAACAAATCAAAAATGGCTGCATGAGGTCAGTTGCCATGGTGTCACATGGTGGTCTGTCCTGTGAGGGGACGATCACTCAGAAACAACAGCCTCAGCCGCTTCACTGCACTCGCGTGTTTCCTCATCATGTTGTCACAGGGAGCTCCCGGTGTAACAGGTGGGTATTAGTGGAGGATGCAGCTGCACCCCTGGAGTGCAGGGTCATGTGGAGAACCGGTTGCAACAATCCATTTGCTTTTCAGTGAGAATTGACAAATTAAAGGGGGCGGGATACGAGATTACTCCCTCTGCATGATCTGTTGCATCAGATCACATCCCATGATTTACGTGGCGATAACCATCGTTATGCTAAATGCTAAATATCCTGCATTTATACAGGCTTCTCTAGTTTAACACCATGACTCATATTCACCCATTCATACATACATTCATACAATGGGTCTGCATATACGCTGCGTCTCTATCACACATCAATTATGCAACAGGGTCAATGTGGGATTCAGTGGACTATCTGTTCTTCCACAATTGTCTAAAATAATCCGCTGCAGGAAGTGAATTGGTGATTTCTGCTTAACGGTTCATGCTAAAAACCTGACGTCACACATTCCTCTGCTTCACGAACACAAATCCCCTATAACACGGCTCAGGTGGAAGATGTTTACTCTCTCGCTGTGTGAAAGTGGTGTCACAGCCTTCTGTGTATAATATCAACACGCACACTGACAGGCTTTGAGATTTATATTCATGTAACACACAGCGTGTCTCCAGTGTAAGCAAACATACATATTTTTGTATGCACTAGACATACATGTCGATATATATGAAATTCTTATGTAAAAATCTATGTGCAGATGGGAAATTCAGTAGGACTGTGTAATATTTGTTTATGGGACATTGTGTTTTTTCCATAGTTTGTATAATGGGCAGTAGACGTGAGTAGATTTTACACTATGGTATGTTTTAAAGCAAAGACATCAGTGTCTATATTAGGGATGTCACAATTACTTGTTTTCACAATTAATCATGGTATTAAATGTCACAATTAATTGATCGTAAAGATTCCTAAAATTCACTTTCTGAAAAAGATGATGTCAGAACCATATCGGTAGATGTGCGCCAAAGTAAAGGTAAATGTACAGATACTGGTCCATTTATCTAAAGTAACGCTGAATTGGTAGGAATTTAAATGTTTGCATGTCATTTGTATTGTAAAAAAAAATGATTAAAATAAACTCAAACATTTGGTATAGATGACAATTAATGACTTAAATATTTCAAACACTTCCCCCTGCGGATTAATAACTGGTCCTATATTAAGAGATTAGTAATGTTATTATATTTTGACTATATTTGATTTTATAGTGTTTTGAAATGTATTGATCCATAATAATCGTGATGATCGTAATACCGTGATTATTTCTCTGACAATAATTGTACCAGGAAAGTCTGTAATCGTGACATTCCTAGTCTATATTCAGTAATTATAAATGATGTGTATGACGCTCGTATTTTCTTTTCACAGTTGTGCTAACAACATGTAAATGTAACGTTAAGTGTGATTTGTTATTCCGCTGCAGCCATCAGTCACTGGAGCTCACGATATGGTCCTTCACATTATCTCTAATGTAGACAGAGATGAAAGACTCTCAGCCCTAAACCTGCAAAGCCTCTGTCTAAGGCAAAAACGAAAATCTCATTTTTACTTCAAATCCCAGCGATCAATCTTCCCCTCCCGCCCGTCCGTCTGTTATCTTCTCCCATTTGTCTGGGGTCTATTTTGCCCCATCCATCCACAGACCCGCGCCATAAAGCCAACTTCTCTGACTGCCTCGGCGCGCAACGCCGCCGCCGCCGCTCTCTCCGTCAAAGCCTGAGGTCATCTCGGGGAATGAGATGGCGTTGCGAAGATAGTGGGAAAAATGTCACCCGGCGAATGAAATATTGACGGGCAGAAGGGCCTCGCCTCTTTCTCTTGCCCCCGGGCCGCGGATTGAGAGCGGCGCAGTCGATGGGCAACAAACAGGAAAGCCAAAACAAACACACTAATCTGCAGGAGAGGAGGCACACGGAGTAATGTGGGGATGCCACCATCCTTTCCATCCTCCTCCTCTGAGGTATTCTTTATCTCCTCCCTTCCTCTAAACAAAAACCATCATCAGATTCACTTGCACTTGAGTTTATTTCTAGCCAGAGGCTTCCAGGCTTAACATATGATCCCCTTCTGCCAAATAAAGAATCAATATGATGTAAATAAGTAGAGAAAGAATAAATCCCAACACCCAAATTTGCATAACTAGATGCAAGGTGGGTGAAAGATGTCAGCCTTGTTTAAAACTGTCTGCTGGCTGTTTTCAGGGAGCTTCGATTACAAAGCAGGAGAGACGGCACGGAGAGAGAGATGTCATCCCTCTGCCACTGAACAGAGGCGCTCTATTGTTTGCTTTAGCAAAGCAGGCTCACACAACTCAGTGAGGTGTTGTGTCAAGAAACAAGTCCAGGTGGGTTTGGTGGAGGTGTATGTACGGTACGGCAGCATGGAGGCAGTTCACCAGGCTCTCACTCAGGTGACACTGACTGTGGTGACTCACCATTGATCCATTTGGCTTCAGGGTCGTGGATCTTGAACTCAGGTTTGAACAAATCCTCCACCATCAGTTTGGTGTCACTGCCGGCTTGGTTGTCAACTGCAAAGGAAAAAAAACATGTATGAGGTATAAAAACTTTTCCAGCCTCATTGTGTTTATACCTGCAGCTTTTAACTTTGTCAGAAGAAAGGCTTTTGTAGGAGATGTCAGAGCTGAACTCAGTGGTAGAGACGTTGAAGCCATGTGACCGGGCTGTGATTGGTTTACTTTAAACCAACACTAAGGAACTTTTCAACCTTCATAAAATATTTTCATAACTTTTGTGATGATATATCGACTTACAACAGGTTGAATGAAACCTCTGTCATGGCCTGAGGGGGTCTGTATCACCTTCACTGGCAGTAAGCAGCTTTGAGGAGCATGGTAGGAACCCGGCTCTCACTTAAGTTTCACTTTCGTGAGTCACGATGAGGAGGGAGCAGCAATGTGGTACGTTCCCATCGGATTGTGTATGTGTGTTTACTGTGAAATGATCCGTTGGTAACAGAAACTTAGTTTGGACGTCTTCTGTTAATTTCCATGCACCGGGAGATCAGGATGTTTACGGCGTTTCGCGCTAGTGCTCATGGGAGATGGAGTCTTCCTTCAGGTAAAACACTACCGCTTTGGGCCACTGGCGCCGCCAAACTCAACCAATATTGAAAGTTCTTTAGTACTGCTTTATAACTCTGTTTTCTATGATAACCCCAAAGCTGATGTAAAATCTGCTGAGGGAACCTTGTTGATGCTGATTTAGCAACTCCATTCACTCTCATTTAGATGACAACACAAGTGCTAGAAAGTATTGCATCCTGTGTGGGTCTGGGAGATACTGAACTTTCCAGATACACTTGGTGCAGGTGTGATCAGAGGAAGCACATCACGTTTCACAATGCTACAGTTTATATCATATTTAAACATTTTACCCACATAACACTATGGTTGATATTATTGGTTAATTTTATTTGTAAAGGACTTATTGAATCAGCATGTACACAGGTTGGCTGTTAAGAGTCAATGCATTACCATGCTAAAGATACAAAAAGTGACTACAGCAGATAATAGATAAACTGTATAAAAGGGGGGAAAAAAGCCATTAACTAATATAAGGGATTCTAACAAAAAACCTTTTATTCTTTAAAGGGGAACTACGCAAGTCCGGTTGCTTTTCCGCTGTTTTACTAACCCTCCTCCTGGTCATGTGCATTTGTTTACAACTAAGCCGGCGAGGAATCAACTCATGCAGCAGAGAAGAAATATTTATCATATATGATTACAATGTGTATATTTGTGTAGTCTTATCTGTCATAAACAGGAGATTATGGGTTATGGGCCGCCTTGTGTCGTGGTTCTGCCGAGACACATCGGAGGCTCTGGTCTTACAAGGTTGGTTTTCAGCCAAGAGATGCTAGGTAGAAGGCAGAGAGCCTCCATTCTCCCTGAACAACTTAAAAGTTATTTATTTAACCATCACAATTACTCCGAAGCTGTTTAATTAAGGTAAAAATGTAGCAGAGTTAAGGTGAAAATCCTGCATAGTTCCTCTTTAAAAATCATCCATGAATGTGGCTCCATGGTCACATGGCTCTGTGTGATGTGACAGGCGGTAGGAGGAGACAGGTGACAAACCCACAGAGAAATATCAGGCAGCTCTTGCAGAGAGCGTTCAGCCTTCTCCTACATGGCTGTCTGCACATGACTGTACTGTCTGAGTTACTGCAGCCATGGGGAGGGCAACACAACACAGCAAAACAAGACAAAAAAACCCCACATATGAACCCTTTTACATGCTGCTTGAGTGGCACAAGAACTGGATGAAAGTATCTTTAAAGCAGAGCCACATAAATATAACTTCATCACTGCAACCTGATAAAAAAAACAAAAAACAAAACCAGAGCGTCTGTATTTTCACAGGAAAATAAGAACAGATGGATGTTTGCATTTGCTTGTCACGATAATGTGTTGTGTGCTTTTAAACTAGATGCACACTGTACACAAAGACATGTTACACACACAGGCACACACACAAAAAGATCTTTGACAATGAAATAAAATATATTGCACATGGAACAGTATGCTCTCTCACAATGGCTGTTCATATGTTCAGTTACAGGATGATTATTACTGGGCTGGAGAATCCTCCAGCTGTTCCAACGAGGCCCCGGGATGTGTTTCATTTTTTAATTATGAAACGTTCTGCCTTTAGCAGAAGAAAACACACCGACACAAATCACCCCGTGAACGGGACAGCTGCTGATTGTGAGCAAAATAGGAGGGCCAAGTCGTTTTGAATGTCAGCCATATTGGCTTTCCTTGATAACTCCGCACAGCGTGTTTGTTTATGGAGGCAATGAAAGTCTAACTAACCGTGGAATACACCAGAGGGGGTGTACTGATGGTTTTACATCTGAGGAACACTGGGAGCTATTTTTCATCATGTTGGGATCAGGTACACAGTGTACAGTACAGTAGTGTTGTACACTTCTGGAGGCTCCTCCCACCTCCACACAGGATCCGAGGAGCTCAGTCAGAGAGACCATCAGGTTCCTGGTCACCTCTTTTCTCTTGTGGTTGAGTTAACAGCTCATCCATTAAAGGGGACACATTATGGAAATATCCCTTTTTGAAGGCTCTTTAACAGTATTAGGGTGTTTGTCTTGTCTTCCGGCCCCCAAACTGTGAGAATTGACAAATAAATCTGTAATGTGCAGATTCCCTAGGTTGAAATCCATGTGGTTTTATAAACTGTTCCCTCAGATGTCTTCCAGTGATGTAACTAGGATTCGAATTTGCATAATACCACCCCTACCTGGGACCGGTAGAAGGGGTGGAGCAAGTAGTGGTTCATTTGCATTTAAAGCCCCAGTATGTAACTTATTTGGCTTTTTATTAGTAAAAATCAATCAAATATTGCTTTCATAAATACGTATTCCACTGTAGTCGAATCACACCCGCATATAAATGAAAGCTTTCTGGTACCTTAGAATGAGTTGTTACAAGTCGTTACAAATACATAAGTGGGCGACGCACCGAACCGAGGCGGCCATGTTGCATCACCATTTTTTACGTTCAGTGGCAGCATGACCGTAGGTAACCACGGAAACTCACCGGAGCTGTCGGCTCGGGGAGAAAGTTTTCCAGGTAGCGCCTGTTAAAACTGTCAGCACTCTGTAGTGTGAGGAAGGACGGAGGCACTGATATTGCATTCAGGTGCCACCACTTGTTTACATAGACGCTTGTTTATCCTGTTACATGCAGCGTCTGTTGTCTGTCTGACGTCTGCCTGATTTCACGTGAATGCAACATCAAGAATACGTTCAGATATGCAACCGCACCGCTAGATGGGGGGAATTCCTACATATTATACCTTTAAAGGGACAGACACTGAAACCAGCCGTTCTGAACAGGGCTGTTTTGAGAGGATGAAAAGAGCTGCGATGTTTGATCCTTGGGGTAATTTAACCAAAGCATGTCACAGACATGTCTTTAAGACACCTGGGAACTATTTTAATTTGTGGAAAAAGGGCAGAATATGTCTCCTTTAAGAATCATGGAGGCCTCTCTAAGGCTGTCTTTACACTACATGGTTCAAGTGGCCCAATTCTGATCCTTTCCTCTCAAGTGGCACAGATCGGATCTGTAACACCAACATGTAAATGGGAAAAAAAAAGCATGAAATCAGACATAGTCAGATTGGATTCAGACATCCTTCGTATGTGGACATAGATCAAATATGAATCAGATATAAATACATCTGTAATCTAAACAGACAGATTGGATATCTGACATCTTGGATATAATGCGAGTCGTACTGTACGTCATCAATTTGACGACAGCGGTGACGACCGATGTAGCAGCCCTCAGTGCTGCATACACCCAGGCCTTAGTAAGGACTCTTTTCTTCTCCTCCACCTCCAAATGTGACCAATGTTCTGTGCACCTCTAAAAATGCTTTAGAGAAAAATTGCTCAACATATTGTGTCCATTTCGTCAGTGTCCGTGTTGTTTTGTTCACCGGCCTATTCCTTCTGCTGCGTTGGCAGCCAAAGCACATGTGTGCATGTGGGTTGTTTGACACAAACAAAGCAGGTGTAAATGCAGATATCAGATATGATTCACTTCTGATAGAACCGGTAAACAGACATTCAGGGAAAATCGGATATAGGCTACGAATCTTTATTGGGCATCAAGACCTGCAGTGTAAAGACAGTCTATGTTGTAAGAGAGCTCTGAGCTCTGCAGGCAGATCAGGTTTCTGCTTTGATCGGATCTGATCAGTAGAGAATAGGGAAATCATGTCCAATCAGATGAACTGACCTCTGGTGGACCTCAATGTTGTGATCAGGAGAGATGGGAGGAAGCTGGGCTGAGAGATTAAATACTTAATCTTTATTCTTTTGTTTTTTTTTCTATTCATGTCATTGTGGAACATTGAGTGTAGAAGCATCAGGCAGCACCACTACTAAATGTGAATCAACTGAAAGGGTCTGAATACTTTCAGAAAACAGCGTCTCTGCACAGAGTAACATTATCATTCATTTGGAGCTGTGTTTCTGGCCACCTGACAAATGTAAGCAGAATATTCACACCGCTCTCAGCTGTGGCTGGATGTCCGCCAACTCCCCGGAGAAACATCTGCTGGATATAGCTACTCCACCGTGTTCAGTAGCTATTCACCAACTTTATCCGTCTCCTCTGTGGTGCAGGTCAGGCACTGACAGTTTTTTTTGCTGGAAACAAAACTGAACCAAATCAGTGAAACTGAAAAATGTAAAAAAAAAATAAATAAATAAAATAAACGCTGAAGGCAAGTACAGATTTGTTTTGATAACTTGACAGTCAATTATTTAAACGTAAAAAGATGATCAGTGCAACTTTAATGTGGTCACTTATCATATTCTAGATAATATAGGATATTCTGTTCATTCACAGTTATGTCAGATAATAACAGGATTAAGGCTAAAACATACTCTAACTTTATGGCAATGGGCCAAAATGTCGAACTATCCCTTTAAGTATTTCACAGTGATGATACTGTCGTGGTTTCCTGTCTAAGGGCTTGTTTGTGGAGCAGGCTTCAACTGTTAGTTAATTCCTGATGTTTCTAAAGTTTGATTAGTTAGTTATATTTCAATGTGTGGCTCTTTTTTTTTATATGGCTTTTGAAAGTGAGAGTGGGATCTATTCACAGCCAGGTATTTGAACTCATTAACAGATTTTTATTATGTCTCCATTGACATAAATATTTGCAAAAACTGTATTTTGTAGCTTGTTTGAAAAATACACGCTATTGTGTAAATTTCAACAGAATAAATTATTGAGAAATGACTGAAAGTGGGCGTGAATGACAGCATGGCATAGCAAGGCTTGAATTGTTAGCTAAAGCCAAGTTTCCAGTATCTCTCTCTTTTTTTTTTAGATGATTTATAGATTTATCTCAACTGTAATCTGAATGTGTCTGTAACTTCAGACAAACATTTTCAAAATAAGAGCTTTAGGGGCCGTGTCCACCAGACGCGTTTTCAGCGCTCAGGGCGTCTATTTTACATTCAAACCCTATTGAGTTGGGCGCTCACAGCGCTCAGCGCCCTCGGCGGTAAAACGCCCTGGGCGCTTGCTTCTTTTTGTTGCGGCGCTCAGAGCGCTTCGAGTTGAAATCTGTTCAACTTTTAGAACAGCGCCGCGCTCGTCAATGTCACTTTTCCCCGCACTGACCAATCAGAATCAAGAAGGGGCGGGACATACGTTACCGACAGCAACACAACCGGAGACGTGGCTCGGTTTATATCATGACCCACACTTGTATTGAAGGTAGGCCGACCTCAGGGTCCATGTCAAAAGCTGCCGCTAATGCTATTGTGTATTTCTGACACTCGTTGTAGTGTTTACATTAAACAAGGCAGGAACACGGAAGTGTCAGAGGACTCGTTTTGTAACCTAGCAACAGCGGCATTCTGACGAGGGAGAGAGAGAGCGCTAAGCGCTGGGAAAGCAGCGCTGAAAGCGCGTCTGGTGGACACGGCCCCTTAACCTGCAATTTCAAAATAAGAGTACTTGATGTTTTTTGTTTGTTTTCAAATATGAAGTCACATGATGCAGCCATAACTGGGTTCCATACACGTAGATGCCGCCTCTGACGCTGCTGCCCATTGGAACGGATCATCGTCGCCGCCATCTTGGGGGGGACGTGAATGGGATTTTGTTGTGTTTTGTTTTACCTAGTACTGCCGTTCGTGACATGCATGATGTCATCTATGGTTTTTACCATAGGAACTCCCCCCCAAGATGGCGGCCGCGACGATGTTCCTGACAAGCCCGAATGCGGCATCTATGACTGGGTTCTGTGTGATTTCACACATGATGTCATACAGAATGTTGGACATCCTGTGTGATGTCATACAGAATGTTGCCATCATCATGTGTGATGTCATACAGAATGTTGCCATCATCCTGTGTGATGTCATACAGAATGTTGCCATCATCCTGTGTGATGTCATACAGAATGTTGCCATCATCATGAGTGATGTCATACAGAATGTTGCCATCATCATGTGTGATGTCATACAGAATGTTGCCATCATCATGTGTGATGTCATACAGAATGTTGCCATCATCCTGTGTGATGTCATACAGAATGTTGCCATCATCCTGTGTGATGTCATACAGAATGTTGCCATCATCATGTGTGATGTCATACAGAATGTTGCCATCATCATGTGTGATGTCATACAGAATGTTGGACATCCTGTGTGATGTCATACAGAATGTTGGACATCCTGTGTGATGTCATACAGTTCCTTTGATCTCTGCTGATAGGCTAGCACTTGACTTCAGAGACACATTTCTCATTTGATACTCACAGTGAACGGCAGAAAGTCTGACCTCTCTGTTAAGTTACGAATGATTAATCGCAAATAGTTAATTACGAGATATTACGAGGGATTATTAATAACCTGTAATACATTAGTAATTAATTTATAACCCACATCTTGTATTCCTTCTCCAACCGTGCTATACAGTCTGTGTTAAACAAAGTTGGCAGAAAGTGACAAAATGTCATCCGCACAAGCAAATCCTAATAATGGGAACCAGCAAATGGGGAATGCCCCTCAAAAGCTGCAACTCCTCAAAAAAACCCTTCTAGACACAAATATTGTAAAAGAGCTGGCTGAACAAAACGCTGCTCTGAAGCAACAGCTGCTCAGCAAAGAGAACGGCTGGGAGCAGGAAAAGAATAGGATGCAGGCTTGGTATCAAGGCAAGCAACGGGAAATGGAACTATTTATCCATGCAAAAATGCAGGAACTCCACCGCTGCACGGAAGATCTCACTGCCTGCCGAAAGAGCAACCAGTGGTTCCACAACCAGTTGAAGCAAAAAGACGAAAAGATTCAATCGCTGGAGGACTGCTTGGCCAAGTCACTCAGTCAGCTCAATGCAACATGGAAGAACCAAATGAGAGCAAAGGAAGAGAAAGCTGCAGCTGAACTCAAAGCTCTGCAGGAGAGCTACGACAAGAAGATTGAAGAGAAAGACAAAGAGATCTCCAGTGTTAGAAGTGAAAACATGGCACTGGTGACAATGAACGAAGAGTGCAGGCTGGAACTCCTGGACATGAGGACCAAGTTGCAGAAATGCAAGTCTGACTGTGAGGCCAAAACCAACGCCCTGCAGCAGATGGCTAGCAAGGACAAGAACATGGCAGATGAGCTCCAAACTCTGCAGGAGAGCTGCGACAACAACATTGAACTCATCATGAAAGAGAAAGACAAAGAGATCTCCAGTGTTAGAAGTGAAAACACGGCACTGGTGACAATGAACGAGGAGTGCAGGCAGGAGCTCCTGGAAATGAGGACCAAGATGCAGAAATGTATGTCTGACTGCGAGGCCAAAACCAATGCCCTGCAGCAGATGACTAGCAAGGAAAAGAACATGGCAGATGAGCTCCGAGCTCTGCAGGAGAGCTGCAACAAGACTGGACTCATCATGAAAGACAAAGACAAAGAGATCTCCAGTTTTATACGTGAAAACATTGAACTGGTGAGAATAAGGCAAGAGCGCAGGCTGGAACTAATGGACATGAGGACCATGTTTAGGAAATGCGAGGCCAGAGTCAACGACCTGCAGGAAAGACTTGCACAGGAGACGACAGAGAAAGAGGAGCTGCACAGAAAGACAATAGACATTGAGGAGAGTTGGCTAAGAAAAGAGAGAGACTGGTTGTTGTGGAGCAGACGAATGGAGGAGGACATGCAGCGCCTGACTGCTGAAAAGACAGAGTTTCAGGAACTGGCCTGCAGAACCGATAAGGAGAAAGCAAAAATTAAGAAAGATGAGGAAAAGAGGCTCAAAGAGGAGTTGAAGGAGCAGAAGAAGCAGGAGAAGAAAGAAAGGGAAGAGAGAGAGAAAAATGAGAAGAGGGAGAGGAGAGGAAGAGAAGAGCAAGACAGGAAAGAAAGAAAAGAGAAAAAGAAACTTGAGAAGAGGGAAAAGAAAGAAGGAAAAGAACAAGAGAAAATAGAAAGAGAGGAGAGAAAACAGAACGAGAAGAGGGAGAGGAGAGAAAGAGAGGAGAGACAGAGGAGAGGAAGAGAAATGACTGTGGAGGAATAGAAACCCCTCCCCTCAACTCCCCCTCCCACTTTCTAACCCCTACCCTCCTCCCTTTACCCTCCATCCCCTGCCACCTCAACAACTCCTCCTAGCATCATGCTCTCCTACTAAATGAATGGATTCAGTGTCAAGATTGGGTTTTCTCCAGGAAGTCTGGTTTCTCCCACCTATTTCCTTTAAAAAAAAAAAAACATCAGTTCTGTTCATTTTGTTGTTCTTGATAACAAACATACATTAACCAATCTATGTTAATCAGCAACAACTGCATGAATGATGACACCAATCCACAAGTACTTGAAAAAAGCAGAGAAGATATCCCACCGACCATCTCTCTATGAAATCCCCCTCTCTTTCTCTCTATCAAAATAATCTCTCTCTATCTCTCTATGAAATATCTCTCCCTCCCCTCAACTCCCCCTCCCACTTTCTAACCCCTACCATCCTCCCTTTACCCTCCATCCCCTGCCACCTCAACAACTCCTCCTATGATGCTCTCGTACTAAATGAATGGATTCAGTGTCAAGATTGGGTTTTCTCCAGGAAGTCTGGTTTCTCCCACCTATTTCATTAAAAAAAACAAAAAAACATCTGTCCTGTTCTTTTTTTTTTTCTTGATAACATACATAAAATAATTGGTAGATGAGCAACAATTGAATGATTGCACAAATCCACAAGGTCTTGAAAAAAGCAGTGAAGATACTGCAGCAAAAGCAGTGAAAAAAATGGCAAGAATTTCCTAGATTTTCAATAGGGTCCTCCATCCGACTTCATCATCACCTCTCTCTCTCTCTCTCTCTCATATATATTTATTATGTATATAAAATATTAAATTACATGATTGTTCAATGCATGTAATTGTATTTTTTTTGAATTTCTTTGTTATTTAGTTTAGTTTAAACCAACACTAAGGAACTTTTCAACCTTCATATAATATTTTCATAACTTCTGTGATGGTACATCGACTTAAAACAGGTTGAATGACACCTCTGCCATGGCCTGAGGGGGTCTGTATCATTATGGTCTGTATCGCCTTCACTGGCACTAAGCAACTTTGAGGAGCATGGTAGGAACCCGGCTCTCACTTAAGTTTTTCTTTCACTTTTGTGAGTCACAACGAGGAGGGAGCAGGCAATGTGGTACGTTCCCATCGGATTGTATATGTGTGTTTACTGTGAAATGATCCGCTGGAAACAGAAACTTAGTTTGGACGTCTTCTGTTAATTTCCATGCACCGGGAGATCAGAATGTTTACGGCACTACGCGCTGGTGCTCATGGGAAATGGAGTCTTCCTTCAGGCAAAACACTACCGCTTTGGGCCACTGGCGCCGCCAAACTCAACCAAAACTGAAAGTTCTTTAGTACTGCTTTAATAAGTTTATTTGTATCAGAGAAAATGTACAAATTATGAGATATTATTGTTTTCAAGGTAAATTCATGCAAAACAGCAGATCTGTCGTCTCTACAGTCTCTGCATTTGCCCCGAAAACAACTCCATCTCGTAACATTCTGTTATTATCTCATAGCGTGGTGAATGTGCAGGTCACAACTTGTCCACCAGAGCGTTTTGAAGTTGTTGGATTGTGTATTTGATGAGGGAAACCAAGAAACCCCATTAGCCACTGTAGCGTAGCTCTGAGCAGCTCACGGCTCTGCTCCACCGTTCTAAAAATAGCTTGCACCAACAATTAAAGGTAACAAACCTACTGCTATGACTATTACTGTAGACTTATTTAATGTCCAGTGCCCAAACTCCCACCACAGTGAAAAAATTATGTTTGACTCAACACTTTGAGAATTCAGGATTGTTGCTGTACTTGCTCCTGTTTTAATACATTAATCCACTCATTTATTTATTTGTCATTATAGATTCTGTTGTAAATTTGCTCATTAGAACAGAAACACTGAACCTTGAAACCAATTAATGATTTTAAAGAAGCTTAAAGAATAGCTGAGTGGAAACTGCAGAGCTGGGAGAAGAATCTCTGTGGGATCATCAGGTTAAACCTTTACACATCACTCTGAGTCATTAGAGCCATTGTTAATGCAGCTCAAATAAACAGCAGCAGCTTTAATGGTGCGCAACGTCAGTTTTGCATGATATCACATTCAGTTTGTAGACTTGTTAATAATGTTGGGACAAAGTGTATAATGAAAGAGGCTTCCAACCTTAATGACCACATGTCGCTATGGGAACATATCAGCAGCATCCGTAACAATAACAAAACAGACAGTTACCTTAGCAGAATAAAGACTCAGTCAAAGTTAGATGAACCGTCTCAAGTTTAGTACCAGCTACCCACCACCTCACTTACCCCCAGCCCTCGTCCCACAGCTTCAACCAGAGCTAAGAGGAGCCTGTGCAGGTATGTCTACTGTTTAGAGCTTAACTGTAGTGTTCTGTATACCTGTCCATCTGAGGTCAAGACGTGAGACCTGCCACTTACTTTACACTACTGGTCAAAAGTTTGGACACACCTTCTCATTCAATGGTCTTTTTTTATTACTTTCTACATTATAGATTCACATTGAAAACATCAAAACCATGAAGAGACACACTATGGAGTTATATAGTAAACACAAAAACGTTAATGGGACAACGAGGAGTTTCTCCATCGGCAGAACGAAAAATTATGCGACAATAAAATAAGTCTCATATTAATGTGGATGAATCTCTGCTACCCACACTTGTTAATGGGCCCATTTTAGATAAATATATCGTTTTGTCTCTATGGTTATTTTGTTATTATTAGTGGTGGTGGAAATGCTGGTTGAGCCGACCAGCGTTTCCTTACTTTCGGTTTTGCGGCGAGTCATGAGAATAACGCCACCGAATCGCCGTTTATGGTGGGAACTACGACGTATGTGATCGTCTTCCAACCTCTGACTTTATTTCTTGATGAATGAAAACATGAGTCTGTCTTGCGCCGGTCAAAGAATTTCACAGTGCGCGGAGGCTCATAAATGTAGTGTGAAAACGCTTCGCTTTTCCAAAACTCCTCGTTGCCCCTTTAAATTAAAACTCAAGTGTTATCTGTCATCTGACCTAAACCCAGCTGAGATGGTTTGAGATGAGTTGGACCACAGAGTGAAGGCAAAACAGTCAAGTTCTCAGCTGCTCTGGGAACTCCTTCAAGACTGATGGAAAACTGTTCCAGGTGAGGAACTCATGAAGATGACGACTAAGTGATTAAAAGAGTGTAAAAAGCTGCCATCAAAGCAAAAGGGGCTAGTTCCAAAAATATTAAATATAAAACATATGCTTTGTTTAACACTTTTTTGTTTACTACATAATTCCATATGTGTTCCTTCATAGTTTTGACATCTTCAGTTTGAATATACAATGTAGAAAGTATTGAAAATAAAGAAAAACCACTGAATGAGAAGGTATAGGTCCAAATCTTTGACTGGTAGTTTATATAAAACCCATAAATACCATGATTATTGGTTACAAGCTTGTGGAGAAAGGCAGCTGTACATAAAGCTGACATTCATGAACGGGCTGAGAATCAGTTTTCCTGGTGTCTGATCATCTGTCACACCTGCACCTGAAGCCATTTTGCCCTGAAAGTGGGCGTGCACGGAGCGGATGGTAGTCGTGGGTTACCTGGTGTGAGCAGGATGACGGACATGGTGATGAGGGAGCAGACCACCAGGATGACCAGCAGAGCGATGGCAATCCCCTTCCAGTTCCTCTGAGGTGGACTCCCCCCACCCAGGTCCTGTGTAGAGAGAGAGAGAGGGAGAGAGAGAGAGAGAGAGAGGTCAGAGTGGCAAACTGTGTGTTATGATGAATGCAGCCCCCCCCCCTGCAGAGTACACAGTCAGTTTTATATTGTGTAGTTTTCCAGATGTCACACATACAAAGTTGATTGTTATAAGACGCTGCCTGTTCAGACCCTCATTGGAAAGAGACACAGCTCCATCCTGATGATAACAACCTGTTAAAGGGGAACTATGCAAGTCCAGTTGCTTTTCCTCTGTGTTGCTACAGTAACCCTCCTCCTGGCCATGTGCATTTGTTTTAGGGATGTCCCGATCCGATATTGATATCGGATTTATGTCCGATATCAGCCAAAAAAACGAATATCGGATTATATCGGACTGCATCTAAAATCTCCGATATAAACGCTCCGATAAAAGCAGTCCATTATTCCGCTCCAGCACTTCTGTCCCATATGAATAGGTGACTCGTTCACACTCCAACACAGTAGGTGGCGGTACTGCACCTTAATGTTGGTGCTCCGCCTGCCAGAGAAGAAGAGCGGCCGGCTGCAGCATGCAGAGATCACATGATCACAACAACAACAGCGTGTGTGCGACACAACTATTGGCGACACACACACACAGACACGGGTGCATGGACAGGTCGCGCTTGCCCGCTAATAAACGGTAAATGCGCTATATTGCTCTAAAGGTCGGTGGTCAGATTCTTCTGGAGGAAGACCAGCTGGTCCACATGTTGTGCCGTGTTACGGTGCGTTCACACCCGGGCGCGAGTAACAGTGCTAAAGCCAGAGTTAAATTAACGATGCTAATTTCTGTTAGCCTGTCTATGGCGTTTTACATTATACGTTAGCATTAAGCTAGCGGGCTTTATGCTTAGTTGTGACGCTGGCTGTGTGTTTTGAACGTTGTTTCAAACTATGGGTATGATTAAACATCTTTGATGCTTAACTATTGCTGCTTAATATATTGCTTTACTCCTCTTTTTATTTTATGTATGCCATTTTTACTGTAGGGCAGACTATAATCTTCAATTTGGAGTGACAAATAAAACCTTGAAGCAAGAAGATTTTGTCTTTTGTTTGACATTGATGTACATACAGTAATTCAATAACAGTTGTAAATAAGGTTTATTTTTTTAATATTTACAGTTCAAAAGTAAGCTCTCTACTGTCTGTTCCATAGAATAACATGACAGCGGCAGCCTGTCAGTCAGCAACAGGAGGACTCTCCTTTGCATTAGAATTTGAAAAATATAAATAATCGTTTTTTTTCACCACCCCTAATATCGGATCAATATCGGTATCGGGTTGATATTGAGGGCTGCAATATCGGTATCGTATCGGAAGTGAAAAAGTGGTATCGGGACATCCCTAATTTGTTTACAACGAAGCCAGCGAGAAATGAATCAATACAGCGGTACATACAGTAACGTTATATACAGCTCTGGAAAGAATTAAGAGACCACTCCCAAAATGATCAGTTTCTCTGGTTTTACTATTTATAGGTATGTGTTTGAGTAAAATTCAATTTTTTTGTTTTTGTTTTATTCTATCAACTACCGACAACATTTCTCCCAAAATTGAAAAAAAAACATTGTCATTTAGAGCTTTTATTGGCTAATGACTAAACTAGTCTAAATAACAAAAATATTAAGTCTTTTCAGACCTTGAATAATAATAATAATGCAAAGAAAACATGTTCATATTTATTCCTAAAGAACACAGCAAGAATATTTTAACTCAGGAAAAGAAAAGAATGACTGTCGTACAAGTAGAGATGCTTTTACGAAACATTTTGTGAAAGTGGTCTCTTATTTGTTTCGGAAAAAATTAAGAGACCACTTTCACAAATGTTTCTTAAAAGCATCTCTACATGTATGACAGTCATTCTTTTCTTTTCTTTTTTAAATACCAACACAAACACAACTCATTCTCCTTAATGAGACACTGATGAGGTTGTCACCTGAACCACATCTGGTTTTATAGGAAGATTATAAAAACCACTGCTGGGATTAAACATTGACATTATCCCACAAAAACTGATTTATAAACTCTTCCTGAGTTAAAATATTCTTGCTGTGTTGTTTAGGAATAAATATGAACATGTTTTCTTTGCATTATTATTATTATTCAAGGTCTGAAAAGAATTTGAGTCAGATGATATTTTTGTTATTTAGACTAGTTTAGTCATTAGCCAATAAAAGCTCTAAATGACAATATTTTTTTTTTCAATTTTGGGAGAAATGTTGTCGGTAGTTGATAGAATAAAACAAAAAATAATAATTAAATTTTACTCAAACACATAAATAGTAAAACCAGAGAAACTGATCATTTTGGGAGTGGTCTCTTAATTTTTTCCAGAGCTGTAGACTTAGATATATGATGTTATATGATGTTATATGATGTTACGATGTGTATATTTGTGTACTCTTTTCTGTCATGAACAAAAGATTACAGGTTACGTGGTACGTTTGTATCACTGTTCAGCAGAGACAAGAGCTGGGACATCGGGGCAGTGGCTCTGATCTAGCAAAGTTTTAGTCTTTAACCATATATATATTGGTCCGTCTTTGACTGACCAATATTTCAGTTGTTTTTAAATCGACCAACAACAAGTTACAAGTCATTTATTAAACCATCACAATTACTCCAAAACTGTTTGATTAAGGTAAACATGTAGCATATTTAAGCTAAAGATCCTGCATAGTTCCTCTTTAATACAGGTGATACAGGTGGCTTTGCATTTTTGTATTTCGATCCAGTCCCTTGCACAGTGAAGGACTTTGCGAGTAAGGCTGAGAAATTAAACCCAGAGTCTCTGACTTGTGCTTCAGAGCTGAGAAGCTGAGAGTCAGTGATGGAGTCGCTGCCTTGACCAGCCTTCCCTGTGACTGACACTTCCTGACCCGACACACTCAGGAGTCGCCTCCTCCTGTGTTACGGCCCTGAAGCAGATACACTGATACGAGTGGCAGATGAGAAACACACCGTGCATTTACATTCAGGTGTTCCGTCGGCACAGACCGACTGCAGAAAATGTTTGGTGTTCACATATCTGAGTGAGCGTGGAGAGAGTACACTGACTGTGTGTGATGTTATCTATCCAGTTGAGTTTGTCAGGCTCTTTCCTGCAACTCCATTTCTGAGTCCTGGTATTAGAGGGTCTTAAAGTGGGTCTTCCACCACATCTGCTGCTTCTGATAAGGTGAATTAAGCCTCCCACTTAGAAATTTCTCCACTCCTGGCCTCAATTACCCACAAAACCCTGCAGGTGAAATGCAAGTGATTAGGAGTCCCCAACCCGGTGCTACGAGTTGACTGGTTGGAGGGGAGGAAAAACAGGATGACTGCCAATTAGAGCTGCATGGGTCTCACTTTGAAAAAAAAAAACAGCTTTTCTTTGTGTCTCTCTGATGATGTCATCCCAATTCTATTTCAGGGTACTTGAAATGTCAGTTTGACATCAGTTTTGTCATGAGAAATTAAATACAGACTGATGAGCCAATTATAACTGAAGCACCCACAGTTATCACGCCCTCACCAAATGAAGCAGACATGCACACAACTGTAATCACACTGTATCAGCTTATTTTTTCACATAAGGTATATAATTGTCATAAATAAATAGATCATGTATAACGTAGTGACCATATACAGTATGCAATGTAATATATTTCAATATACCACAAATATAAAAATCCTACATGTTTATATTTTTTTTTCTTGTTTACCATCACATCCTGGAAGAGTGCATGGTCTCAGAAATCTGGGTCCTACTGTTTATAATATTAACAGGTGGATATAGATATTTACTAATGTGACCAATATTTACAATTTCAGCGAACATACATATTCAACATGTCAGAAATTGTTCTCAATTCTGGTGGGTTCATATAATTTCCACATTGACCCCTTGCAGCTACGTCACAATTATCACGTGACGTGAGAGGCGACGCCATGACGGACGGCAGAAAGTGCTCAGTGATAATGTACTGTCTATGGGTGCCGTCCAACAATGTGGCTCGATCACTTCACACTACAACCTCACAGCATTATCACTTATTTTAAATAGAATATCTACTCATCCGTTGCAATATTCCGTTTGTTTTTTTGTTTTTCGCCGTAGAATATCTCAGTTTTCTGTGCTTTTTCCACTGCTAAGGAGTTAACGTCAGTCAGTGCCACACTCCCCATACAGCAGCTGCTCCTGTCTTTGCTGCTGCTAACTACAGTTAACGGACCTGGAAATTAAAATCTGGGTGTTGAAGACCTGACCCAACGTCTGTATAATTAGTGATCATTCTCTGATTAAACCCGGCTGAAAAATAAAAGAAAACAGGAAGCCGTCTTCGTTGTAATCGCCGTGATCCGACGGCGGCAACTACGTTGTGACGGTGCTACGTTTAATAGGAGCGTTAGCTGTTGTTAGCCACAGCATGTAGCTCAGCTAGTTAGCTGTTGTTAGCCACAGCATGTAGCTCAGCTAGTTAGCTGTTGTTAGCCACAGCATGTAGCTCAGCTAGTTAGCTGTTGTTAGCCACAGCATGTAGCTCAGCTAGTTAGCTTCAACTGTGTTTACATCAACTATACACTATAGTAGATAAACTAACTTATAATGGCATCAATAATGTGTCTGTATTCGCACTGGTCCTGTTGCTCATGTAACCCCGCTGTCAGTGGCCAGCCCCCGGTTCTTAGCTCTAGACCAGCAAGGAGTTGGTGCTTGGGACCAGTTTTAAGAACCAATAACCGGTTCTTAAAGCAGAAGTACGCGATATATTTGTGTTAATATAAGTCTTAAATAGTTATATCTTCCGACAGCAATCACTTTCATAGAGTGTTTGGACCGAAACACGGGTCTGTCAGTCACTCTGCTCTGAGCCGAGGAGAAAACTTTTCTCGTATCCTACAGTTTTTATCCAATGAGGAGAGAGAACGGCATGCAGGGCTGTGTGTGCAGCCAAGGGACGCCGTGAATGTGGCGACGTAGGGATGAGGACTGTTATGGTGCGTTCAAGGCAGCCCGTAACTCGTGTTTTTCCGACCTGTGAAGTCGTACCAGTTCGATCTGGTACGAGTTCACGGGTCGGAAGTTACGAGTGGCCGTTATAGTGACTTTCACAGGTAAAACAGGTCGAAAAAACACGAGTGGGTTGCCTGGAACGCTACAAAATCATAAGTTGTGACTTGAAGCTGTAATTTACGGTTTCAAAAGCCTGCCTGGAACGCAGCATTAGCCAAAACGACCGGATCGCTTACTTCTGCTTTAAGCGGTGGAACAGCAAAGAACCGGTGCTAGTCAGGCTCTGGCTCTGAACCAGCACTGGAACCAGCTCAGTGGAAAAGGAGGAGAAACCCTACAACCCCGGTATGTTACAAAACTATAACGCGCCCATTGAATTAAATTGACGTCCACTGTTCTTTTGCCGTCCATCATGGCGTCCGTAGCTACCGCGGGTGGAACGTGACGTCACGTGCAAGGGGTCAATATAATCTCATATTTATATTTCATACACATTCATCTATACATTACATGAATCAATTTGACCTTCTGGAGCACACAGCTCATCGTCACCATGACGGCAGACACATTTTACATGGATGCAGTTTGACATCACTCACAGCCCCCACCGGACTCATAAGACTGATCTATTATCAGGACGTGGACCACTGCTCATTTCATTAATAGCACAAAAGACTGATATGTCCTTGAAAAACTGACGCTAACTTTAAATTGCCCTTGTGCCTTCATGCATGAGATCCTCTCTCCTTTTCTCCCCCCGTCTCAATTTCTTCCCCCAATTTCCAATTCAGCCTCTTTTGAATGATCATCCTCAATTTATTGACCTAATTATGAGCCATGATAGAGGTGCTAAGAGAATTTTGACCAGCTTAGTCTCTGAATTACCATCACTGCAGAAGCATAAGAGGCCCTGATAAACGGTTAGCCCACCAGAAGGAACGAGACGACAACTGGGCTTCATCATAATCATTAGACCCTCATCAGAGAAAAATACATTTCTCAATAAATCTGGAGGCTGGAGGACAGAGCGGGGCCTTCAGCTCTTTTATAAAATGGTACCAATAACCATTACAGACAGTATTATATTCAAAAAAATGAACTAGCTAATGAATATGGTCAGAACTTTTAGTCTCTGATATGACTTTATCAGACATCATACAAGTAAGTTAAAAAGATTTTTTTTTTAAAAAGATAAATATCACCTCCACAAATACAAACATACACAGTACTGTATAACTCTGATTCCTTAAGAACATTTTCTTTCCTTTGCATATTTCTCTTTCAGCACGTCATTCACTTTCAAAATGTGTCTACTTATTTCCCTTAAAGGTGTGAGTCTGTACATCTGCACAGGGACATGCAGGTTATAAATAAACTCCTGAGAGGCTGGACAGGAAGAACAAGAAAGTGGGAACACTTCATTTTCTCTGAGCCTGAAAGTAAAAAAAAACACAAGGACAAAGGCCTGTTCTCATAAAAGCATCTCTTCATTTTCTCCTCTGTCCTTCTTCAGTCACATGACACCAGCACAGCACAGAGGCTGAGAGTTACTGTAGCGCTTACACATTTAATACGTCTATAAATGTATGGCTGTGTGGTGCAGAGGTGTAATCAGCTGTTAACTTCAGCATATAGGCTCTGCTGAGGTTTCTAAGTCATATCTGCACTGGTTGCATAATTGCATGTATCTAAATGTCAGAGAAAATTGTGAACATATAAAGGGTTACTGACACTCTGCACACAGCAGCACAGCAACCCAACTCAGTCACTGAGCTAAAACAACAGTTTAAAGAAAGAGGTCACACTAGGTTAAAGCTTCTCTGGCTTAGAGGGATATTACAACATTTTGGCAAATTTGCATATTGCCATAATCCCTATTCTTAGGGGTAGGTTCATTACCTTTAATCTGGACATTTTTAAAAGCAAACTAAAGACCTACCTTTTTAGCCTTGCTTTCAACTGATTCGTACTATTTCTATTATTTTGAAACATGCATTTAATTTAATTTATCTTATTTTCTTATTTATTTGTTTACTATTATTATCTTTTTTATTCTATCTTAAT
Source organism: Trachurus trachurus (assembly GCF_905171665.1). Lineage (NCBI taxonomy): Eukaryota > Metazoa > Chordata > Actinopteri > Carangiformes > Carangidae > Trachurus > Trachurus trachurus. The sequence goes on from NC_139899.1 coordinate 2,813,325, forward strand.
TCACCCATTCTTTTCTCTATTTTATCCCACTACACCTGCTTATCCTTACCTAGTGTCTTTCTGGTCTTCTCTTTTTATCTATTTTACCTCATTTGATCTAGTATCTCTCTTATCTTCTCATTCTATCTATTTTATTTCATTTTACCTAGTGTCTTTCTCGTCTTCTCAATTTTCCTTTTTTTACTTCATTTTATCTAGTGTTTTCCCCACTGCAAATGAGTGAGTATTAGATAGCGTTTCCCCGATAAAATCCAATGTTCTAAAATTATTGCGTGAATGTGTATGTGTTTGCGAATCTATGTATGTCTCCCTAACATGTGTTCCCTATGTCTCCCAATATGTGTCCCCTATATTGCTTGTTTTTAACATGTAAAGCACTTTGAGCTGCCATGGGTATGAAAAGTGCTATACAAATAAAGCCTGATTGATTGATTGATTAATTGTCGGTGCAAGCTGTTTTTAGATCGGCGGGGCAGAGATGCAAGCTCTGCATGGCGTGCTGTATTTTCGCATTTCCCTCATCAAACTCATCAAATACACAATCCAACAACCCTAAAATGCTCTCGTGGACAAGTTGTGACCTGCACATTCACCACATTATGATATAATAACGGAACGTTACAAGACAGTTGTTTTCGAGGCAAATGCGAAGCTGGAACTACATTCCAGACGCGGCTGCTCAACAGAGTGACTTCAAAATCACAAGTAGTTAAGAGTATTTGCTTCATGTGTCGTAATGTTACATAATTATACGTTATTATATCATAGCCTGGTGAATGTGCAGGTCACAACTTGTCCACAAGAGCGTTTTAGAGTTTGATGAGGGAAACATGGAAATACTGTGCACCTCTGTTGTGTTAGCTGAGCAGCTCACGTCTCTGCCCTGCCGATCTAAAAACAGCTTGCACCGACAATTAATAAGTAATGAACCTACTCCTAAAACTATAGGGATTATTTAGGCAAATTTGCTAAAATGTTGAAATATCCCTTTAAGTTGTATTGTCTATGTTTGTCTGCTCTTGTTCAGCAGAAAGAAAAAAAAGAACTTTTCTAGTCTCTACAAACACTTAAAGAGCTTTACACTACAGTCACATCTTCATGCAGCTACATATTGCATATTTCTATCTAACCAATCACAAACCGACGATAGAACGGCAGCGAATTCTGGCTTCAGTATTTTGCCCAAGGACATTTCAACATGGATTGGAGGGGGCCGGGGATCGAACCACCGACACTCTGACCTGCTCTACTGTACTCCCACTGTCCTGCAAAACACAAGCCCCTGGGTCGCAGCAGACGGACATGAGAGCAAAGGGAAAAGTGTGGTGATGTAGTATAACGAGACAAAGTTCACACGAGGAGGCGGTTGTGCTGGATGCACGAGGAAGACGCAGGAGAGCTGCATTCGATTCCCTAGTTAACGTTGTGTCTGTGATCCATGACAAGTCAGCTATTGGTTTTGTAACTTTGACAACCAAGATCGCCTTATGTTGAGGAAATACTTATTTCAGCCTGTTTTTATAGTAACAACAGCAACAACCAAGGCCAGTGTACACACACACAGGACTGCTTGATAGTAACACACTGATGTTTCACCGGGGGGAGCTCAGGTCAGATCCTGCTGAAGGACACTTTGACCTGAGCGGCGGAGGAGCTGGGAATCGATCCAAACCTTCCGATTAATGGCTGACCCGCTCTACCTCCTGACCTGCAAGAGCAATTAGCCCGTCTACTATATATGCCTGCTTTATACACTGAGCTAACGCTGAATGACGCCCCGCTGACTCCTGCAGCAGTACAGCACAGTGACTCAGCGCTGGGGAAGCTACTATGAAAGCTGTCGATTCATTTGCACTGGGAACAAAGCTTCCCCTTTAGTTTGGTTAAGTGAAGTCATGTGACACTATGATGTCATACGATACAAAAACATCATATTCCAGCTCATTTTGTTAAAGGTATAATATGTAGGAACTCCCCCCCTCTAGCGGTGCGGTTGAATATCGGAACGTATTCTTGATGTTGCATTCACGTGAAATCGGGCAGACGTCAGACAGACAACAGACGCTGCATGTAACAGGATAAACAAGTGTCTATGTAAACAAGTGGTCCGCCAGCACGAGGCAAAACAATACAGGCGTGACGATATGTTGTCATGGTGATGTCGTATTGTTTACATGACCCACGTTTTACCGTCTTTCTCTAGTGGAGTAAAATGACATCCGGTTGGTTTGCCGACGGCCGTCTGCCTGACTGCACCTGAATGCAACATCAGTGCCTCGTCCTTCCTCACACTACACAGTGGTGACAGTTTTAACAGGCCGAGCCCACAGCTCCACTGAGTTTCTATGGTTACCTGCAGTCACGCTGCCACTCAACGTAAAAAATGGCGATGCAACATGGCCGCCTCGGTTCGGTGCGTCGCCCACATATGTATTTGTAACGACTTGTAACAACTCATTCTAAGGTACCAGAAAGCTTTCATTTGTATGCAGGTGTGATTCCACTTCAGTGAAATACGTATTTATGAAAGACATATTTGATTTTTGCTAATAAAAAGCCAAATAAGTTACATACTGGGGCTTTAACTAAAATATTGTTTAAATCAGTAGTATTGTGTGTCAGAGTGTGTTTGAAGTCCATCATTCTTCTGATTTCAGGTTTCATTTTTCAAAATAAAACACATAATAAAGTCAGAGGGACCTGTGTGATGTATTTGCCATTATTTTTTCATATGGCATGTGAAGTGTAATCTCCACAGGCAGCTGTTCAAATCACTCAAATCTCTGTGTTATTGATCCTGACCAGCAATTTTATGAGCTTTCTCGTTTACAGTCGATGATACTGTGATCTGGGGGAATAAAATAAAGACCATGTTGAAGTCTGTTTACCACCGTAGACCTTCGTTTCAAACTATTTATATCTACTCATTCTGATATTAATCAGCCTGCTGCTCTACTGCGTTTAACAGTATGTGCCCTGCGCTGGATTTCTCAAGGCAGGGTGGGATGATTTCATCATTAGCTGTACGGCTCAGTGCTTTTGGATGGAGGTACTGTTCATGCCCTAATACACTGCAGCCACTATGACCTGCTGTTTTTGCTGCCCTGCTTTGGATTTTAGTTTAGTTTTTGAGCCGAGATAGATAGCATCCCTAAATTTGACACTGTTTTTATTTTGCCAGGCTGTTATATTGTAATGTATTCGGTTTTCAATACCATGGGCCACAGGGTTTTACTTCTATTTCCTTCTTCTATTTGGATGAATCGCTATTTCTCACTGTCTTCTCCCTGTTTGATGTATCTTCAGTTATTTATTTTTTTATCTGTACAACACCTTTTAACTTAGTTAAAGGGATAGTTCACCCTAGAATGATATTTCGCTCATTATCTACTCACCCTCATGTTGACTAAGGGCTGGAAGAATTTTCAGAGTCCACCGTCCCTTCTCTTAGTTACAGGGGGTCTCGGCGTAGCAGTGCATTTCAATGCAACGGTTGCAAAGGGACACCAGAGCTCTTCGTAAAAAAGCACACACAAAAAAACATCCAAATACCTCCATGATGCTCGTATGTAATGTCCGTCTTGTGCTGAAGCCCCAAATTGCGTAATTGTCCCGAAAAAAATTAAATAAGTCTATATTTTAAGCTTGTTTGTAGCGGAAGCTTCTCGAAGCTCCTCTTCCTGGTCCGTCCAAATCTCGCGTGATTCGCAGTAACCGCACTGACGCCGGCGCAAATCACGCGAGATTTGGACGCAACCGTTGCATTGAAATGCACTGCTATGCCAAGACCCCCTGTAACTCAGAGAAGGGACGGTGGACTCTGACAATTCTTCCAGCCCTTAGTCAACATGAGGGTGAGTAGATAATGAGCGAAATATCATTCTAGGGTGAACTATCCCTTTAAGAAATGTGCTATGTACAATAGAAATTCTTTATTGTAATTATTGACATTAGTTGGTTCTACACATGAGTATGAATTTAGTTGAAAGCTACTCTTCAGCATTTCGACCATGATATAGTGCGAGATTAGTAACACTTTCATCTTCTCAATGTCACCCATGCAGTGACAGTCCTAGACTCTGGGGGGCAAAGAAGCCCATCCCCCTCCTCCCACACACACACACACACACACACACACGCATCCAAACCATAAGCAGATGCTGAACTTCACAGATGTTCCCTGAATACCTCAGAGGCCAGCGGTGGTCGGATGCTTGCTTCAGCACACATCATCATTATCAGGGGCCCCTCGGTGGGTTTTGGGGTCAACAACAGTGTCCTCTAAGGTTGTGTTGAATTTATGCAAACATTGAGGGGGTTTATACATAGTTGTTAATGGGAAATAGCCTGCAGCGCCTCATGTGTTTGTCTGCTGCGCCTCCTCCTCTGCCTCTGCATGAAACAAGGATTACTGAGGAGAACTTCAAACAGCTGATGATTCTCAGACAACTTCTGAAGCTTCGTCTTCATACCGTCTTCAAATGGATTTATTGATGTTTATTTGTTGTAAACAGAGCCACGATGAAATCCTCTGCAAGTGTAAGTCACACTGAATCCTTTCATTGTGTTTCATGTCTGTGTGTTAGACTTTTACTGAGTCATGACTGAAGAAGAAGGATGATGTTTGACTCTCTCTCTGATTTACCTAATGCAGTGTTTTTACTTCTCATCTCTCCCTTCACCCCACTTCACCTCCACAGAGGGCTTTGACTTCATCTTTTCATTCCCCAACCTTTCAAATGTGATGGGAATCCCAACCTAACAGGCTATGTGTTATAAAAAAAATTAAAAGGAAACAATAAATGTGCTCGCAGTACGTTAAATCTCAGTTTACCAGGCAGAAAAAACCAACACTACCATATCCCTGCATGTGTACAAACTAGAAACCCTCCCAACTTATCTTCCCCCATCACTTATTATTTATTTATCCAACCCAGACAGAGAGAGCCCTCTTTTAATTTATCTGACTCTGACTGTAATTCTATCTGGCTCTCTCTCTGGGACAAATTCCATCACACTCCATCAGTACAATCAATTATTCATCAAGTCAAGTAGACCACAGAAGATAATGGGACACATTTGTTGTTAGGAAGGCATTGAGGGGCCATAGCTGAGTGAACAGTGATGATGATGTGAAGCCATGCGTGAATTCCAGCAGGACCTGAGTCACAATGAAAGGGGGGGGGGGGGGGGGTGGCACACGGGAACATATTTAAAGTCAGCACAGGCTAGTCTTTTCACTGTAAACCCAGCACACACACAGGGGTGTATGAATGGATGCTTTACATGTTTTACTTTAAAATCAGTGGAATGACCCATACGTTCACACTCTCCCTGTGTTTTATTTTAAGTGTTGATCCATAAACAGATATATTTGAGGTTGTAAGAATGAAAAACCACCTCGGTATAGTTTTTCATCTCTCTGGCTTCTCTCTGGAGCTTTAGTAACAACAGGCTGCTGGACAAAAAATAGCAGATTTCAGGTTAATGCTCTGAATACAGACTGTGTGTGTGTGCATCATCATCGCCATGTAGAACCTACAGCTGCTTTATGGTCCTTTGTGCAATATGGGACCTATAAAAGTTTGTCTGGAGTTTCAATTTAAAGTAATTCATTTAAAGTGCTGTTACTACATATTATAGCAGATTATATAGAAGATGGTTTGGATGGGAAATGCTAAAAAGGATGACGGAGAAAAACTCTCCTCAGCAATCATATGGTCTGGCCCTGAGCTAACAGAAGACAATTTCTGTCATCACATCATCTGTCTTTGAAATAGGATGAAAAACAAACACAAAACAAGAACAACTTAATGTAAAAATAAACAAAACAACATCATCAGAGGCGGAAGGCTGTGATGAGAGGAGACAACAGAGCGGCTTTGTGCTACGCTGCACCGACTATAAGTATATTTTTAGTTCTTATATGCTGTGTCATATACAGTATCAGTCTGCCTTTAGCATTGAGCAGTGTTACTGTAAATGTTATTAAAGGTGCACTCTTGGGTTTTTTCTATAAAGTCACTACATAACAAGGAGCAGCCCTGTGGATCGCCCCCCTCCTGCTTAGCTGCAGAAAATAAATAAGCTTAGACTGCTATTAAAGGGGACATATTATGGAAAAAGCCTACCACTTTTTGAAGGCTCTTTAACATATATTTAGGTGTTTTTTTGCCTTCCGGGCCCAAAAATGTGAGAATTGACAAAAAAATATGTAATTTTCAGGCTCCCTAGGTTGAAATCCATGTGGTTTTATAAACTGTTCCTTCAGTTGTCTGGAAATGATGTCACTAGTTTTCTAATTTGCATAATATAATACCACCCCTACCTGGGACAGGTAGAAAGGGCGGGGCAAGCAGTGGTTCATTTGCATTTAAAGGGACAGGCACTGAAACCAGCCGTTCTGAACAGGGTTGTTTAGAGAGGATGAAAAGAGCTGTGATGTTTGATCCTTGGGGGATTTTGACCAAAGCATGTCACAGACATGTCTTTAAGACACCTGGGAACTATTTTAATTTGTGGAAAAGGGGCAGAATATGTCTCCTTTTAACAAAAAACATGACATGACATGGGTTGCTGATGAATGTGAAAACTGCATTCTAACATGTTCCAACACTAACATACACCCCAGTACTTGAACCTATTAATGGCACAACCGATTTTCTAACAGTAAGAATGAAAAACAAAGGATAGAATTATTTGCTAATGCTGCCTCTGAGATGTTTGATTAAGATCCCTGCCATCCTCATCAAACTCCTGCTAATAAGCTTATTCCTCAGCGCCCTGGCCATGGAAGCGTGCACGCCCGCACATGTGCACGTGCGAGAACCGTTGGCAGCGTCGGGCTATTTATAGAGCTGTGAGCTTACCCTCTCCTGGACTCTGACCTTGGAGAGAGTGTGACAAACGACAGGCAGCGCTCCAGCAGAAGCCGAGCCGTTTTACCGATGACAGCGGGTCGTAGTGGGTGAAAAAAAATAATGCCATCTGCACAGGCTTATTTTTTGTTTACCCATGAAATACCATTTCTCGCTGCCTCGTGAATCATTGACAGCCTCAGCCGAGGCCGCGCCGGGGTCCCGAGGCTTAACATCTGAGATTGATCCAGTGGCTAATAGGAAACGGCAAGCTTAGCTACATGTTGTCGTCTTATTGTATTTAGCATTATCAGCCTCGGCCTGAGGGACACTGTCGCTGGCCTTTGGTCCTCGCCAGATAATTCTCAATTAGTCACTGTCTCCGCCATATTGGTTTCAGATACTCAAGGGTGTTAACTCACACAGCAGTGCAACAGTCAGCATCACTGGATATAAATATGAGTGCTGAGATTAGCTATTCACAACCAGAGGAATCACCGCATTGGTTCCCGACATTCCAGGGAGGGAATGCTTTATGGAAATGCTTTCTTTATCTTTCCCCCACATGGATTCAAGTCACTGTCATGTGTACTGTACAGTTATTGTGTGCTGCACACAAAGTTAAAACTGGGACTCTGTGCTTTCTTAATAACCATTAAATGTGATAGTGATGTCTCTAAGTTCCCTGTGAAAAAAAAGTAAGATCTTCTGCATCAAAGTTTACTAACCTGCTTTGATGGATGTACAAGTCTCAATGAAACTGTCCATCATTCTATTTCAGTATTTAAAAGGGGCTATGTGTAAGTTTTCTACTCTGCAGAACATGGTCTCTCTCTCTAGGTGCTGGTGCTGTCTGCATTCATCTCCCAAGTGTCTTTAGTCAAGATGCTGAACCCCAAACTGCCTCTGATGTCTCACTGACATGTGGGAGTGTGCATGAATGGTAGAGAAATGGAAGGAAAGGTGTAGCATGAATTAGTGTGTGGTGCAGTTGAGTCGTTATGCAGTAGATAAACATGTTACATCTTACACACTAGACTCTACATTGGCTTGCTATTAAAGTGATGAGACGGGCTGGAACAGGCTGCTTCTGGCTGCTGTTCATGCCAACTATCAGTCGAACAAAGACATGATGGCAACAAGTGTCAGTGTTGCTTTCCACTGACTGAACACTGTGGGCCCTAGTTTGCTGGCGCAGCGCAGGTGGCGCAAGGTAGCGCAGCCGGTCTAATGCAAGTTTCGACCAGCGCAGCCGAGCGCAAAGTCAGATTGGAAGATTGGCAGATCGCGCTGCGCTGAGATAGGCGTGGCCGCGCAGCAGGGGGAGGCGTCACAGATTCAGCTTGGTGCAGTGGAAGTTTCGTCCGAAAATGTCCCGCCGAAGTTGCGCTGAAAGCTCGCCACCTCCAACCAGGTCTATTCTCAGCGCAGCGCGGAGCGCAGCAGGTGCAGTGCAAGTTTGGCTGACTGACCTGCAGTGCACACACGTCACCAAGACCTCACAGGCAGATCTCCACAGTTCCAGACACATTTCAATGCAATAAATATCCACAATAACCACTATTTAATGCAACTAATGGAATCAACACGTGAATTTATATCTATATAGATTGTCCCGTCACATCTGACGTCAGATCAAAGCAGAGATCAAAGGCTGTCGGTGCGTAATGGAAACTCCACCTGAATTAACACAGCAGGGACGAACTGGCACTGAAAAGCAGCTGTGGATGTCCCAAAAGCAGGACTGAGGGTGGATGACTGCATGTTGCTGCCGTGTTGAGATACCACTCTGCCCTTGTGATGATCGCTTTATTTATTTATTTACTTATTAATTAATTAGCGCCAGCGACCAGATCAGGCAGCCGTAATGAAAAACAAAACACAAATCTTCATCTCTCTTAGTCCAGTATATAGCCTATACTCAGCATCTCTATCACAGAGAAAAAAAAGAGACGGACAGAGAGAGAGAGAGAGAGGGAGAGAGAGAGAGCGCGTCCTTGCTGATTTCATCCACATGGTGTGTGTTTATGTTGTGATTAGTGTAGCCTACACCTCTGATCTTATACACAGGGTTTGAATAAATGTGAGTTTCTTTATTAGTTTATTAGTTGTTGTTTCTTAGATTGCGTAGGGGTTCTCAGTGTATCAGATCAATCCTGGTTAAGTATATTAGTAAACTCATTATTGGTCACTCTGAGCTCGGACCTCCGGGGAAACAGCTGTTTCCTCCGGGGAGAGGTTCGGCCTCTGGCGTCGCTGTTTCCTCCGTCCATGTCAAAGTATAAAATGACAAACTTGCAGCGCGCATCACCCGCCGCGCAGTTAAAGGTGAGGAGAGGAGCTCCTTTGATTGGTGAAGATCTGACTCGGCTGTGTCAAACCCACTCCACGCCTTTCTCTCCTCCTTCTGTCTCCCTCCCGCCCTCTCTCCTCCCTCTTTGCCGTTTGCGCCGGTGGGAGGGACGAGGGGAGGGGTTGCGCCGGTCTAAGTCTGACTGCGCGGCCCAGCAAACTTGCGAAATGGACCTGGACCACACCCCATTGGCGTGGCGAAGCTGCGCTGATCACAGACTTCACCTGGTCGACGAAACTAGGGCCCTGTGTCTTCAAGACTGTTGTTAAAGGGGACAATTTATGGAAATATCACTTCTTGAAGGCTCTTTTACAGATATTTAGGTGTTTGTCTTGCCTTCCGGCACCATAAATGTGATAATTGACAAAATAATCAGTAATTTTCAGGCTCTATAAATTGAAATCCACGTGGTTTTACCAGATGTTCCATCAGTTGCCTAACAATGATGTAACCAGTTTTCGAATTTGCCAGCCGTTCTGAACAGGGCTGTTTAGAGAGGATGAAAAGAGCTGTGATGTTTGATCCTTGGGGTATTTTGACCAAAACATTTCACAGACATGTCTTTAAGGCACCTGGGAACTATTTTAATTTGTGGAAAAGGGGCAGAATATGACTCCTTTAATGCTAATGTTGCAAAACTTACAAATCACTCCTTTAACACTGCAAACTTTCTGTATAAAAACAGGTCATGTCACGACTCATGAATCAATAAGCTTTTAAAATACATAGACGACTAGCTCACATTGCCTGGGCTAAATTTGGACCTGCTGCCTTATTGATTATAGTCACTGCAAAATCTGTTGGACATTCCTATCAGTTAGCAGAACTCTGTTCCCAACACTAACATCATTAAAGAAAACTAATATGAGACCTAGAGACCGCAGCATTCAGGCCTCTAGTTTGGAAAACAAAATTACTTAAATCCCTTTTGTAATTAACATCTATTTTTATATATTTCATAAATGGGAAATGCATTATGCTGGCTACAGAGTGCAATAATCTCCTCTACTCTTCCTTCTCTCTCTCATTTGGAATAAAATGCAGCACTGAAGTACCACTGTTCCCCTGCTTTTGCATTAAAATTGTTATTGGATGAAAAGCACAACTTGTTATGTATAAACTGTAGCCCTGCACACTGTCCTCGGGGATATGCATGTAACAGTCTCAGGCATATTAAAAAATAAATATGAAGTTGTAGCTGTGCATATAAAACAGGCCCTCTTGTAGCATCAGTTAGCCTTGAATAGTCAAAGTGAAACCAAATAATAAATCACTAATAAGTGAAAAGCGAAGCAGCTGAACCAAGCTAGTGAAAACAAACCCATCAGGGTTAAACAAGCTCACTATCGACACCCTGTATATCCACGTAATGTGAAATGACGAACATAAATTCTACATGTTAAACACACGAGTACTTGTATCTGCTTGTTATGTTGGATTAATTACTGGACTGTCTGAGTGTCTGTCCATTTAAATCAAGTAGTTCAGTTTACATAATCCCATCAAACCATTCAGAACCTTTTCCAACTCATAAATAATGCAAAAGCAGAAACGTCGGCAGCCCGCACGCCAGCCCATAACAATACAGAGGTCACGCAACACACTCTCAGAGCCATTTCTTCCTGCAGTAATAATTACTGTAGATTTACAGGGTGGTGAGGTCACTTCTTCATTCATATCCCTTCTTCACTTGATTGTTTCCATTTCCCCCCATTCAATTATCGTTGTTATTAACCAGCAGTTTGATTCCCCGATGTGAGTAGTACTACTGTAATACTCCACACAACGTGGTCCAGCTCTGACAGCATAAGGTCCTGTTATTCACTTGTGACAGCAGCAGCAACAGCAATTTGAAAATAAAAACTAAAAATCAAGTGATGGAAATTTTAATTTCAAAACATCTCTTTGCAAAAGTGATGTAGAGATTCTTTTTTTCCAAATTAAAGTCACATGACAAGATTGGAGTCATATAAACCCCAAAAATATGTCGCAAAGTTCCCTGAAAGGTGGCAGCTGACCAGTGTGTATGGTTTGCCTTTATGTAATCTAGTGCTTTATTATCTTTGATTAAATACAATACTACGACAGTTATTGTGTAAGATGCAACAAAAGGCTCCATTCAACACTTACACATCCAGAACTTTGCTATGTCTCTATTCGAATAAAGTCACTCTATTCCTCGATCACTTGGAAAGGTTTCCCAGGGTTTTTTTTGGTTGTCCAACTGTTTTTTTTCTTAGGACAATTTCTCAGAGATTTGCGGCTCAAATCGATCAAATCAAAACAAAACACCGAACGTAAGATATAATTTATACTCGCGTCTGTGCAAAATGAATTCCCCCTTCTATTTTCACAGATATCTCGGTGAGTTTTGGTTGGATAAAGAAAAGGATTTCAGTTTTGAAATCCCTGGAGTGTCAGCTTTCATTTGAGTACATACGCGTCTAACTTGAGGAAACACATCATACCAGCCTATTCTGTTGAGAATGTGCCATCATACAGCTTTTGCGACATTTTTTTTTAAATCCACAGCATTGTATTTGTGTGTACTTGTAATACACATGTTTAGCATGTAGTTTTAGCCTAGAATCTGACCTTTCTAAAGATATATGGTATGACCATATTGATAAATATTTGACATGGGGGGGCGAAGGGGGAGGAGTGTGACACGCTCGGGTTCAACAGGTTAAATATGTCATATTTTTCAACATTTTTTGCAAATGAGTTGAACCACTTATCTATACTGTTAACCCACATGAGGGATTGCCATGAGGCAGAAATGCTAATGATTTCCTGAGAGAAAGGCTTTTTGCATTTTAACTGTGTTCAGCACTGAAGATACTCTGTTATTCTTCACAGGATGTTGTACTGTAAGCTTTACTGTCTCCATCACTCGCCTCGTTGAAGTCACCAATGCACAAACAGGGAGCAACGCCTGATGTTATTAGACAAACAAAGGCCGGCAGAGGATGTAATGAGATGTATTCACTGGCATCCGACCATTATGGTGGATAAATCCAATCCTCAAACCACCTACAGTACGTGAAGGACGCAGGACAATGAAGCAAATTCCATTAATCAGCTTTTTTGACTTTGAATTTTCTCTGCACGTTAAGATGTGATTTTCTATAGTTTACATGGTGAACGTCAAAGCCTTTGTTTGTCCCCTGCAGTCAAATCTCTGAATGCAACTGGAGTTGACAACATTATTCAAAAGAAAGAAAGAAAAAACTATGTGTATGGATTCTAGCCAGCACCCCATTCAAAAACAAATCCCATTTATTAAAGATAAATAGAGAAATACAAAGAAGACCTTGACTTGAACGGTGATACGTACAGAGGCGCATCAGCATGGAGCTGAACGTGTGTGTGTGTGTGTGTGAAGACAGGACATTGTCCCTGTATGTGGCTGAAAAGTGGGGCTGTGTGTTTTTTACACCTATAGGGTGACATTGGAGGATTCAGCGGGCACTGAGCTATAAAATTGCCAGTTGAGAGGGAATTAGTGTGGATGTGGAGGTGGGGAGGAAGGATGGCTCGGCGGGGAGCCGGACGAGGAGGTGTGCCTCGGCAACCGATTGGATCATCTCACCGTCGGTGATGTGTACAGTCAGGCTCTCCCCTCGCTGATTATGATTGGTGATTATGAGCTTGGTGTCTCGACAACAGGAGACAGAGAGGGCATCTCTCCCAGCTATCACATAAAGACCCACAACTACTCTGTGTCGTCATGAGTGAATAAAGAGAATGGCTGCAGTATCAACTAAGATCTCACAGTGACCCCTACATATCAGTCTGTTGGCCGGTATGTTGTGATCTATTTAACACACTAATACATAACCACGTCAAATAGTTAGACCACAAACCTTCACACTGGAGACCTAAAATGTGTCCTCTCATCAGATCTTCTGGTTGGTCAGACAATATCTAGTGACATGTGTTTCTGCAGCTGGGATCCAAATCAGCTGGATCAGATTATTAAAGCAGGTTCACATGGACAGGTCACCAGGGTAGTTTTCTTCACTGTCTTTCAGAATGATCAGTAGCTGCATTTACATGGGTCCAAAAATCCTTTTTATAATCAGATTAATAGGTCAATCAGATTCAAAATGTCTCATGTAAACACCTTAGTGGATCCTATTCACCCGGATCTTATTACATTTCCGATCGGATAGGGCGGCGCCACAGTGGGTTGAGCAGGCCTATAGTCCTTGTGCAGGCGGCCCCAGTTCGAATCCTGCATCAGACAGCCCTTTCCTGCGTGTCATTCCCCCTCTCTCTGCCTACCCATTTCCTGTCTCTCTCGACTGTACTGTCAAATAAAGGCATGAAAAAGCCCCCCCCCCCCCCAAAAAAAAAAAAAAAAAAAAAAAAAAATATATATATATATATATATATATATATAAACCAAAAACAAAAAATCCGATCGGATCAAAAGAGGTAGTCTACGCCGATTGATAATCAGCTTGATGTAAACGGATGAATAGAGTGGATAGGGTTGATAGAGTGGATTATTCATTCTGCGCATGCGTGCTCTATACGTACAGTAGGAGTCGCATATTGACGTTCACGGGAAATAGGAAAGTCAAAGCAGTGTTGCCAACTTGGCGACTTTCTCGCTCAATCTGGCAACTTTTTATTTTTTATTTGTCAAAAGCAACTTTTCCCGGTGTTGTTAAAGATGTCTCTGGTTTGGAGACTCTGACGTGAAAGCATGTATCACTGCTGTTTTCAATGTGTAAGCCCCGCCCCCGTCCCAAAGCCCTCACCGGCGGTCAGTCTCCCAGCAGTATATAATCAGCTTCAGCTGGGGCCATGTATATGTGGATTGAATGTGGAATCGCTTTATTTAACATTCATGTATACAGACCTAGTAAGATTCATTGAAAGATTGAGGAAGACGCTGCATTTAAACGCAGCTACTGTGAACATTTTCTCAGCTGCTACACGTACTGTCAAGGTGACTGTCGGTGACTTCCAGTTACCTTGGAAAAATGATCCATGTGAGTATTACATAACTTTCCATTTCATAAGTAAAGGTGTGGTGAAGGTAACTGAGACATCTCAGCTACAGTCTAGTTTTGTTGCACAGCTGTTATCCTAAATGGAAACAAACACACTTGAACTAAAAATGACTTAAATCATAACTAATCTCTTTACTTCCAGATATTGCTCTGTCTCTGCCCTTTAGCTCCAACTGAACATAATGAAAGTGAAAATCTTTATCGATGGTAAACACAGTGCAAGGAGCCTTGGTACTTTAATGAATAGATTTATACATTTGGAGTGGATGTCTTAAAATGACTGGAAAACAACAGAGCTCTAAGGCAGAGAGTAATGAGGCATTCGAGTTCCAGTATAGGCAACTAAAGGAAGAGTCTGATCAGTTCCAGAGTCAAAAACCATCTCCATGGACGAGAACAAGCAGCAGATGTGTGGATGTCAATGACATCCTGATTTATGAAATGGCAGCTTCCAAAACAAGCCCAGAAAAAAGTGTAACAGATGAATGTGTCTGAGCAACTGAGGCGTGACAACACAGAGGCCACAGCAGCAAGGATGCTGTGACTTCCTGTAGCTGAGTGGATCAAGGTCAGAGCAGGACAGCTGAGGGCAACGTGAGACAGAGTCTCTCCAGAACACTGTGTCTTTCACAATGTTAATGACAGTGTTTAGTCTTGACGTTTGTGTAGTGACTTAGTGACACGACACAGGAGAGCTCCATGAACTAGTGTAGTTAAACACGGAGCACAGCTAAACAATGGTCACTGCAGTAGGAGGAGTGTTTTCTTCTAATTTCATTGTTTTGTGCAATGATGATCAGGGATTCTATTCTATTCTTTTCTATTCTGACATAAATAGGGAGGCAAGCCATCCTGTGTGACCTGCCACCTTATTGACTCCTAAAGGCTGTCTTTACACTGCAGGCCTTGATGCCCAATTCCGATTTGTTGCCTATATCCGATTTTTTGACAGTCTATTTACATGTTCTATCAGAAGTGACCCAGATCTGATAATCTGCGGCTAAGGGGGTTGTCTTCCCTCAGCTTCGCGTCGGGCCGAACAACGCCCCTTAGCCGTGGTATAATGAGCATACCACTGCCTGTCGTGATATATTGCTTAAATAATATGATTTGCCAAACTGTTTTAATGTTTTTTTTGTTGTTGTTGTTTTTCAAGTGTGTACTTTATGTGGACCTGCTGCTCCTTTGGCCAGGATCCCTTTGCAAAGGAGATTCTGAATCTCAATGGGATTATTCCTGGTTAAAGCAGAAGTAAGCGATCCGGTGGTTTTGGCTAACTTCTTGTCAGCCGATGGAGTTAGCAGCCCCCGCCCTCGTCCCTACGTCACCACATTGACGCGCATCCCTTGGCTGCACACACAGAGAGGACCGCCCCTTTATGCCGTTCTCTCTCCTCATTGGATAAAGGTTGTAGGATACAAGGAAAGTTTTCTCCTCGGCTTACAGCAGAGCAGAGTGACTGACAGACCCGTGTTTCAGACCAAACACTCTATATAAGTGATTGCTGTCAGAAGATACAACTATTTAAGACTTATATTAACGCAAACATTCCGCTTACTTCTGCTTTAAATAAAGGTTTAATAAATTAAAAAAAAAACTCTGTTCCAGTTTGTTCTATTCTATTCTATTCTATTCTAATATATTATATTATATTCAATTCTATTCTAAGCTAAAACAGTAAAGTTCAGTCTTCATGCAGTTAAATGTTTGAACAAAGTAAACATGGAGAATCACAGGAGTGTTCTGACTTTTCTCAGCTCTATAGAAACAAACCTGTCTTGCATCATAGCACAGTTGTGTTAACACTAATCAGCAGCAGCACAAGTTTCACACTGAAGAACTTCATATTATCACTTTTGGTAACCCTTTAATTTACAAGCCGTTAATTACGTGATAATGTGAAGAAACAGCCTAGAAAAAACAATTAACTGCAACATAGGCTAATGTCTAGAAATAACGGTCAATTTCATACTGTAGTAATATTGAAAAAAAGCCAAGAAATAATGATTGATTGCATAGAAATTGCCCGGTCAATTGCAAGGACTTGGTGGAAAAATATTCAGGCCTTTCCCAAATAATTCAAAGCATGGAAAGCATGTGTAGTCTTTTGCCTTTATGAAAAACATGACATTATTATGAAATTGACCGTTATTTCTAGGCCATTTCTTGACATTACCATGCAATTAACTGTTATTTCTTTATATTTTCTGACATTTTCACATAATTAACAGCCTGTACATTAAACGGTTACCTAATTCTTTACTATAGTCATTTCATTCTAATTCAGATTTTTTGTAGTGCACACCTAAATTAAACTGTGTGGTGAACTTTCCCACAGCAGGACTGAGCGGTTGGAGGAGGGAGGTGTGGAGGAGGTGAGAGGGTCAGGTGGATGTAGGTAGATCTAAAGGCAACAGGAGGCTGATGACTTGACCTGCTAATCATCAAGGTCTACAGCAGCAGCAGTAGTAGTGGCTCTGACACACAGCTCCTGGGAGCCAATTAAAATATATTCTTTGGACTTTTTTCATCAGTCAGCCTTCCAACAGTAGAGCTGCTCTCCTCAACCTGCAGGAGTGTGATGGAAACCCTGTAGAAGTTTCTGAGGAACGTCATGTTTTCTTGCCCAAGTTGTGTCTTGAAGTGCAGTCGTTAGACAGCAATAAGAGAAAGTCTGCTTCCAGCCAGATGAAGTCTAATGCACCATGGGATCTATTTTTTCCCCTAAATCTAAAATCTTTGACAATACCTGTCTCATTTGTTTCAGTCTACAACAAAAAACAACTTCCTGTCTGAGTCATAAATGAGCCAAATCTGAACGTACAGATCTGATCCCTGATTCTACTTTTTTGGATTCAATATATGGTCAGTGGGACTCATCATTTGACTTGTGAAACTACTCAGTCTGGAAGGTCAAAGCTGGGCCTGGGAGTTAGTCTGTAAACTCTGATGGATGTTTACAGCTGATAGTTAGAGGATCAAACACATGTAGCCAACCAGAGAGCCAGCTGATGACCCTGTTGTTGTAAGTCTCCTTCACAACAGGAGTTGGTACAGTGTGCTGAGCCTTTCCTACAATTGAATACTGACAGGCAATGTAAGAAGGGTCAGCAATACTTGTTCTGCTTGAAGAAACTCTCATTCTTGTGGACGGGTCCCTGATGAGCCTGGTTTATAAATCTTGCATTGGGTTTGTGCCCATTGGTGTGCTGGTGTAGGAACCTCAACATCAAGTCTAAAACATTCACTCACAAAAATAGTGAAGATGAGTGGCAAGATACTGGGACTACCACTCTCTGATCTGTTCACCAGACAGGTGGGGGTGGGAGGCTAGAAGCATCCTGTCAGATGCCATCCACCCCCTGTTCACTGAATTTGAGACTTTGCCCTTTGGTTTCTGGTTCAAGTTTCCCCCAGTTAAAGGGGATATATTATGGAAATATCACCATTTGAAGGCTCTTTAACATGTATTTGGGTGTTTGTCTTGCCTTTCTGCCCCCAAAATGTGAGAATTGACCAAAATCTCTAATGTGCAGACTTCCTAGGTTGAAATCCACGTGGTTTTATGAGCTGTTCCCTCAGTTGTCTGGCAATGATGTCACTAGTTTTCGAATTTGCATAATATAATCCCACCCCTACCTGGTACCAGTAGAAGGGGCGGGGCAAGCAGTGGTTCATTTGCATTTAAAGGGACAGGCACTGAAACCAGCCGTTCTGAACAGGGCTGTTTAGAGAGGATGAAAAGAGCTGTGATGTTTGATCTTTGGGGGATTTTGACCACAGCATGTCACAGACATGTCTTTAAGACACCTGGGAACTATTTTAATTTGTGGAAAGAGGGCATGATATGTCTCCTTTAAGGGCAACAAGTAAAAGAATTCCATTATCCTAAAGACATATAATTCTGTCCAGTAGTCAGCAAGCCCTTACCTGGCAGAGTTCTACTGTGGCCATAACTCAAGCAATAAGCATGTAGTGTTCTTTTGCACTTTATATCTTTTATGTTGCATTTATTGTCATTCACCGTCCTTGTTGTTGATTTGCGGTTGTGTCTCCTTGTATAGCTGACCACCGTCTCTGTATCTCTGTACTTGGTGTTGTGTTATTTTATGTCTGTTCCTGTCTTGCTGTAAAACTAATTGCCCCTTGGCACATAAATAAAGTTGAAGCTGAATCCTTTGACTCCTTCCAAGCCTGTCTTCCTTCATGATGAAAAGTTTTAATAAACCACACAGTTCCCTTTAGGACTGGTGCTTCCTGATGTGAAACCTGAAATGTTCACTGCAGTCCATCCTGGACACGTCTAAAGTTGCTCTAAACATCCGGGTTCATAGGGAGTGGGGGCGGGGGTGGGGGACGCCGTGGGGATATATCTGTCTATCTGCAGAGCACTATCAATATCAATGCCCTTCAGATGAGCCGTTTATTATCTACCCTGGGGAGTGAAATCGATCCCTGCCTGCCCTCAGTGCTTACTATAAGTCCTGAAAGTGCAGAAAACCTTGTTTGCCAGAAACACTCACTTCATCTGAGCTCAGCTGATGAACTAGTGGTGAGTAAAGGCCTGGCAGGGGCCGCCTTGTCAATATTAATGAGAAAAACATTCATGGAGTAAACTCAAAATAATCTCTGGGCTTCAGTGTTGGGGAGAAACTGTGCTGGTGGCAGATAGCCTGGGGAATTAGTAAACACATAAATGTAGCGGTATCAAAGGGTAGTGGTTTACAGCTAAGTCAAACACAGTATGTCATAAATTATTTGTGCAGGTTTGATGCCAGTGTCTCAGCTGAATGATGTTATAAAGGAATGGGTTAGCATGTTAGCACCACATCTGTTCCCTTGTACCAGGATCTGTGTGTTTTTGACCGAGGCTGTATTCAAAACTGAAATTCTCCTGGATGCATCCGACTATTACCTCACCTACTGTTTCCCACAATCCAATACACCTCAAGTAAAAGTTTGTACCCTATTGTCAAACCCAAGTTCCTCTCATACATCCATGGTTGAAACCTGCTTAATCCTCAACAGAAAAATCCTCATTGAACACATGCATTTACTGAAATGTGTTGATATACAGAGCCCAGAGGCAGTGCTGCTGCTCTGTCCAGTAGGCTACACACATGAAGCTTCACTTTACATTCATACAAGCTGATGTGGTTGCCACAGTTGTTAGATTTCATCTGCAAGACCAACAGGTATCTTTACAAAAGGAGTCATAAGAGCCAGCACTAAATCTCTAACGAGCTGCAGGTAAGGTAAGGTAAGGTAAGGTAAGGTCGTTTGGAATACAGCCTGAGTCTTTGGAAATGTGCAGATCTTGTGCTATACGACCTCATTTCAGTCATCTAATCAGTTTCGGGCCTTGTCCACATGAGCCCGGGTATTTTTGCAACTGTGAACATGTGTTCCCGGTTTACTGTTCCATCCACAAGCAACCGTGCTTTTGTAACATTGACACTGTGGTCTTTTGAAACCGGGGTACAGGGTGAAGTTTTGGGCCCGGTTTCAGCGGTAGCGTCTATTTATGACAACCGCGATTATTTCCATTGTTTACATCAGAGCATGCTAGCTACTCTAAGCTCCTCTAGGTAGCGGTTGTTAGCTAGAGTTAACGTTAGCTTGCTAGCTAAAATGGACGAGACAAAGTTGTTGTTGTTTATTGCTGTCAGCTGTATTGGGTTGTCATATCCAGTTCCTCAACCTAATTCAACAACGGAGGCACCTGGAGGAGCAACGAAGAAGACTGCTCCTCTTGCTAGCGACCCCAACAACTGCAACTTTCTCAAGAAGCGACATGCCCGGCGGCGTCTATCGTTTTTCCAACCCAGTTTAGATTTTGATTGGTTAAAACAGCCTTCCCATTTTACCTTGTAAGGTAAAATGTATTGTATTACACGTACATTGCATCACTTGGTAGTGGATTTTACGGTTGCATGTGTACAGAGTATTTTTATTACACCACTCGTGTGGACGGGGAATGTTATTTAACAAAACCTTGGTTTCAAAAATACCTGGGCTGGTGTGGACAAGGCCTCAGTTTAACTCTCCGACATGCCAGTAGAAAAGCTAGTGCTGCTTTCTTTAAGCTTTTCAGAAAGGCAGGTTGTGTGTTTGATAAAACTACAGAGACTGTATCTTTTTCCCTCTGGTGATCTTCACAGAAGATCCAGAGGATTATCCTGCTGAATAATCTGTGTCAGTATCATAAACTGTTTGTTTTCTGCTGCTGAAAACCAAGAGCCAAGTGGAGAAAAAAAATCCCACTCAAAACGCGTGGAAGGGTACCATGGTGATGCTGACTTCTGGGATGTCTGATAAATGCATGTGATCCTTGATGCACTGCAGCAGCATCTGCATCGTTATCCACTGATGTCTCCAGATTGCATCAGGCTAACAATTAAGTACAGACGGAGAGCTCATGTTCACCAAAGCAGGCTGTCTGTGTCATTATATCAAATAATAAACATGAAAGAAAGTAGATGCGTCAGAGAGCGGGTCTCAGGACATTTGTTGTTGTAATTGCTCTTTGTGTTGCATCTGCTGTTCAGAACGATCCAAATACCCAGCAGCACAGTTATTACTGGGCAGCCAGGGCATATTGTATGAAGAAAGCAACCTGGAGTAAGGTCAGATTTTTGAGACCAGAATGAGAATAAACATCATATACAACAGATTCCAGAGTCTAAAAAAACAGCAGCTAGAAGATACAATGTAGTTCCTCCTGAACCCATCAAATCTGAGTGGATTAAGGCTGCTGAGCTGTGTGTTTTCCTGATGCGTATACATGCACTTACAAGGCGCCCCGTTATCACACACAGACACACACTGTCAAACACACACACACACACACAAGGTCTGGCCGTTCCCTCTTCCTAATTCCCGTTATCTCAGGTTTTACTGCAGTCTGTCCCCTGTCTGTGTCACAACTGATGACTCAAACTTTGTAATTGCCTTTTAATCCTTTCGAGGACAGAACATGTGTCAGCGCCGGTTAATTCGGGGCACCGGTCGCCTCAGGATACGGAGAAAAGCTTATGACATGAAGGTCGTGAGCGTGAATCACCACACAGGCTGGAACATTTCGGACAGACACATCACGGCGGAGGAAGTGGCCTCTGCCTCTGCACCCCTCCTTCAACAGCCGTCTGCCCGGCGCCGCTGAGCACCGCACGGCCTGAAGACGCTGAAACTGCTGGATTTAATCTGAGTGTTTAAAGGTAGAGTCTGCAGGTTTGCTTTGAATATTTGCTACTACCACCATGATCTGCTCCACCAGGCCCTAGGCATCCGTGCTCACCGCGGCGGTCCTCCTACTCGTCACAGCATAGCCCTCGAGGCTCCTGTTGCTGGTGACGGCCGGGCATAGCGACCCGGGTCCTTGCCTATGTTCCCACAGCCCTATGTTCCCACAGCCCTATGTTCCCACAGCCTTATGTTCCCACAGCCCTATGTTCCCACAGCCTTATGTTCCCACAGCCCTATGTTCCCACAGCCTAATGTTCCCACAGCCTTCTGTTCCCACAGCCCTATGTTCCCACAGCCTTATGTTCCCACAGCCTAATGTTCCCACAGCCCTATGTTCCCACAGCCTTATGTTCCCACAGCCTAATGTTCCCACAGCCTTATGTTCCCACAGCCTTATGTTCCCACAGCCCTATGTTCCCACAGCCTTATGTTCCCACAGCCCTATGTTCCCACAGCCTTATGTTCCCACAGCCCTATTTTCCCACAGCCTTATGTTCCCACAGCCTTATGTTCCCACAGCCTTATGTTCCCACAGCCCTATGTTCCCACAGCCCTATGTTCCCACAGCCCTTTGTTCCCACATTTGAGATTTATCACATGGCGGATGCTCTGCTACATGTGGAAAGATGTCTATGGGTGTGATGTTATGGGAACATAGGGCCTCATTTTTAGTGGGAAAAAAAGTGGGAACATAGGGCTGTGGGAACGGTTACATGCTGTCATTCTGACCATAGGAGGCAGGAATTGTCGGAATGATGGGACGTTTGATAGAAAATTAAGTGTTGCTATTTAGACAATTAGAGGCCTATGTCGGACTGGTGGGATGTCGGAATGGCGGTTGCCCCCCTGTGGGAACAAAGGGCCTAATTTTTAGTGAAAAAAAATATTAGAAATGTGGGAACATAAGGCTGTGGGAACATAGGAATGACCTCATGGATCCCAGTGCCTCCCTGACTGTATTTCCTTTTCTTCACTGCTAAGTAGGGTTGTCATGAGAACCGATACTTCGGTACCAAGTCGATGCCAACACGCAAAGAATACAAGGGTACCTGCTTTTTTTCGGTACCGTGAGTTCAGGATAGAACTTTGCCCTTGGCAGGCCGTGTTGATTCCTGTCGGGACTGATGTGGGTAGTATATGTGCGAGGATGAGCACGCTACAGTCGATGCTACAATGTGGCTACAGTCGAACTTGCAGTCTGTCTGTTATGCGAACACAGCCATACCTCAAATAACGTATGTTAAACATGATGTGCCACGTGTCTTTCTCCAATCAGTTTTAATAGAAATGTGACGCTCAGCCAGTGGTGCCGTGTAAATGCGGAATGTACTGAAATGTACTACTAAAAAATAAAACAATGCATCATTTCTGCATCTGTGAAAACACCCTGAAAGTCAATTAATGAGACCAACGGTTCTGTTGTTGAACTACTTGGAAGACACAGTAAGGACTACAGTACGTGACTTTCTGTTTGTGTTACGCTATATTTAACATTTTAACACTTATTAACTTCATGTTGCTGCTGGTCTAAATTTGTGCAATTTGAAAGGTTGTTGAAGCACAGTCGAGCTTAAATACAAGAAAGTTTGATGTGAAACAGTTTTTTA
This sequence comes from Trachurus trachurus, assembly GCF_905171665.1. Classification (NCBI taxonomy): domain Eukaryota; kingdom Metazoa; phylum Chordata; class Actinopteri; order Carangiformes; family Carangidae; genus Trachurus; species Trachurus trachurus. The sequence continues at coordinate 2,836,411 of NC_139899.1, forward strand.
ATAAATTTGCGAAGTAAATTCTGTTTTTTTTTTTATTGTGGTAATGAATGAGTATCGAGAGTCGTGGAAATTCACTGGTAATGGTATCGACTCCTGAAATTCTGGTATCATGACAAGCCCAGCTCAGTGTGTATCTGCCTTTTCTCCAGTCCAGTCGTTATCTTGGTGGTCTATTTTATGCAAGCCCACGGTGCCGCACCTAACTTCACCTGCACTCTGTCATTCATTGGCTGGGGAAAACAGCCGACTCCGCCCAGAAACGGCCTGACTACACCGAAACATCAAAATACATGCGGAGTGGGGAGGGGCTCTGCAGACACAAATGAGTAGAAGCCCATAGGTGATGATTTAGCAGGATTTCTGTTGTATAAGTCTATATTTTGACTTTTAGGAAAATCCTACAGATTCTAACTTTATAAATGAACCAAGAAGAAATACTAATCTAAATCTGGTTCACATATAATAAGAAAACACATTTGTCACATTTTTAAAAATGCATCCCCATATGATGAACCTCAGTATTCAGACAGAGAGGAGTGCAGATGGGGGCTGAGCATTTATTTGGATGACCTTACAGTCCGTCCATGCAAAGACACACTCTGAATTTAAATGGGCTGTGTCAGCATTCGCATCAGAACAGCTTGATAAAGGCTGTTTTTAAGTCTAAAATGACTCATCTCATGCTCGTTCCCCCTCCTCTTCTTCACCTCCCCATGACCGTTTTATAGTGAACTGTCATTGACCCACCCAGACAGAAAAGGGGACAAAAACAAACACTGTTATCAGCATTTAACCTTCACAGACGCACCCCCCGCTATTTAAGGTCATTGGATGTAAATAGTGGTGTTCAGAATTATTCATTATGGACAGCATTCATAGAGCTGCTGGGCAATGTGACTTCAAATCAATATCACTGTGATTTTAAACTTTTATCTTGATGACGATCAATGATCATTTGCTTCGGCTCTAACGACACATCAAAAATAAGATTTTAGATTAGAGTGTTTGCACTTATGCACTATGAGAACAAGATGGCATTTTGAATGTCACACATCTGAGAAAGACCCAAACAAATCAACATGATGACTCTCCTTCAGCTTATTATCCAGCTCTAGATACTGAGCTGGGAGCCGAGGGCAATTAGAAGTGATTTAAAAGCATTAAAGCAGCATAAAAATGCCATTTGCAATTGAGAGATCATTAACTTTGTGTTGGATGATATCAACTAAGTAAACATGAGCTCATTTATCCATCCAGCAGTTACACAGCAACATGATCCTTCACTATGAGATGTGTCCTCTCTGTTTTTTTTTTTTTTTTGGTCTAGTTTTGGTCTCCACCAGCTCCAAAGGAAAACAAACTGGAAAAAAAAACATAAAGGGATAGTTCAACATTTTGGCAAGTTGGCCCATTGCCATAATCCCTATAGTTTTAGGAGGAGTTTCTTTACCTTTAATTGTCGGTGCAAGCTATTTTCAGAATGGCGGAGCAGAGCCGCGAGCTGCTCAGAGCTACGCTACGGAGGCTAATGGGATTTCTTGGTTTCCCTCATCAAACTCATCAAATACACAATCCAACAACTCCAAAACGCTGTCATGGACAAGTTGGGACCTGCACATTAACCACGCTATGAGATAATAACGGAACGTTATGAGACAGAGTTGTTTTAGAGGTAAATTCGTGCAAAACCGCTGACACACCTCGAAAACAACTCTGTCTCATAACGTTCCGTTATTATCTCATAGTGTGGTGAATGTGCAGGTCACAACTTGTCCATGACAGCGTTTTGGAGTTGTTGGATTGTGTATTTGATGAGTTGATGAGAACCAAGAAATCCCATTAGCCTCCGTAGTGTAGCTCTAAGCAGCTTGCGGCTCTGCTCTGCCGTTCTAAAAATAGCTTGCACCGACAAATAAAGGTAACAAACCGACTCCTAAAACTATAGGGATTATGACAATGGGCCAATTTGCCAAAATGTTGAGCTATCCCTTTAAAGGAAACATCAGTTAGTCTCTGGTTGGGCCTCTCTGCTGCTGAGCTGGTAGTAGACAGGTTACAGCTTCCTGTCTGAAAACAGCTGCCTGTTGTGGCTTAAAATGATTTTTGTTGAGCGGTGAGATTGAACCACAGCAGTAGAGTTGTGGACACAAACAATGGGCTGTGAACTGTGTAAAGCCAAGAGAAGCTGCAGATCCAGATGATAACTCATTGTATGTTTCTCATGACCGGAGATATTACTCTAAAAAAATATCACAAATCACTTCATGAGTCACTTCTGAGCGACAGGGATGACTCTGCAAGTCTGTGTAACACGCAGGCCTGTCTTACGTTAGCGCCTCTTTGGTCGTCCACAGCTTGTCCTGTCCTGTCTGCACCCTCTCCTCCTCTACATTTATTTCTCTTAGTTGCCCTCCACTCCCCTCATCTTGCCCTCTAAGTTCTCCATCCCTTCTCTCTCCTCCTTCCCCTGCTCATTGCTTTCTTTATAACCTTTCTCAGGCCATTTGGAAGCAGCAGCAGCAGCAGCAGCAGCAGTCTGGGCATTTCCTCCATTAGTGTGATTTACAGTTTCCCAGGCCAGAGGATCACAGCGTGTGAAACTGCTCCTCTTACTCACAATAAGGTAAGTACGGTTTTCTCCCCACGCCGGCCTTTTTGTCCCAAGCTCCGACAACAACAGTTCCATTAACAAAACGAAGGAGGACACTCTGTCAGGGCAGGTGGTGAGTCTATACACCCCACTGACTGCACCGAGCCTGGGCTGGACACGGGGTCACTCGCACAGGTCAAGCTTTCAGTCAGCTTGTGTTATGTCTGTGGTTACAGGAGGCAGTAACTCAGCTTGAGACCAGACAATGTCAAATGAGTCGGTTTTGTTCTCTGTTTTTTCTTTTTTCTTTTTCTTTCAGTGGAACCAGAGCGAGCTTGGCCACACTGTCCACTTCCACTGCCAGCAGCACTCCAGTGTGCACATTCAGCACTGGCTGACTGGACTCACTATGTATGCGTATGAAGGAAAGCAGGAGAAGTTTATGAGTATTCACATCTGGGTTGAAGTCAGAGCAAAGTAAATGCAGACAACGCTTGTTTTCTTCTGGCTCAGTACATGTACAACATGATTGTAAGGTGCTGCTTCCACATCTGGACAAGGTCCAGCACGTACACCCAGAAAACCTTCCACCTGGAGGATAACAGCTGGACTTCCACTTCCCAGATGTGGAAGAACAGCACTCTGCACGAGGCACTTCAGATATTTAGATTCTTATGATGCAGCACCATCTGAAAGGCCCCTGATCGGTCCCACGTTTATTCTACAGCATGACAACGACCCAGAAGTGACAGCCAATGTAACTGACAAGAAGAAGGTTGAGTCCTGCAACAGATGGTATAGCCCCCACCCGTACAGAGTCCTGATCTCAACACTATGGAGTCAGTCTGGGATTGCATGAAGAGACAGAAGACAATGAGACAGCCTCAATCCACACAACAACTGCTTCAACAAGCTGCCAGTCAAAAACCTTGAAGAACTGTGTGCAAGAGGAACTGGAGCTGTAGTCAACTTATGATCTGGTTTAGCTTTCAGAACCAGAATCAGAAATGTTTTTATTGCCAAGAGCAGTAAAGGTCAGTTTACAGAACAAGGAACTTGTCGTGGTGTCAGGTGCAAACATAAAGGTACCAAAAATAGTTAAAGGTAGGGATAAATAATGTTTTTAAAAAATTAAATAAAATTGAATAGAATTAAAATATTCTAGTGCAAAACAATTGCATATATTATACAATTTAGAGATAGATAGATAGATAGATAGATAGATAGATAGATAGATAGATAGATAGATAGATAGATAGATAGATAGATAGATAGATAGATAGATAGATAGATAGATAGATAGGTAGATAGGTAGGTAGGTAGGCAGGCCGGCCGTGGCCTTGAGCCGCTCCCCTCCAGCAGCGGTAAGGAGCAGACTGCAGATGTGTGCCCAGTTGTTCCTCTGCTGCCAGATGTTTGGAGGGTGTTTGAGACCGACTTGAAGGAGAACTCTCAGCTGTGTGAGGGCTGATCACAGAGTGTGTAGTAGTAGTGTATAATCTGATTCATGGTTATATTGAGTGAAGGTTTGTTGCTGGGATTTTCTTTCGGAGTAGTTGCTGCTCTTTAATTTATCATGTTTGACATCGACAGGAATTAAATTTGTTTTGTAAAATGAAAAAAAAAAATAAATCCAGCTAATGTAATGCCATATTATACATCTTGTTTCACATCAGATGTTACTAAAATGTCAAATATTAGTATCCTAATAGAGACTGTGACAGGTGAATAACAGACTCGGAATTGATTTTCTTGCATTAGTGAACATTAAATGTGTGTGTGATGCCTGTACTTTGAAATGCTTCAGTGAGCTAGTAATGTTTAATGCTCAATTGTTTCAGTCACAAAGAGATAGATTAAGTGTGATTTAGAAATAGCCTGGATTTTTCAGGAACCGTCGACTGCTGCTGAAAAACACGGAACAGTTTTTCTGTTCCAGTTACATGGAACTGATTTTTCAGTTACAATCATTTTGTGAAACAAATTATTGTTCAATTTCTCAATGAATGAATTCATCCAGAAAAACAAAACAAAACAATGAAGGACGAAGAACTAGAGCTTTAACTAGAGGTGATTGTACCGAGGCGTAGGACTACATTCTGTCAAATGGTTGTATCTGTTAGAGGAACACATTCCTGGAATACGGCAGAAATTTAGCATTTGTGCTAATTTACACTGATGCTTAATGCACCAATGTTAATTAATCTGCATTGTCCCAATTCAATTAAAGCAGAAGTAAGTGATCCGGTCGTTTTGGTTAAAGCAGATATCAGCTTCACGGCCGTTTCGGCTAATGCTGCGTTCAAGGCAGGCTTTTGAAACCGTAAGTTACAGCTTCAAGTCACAACTACGACTTGGTAGCGTTCCAGGTAACCCGTAGCTCGTGTTTTTACCATCCTGTTGTCTGTGAAAGTTCCCTATAACGGCCACTCGTAACTTCCGACCCGTGAACTCGTACCAGATCGAACTGGTATGACTTCACAGGAAGGAAAAACACAAAGTACGAGTTTCTTTGAACGCACCATGAGTTAGCAGCCCCCGCCCTTGTCAGGCATCAATTGGTCCTCGTGCTACGTCACCACATTCACGCGCATCCCTTGGCTGCACACACAGCCCTTCATGCCGTTCTCTCTCCTCATTGGATAACACTTGTATCCCACAAGGAAAATTTTCTCCTCGGGTTACAGCAGAGCAGAGTGACGGAGAGACTCGTGTTTAGGCTGAAATACTTCATGTAAGTGATTGCTGACGGAAAATAGGACTATTTAGGACTTATATTAACAAAAACATTCCACTGATATCTGCTTTAACTTCTTGTCAGCCGATGGAGTTAGCAGTCCCCGCCCTCGTCATGGATCTATTGGTCCTCGTCCCTACGTCACCACATTCACGCGCATCCCTTGGCTGCACACACAGAGAGGACCGCCCCTTTATGCCGTTCTCTCTCCTCATTGGATAAAGGTTGTAGGATACAAGGAAAGTTTTCTCCTCGGCTCAGAGCAGAGCAGAGTGACTGACAGACCCGTGTTTCAGACCAAACACTCTATAGAAGTGATTGCTGTCGGAAGATAGAACTATTTAAGACTTATATTAACACAAACATTCCGCTTACTTCTACTTTAATAATTAAACAAGTTCTGCAGCTGGATGTGAATACAGGAGCTCTATGAGCTGGAGAGTTATAGATTGGTGTCTCTAACTTCCCACTAATATTGTTGTTGGTTATTCATATGTTCTTGCCACCCTGATTACACCCCCAACATAAAGAGGCTTCAATGCAGCAACACTGAACTTAAAAATATGTAGGAATTCCCCCCATCTAGCGGTGCGGTTGAATATCGGAACGTATTCTTGATGTTGCATTCACGTGAAATCGGGCAGACGTCAGGCAGACAACAGACGCTGCATGTAACAGGATAAACAAGCGTCTATGTAAACAAGTGGTCCGCCAGCACGAGGCAAAACAATACAGGCGTGACAATATGTTGTCATGGTGATGTCGTATTGTTTACCTGACCCACGTTTTACCGTCTTTCTCTGGTGGAGTAAAATGACATCCGGTTGGTTTGCCGAAGGTCTGCCTGACTGCACCTGAATGCAACATCAGTGCCTCCGTCCTTCCTCACACTACACAGTGGTGACAGTTTTAACAGGCGCTACCTGGAAAACTTTCTAAGTTTCTATGGTTACCTACGGTCACGCTGCCACTCAACGTAAAAAATGGCGATGCAACATGGCCGCCTCGGTTCGGTGCGTCGCCCACAAGTATTTGTAACGACTTGTAACAACTCATTCTAAGGTACGAGAAAGCTTTCATTTGTATGCGGGTGTGATTTGACTTCAGTGAAATACGTATTTATGAAAGCAACATTCGATTTTTGCCAATAAAAAGCCAAACGTTACATACTGGGGCTTTAACCTAGCAGAGGTAAACAGTAGATGATGATGCTCCACCATGTAGGTACAGTATGAGAACAGCTCAGACCTGTCTCCTTCACCTGGTATTTAAAGATCAGCCTGTGTCCCCAGTCCACCCTCTGGTCTAAGTTGCTCATGCAACTTTGATGAAGAGGAACCCTTGTTGAGAGCCTGCCAGCGGCGCTGTCTGGGACAGTAATGGCCCTGGCTCTGTTCAAGCTCCACTTTCACCCCCAACATCTGCACAAACGTGACAGCGAGTCTTACGCAATACCTTCAGCTGACTGCCTGACACCGACACCCACTGTTTAAAGATTTACCAGACCGTGGTGGCGTGCTGCCATTTTTAGCCATAACAACATCTACATCATCATCTTTCATCATCCTTTACTTTACTGGAGTCACGGCACACAGAAGGAGCGCCATCAGAACATTCACGGACGACAGCAGCTCCTCACAGCTGTGATCATCCACCACAGGATCATCACGCATCAACCGCACAACACAACTTTGAGACGGCCTATAGGCTTATCCACCGAGTTCCAGACACAGAGAGGAGAGAGCTGGGATAATTCAACCACATCTCAGGAGGCCCCTCTAATATTTCACTCACTGAAAAGTCAATTATGAGGCCAAGGTTTTGATTTCTTAGAATAATAGGGCTACAAGGCAGAATTCAATTAAGAGCACCCAGAATACATTTGGCAATCTCTCAGAGGAAGAGCCAGAGAGGAAGATGGAATCTGCAGCCCACTGGCTGAGCAGAGGTTACACGTGCCTGCAGGAACACTGACAACGTTTACTGAGGAAAAATCAATAATTGATGGCTATAAAGGCTTACTGGTGTTTTTTTCTTTTCTTTTTTTATGGCGCAAACACACAAGTGCATGAATGTCAGGCTGCACACGCCAGTCCTTCCAGGCAAAGACCCTGATCTCATTGCAGTGCGCGGCGCCACCTGTAAGGTGCCTGAAACGGGAACGTTTAACCCTCCGGAGCTGTCTGGACCAGAGAGCCGGCGCCGGCGTGGAGCCGATGTGAACACGGAGGAAATGCGCAGAATTCTTCCGCTCTGACTAAAAATGATTTTCCACGACTGTTCTCTTTCAAGGTGTCGAGGGGGCAGCTGACAGGAGGCAACGGCTGAATTACAATGCGCCCTGCGCAGTCTTCCCCCCTCTCTCCCTCTCCCTCTCTCTTGCCTTTCCCTGACTCTGTATGCGCCCATGGCGTTGAGGATTTCTGTGACAGCTGACAACGAGCTCCGGGCTCCGTGATTGTTTTAACACTGTCATGTGCATCCTCCAACTTGAATCAGCCTCTGTCATCATCTGCGCTAGAAACCTGCTGCTGATGGAGACGATGAATCACAGCCAATCAACTAATGCGTTTTCACACATTCTCCACTCTTCACTTCATGTATGAGCAGACCTGTCTGTCAGCTGACACCGAACGAACCTGTATGCTACTGCTGTGTGAGTTGACCTTGCAGGGCAGGTAATCCTATATGGAGTTCAGCGCAATGCACAATGTAAAGTGCAAAGATTAAAAAAAAAAAAAAAACTTGCAGGTCAAGTCAAACAAACAAAAATAAATAAATAAAAATGAAGCCTATTGCCCACCTCATCCTGCTGCGGCTGGTTCTGCCTCTGGTTCGGCTGCTCCTTGGTAGCTGTCATTGTAAACTCCTCGTTTGGTAAAACTTGGACGAATCCTGCAGAAAATTCCCGTTTTCCGCGTGAGGAGAAGAGTAGAAGAAGGAGCAGAAGGAGAAGAGGAGAAGAGGAGGAGGAGGTGGAGGAGGGGATGGGAGGATGCGGCGGGCACAGCCGTCTTGTCAAATGCGGAATCTTAAAGCGGAGTGGAGGAGAAGAGCGGAGGGACAGATCCGTCACGATTGAATATGTGCGAGGTCTTGGAGAGCGTCTGACGAGAAGCCAACGCAGCCTGTGCGTTCACATCACCACCACCCCCCACCGGGAGAGGAGGGAGGGAGGGAGGGAGGGACGAGAGTTTTCGGACACGCTCGTTCTCGAACCGACAGAGCCGAGGGTGTTCTGGTCTCACATTGTTTTTTGTAAGCACCGAGGAAGTCAGAGGCTGTGTAACTCTCTCCTGTCTGTCTGTCTGTCAGCTGCCAGGAAGGACGCCGGGAATTTGGAGGATGAGGAGATATAAACCCGGAGAGGAACAGGAGAGGGAGGGGGAGGAGGAAGAGGAGGAGGAGGAGGAGGGGTGCTCAAGTGGTCTTGTGATGGTTTCCCGCGAGGGTGGGGGGTGGGGGGGGGGTTCATTTGCAGGATTCAAAAAAGAAAAAGAAGCATCCAGCTCAGGTTTAGGGTGCAGGGGGGGCTGTGTTTTCCCTCCACATCCACACTAGCAGGTCTGAGTCCTGCTCCCTGGTCCAGTCTGAGGCTGGAGGAGCCGAGCAGGACCAGGAGCTGTCCGCGGTGCTGAACCCGCAGCTCTGCTTTCTAGATCTGCTGCTGCTGCTGCTGCTGCTGCTGCTGCTGCTGCTGCTGCTGGCCACCTCACAGCCCCTTGTTTTCTGATACAGGAGCTTTAAAATAAAATAAAAAAAATAAATAAAAAACTTGGCCTTAAGCGAGGAGCTTAAACGGTCAATAAACAGAGATTCAGCGCAGCTCGCTGTCGGGTGTTAAATAGCCTACGTGAGGGGCCAAAACAGAAATGCAATAGCTTCTGAATCTGCAGTACTTAGCGGTGATATGGCACCTGTGAACCGGCGCTATATCAAAGTTAGACCGGGTTTAGGACGGAGACAGGTCTGCTGCGGTTAACTCTCATGTGAGCGACTCAGACAGCGGTCAATAGTTTTTATGCGTCTGACTTTTGCGGTGAATTACCACGCGCAGAGCGAGGCGTGACTCTCTCTCTCTCTGTGTGTGTACTTCAGCATTTCCGGTTTATGCTACATCACACTGTGTTGGGTACGTTACTTTTATAAAGTAATTAGTCATAGTTACTGATTCCTTTCCCCAAAAAGTAACTGAGTTAGTAACTGAATTACAAATTACTTGGACTCGCCCTCCTAACTCTCTAACCATAACCCACAGTCCACACCTCCGTTTAGCTGTGTGACCGACAGTGGCGTGCACAGACTTTTTGAAGGGCAGGGGCGAAAAGGGAAAAAAATGGGCACATATAGCGCGTCTTCGCCACTAAAGAGGCCTCTTTAGCACACGTTTTGGCTCCTAGAGGCCACTTTCATGAGCGTTTTGGCTCCCAGGGGCCCCCCACCTGTGCACGCCACTGGTGACCGATGTTGTTTTGGCCTGCCCTGAGCAATTTCGAACCCAGGCGACAATGCTAACAGTTTCGCTAAGAGGTGAATGAGTGAACTTCAGTATACCGCTAACCGCCAAGACGCCATCACTTCTCCTTTTACTGGTACCTTGTGACTGTGACTATACCCGCGAACCTCTGTTACATCTGGAACTAACCAACTTACTCAGTATTCCTCCGCACAGACAGGTGCCAGAGAGTAGGGGGTTAGGGGGGCGAGTCCAAGTAATTTGATATATTTGAGCATGTCATGAAAAATAACTTTTCCTGGTAATTGGTTACTTTTGTAACAGACTGTTCTGTGTTTATGTGTGAAAAGGAGGTGTGTCCCTCTGAGTTGCCGTAGGGCGGAAATAAGTTCGCGGGGTTTACCGCTGGTGTGTTTAGGTGTCTCGGTCTGGAGGAATAAAGTGAGCGGAGCTGCTACTGGACACGCTATCTTGTCTCATGTCCCGTTTATTGTTTTCTACATCACTACAGTATAGGCGAACCCGGAACGCTCGGCTACATTGGTGGCAGCGGTGTTCTTCTGTGAACCGCTGTTTGTGTTTCTCGGTGAGTTTAGTCTGTTGCGGCGCCGTGTCTGTGTTTATTAGTTTAGCTGCCCCAGTATAGCTAGCTGGCTAACCTCGCGCGGTGCTTTGAAGACGGTGCGCTACGTTGTCGACATGTGGCGTGCGGACGAGGACCCTTTTAAACCCGGTACGAGCATGCTTGGCAGATACTCACCGGGCGGAGATGTTAAAATCGACCTGCCTGCTCCTTTCACCGGTGACGGGAGCCAGAGTTTCCTCAGCTGGGTGAGGCAGTTGGAGGTGGCCGTCAGCGCCACGGCGGGGAGCGGCCGCGGCTGTAAGGAGGAGCTGGTGAGGATTCTTCCTACTCGTCTCGGCAAGTCCGCTTTTCTGCTGTGGGACAGCCTCCCTGATGCAACCAAGTCGGATTATGCTGCAATTAAAGAGAGACTTGGAGCAGCATTTGGACAGAGACAGTTAATGGACCGCTTCAGAGCCAGCCTGTCGGCCCGTGTGCGTGCGTCTGGTGAGAGCCTGGAGGTGTACGCTGCCGATGTGAGCCGGCTGGTCGCGGAGGCATTTCCGGATTATGGTGATGTTGCACAGCGGGAGGAGAAGTTTCGGCGCTTCCTGGCTGGTCTTGACCCTGCGTTGAAAGCCAAGTGTTTGGAGCTGGGCGCCACGGACTTGGAGGAGGCTTTGCACGTGGCGGAGCGATGTGAGAACGCCAGAGTGGCCCTACAGAGAGACTATGTGAGTACTGCTGCTGCTGCCTACGGTGGTGGGGGCCCATCTGTACAGTCCGTGTCGGTCTCTGAGGGTCTCCAGAGAGCTGTTGAGAAGCTAACAGAGGACATGCACACCATGAGAGTGGACATGAAAGAACTGCATGAGGAAAATCAGAGACTGAGAGCATGGAATACTGACATGAGGGGGCGAAGGCTTCGCTCGCCCTCAGGAGGACGCTGTAGCTGTACCTGTGGTGAGTGGGGCTGCCAGGTGAGGGGCTCTCGTGAGGAACACCGTGGCCGCTCCCCCGATTCTGGGCAGTTCCCACGCCAAGGTGGTTTTCAGTCTCGTGGCTATCGTTCAGATCCTGGCGTGCCCCCCACCTCTAAGCCACCTGGGGGTAGAAGCCCTAGCCCAAGCTGGCGTGCCAGACGCGAGGACGAGCCTAGGCGACGTGGTGTGCACTTCCTGCCACGACAGCAGGATGCTGACAACGACCATCAGGGAAACAGCCGGTAGCTGGTGTTGAGGCCCAAACACCAGCCGCTCCTATGGAGGGCCCCTTGAGCCATGACTTCTCTAATGACATTACTTGTATGGATTATACTGGCCACTCAACTTCTTTCGTCAGGGGTGTGGTTGAAGGTGCCGAGGTTCCCATGTTGGTGGACTCAGGGGCCTCGGTGTCACTGATTAGTGCGGACTTCCGTATGTCAGTCCCAGCCCTGCGAAACAGGCCCCTGAAAAAGAACTATATTGACTCTCGGGCAGTTAATGGACAAATGTTAGACACACTAGGTACCAGTGAGGTCACCTTCCGCCTGGGCCCGACCTGCTGGCAGCACACTTTCCACGTGCTAAGGGAATCCACCCAGTGTGTTCTGCTCGGACTGGACTTTCTGGCTAAGAATCATGCATTACTGGACTTGGGACGAGGTGTGTTACAACTATGGGACGTCTCGGTGCCCCTGCTTCGGGGTGGAGAGTTGGTCCCACGTTGTTGTAACGTGTCCCTCGCTGATGTCATGACCATTCCCCCGCTGAGTGAGGCTCTGGTGCCGGTGAACATTCTCACCCCTGCTGGAGCTGGTCAGCCTGCTGCGGACTTCGAGGGATATCTGGAACCCAACATTCCAGAAACAACAGGACTGGTGGTTGCTCGTACTGTGAACAGTGTGAGGAATGGTGTGACCTCAGCCCGCATCCTCAATCCCACAGGGGAGGCGGTTGAACTCAAACGGGGACTACACCTGGGTGAGTTTTACCCAGTTGAGAAGAAAGACATTTTTGTGCCGCCTTGTGTCGCTGACAGTCATCCAGCTGTGCCGCCGGCTGCTGCAGGCCCTGTCTCCTTGGAGGAGTCTCCTGTTACAGCTGAGCAGAGGGCCGAGCTGGCTGATCTGCTGCAGAGGTTCACTGATGTTTTTAACCTGTGCGACAGAAACACGGGCAGGTGCACACTGATCAAACACCATATAAGGACTGGGGACCACCCCCCCGTGAAACAGCGTGCTTATCGTGCATCACCTGAGAAACGGACAGAGATTGAACGTCAGGTGGCTGAGCTGCTGGCTGATGGAGTTGTGGAGGAGAGCTGTAGCCCCTGGGCATCTCCAGTGGTGCTTGTGAAGAAGAAAGGGGGACAGTGGCGGTTCTGCATTGATTATCGTCGTCTGAACGCAGTGACGATCAAAGACTCACACCCCCTCCCGCGAGTGGATGATAGCCTGGATGCCCTGGCTGGTTCGGTCTGGTTCAGCACACTTGACTTTTCGAATGGCTACTGGCAGGTAGAAGTGGCTGAGGAGGACCGCGAGAAAACAGCTTTCACGACCGGCCGGGGCCTGTATCAGTGGCGGGCTATGCCTATGGGTCTGACAAATTCTCCAGCCACGTTTCAACGCATGATGGAGCTCATCCTGAGGGGCCTGCCGTGGCACATTTGTATGGTATATTTGGATGATATACTGATTTACAGCCGTACATTCACAGAACACCTCCTTCATTTGGATGAAGTCCTCTCCAGGATCCAACGGGCGGGCCTGAAGTTGAATCCCAGGAAGTGCCACTTTGCCAGGGACCATGTTGTGTTCCTGGGCCATGTGGTCTCCAGGGATGGTCTCCAGCCAGACCCACGGAACACTGATAAGGTGAGAACTTGGCCAACCCCCCGCACCCCGTCAGAGGTCAGGGCCTTTGTGGGTCTATGCTCCTATTATAGGAGATTTGTGCGTGGTTTCTCCCAGCACGCTGCGCCACTGAACCGGCTGGCAGGGAAGAATGTGCCCTTTGAGTGGTCAGCTGAGTGCGAGGCGGCGTTCACCTACCTCAAGCAAGTGCTTACTTCCTCTCCGGTGGTTACGCTACCTAACTTTGCACTTCCTTTCAAGGTGTACACCGACGCCTCTAAAGACTCTGTTGGGGCAGTGCTGGCGCAGGACGAAGAGGGTTGTGAGAAGGTGATAGCTTACGCCAGCCAGGCCCTCACACACACACAGAAGAGATGGTCCACCTTCGACAGGGAATTATGGGCTGTGGTGTGGGCAGTGCGTGAGTTCAAACACTATGTCGGACTGTCTAAATTCTCCATCATCACTGATCATCGCCCTCTGCTGGGCCTCAGGCGCATGGCTATTGATAATGACCCTACGGGACGAAGAAGTAGGTGGGTGCTGGAGTTGGACCCGTTTGACTGGTTCATGGTTCACAAGGATGGCTCCCGCCACAAAAATGCTGATGCTCTGTCCCGCCGGCCCGTGTCCCCTGACCCGGTCGAGCCAAATGCTCCTGCAGCTGGACTGTACACTGTGGCCTCAGTGGAGGCATCTGATCACTCTCTGCCTGCAGACGGGGCACAAACGGAGCCCGTTCCTGTTTATTCACTCTGTGGTAGTGGAGCTGAATTGCAGTCACTACAGCGTGAAGACCCTGACATTAGCACTGTGTTGACCTGGTTGGAGCAGGGCATGGTGCGGCGGCCTCGTAGACTCCCCAGGGAGTCCTCTGCCAGCTTGAGGAAGCTATGGACTGAGTTTCACCGTCTCTCTGTGATGGAGGGGCTGCTGTGCCGCACGGCGTTGCCTGAAACCACGGGGGAGAAGCGAATTCAGACTGTTGTTCCTGCAGCCATGGTGCCGGAGCTCCTTCAGCAGTTACATGGGGGGCCAGCGGCTGCACACTTTTCCGCTGAACGTGTGTGGGAAAAGGCCAGGCAATCCTGCTACTGGCCCTTCATGTTGAGAGACATAAGACAGTGGTGTGAGCAATGCAGGGCCTGTCAGACTCGCAGACGCCCAGTTCCAGGGCCGAGGGCTCCCATGGGAGGGGCCCAAGTTGACCGTCCTCTGCAGAGGGTGGCCGCAGACATCCTGGAGCTACCCATGACTTCTCGGGGGAACAGGTACATCTTAGTTGTGGAGGACTACTTTACTAAGTTTGTTGCCCTGTATGCTTTACCGAATCAGACAGCACACACAGTCGCACGCTGTCTTTTTGAGGATTATGTGTTGGTGCATGGTGTCCCTGAAATCCTGCATAGTGACCAGGGCCGTCAGTTCGAAGCTGAGGTGATTCAGAGCCTCTGTCAGTGGCTGGGGATTAAGAAGACGCGCACCACTGCCTATAATCCAAAATCTGACGGCATGGTGGAGCGTCACAACCGGACTTTGATCGATCAGCTGGCTAAGATGTTGCTTTCTCATGGGGGTGAATGGGACACTTATGTGAAGCAAGCTGCCTTTGCATATAACACCTCTAAACATGCCAGCACCCGGTTCACCCCCTTCTACCTCATGCACGGACGTGAGGCACGGGTTCCTGCGGACGTGCTGGTGCCCACTAGTGCACGGGACTCCCGGGGCACTGGGTCCCAGATGGATTATGCATCCACCATTGCAGAGCGGCTGGAGTCAGCCTTCAGCACAGCCAGGCTTAACTCTGCAGAGGCTCATGAGAGACAGAAACTGTACTATGATGAGAGTAGCTGCCACCGTCCCTATGGTGTAGGTGTGCTGGTGTGGCTGAATAATCCAACGGAAAGCCGTATGAAGCTGGCACCGCACTGGAAGGGCCCATATCGGGTCGTGCAAGTGCTGGTTTCTGGTGGAGAAGCTGCACTAACATATCGCATCATCAACCCCCTCGACCCGATGGAGCGGGCGCAGGTGGTTCATCATGACAGACTGAAACCATACACTCTGCCATTGCCTGCACAGACTGTTCCTGCCACTCCTGTGGCCTTCATGTCTCCTCCTGCAGTCGAGTCTTCACCAGTTCACCAGCTCCCACAAAGCGGGGATCAGCCTCAGGCTGGTGAGTTGGACAATGGACTGTGTGGGAACTTGCCGGAGCTCAGATCTGGACGGTCTCGCAGGGGGCGAGTGGTGCGACCTCCGTCCCATTTGCAGGACTTTGTCATGTTTTGAAGTTACTGTGTTCTGGGCTGGGCAATGCAATTAAGCCTTTCACGCTAAAAAAAAAAAAAAAAAAAAAAGTTTTTGTTAATTTTCTTTCAGGCTAGGTTTCATGTGTATAGCCTCCAGGTGTTGCATGAATGTTTTGCAGTATTTGTACATGTGTACGTTTGGACCACTTGTTGCAGGGTGACAGTATAGTTTACACTTAACCACTGCTTAGAAGGTTTACAGTCCAGGTAATTGTAGTTGTATATTTTAATTATCTGTATTTACTATATTCTGGTCCTTTTGGAATTACAGGTAATAGGAAGTTTTGGGGGTATTCTCCCCATGTGTTTTTTTATTTTTTTTACAGATGGGGTTGTTTTGTCCCTGGTTCTGTTTTAAGTGAAACGTGGACGTTTCTTATTGAGGGTGGGACGTGTGTAACAGACTGTTCTGTGTTTATGTGTGAAAAGGAGGTGTGTCCCTCTGAGTTGCCGTAGGGCGGAAATAAGTTCGCGGGGTTTACCGCTGGTGTGTTTAGGTGTCTCGGTCTGGAGGAATAAAGTGAGCGGAGCTGCTACTGGACACGCTATCTTGTCTCATGTCCCGTTTATTGTTTTCTACATCACTACAGTATAGGCGAACCCGGAACGCTCGGCTACACTTTTATAATGTAGTAATTCAGTTACTAACTCAGTTACTTTTTGGGGAAAGTAACAAGTAACTCTAATTACTTTAAAGTAACATGCAACACTGATGTGGAGGGATATGAGTGCACAGTTCCAGATAAACAGGATTGAAAAAATGGATAAGGTCCACTTTAACGGGTGTAGCCTAGCCTATTATTTTATGACGGGACTTCTAGAGTCAAGTAACGGAGCATTTTATTGTCAGTAAAGGTACAGTAGTGCCATTATAACAGGGAAACAGTAACTTTTTTTGATTACTCATGACTGAAAAAAGTAGTGTCGTTAGTAATGCCGTCATTCCCATCACTGCACACTTCTGCCCCACAGCATTTCACCGGGGAAACTTTCTCCTACACTGCGTTCTGCCCCTGCAGGCTCGTCCCTCTGATTAGATTTTAGCTGTGTGAATGGCCAACACAGTCATGGATGGACTAGTGAAAATGAATTACCCCTCTTTTTACTGCATCTCCCACAGAAGCCTCTTCAAGGACCTCTGGGGATCAGTGGATCTCACTCGGGACCCGCTGGATTAAACCCCCAAAATAATTAAACTAAAGCTCACTTCAAACAACTGAAGCATTTAGGGACTCTTAGTTTATAAAAGCTAATGATCCGCTCAGAAGCTATGATCTGCATAATGAGCATCATTATATGTTTTATTATTACTTGTATAGCTGCTTTCACTCAATATCCACCAGTATCGGTGTATATGACTGCATAATGAGAGTTTCAGCTCCACACTACAGATTAGTATAAGATGCACTTAACTTTATGTTGCTACTTCTTACAAGAAGATAACATATTCAACACGTAACCTTGAGAGGAAATGGTGAACTACATGCATTATGCAAGTTGAGAATATTTGCTTTTTCATATTTTTTTTCTCATGTGCTCTTGGAGCTCTTCCAGCACCGTCCACAGTTAATTGCAATCCTCCAGCTGCGAGTATAGTTTCTCTGTTTATTCTGCCTGCTGCAGGGTTGTGGTCCATTAACAACAACTTTGAAAAATGTAAGATTGATGATAAGCACGATGATTGTTTAGATTTGTCACGTTTCTCCCGTGGACTCTGCTGCTCCCAGGTTTGATTGTATACTGTCAACTCACATCTCAGCTGCAGCAACAGTGGAGAAGCAACACAGAGACTAGAATAGAATAAACAAAGTGAAAAAAGTAGAACTGTTCATTTTTATCCTTTAGTGAGATGAACGCCATTCTCTTTCTCTGGTTTAGTGTTGTGATGATGATGGAGAGTGCTCTCTAACATGTTGCTGTAAAATCCTGGGGTCAGACCTGATGACTGTGTAAAAGCCACTGTGAAATGATTCACATCAGTTTCATAAAATCATTCAGCTGCCCCCTCCCACCCCCCCTCGTGTCCCCGTGTGCAGGCATCTGCATTCAAATGTCTTTCATTTGTCACTCATCTGTGGAGGAGAGATGGGATCTCATTTGACAGGAGTGGAGCGGAATATAGCAGCGCTGAAAGAAAAAAAAGAAAAAAGAAAAATTCTGCGCGCTCGTATTATAATAAAGGCACAAATCGATCTGTGTGCTCCATTTTGTAGACAAGGGTAATCAATCCACTTTGAGAAGCGAGTCACTCCAGGTCGGCCTGCGGCTCGGCTCAGTGCTGCTGTATTGTTATGAGAAGCAGACCTTATAATTTAGTTAGCACATGCAGCCACTTCTCTCCAGCAGCAACACTTGTACTGAGACGTTCCTCTTCTCTCTGAGCTCTTGTAAATGAGAACATAGTGTAAATATCTTTCCATTCTTTAGACCACATTCAGATTTTCTGTTAACTTCCACTGTTCAACAATCAATCAGAGTCAAATCAACGAGCGCCGGAGCAAATATTTGCTTTGTGCTCCATTTCCTCCCCAAAAATAAAGTGATATGTATCGGTCCCTGCCGGTCTGAGCGGCTACGTTGTTGTTTGCTGTGGTTTTATAGTCATTTTGTAAACAACAGGTCTGTGACAGAACGGAGCTGCTTTCTGATTTGCGGCCAGATTGTACCATCTGAAATGACAGCTGTCATCAGCACACTATCAGCTGCAGATTCATCCATAGCATTAGCTGCTCATCGGCTGACTGAGTCGGACTAGTCAATGTTCCAAACTAGCACATCTACAGTCCTGTACAAGTTGTGTTCAATATGAACCCAGTGGCAACATTACAGGTTTTTGCCCTTGCTAAAACACAAAATCTGGAGCTTGGGGCACAGTTATAGACCAGACACACGGTCTGCTTTACACTGAGTTTGCAATTTGAAAACACAGTTTTTCTGCAAAAGACAACACACGGTTATCTACATTACACACATCATTCAAAACTACAAACATGTGTGTGCTGTTTGCAACAACACTGCCTCTAAAATACATACTCAATGGATCCCATTGCATTTGTGTTCATAGTTTTATTTATAGCATGCTATGGAAATGCAAGACTCTAGATTATAGTAATAGATAACAGGCAGGTGGCAAAGGCTAATGATTTGCTATTAGTATAAAGTTCTGATGGAAAAATATGTTTTGAATGAAGTGTTTGCTGTACAAGGGATGTCTTGAATTTTGTACAAAAGGGCCATAGTTTTAAAAATTCTCATTTACCGGAGGAAAAAAATAAATAAATAAACTGTAAATGCTGTAACTAAAGATAATAGGTGTCAGGCAAAAAAACAAAACAGCACTATCACTTATAAATAAATAAAACAAGTATAATACATGGAAAATAAATGGATAACACTTGTTCTATTGCAAAGTTCATTAGTATAAGAAGTATGCCCTGTGGCTGATTAGCTGACTTTCAGAGTTCTTACTTTGAAGGAAAGGAGAGACTTTCAGCATGGGGTGTATATAATGCTCTCTGGGGTTGGTGGAGTGTGAACATCATCAAATCAAATAAAAAGCAGGCTACTGCTAATGTTCAGCTTAAACTGGGATAGCATCCAACTTCCACACATGGGAGAGTAGCACACAGTGGATGTGCTGGCATTGCAATGAACTAGAAATGGGCTTCTGTTTTTAACATGACCTTTACATACTGTATACCCACACAATCTATGGTAGTTGTTATGTGCCACTGTAGCTATGCTACAGTAGCCACTTACCCATGAGAGCAAAGTATTGTAGCCAAGCTGGCTAATGTTTGCAGCTTATAAAAAAGACACTCGTCAAATTATTCAAATCTCAGGGTGAAGGCTTGCTGATGGAGTGGAGACTAAAATCACTTTAGCTTAGTTAAAACTTCAAGGTTGTGAGTCCACACTTCTTAAAGGGGTAGTTCAGTTTTTTTGAAGTCTAAAAATACTACACCTGTTTAAGTGTATGCTATGTACAGGAAGTCTGTGCGAGACACTGTATCATTGCAATGTTTTTTTTTAAAGGCCGCAAAAATGTACTGTTAGTTTGATTCCATTCACTGCCTGTGTCTCTGTCCAATGCTATGCACTGGTATGGCTTAGTCGGGACGAGCAGAGAGCTGTTTCTACTGCAGATATTATACTTGGGCAAAAAACTGAACTATCCCTTTAACAAATTTTTAATCATATCACCAAAACCACTTCATGGTGCTGAGAATGACTTTAAAGTATGAAGACACAAGGAGGGACAGCACACCAGAGTTGGTGTCACTGCATCCTGACCAGAGTATTAATGTTATCAATTTATTTAAATTTAGTATATTTATTCCTTTTCTGTGCATTTTTTAACGAATTTGGTTAACATCTATTACCACTCCCCTCTTAAAACAAATATATTTTTATCAGTATTTTTTTTTTTAATCAATTACTTGACATTTCAGGCGACCTCATTTGAATTCCAGTTGACCCCACATGGGGTCCCAACCCAGAGGTTGAAAAACACTGGGTTAAAGTATAAAGCAGGTCATTTGCTGTTCACAGTGCACACAGTATACGTGCACTCTGCTCCCCACCACACAGTGACACAGTGGAGTAAAACCCTGTCAAAATATTTCACGCAACTGAAAGAAATGCCAGCAGCAGGACCTTCACGTGGGCAGGGCAGTCTAAACATCTTCTTTCACACCAAAACACCGATGCTCAAATATTGACGTCTTGTGTTTGACCTGCTCCACCTGCAGAATGTCAGAGACGTGAAATAATTGTAAAGTAAACAGTGTGTAACAAACACGCGGCGGGGTGGTCATCTTTGAAGGTCAACAAAAGTGTTGGATCAAGCAAGGAATTTGAGGCGAAAAGTGAGGAAATAAAAATCGGTTTTATTCTGCGTGGACGTGTTGAGTGCATTAGTGGAGCTTTCATTAGCATAAATTCCTCTTGACCTTTGCTTGTGTGCGCCACTCTCTGAGAGAGACTAATGGAGTTTGCCTAGATGAGAGAGCGATGCACACATCGGATGTGTTCGGATGACGGATATATCTGGTAACCTTTAGTGCATCGTTTCATCTAAAGCTGAAGATCTCATCTACATTGGGGAGCTTCCATCTTTAAGGTTAGGGATTCTGTCACTGTGACGCTGCTGTTCTGGGCTTCCTGTGGTTTTCAGGTCACGAAACACAGACTTATTCCACTCGTGAAGAGACAACAGTCAACGGATTGTGTCTTCGTCTTCTCGTCCGATAATATAAGCAGACACATGACAGTGACAGGGACTGTACAAGTGGCTGCATCCTCACTCAGGCAGGACCAGCTGAGACAAAGATGCATTCACACAAGATGTGTAGACAGGAGAGCAGTGTCATGACTCCTGAGTGAAGCCACTCACTTATGCTGTTTCTTTTTCTTTCTTTTTTTTATTAAGTATTTTTTGGGGGGGGATTTTGCACCTTTATTGACAGGACAGTCAGAGAGGGGGGGAGAAACAGGCAGCAGAGGGCCGCCACTGTAGCCTCTGAACCCCAATGCTGTTCATTTGATCTATGGTCTTCCTTCACCCTAACCAGGTTATCATTACTGTAATCATGACATTAAAACTTGTCTAATCGTATGGAGCTACTTATTTTTAACCCAAACAGCAACAACTGTTTCTAAAATCACCCATTCCCTCCTCCCTACTCACTTCCCAGGGAGGTCTGCATAGACGGCTATTGGGAAATGAATGATAAAAACGTCCAGATACTATAGTCAAGTAGTTTCAGTGGGAGCACAATGCATGATGGTCTATATCTGTCTGGTTAGTAAGCATTGGTTGTTTTCCATGATAAATTGCAGGATGCTACTATAGGGTAGGATAACATTTCCTATACATTTGAACTATAGTCACTGTCAATCTTCCCCCAAAATCAGATTTGAATTTCTAATGCTTCTTATGTTAAATATTCAAATTATATTCAAATGTTTAATTTTTTTTTTTAGCTCATTATATAGGACCTATACCAGTTTATTATTACGTCCCACATCCACTAAAGGGCATCTCTTCTGCCCTTGGCTAAATTGAGTGCTTTCGCTTATGCAGCGAGCTAAACATGAATGGCTTCAGTAAGCACTCGTGAGTCACTAGCATTATTCTGAGTTTTACTGATGTGCCATTTCTCACTTGTAAAACTGTGACAACAGAAATAAAGAGCATTCAGTGCCAGTGTAAAAACATACATTCCACATTCAAAACTACTGCCCTGTGTAAAATAACCTTTTTTTTTTTTTTTTACATTAGCAACAGATCCCGTATTGAATAGCAACCAAAAGGCTAAATCATAACACGTAGCTTTTACTGACTTGAATAGCATAGGCTACCGACGGTAATAACACAAAAGGATAGCACCAATGCACATCCATAATCAAGCTTCTTTGCACTGACTTTCTCAAGCACAACAGGTGAGGAAATCAGCAGACTCAACGCAGGAAGAACTCAGCTACACTTTACTGTAGCTCCCGATACAAACTCACTTCCTGCTTCTGCTTTACGCCACTAGATGGCAGTAATTCTCAACAAACTCAAAATCCATAGACTTCTTTTTACCAGATTAAACAAGACTGAAATAGCTGGAATGTGTCACAAAATAAACCTCAAGTGCAGAATATATTAACAAAACAAGACAGAGACAGAATAACATCTGTTATCTAACATTTGCAACATACTTTTAACATATTGAGTTTTAACAACTCAATATACAACTTCAGGAGGGGGAATTGAAATATTATAAATAGTGGTGCAACAGATCACAGTTGATCCATGACCGGAACATAAGTCGATCGATAAAAAGAAAAAAAAAAGTGTGCGTGTAGTGTGGGAACACGTAGGCGCACCGAATAAACCAGCCGAATAAAAAAAACCTCTGCTCTACGACGCGCACAACAACAAAATTATTTGTTTTATCAACATGTTTTACTACCCGGAACGTCGCAATGAACTATGTTAATTGCCGTCGTTATTTACCTTCAAATGTTCTCATATTGAAAATAATTTGAATCCTGTTAGCAAAGTTCGATCCGACAGCCCTGATTTGAGCAGCATTACAGAATAGTAAGTAGTTCATGTGCCTAAACTGAACCAAACAATGATCATTTCACATGTCTGACTGACTATATTTCAATTATTATAACAATGGCAATAAAGTTCTGCCAGTGTCAGCACACAGTCTGCAGCTCAGTCCCAGTCAGGGACTGTATCTGTCAGAGGCTACAGGTGGATCAGTGCAGTACAACCTGTCCCAGGATTCATTGCACAGTAATGCACACTGGCCAAAATAATAGATGATATAGGAGGAAACCTGGTGCAGAGGGCTCTGGGTTCAATTAGCTGGATGTTCTCTGTGTGTCTGTGTGGGTTCTCCAGCTTCCTCACACAGTTCAAACACATGCACACAAGGCTGACCGGCGACTGTAAATCACCTGTATGGATGTGAGTGTGTGTGTGTGTGTGTGTGTGTGTGTGTGTGTGTGTGTGTGTGTGTGTGTGTGTGTGTGTGTGTGTGTGTTGTTTGTCTCTATGTCCATATGATAGACAGGTGCAGCCCTCACCCTATGTCAGCTGGGATTGGCTCCAGAACTATAGACAATGGATGGAGGTTATAAACACCTAACATTATGAACACTGACGGGTGACGTGAATAACAGTGAATAACACTTCATCATGGATCCTGTTAGTGGGTGGGATATTAGGCAGCAGGTGAACTTGTTGTCGTCACAGTTTATGTGTTGGAGCAGGAACAATGGGCAGCATAAGGATCTGATCCATTAAGGTTTTCACACTTTTGCCATACTTGTCACTTATTATATTTATTTTGACACAAGCAGTCATGGGGTTAAAAAAACAATATAAAAAAAAACAAAAAAAAAACAGGATATACAGGAAGTAAGATAACCTATAGTACTAGGTACTAGGTGGAGAAGGGGTAGGAATTAATAAGCTAATGCTTCTTCCTACTCCTTTTCAAACATACAAAGGTTTTTAGTGACTAGTGCTTCAAGTGTAATATGTTGTTCACATGTTTGAAATAAAGTATTCATTCATTCATTCATTCATGGAATGAGCTGAGTGACAGTCTCAAAACACCACAATCTATCTCCTTGTTCAAACGTCATCTAAAGGAACAATTGCTAAACTCATATATATAATGTACATCCCGGGATCACAAACTGTATGTTAAGTGTATGTTGTGTTGTATGTAGTATGTTAAATGTATGTAAGTGTCATGTGCATGTAAATGTGTTTACAATGTGCGTCTAATGTATGTCTAATGTATGTAAATGGCTCCTACCACAAGCTTCAGCTAGCTTCCCCAGGAGACCAGTTCACACACCTTGTGACTATCAAGCCAACTATGATTTTTGTTGTGTGTGTGAATAAAGTGGGTGCATCGTGAAATCAATTCATCCAGTTCTCCAAGGACGACTGGGTCTCTCGTGTGAACAGCTGCAGCTCTTGTGGGCTGTTCCCAGGTCTGCAGTGGTCAGGATCTACCAACAGTTGGTCCATGGAAGGAAGAGTGGTGAAGCGGCCACAGGCTCATTGATACACGTGTGCTCCATCCAACAGACCAGATACTGTTGCTCAGACTGCTGAACAAGTTCATGCTGCTTCTGATAGAAAGCTGCAGAGCAGTTTGTTGTGGATTTGGCAGCAAAAGGGACCAACACAATATTAGACAGGTGGTCAGAATAGTGGGCCTGATAAGATCAATCCATTGTGTGACATTGTGTGTGTCCATGCAATGGATGGCAATTATGTATTGTATTATATATATATATATATATATATATATACACTGTATATATGTGTGTATGATGTATATATATATATATATATATATATATATATATATATATATATATATATATATACACTGTATATATGTGTGTATGATGTATATATATATATATATATATATATATATATATATATATATATATATATATATATATATATATATATATATATATACTGTATATATGTGTGTATGATGTAATGTATATCATCATATTGAAATAAATTAAAGAGTAAGTAACAACATTCCTCTTTCCTGTAATTATTAGACAGTAATTTATCTTAATAAACTGAAGTGAATTGTCCCTAACCTTTTGCTTCCTGCTTTGTGCTTTTGAGGAAATGACATTGAAAAAGACTTTGGTTGAAACGTCTGTGCTTGCCTGTCCTGTAATAAAAATTTGTCAAAGGGATTGTGAGTGTGCTGGCTTTCCTCCCCTTTTCTGCTTTTGAGGAAATCCAATAAGGATTTCACTGATAGCATGTGTACTATTAGTGGCATGCAACAGTTTGAGCACCCCTTGTCAACATGTCTATTAATGTAAACAGTTAAGTTGGAAAATGAAATTATTTACAAAAGACATAAAGTTAATCATGAAACACTCTTTTGCAATATTTTAAATTTATTATTTTTGTTTTCTATAGTTTTAGAGTGAAAAGGGTGAAAAGGGCCTTTTGGAGATCATTTCATCTTCCACTTGCTGAACTGTTAACATTAACAGAAATTTTGGCCTGGGGTGCCCAAACTTTTGTATTCCACTATACAGAGTAATTGTGTTTTCACCAGAAGCTGCAATGTGCCCAAACAACCGCCAGGTGGCATCTGTGAGCAGCAGATCGCCTCTATAAGACAGCAGCACGGAGCAGTGAACACGAATGGGGAATGCAATATAATAATAATACAGTATAGTTTTTCAACTCTATTTTATCGATCCTCTTGTCAGCTCCAAACACACCCATCTGCACCGCGATTATAGACCACAGCGTGGTTTTCCACACAGCAGTTAATTAACTCAGTGGGCGATGCTGCCGGTGTGTTTTTAAAATGAGCCAACTACTGTACAGTAGTGTTCATTCCCCACCTTGTTTGACTGAGAGTGTAGCTGGTTGATTTCTCATGAATGAACGGGCAATAGCCTATGTCACTTTCGGGCTGGGCGATAAAACAGGATATCCTGAAATAACTTTCCCTCGATAGAAATAGGCTACAAGATGTGTGGATATAGGTAGGTTTCATTCATCCATGTTTTGGATGAATAGCCACAGCAGCCGCGACCGAAGATGCAGCCGTGCTGATGTGACCGCAAAAAAACAAAAGTCAGTCGGGGTCAGCTGGTTTACAGCCGGCCGACTCTGAAACACTCGAGACACAATAACATTAGTAAAGCAAGAAAGGTATAGTTCACTTAGTAGAGCAGCTCTCACTGTAAGCAAAGATTTTATTTCAGTCTGGGATGCCAACGTGCAGTTTTAGTGAATAATGCATTTTCTCTTATCATCATTATTATGATCACTGATATAGCCTATATGTGCGGCTATATATACCGTATGTGTGTGTTTGTGTAATGCAGGGGTGCTTTAAAAACACACAGTTGTCTGGACAGCAGGCATTTGGCACACATGGCACATGGCTACTTAATTATGCACGTGCTGACCATATATGGTTGTCTGAGGAATTCTGGGGGTGGAATATGAGGTGTGTTCATGTCTGCACCATTCTTGGGTCCGGTGTGATTTAGCAATGGAATATTGCGGAGAGTTGTGCGTACGCACAGCTTGAGTGTTTCCCACAGAAAAAAAAATAAAATAAATAAATGTGTCCACGTCTCACGTGTGTTTACGTGCGGTGCGCCCGCACGCGAGAGAGGCGGCAGGTTGAGAGGCTGACTGGCGGAGATGAGAGCTGGTAAAACGCTAACATTGTTATTAAAAAAACCCCATCTCTGATCTCTGCCTGCACATAGACAGACACAGGTTCACATACAGACAGGGGCGCACGGTAAATGCAGCTGCAGCGCTATTAAACTAGAGCAACAGCAACTCTCATATTAAATTGTGTTTTATATTGATTTCATATATTTCACTGATTGCAATTCGGCTATAGAATGCTAGTGTGTGTTTTATTGAAAGCGAGGCTGGGTGAATATCGCTAGTGTGGTTTATATGCAGCGGTCTGTAGGACCATAGACACATCAGCGACACATTAGCACCTTCATTTATCTCTGATCAATAGGTGTGCTTGTGGATACTTCACTCAAGTAGGCTACAGCCCTGCCCCCCACAGAACTTCACACAGCTGTTCAGTCAGCTTTGAACAGAAAAACCGGTTCTTAGCCTACCTCTCCTCACACTTTTCATAAGCCGGGGGACAAAACTGTAGGCTTCGCTTCATTGTTTCGTTTCATTTCGTTAAATGAAAATTATCTCTGAATTATGGAACTAAAAATAAAATAGGCCTATCTTTAAAAAAAAGATCCTATGATATTTAGCCTAATTGCATTATTTTTATTCAAATGTGACTGAGACCTTTATCTAGCTAAACAGAGGGTAACATGAATAAATATCCTGTTTTGTATTTCTCTGGAAACTGTTACATTATGTAACGTGAACGCGGCGCTCTCTCCCCCCTCTCTCCCTCCCAAATTGGGCATATTATGATAAATATAACTGTAGATGAAAACAATAATTGAAGAAAAAAATAAGCAACTGTAACTTGTAATCCAAGAGGCTGAAACGTCTTCCTAGACAAATAACCAAGTCCAGTTGCATTCGATTTAAATTTCCTTGAGATAACTATGACCGGGAGTCCGGGACAATATTCACAGGCGCCGGCCGGAGTCACTCGCAATAATGTAGCTTTCCCTCGATTAAAGTAGTTCTGTCATCTCCCACTTTGTACCGGATAAGAGACAGCACCCGACAGATATGCTAAATGTTTGGATGCAACAAAGTCACTGTTAACAAAATCAGCATCTAATCTGTCCCTTCAAGAGCAGCTGCTGACAGATGTGCATTATTGCTCCGCTCGTGAGTCCAGCAGCATCGGGTCCAGGCTGCTGGCACCGACGTAGCGATCGTGGGCTATGAGTGGATTGTTACATTCACCAGAACTTGCAGAACTCAAACTACTCAAACTTGGAGCCACCCAGCCAGGCTACAGGCGAGATCAAAAATATGCAGGGGACCCCCACAAGGCTGAGAACCATTGATCCTGTTGAACGTAGGCTACTGTAACCACTGTGAAACAATAAAAAAAACAACATTGATCTGATTGACCGGCGTAGCGGTCCCTCTCTCCATCCACTCTCTAGCTCTCTCGACCACAGCTGCTAATGAAGTACCTATGACCTATGAACAGCGCCACTCTCCATTGCAGCTACGTTGTGGTCAAACGTGGAATTACCCCCAAATCTTTTGAGCTGCATCTCAGTACGATGCTTCCACCTAGTGGCTACAATGTGACCTACAATTTCACGCAACGCGTGAATCACGCTTTCCGTGAGGGAAACGTCCAAATGAAACTAGTACCCACTGTATATTAGCATGTGTCCAAGCTGCGAGCTGCTCAGAGCTACGCTATAGAGGCTAATGGGATTTCTTGGTTTCCCTCATCAAACTCGTCAAATACACAATCCAACAACTCCAAAACGCTCTGGTGGAGCGGAGTTGTTTTAGAGGTAATTCATGGTAACAGTAACAGCTGATGCGGATTGCCTTTAGAGTTGTTTTAGAGGCAAATGCAGAGACTGCTTGCTGAAAAACTGTCCCTGAAGGCAATCCGCATCAGCTGTTACCATGAATCACCTCTAAAACAACTCTGTCTCGTAACGTTCCGTTATTATCTCATAGCGTGGTGAATGTGCAGGTCACAACTTGTCCACCAGAGCGTTTTGGAGTTGTTGGATTGTGTATTTGATGAGTTTGATGAGGGAAACCAAGAAATCCCATTAGCCTAGCTCTGAGCAGCTTGCAGCTCTGCTCCGCCGCTCTAAAAACAGCTTGCACCGACAAATAAAGGGGACAAACCTACTGCTATGACTGTAGGGATTATGGCAATGGGGCAATTTGCCAAAATGTTGAACTATGGAGGAAAAAATAGAAAGTCGAAAAAAAAAAACAGTAATCTAGAGTCAGACATGAGAATGAGTCAACAACAATCTGTATTTCACATGGCTCACATTGATGACTCATGTTGGCGCCTGGCTTCATGTCGACTCGTGCAGCAGACTTACAGTTACAGTGATTGCGAGGGGATTGCTGCAGGATCTGACTCCTTCTCTTTTCTCCCCCTCTCTGCTTCAAATTGAGCTCTCAGTCTCGTGGAGATGCGCTCGCTCTCCGGCTTGTTTAAGGTCTGCCGAGGTTCTTTGAGTGAACACCGCTCTCTGTGTCGCGCTTCAAACGCTACCATGCGCAGCACTGTGAGCATAAAGGCAGTGGCATTAAAGCTAAGCAGGCTGAGCTGAATGGCTGGCACAAGATCAAAGACAGTGCTTTATAAGATATAAGTTTAGAGGTTTGCTTCAGCGCATTTGATGTTTTTTTTTCTCTTTCTTTCTCTCTCTTTTCCCTCTCTTTTATTAAATTGTCAAGAGAAAGGAGACAGGATCGGTCTTGAAACTTTAAAGGCAGGTGGACATGGACACCAATAATGAAGAGTCACAAACAACTCCGCCTGTGGAGTGACTTCCTGATAGGAGCATGACATGATATAATTGGTAAGGTGAAGTGAGTGTTATAAGGTAGGGAGTGAGAGTATGCAGGTGATTTACTGCTTAGCAGACTTGTGGAGAGCCAGAATCCAGGAGTGCAGGAGGAGAGGAGAGGAGAGAGGAGAGGAGAGGAGAGGAGAGGAGAGGAGAGGAGAGGAGAGGAGAGGAGAGGAGAGGAGAGGAGAGGAGAGGGGAGGAGAGGGGAGAGGAGGGAGCTGCCCTGGGGAAGTGTTTTGCTGAGGTGTCTTGCTGTTGATAAAGTATTTATGACCCTGGGGCAATTTAGTGCAGACATTCAGGAGCTCCACGCCACCGGGCCGCTAATGAAAGTTTCATGACCCGACTCCGCTGTGTGCCATTGTGGCTGAGCCGGAGCAACTCCACATTCACAGCCTTCGCATTATTACAGCAACCGCCAGCACTTGTGACTTTAGCAGTAATATCAGCAGCCTGCATTCCTGATAACAGCAGTCACGCTCCTTCCTGTCCTCAAGGTGTTGTATGAAGCAGAGTCACACACACTGGATCTAATCGATCAACCAGGCCTGTCACGATAGCACAGTTTCAGTAGTCGATACCAAGTGGATCCCAGGATCAATACTCATACCCACGAGAAAAATCTAAAAACCCAACCCATGTAGGCCTACTTCTGATTTCACTATATGTTCCACATCAAACTTTCATGTATTTATTCACAGTGCTTCAACAACATTTTACAGAATTCAAAGTGCAGGCAGCAACATGGAGTTAAGAACAGTGTTAAAATGGTAAATGTGATCAACACAAACAGGAAGTCATGTAGTGATTAGGTTACTTGTATCCTATTTCAAAATTTTGGCAAATTCCCCTATTGCCATAATCCATATAATTTTAAGAGTAGGTTCATTACATTTAATTGACGGTGCAAGCTGTTTTGAGATAGGCGGGGCAGAAACGGAGGCATATGGTATTTCCACGTTTCCCTAATTAAACTAAATACACAATCCAACAACTCCAAAACACTCTGGTGGACAAGTTGTGACCTGCACATTCACCACGCTATGAGATAGTAACAGAACGTTACCAGACAGAGTTGTTTTAAAGGCAAACGCGTAGCTGGAACTATCCCAGACATGCTGCTCAGCAGAGTGACTTCAAAAGCAAGTAGTTCCGAGTATTTGCTTCATGTGTTGTAATGTTACATAATTATACGTTATTATCTCATAGTGTGGTGAATGTGCAGGTCGCAACTTGTCCACCAGAGCGTTTTGGAGTTGTTGGATTGTGTATTTTATGAGTTTGATAAGGGAAACGTGGAAATACCATTAGCCTCCACAGCGTAGCTCTGAGCAGCTCACGGCTCTGCTCCGCCAATCTAAAAACAGCTTACACCGACAAGTAAAGATAATGAACCTACTCCTAAAACTATAGGGATTATGGCAATAGGCAAATCTGCCAAAATTTTGAAATATCCCTTTAAGCAGTTCAACAAGAGAACTTCATTAATGAACCTCTAGGCTGTTTTCACACATACTGCTGCTGACAAAGGCTGCGCTACAGATGTGAAAATGACACATTGTTTCATTTTTCAGCTCGTACGGTCCACGGTCACACACGTTTTGTTTTCACTCTGGTCCAAGTGTCATGTTTCCATGACGGCAGACCGATGTTTACAAGACTCAACCAAACTAAAGACTCAACCAAACTCAACCAGGCAGGTGGAGAGGACTGAGGTCCAGCCGCATTTACACAACAAATGGGCCACACCAGAGTTTAACTGTAGCCGCACCGAGACCACACGCATGCTCAGACTCATGTACCAACATATTTTTTGCACGTTGGCATCAACTTGGTACCGAAGTATCGGTTCTCATGACAACCCAAGTCATTCTTTCTGATTATTGTTTGTCATGTGATGAAAGCTGAATGAAGGGTTCCAGGGTGAACCAATCACTGCTGATCAGTCTGGACACTGTCAGAAATGTGTTTTTTTCTTTGATCTATAGGTTCAATTTCAGAACTGTGTGTATGTGTGTGTGTGTTTGTACAGATCATTGTCTGTCTGTTAGATCATTCATCCCTGAGTCTATGTCTTACTGATGTGTTTGGCACAGACAAATAGAGATAAAGCTGGGTTTTTTTGTACAGTGAGTGTTTGAGCTCCAGATAAGCATCAGTGTGAGCAGCCCAGAGCATCCACACATGGACCAGTTCAAATGGCTGATTTTCCTCCAGAATTCAGGCTTTTCAAATGATCTGCATAAACATCACATGCAGCAAATGAGCAGCAGAGTCCCTCTTTCATCCTGCCACAGACTCAGCTAAAGGATCGTTTGGCAGAATGTCACTTTCTAGAGTTATTTGTGAATTTGCTCTGCCTGTAAACATGGCTGTTGGCAGGAGCAGGTGGTGGTGACCAGAGCTTCACCCACTGAGAAGAGAAGTTGTGACACAGTGCCACAGCAGTGAGTTGCAATAGTTGTATGATCAACACGTTTTCACATTTTATTTTACAACATGAAATGTGGCAGTCCTGCTTTCTCTAGGCTTTTTTTCTGGCCGCTTTTAGTCTTTTGACGTAGTATTCGAGGTTTTTTATTTACATGCGCTACGACCCCAAATTACACTCTACATACATGATTGTTTCCACACACAACATGCTAAAATAAGCAGGAAGACTTACAGATTTTAAACTGTGAGCCAGGTCCCTTCCTGTTCCCCATTGACTCCAATACAAAGATTTTCTGAGAGAAGGAGAAGGGACTCTGGTTTTTAACTTGCAAGGGTTTCTAAAATATTGACTCTAGAAACATAAAATCATATCAAGGCGCTGAAGAAGTCCTCTAGACGCTCACAGTCTGCTTCTTTTTCCGATAGGAGCTACTGTTTTATCAGAATAAGCCCATTTGAGACCAGCGCTGAGGCTTCTTGCTCTGCATTTCTGTCTGCCTCAGCCTGAGGTCCGTCTATCGTCGTGGCAAACCCAGTGTTGCCAACTCCTCAGTAAGGAAAGTCGCTATTGGCTGTCGTAAAAGTCGCTAGAAGTTGCTAAATGACGTCTTTACCTCAGCGGTTGAAAACAGCAGTGATAATGTGCTTTTCAGGTCCGAGTCTCCAAACCAGAAACGTTTGTAACAGCACCGGGAAAAGTCGCTAGATTTGTCGTTTGTCGCTTTTGACAAAAAAAGTCTCCAAGAGGGTTTGGAAAGTCGCCAGATTTTGCGAGAAAGTCGCCAAGCTGGCAACACAGGGCAAACCAAAGTTGCCATGGCAACCTCTGAATCTATGTCCTCTGAGCAGAGCGCCACCTTCAGGGCAGACTGGACAAACAGAGTGATGAGACAGGACGAGGCTAGTTGGTTAGCGTGCTAACTTTAGAAGAAGAAAAGAAGAGACAGAGTTTAACTTAACTGTCGGTGAGTAAAGGAATAAAGTTTAATGCAGAAATCAAAACGTAGGGCATAGTAGCCAAACTTTTAAACAGCTCCTTTAATTAAAATGCCACCAGGAAGGAAATTTAATTTCAGGATTATTCAATTTATTGTGCAGTGATCAAGAAGTGGAATGAGTCCAAATAGTACAACGCATAATAACTTGATGTACTAATCTTTGACTCTGTACCAAGAGCAGAACTGTAATTATAAAATTAGACAGGATAAGTGCAGTGTGGACTGATTGAGGGCCAAACACCATCGCACTGAGCTGCATCGATCGTACATCTTTCCAAGGCAACATAATGTGCTCCATCCGGCAAATATTAATTCATTAATTCAATTTTATACAGCAGGGTTCAGATCTCACAGAGTGGAGGCCCCCTGCTGTTGACATTGCAACGTCATTCATTTTGCAGTCAGTGTAATTTATTTATTACTGCTGTGTTGTCCCACTGTGCTTGTTGATACCATCAGGGGTGTGTCAGACAAGCTGAATGAAATCCTAATGAGGGTGTCGCCCACACTGAGAGGAAGGCCGCACCGCTTCACACTCTCAGACACTCTTCAATCAGATGCCTGCTGGGCTGCACACACACCTTCATCTACAGGTGACAGGCAACACATGTTTTATAACTGTTACAGTCACACCTACAAATCACCACAAATGTAGTGACATCTAACTTACTCACATGAGTTGGATGTTGGGTGAAGACAGGTGCAGAGCTGACTGACACTGACTGGTTGTTATTAGAGCTCCAGGTTTTTAGTTCCTCAAACCACAAGTATATCTTGGATCCGGAAGTGTTAAGTATGAGCCTTTTAAGAGAATTTCCCATCTTTGCAGGCTATACTGTGTTCTGTTCTAATCTACAAGAACCACTGAAAAGAAATATGTACAGATACAGAAGTCTGTTTCTGGGCAAAGCATTAAGAGAACATTCAGCACATATACAAAACACAGGACCTCCGGACATCTCACAGGGTAACACAGGGTGAGGGAGGGGTACATCCCGGACAGGTCGCCAGTCAATCAAAGGGCCACATATTAAGACAGACAAGGAATCACGATTATTTAGTTAGGACGATATTAAAGCAGCACTAAGTAACTTTTCAACCTTCATAAAATATTTTCATAACTTTTGTGATGATACATCGACTTACAACAAGTTGAATGACACCTCTGTCGTGGTCTGAGGGGGTCTGTATCTCTTTCTCTGGCACTAAGCAGCTTTAGGAGCATGGTAGGAAGTTAGGAACCCGGCTCTCACTTTACTTTCACTTTTGCGAGTCACAACAAGGAGGGAACAGGCAAAACAGCACTTTAGCAATGGATTATGTTTGTGTTTTCACTTTGAAATGATCCACTGGAAACAGAAACTTAGTTTTGATGTCTTCTGTTAATTTTAATGCAGGATATTTACAGGGCTTCACGCTAGTGTTCATGGGAAATGG
The DNA here is from genome assembly GCF_905171665.1 of Trachurus trachurus. NCBI lineage: Eukaryota > Metazoa > Chordata > Actinopteri > Carangiformes > Carangidae > Trachurus > Trachurus trachurus. The sequence goes on from NC_139899.1 coordinate 2,870,326, forward strand.
AGTCTTCCTTCAGGCAAAACACTACCGCTTTGGTCCACAGGCGCCGCCAAACTCAACCAAAACTGAAAGTTCTTTAGTACTGCTTTAAAGGGACAACGAGGAGTTGTGGAAAGCGAAGTGTTTTCACACTGCATTTCCCATGAGACTTCGAGCGCACGGTGAAATTCTTGGACCGGCGCAAGATGGATGAAAGCGAAAACATTTGCCAAGAATGTTTTCATTGATCAAGAATGAAAGTCGGAGGTTGGAAGACAATCAGATACCGTCGTAGTTCCATAAACGGCGATTCGGCGGCGTTATTCCCATGACCCGCCGGGCAGCATATCCAAAACCGAAAGTAGGAAATGCTGGGTGAGCCGACCACATTAATATGAGACTTTACAATACAAACTCCTCGTTGTCCCTTTAAAAACGTGAAATCATAAAATCTTTTTTGTACTGTAATTATGGTACAGCCCCCCATATCTGGGCCTGCGCTGGGTTACCATAGTGACTTCCGCCTCCTTCCTCCCATCACGCTCTCCCCACACACTGTAAACAAATACAGTATGTCGGCGTTTTGTAAAGGCCAGTGAGGATTTCATTGCCAAAGTGACACAGTTACAGCTCTGCTCGGCCTGACTCAACTCAGTTTGGGTCTTTTTCCATTACAGCCGAGTTCTTCAGCGGGGGCGACTAGTTGTCATATCACGGTGGCTACGGCCGCATCGTCTCTCTCTTTTTTCGATCCTCACTCCGAGTTCTCCACACAGCAGCCATTTAACTCAGGTGAAAAAATAACAACAGTCTCAGAACATATCAGTCGTCCTGCACGCACAAAATAGTTTGTCATTTCACAAAAAAGATCGTAATCGGAAATCGTTTTTTGAGAGAAGAAAATCGGGATTTTTTTGGGGGGCACAACCGAACAGCCCTAACTCGTACACAATCACATCATGCATTGTAGACAATTTATCGCCACAAATCAACCTAGAGTGTATGTTTTCGGACTGTGGCAGGAAGCTTGGAAGAATTCACACAGAACGCGCAAACTCCACACAGACAAGCTCCAGGAATCAAACCCAGAACCTTCTTGGTGAGAGTGCTAACCGCCACACCACCACATACTGCCGCCGCCCACACTGACCAAGTGTTGTCAGCTGAAAGCCTGAATAGCTAACAGCTAACCAGACTGTGGCTGGTGGAAAGCTTTAGGATTTCCCACAGGGATCAATAATGTGCAACAGTTCACAGTTCTTCATTATAACAATATACTGCTGCTCTGAATCTCAGGAGTGGAGAAGAGTCATGTTGTTGAGGAGGAGAAGCAGGACGACTTATAACCAACTCTGTGCTGGTTAAGGGGAGACACTACAGGTGAATAGGGTAAAAAATCTAAATAACAGATATCACCATGAAACTTCCCAAGTTTATCACTTAACTTAAGACAAATATTTTTTGTATTACAATTTTTGTCAAATTTCATGTTTAAATGTGTAAAGAGGCAATATCTGATGAAATATGTGCTAATCTGCATACATTTCCAGAACCAAAATCTGAACAATGGATAAAGCCCCTTTCAAAATTCTTGTTTTATTTTGTTGACATATTAGCGTCAGAAGTTTTTACAGAGGGGACTGTTTTTATCACTCTGTAAACGAGAAAATACTATCACCAGCCCTAAAAAATCCAATTTCGCCATGTTTGTAGGGATAAAACGTTGTATAAATCAGACTTTGAATGATATATCAACAATCCCCTCTATATTCTGAAGGTTTTTACAGACAGGAATGAAACTGGAAGGTTTGGCGTCTCTAAGTGCTGCTGAAGTGGAGATTTCAGGCTCAGAGTCTGAGGAAAAACTCATTTTGAGAAAACAGCCTTTAAAGATTTGTACTGTAAAATTCCATAGATTGTTAATGTAAATCATACTTTTACGATTGGTTGCTGATATGGAGGAGATGGCATTTTTTGGAGCCTACATCGTTGTTCAGGAGAGAGAGAGCTTTACAATGATACCTGACATGACAACAGGTACAGCACAGTATGTCACAGTAGCTGTTAACTTTTGGTGAATTTACGAGAAATCTACTGACAAATGAAGTAAAATAACCACATTAATATGGATTTTCTACCATTTCTTTTGACTTTTCTGAAAGAATACATGTTAAGGAATGCAATCTCAAAATTGATCAGTGCATGAAAAAACAGTGTTTTTGCCTGTAGTGTCTCGCCCAAGCAGGCTGAAGTAGTGAGGACTGGTTAGGAAGATCAGTGTGATGAGGCTCAGACAGACAGAAGTGGTAAAGATGTTCTACTGGTTGTCCTTTTCTCTTTTTGTTTCTTCTTCTTTCTTCCTATCACATCCTATAAAACAGAAACACGTGGAAGCGATCCTGCTGACATGTATTCCTCTGAGCTCCCTGACGCACCGTTGTCCAAAAACACATCAGTGAGCCACACGGCTGCACCGGCTGATCCTTCATTACCATGAATACACACACTGCAATTTATTCTGACTCTGTATCAAAACCTCACACACCGTCCTGCTGCTGGTGCTGATACGCTTAAGAGCATCGGGTGAAAACAGTCCTCCAACCAAGGCACCGTTACCAAGCAGTGAAAGCCTAATGGAACTCAGACACAACACACTTGAGGCACGTTTCGCCTCATGTGAAATATGTTAATGTGTGTGTAAGTTAGAAATGATGCAGCGAGGTTGGAGTTTTGCAGTTTACAGTGCACATTCCTCTAGCTGCTGTCTGTCTTACAGTAATCCCCACCTCTCCCTCTACAACCAGACCTGCCTTTGAAAATATATGCAAAAACACGTCTATATGCCTCTGCCCAGGACGTAATGAAGACAAATTATGCATGTATACAGCTAGTGGAGACACAAAGCATTATTCAAAATCAATACAGCCTGTGGGGTTTTTTTTGCAGAGGTGGGGGTGGGGGGGGGGGGGGGGGGGGCAGTGTAATGAGACGCTCCCCAGCCAACATGTACATGTGGGCCCCATATGGGTTACAAATGGGCAGCATGGGTACAGAGTGGGCATGGGCTAGAACGGGGCAAATTGTCTGGGCCCCGTATGGTTTCAGTAATACAGGTCCTATATAGGAAGCCCATGTGGGCTAACCACATGGGTCTCATCAGGGATATGAGTCGGCGAAGTGGGCATGGGATAGAAGTAGGTGGTTTATTTGGGTCCCATATGGGTCACTTAACATGAGCCCCACATGGGAAGCCCATGTGGGCCAAATCTAAGGGTCCCATAGGGGGTATAAGTGGGCAGAGTGGGCATTGGGTGGAACTGGGTATCATTTCTTGGGCCCCATACGGTTCCTTCAACTTGGGTCCAACATGGTCAGCCCATGTGGGCTGACCGTGTGGGTCCTGTAAGTGATAAGAATGGGCAAAGTGGGCATTGGCTGGAAGTAGGCAAGATTTGTGGGCCCCATGTGGTTTCAATAGCATGAGGCCCATATGGCAAGCCCATGTGGGCCTACACTATGGGCCCCATAAGGGATATAATGGGGCAACGTAGGCATGGGGTGGCACATGGTAACAATACCTGGGACCCAGGCTGCTTCAGTAACATGGGTCCCACATGGTAAGCCCTTGTGGGCCTATTCTATGGGCCCCACAAGGGATACAATTGGGCGACATAGGCATGGGTGGAATATGGTAACAATATCTGGGACCCGCGTTGCTTAAGTAACATTGGTCCCACATGGTATGCCCATGTGGGCCTACTCTATGGGCCCCATAAGGGATACAATTGGGCAAAGTAGGCATGGGGTGGAACTCGGTAACAATATCTGGGACCCATGTTACTGAAGCAACATTGGTCCCACACGGTAAGCCCATATGGGCCTACTCTATGGGCCCTATAAGGGATACAATTGGGCAAAGTAGGCATGGGGTGGAACTCGGTAACAATATCTGGGACCCATGTTACTGAAGCAACATTGGTCCCACATGGTAAGCCCATGTGGGCCTATTCTATGGGCCCCATAAGGGATGCAATTGGGCAACATAGGCATGGGGTGGAACATGGTGACAATACCTGGGACCCATGTTGCTTAAGTAACATTGGTCCCACATGGTAAGCCCATGTGGGCCTACTCTATGGGCCCCATAAGGGATACAATGGGTCAAAGTGGGCATGGGGTGGAACTCGGTAACAATATCTGGGACCCATGTTACTGAAGCAACATTGGTCCCACATGGTAAGCCCATGTGGGCCTATTCTATGGGCCCCATAAGGGATACAATTGGGCAACATAGGCATGGGGTGGAACATGGTGACAATACCTGGGACCCATGTTGCTTAAGTAACATTGGTCCCACATGGTAAGCCCATGTGGGCCTACTCTATGGGCCCCATAAGGGATACAATGGGTCAAAGTGGGCATGGGGTGGAACTCGGTAACAATATCTGGGACCCATGTTACTGAAGCAACATTGGTCCCACATGGTAAGCCCATGTGGGCCTATTCTATGGGCCCCATAAGGGATACAATTGGGCAACATAGGCATGGGGTGGAACATGGTGACAATACCTGGGACCCATGTTGCTTAAGTAACATTGGTCCCACATGGTATGCCCATGTGGGCCTACTCTATGTGCCCCATAAGGGATACAATTGGGCAAAGTAGGCATGGGGTGGAACTCGGTAACAATATCTGGGACCCATGTTACTGAAGCAACATTGGTCCCACACGGTAAGCCCATATGGGCCTACTCTATGGGCCCTATAAGGGATACAATTGGGCAAAGTAGGCATGGGGTGGAACTCGGTAACAATATCTGGGACCCATGTTACTGAAGCAACATTGGTCCCACACGGTAAGCCCATATGGGCCTACTCTATGGGCCCTATAAGGGATACAATTGGGCAAAGTAGGCATGGGGTGGAACTCGGTAACAATATCTGGGACCCATGTTACTGAAGCAACATTGGTCCCACACGGTAAGCCCATATGGGCCTACTCTATGGGCCCTATAAGGGATACAATTGGGCAAAGTAGGCATGGGGTGGAACTCGGTAACAATATCTGGGACCCATGTTACTGAAGCAACATTGGTCCCACATGGTAAGCCCATGTGGGCCTATTCTATGGGCCCCATAAGGGATGCAATTGGGCAACATAGGCATGGGGTGGAACATGGTGACAATACCTGGGACCCATGTTGCTTAAGTAACATTGGTCCCACATGGTAAGCCCATGTGGGCCTACTCTATGGGCCCCATAAGGGATACAATGGGTCAAAGTGGGCATGGGGTGGAACTCGGTAACAATATCTGGGACCCATGTTACTGAAGCAACATTGGTCCCACATGGTAAGCCCATGTGGGCCTATTCTATGGGCCCCATAAGGGATACAATTGGGCAACATATGCATGGGGTGGAACATGGTGACAATACCTGGGACCCATGTTGCTTAAGTAACATTGGTCCCACATGGTATGCCCATATGGGTCTACTCTATGGGTCCCATAAGGGATACAATGGGGCAAAGTGGGCATGGGGTGGAACTCGGTAACAATATCTGGGACCCATGTTACTGAAGCAACATTGGTCCCACACGGTAAGCCCATATGGGCCTACTCTATGGGCCCTATAAGGGATACAATTGGGCAAAGTAGGCATGGGGTGGAACTCGGTAACAATATCTGGGACCCATGTTACTGAAGCAACATTGGTCCCACATGGTAAGCCCATGTGGGCCTATTCTATGGGCCCCATAAGGGATGCAATTGGGCAACATAGGCATGGGGTGGAACATGGTGACAATACCTGGGACCCATGTTGCTTAAGTAACATTGGTCCCACATGGTATGCCCATATGGGTCTACTCTATGGGTCCCATAAGGGATACAATGGGGCAAAGTGGGCATGGGGTGGAACTCGGTAACAATATCTGGGACCCATGTTACTGAAGCAACATTGGTCCCACATGGTAAGCCCATATGGGCTTACTCTATAGGCCCCATAGGGGATACAGTTGGGCAACATAGGCATGGGGTGGTACCCATGCTGCTTCAGTAACAGTGACATTGTAACACCCGCCATTGTAATGCCCACAAACGTAATAAACCACAAACGTTATAAAAAAAAATATGCAGCTTTTAATGTAATAATCCTGCAAATGTAATTTTCCCACAAACATAATAGAAAGAATGAGTGACAGCGTGTAACTGCCTAGAGAAAAGTATGAATGCTGGTCAGAACCATATTGTTTTTTTTTATTATCATTCTTTACTGTCATCATTTCTGATGCCTACAGTATGTTTAACTTGCAACAGTCTAATGATGCCTGATGAGCTGAAACACACACACACACACACACAACTGTTTTTTTTAATTTGTCAGTTAGACTAGAGAGGGAACGTAATCAACACACGTGCATACTCACACACGCATGGGGTAAATAATTTTATGTATAGGCCTTGGTGCAGATCGATACTGAAATATCGATACTTCCGATACCAGGTCTGTCTGCTCTAGAATCGATACTCAAATGAAAAGATTGATACTTTTGATACTGAAATCATTTGTGGTAATAGGCTATCATTAACAGGAACACAGTGGAAAATAACAAAACTAGTCAGATCTTGTCCAAATAACACACGATTGGCAGGAACTACTTTTCTTCCGCCTGGGTAAGTGCATAATGCATAAGTGCAGCAGCAAAGTGGCGCCACAAAACATGGTGCCACAATCAATGAAGATGAAGTCTGTAATTTCTAAATTATAGATAATATTATATATGAATGAATAAAAAAATATGTTTTTTTAATCATTTTCTTATTTAATTTATGGTTTTATTATATTTTATTTTACTATTTTTGGCAACATTCTACAGTAAACGAGGCCACTACCTCATTATAGTCCAGAGTTTAAAATAAATATGTTACTCTGAAGTCTTGCATCCAAGCTATGACTTGAAATATAGTACTTTTCGATTTTATTAGATTTACCAGGCCCATTAGGTGCATTTGTACAAGGTATCGGTATCGGATCGATATCACCGATAGGCTACCAGCTTGAATTTTACTCAGTATTGACCCCTTGCACGTGACGTCACGTTCCACTCGCGGTAGCTGCGGACGCCATGATGGACGGCAAAAGAACAGTGAACGTCAATGTAATTGAATGGGCGCGTTATAGTTTTGTGACATACCGTGGTTGTAGGGTTTCCCCTCCTGTTCCACTGAGCTGGTTCCAGTGCTGGTTCGGAGCCAGAGCCTGACTAGCACCGGTTCTTTGCTTTTCCACCGCTTAAAAACCTGTTATTGGTCCTTAAAACTGGCCCCAAGCACCAACTCCTTGCTGGTTTAGAGCTAAGAACCGGGGGCTGGCCACTGGCGGCGGGGTTACATGAGCAACAGGACCAGTGTTAAGATATACAGACACGTTATCGATGCCATTATAAGTAAGTTTATCTACAGTGTATAGTCGATGTAAACACAGTTGAAGCTAACTAGCTGAGCTACATGCTGTGGCTAACAACAGCTAACGCTCGTAGTAAACATAGCACCGTCACAACGTAGTTGCCGCCGGCGGATCGCGGCGATTACAACGAAGACGGCTTCCTGTTTTCTTTTATTTTTCAGCCGGGTTTAATCAGAGAATGATCACTAATTATACAGACGTCGGGTCAGGTCTTCAACACCCACGGGTCGGACCAGGTTTTACTTTCCAGGTCTGTTAACTGTAGTTAGCAGCAGCAAAGACAGCAGCAGCTGCTGTATGGGGAGTGTGGCACTGACTGACGTTATAGCTCCTTAGCAGTGGAAAAAGCACAGAAAACTGAGATATTCTACGGTGAATAACAAAAAAACAAACAGAATATTGCAACGGGTGTGTAGGTATTCTATTTAAAATAAGTGATAATGCTGTATGGTTGTAGTGTGAAGTGATCGAGCCACATTGTTGGACGGCACCCATACACAGTACATTATCACTGAGCACTTTCTGCCGTCCGTCATGGTGTCGCCTCTCGCGTAACGTTCTAATTGTGACGTAGCTGCAAGGGGTCAATTGTTTCGGAAACAAAATAGGCCTAGCGTACTTTTTTATTTAATTGGTTTCATGAGTTTCTAATGCTTTGGCAACATTGTTTTAACTGTCAAATAAAGCAAATTTTAACTTGAACTTGAGAGAGAGAGAGAGAGAGAGAGAGAGAGAGAGAGAGAGAGAGAAAGAAAGAAAGAAAGAAAGACAGGGAGAGAGCTGTTGATGGCCCACAAAGGATGCATTTCCTCCATGACAATGAGCAGCGACTGGCTCTGCCTTTCTTTTTTCCACCAGTTTTCCTGTTTCTGTACATTTTTGTCATCTGGTTTGACATGAGACAGAGAGAGATGGGGTAGACTCTCCATAATCTTGGATTTCACACGGTCCTAGGCTATTATAGATACCAACAACCAACACAACGACCATTACATTTTATTACAACATTGAAAATTGATTGATGGTGAATGGTTTGAGCATTTTAGTCCCCCCTCACGTCTGACGTCTATCACACATTGCAGGGGGGAAAACACGCATCACAGCAGCTGCAGTTCTGTGAGGCAGGAGCAGAATGGAATGGCCAGGCAGGTTGACAACTGTGTTGATGACTGTCTGCAGGCCAGCTGACAGTCTTGCCTGGGCCCGGGACAAGATAATCTTAGAGGGCCCCCCCCAATTTTTCTGTGACCAATTAACCGTTTCACCTTTAACCAATAATAACATTGATTACTGTAATACTAGCAGTTAACTCAACACATGCCAACTACCACGCATGCCTTCAGTCATATTTTGGAGCAAAAAACTGACACGGGAGTAGGCTAGGGCTGGGGCTGTACGTTAACTTTTTGAGCACATAGCTGGTGCTACAGAGGGTGATCATTTTGTGGCTGGAAAGGTTGTAGCACAGGTATGAAAATACTTGTTACCACCTCTAAAAACAATAAGTAGCCTAGTGAATTTCATCACTAAAACACAATTCACACAAAAGACTGACAGTTAGTGCTTTGTTACTAATGGACAATATTATAGAAATAAACCAATGTCCAACTTTTTAATCATAAACTCCTATAGGAATGGAAATCAATGTTAGCAGCTCCATTCATTCCCTTTCTTCTAACTCTGCAGGCTTCTGTAGTGGCCATATTGTCAGAGCTAAAATGTGTCAGAGAGACCAACCAGGCACATGTGAGATTTGAATAAAATCTCCAACAAACCATTAGTATAAAGGAAGATACAGCAATAATGTGATGTATAGTCCACTGCATGCTTCAACAAATTAAAATAGGAGCAGGGAGATATTGTTAATGAAATAAATTATTATTATTATTGGTGAATGCAGTTTTTAATACCAACTACTGTTAGTCTTTAATGAAGGATGTAATTTAGTTATAGGCTACACTTCAACTTTCATCACAGGCTTTTTGTGAATGGAGAACTTGTCCTTCTGAGGCTGCCGTACATCTGACAGCTCACCGTGTCTACTCGCGGTGGTGAACATTGTCAATCGTCTAAAAAAAAAAAAAAAAAAAAACTCCAGACGAGTTTTATCCGATCACAGGCGGAGTGCAGCAGCTCTTCACAGAATGCGAGTAGGATAATAAGGGTCAAACCCAAAAGCAAACCCGTCCTGTACTGGTTTAAAACGGTATCAAATACGCTATGAGGCGATTCTGACGTGACGGGTCAACCTGCCACAGGACACTACCACACAGACTACAACTACCAGGAGGGAGAGTTATCAAGAGGGTCTCAGAGTTATGTGACATTACTTCAACCGCGGCCTCCATTCAGAGAAAAAAACACACACAAATAAAAAAGGACGGCACTGCGCTCTCCAGTCGGCTCACAATCACCTGTCATTCACCTGCAGCTGACCGAGCTCCGCGTGCGTCCTTGGCCAAACCATTTTTGGGGGGGTTCTTTGCCGTTTTTTCCAAGACAATTAGGAATAAAACAAATAAAAAATATTAAAAATTTCCCCCAGAAATGGGCCTATTTTGAATAAAATAATTGAATAAATAAAAGATTCCATAATTGAATGAGGGCGCAGTTCTGCCCCCCCCCCCCCCCCCCTGGGCCCGGGACAACAGACCCGTTTGTCCCCCCCCTATCAGTAATGACTGTATTTCCTTATTAGGAGATATAATACAGAACAATAAAGTAAATAATTAAAAATAGAACAAGAAACAAAAATATATAAAGTGTGCAGTAGACATAATATCAAAACTATAAAATCATTTCATCTATTTCATAAAAATTTCATTAAAAAATAGTTATGTTTTGCTTTAAATGTATATGTTTCTTAAAAATATACTTTCAGAAGATATTTTTCTTTTTTGTGAATTACTTGTTGCTGCCTGTGCAGTTGACCAATGGTGTGAGGAGTTCCAGTCACGTGTACATAACGGTCACTGCGCGCTTTTATTTTGAACAAGCCTACATAGCAGCAGTCCCTAGCAGCAGCAGCAGCAGCAGCAGCAAGGAGCTATCAACACTGGTGAGTGGCATGTCTTGCTATTATGTTAAATTCTTGTATTAAACCATCATTACTATTATTGTCAGATTAGACGCTGGGGAATTTGCAAAAAAAATTGTTTGAGCTCAGCTAATGTGTGGTGAGTGTTTTAGCTAACTTAAGCTAATGTTAGCCTAGAATAGACTGCCAAAGACGAGATACCGGCGGTAACTCGAGTTTAGGGGGCGGCGGCGGGGCTATATGGCGGCTCGGCAGCTTGTTCGAGCTCCGTGCAGCTCCGTGATACAAAGCACATACCGGTATGTTAATAACAACAACCCCGTTGCTCGCCGTTAGTCGTCAAGAGCGTTTGGAAAGTCGCCAGATTTTGCGAGAAATCACTCAAATAGCAGGTTGAAAATCCTGCGATCTAGTGAGGATGAGGCCCGGCGGCCCTGCGAGCGTGACTAAAGGTGGAGTGTCTGTTGTGAGCTGCAGAGACTGTCTGTGGTTGTGGGTTCAGGGGGCACATCAGCCAGAGCTGTAGGCTGTGTGTGTGTGTGTGTGTGTGTGTGTGTGTGTGTGTGTGTGTGTGTGTGTGTGTGTGTGTGTGTGTGTGTGTGTGTGTGTGTGTGTGTGTGTGTGTGTGTGTGCGTGTGCGTGTGGCCGCGTTGTTTCACTGCTGACAAGCAGCTGTTGATGTTTTAGGCCAGTGGTTCTCAACCAGGGGTCCGTGAAAATATCCGCCGGACGTTCCAATCCGGTTCCACGAGTTTTAATAGTTTGTGTATTGTATTTCTCCGTCTGTGTGCGCCTGTAAGTCAATGCGCTGGGACACGAAAACACGCTCAAAGTGTTTGTGTGTGCCGGTGAGCCCCAGCACTGGGATAAGGAAACACCCAGGTACCGCCGGCTGGACTCGCAGGGTTTTCCCTGTCTGCAAAGGCCGTGGGTGATTTTGGCCGCCGCCTTGGTTCAACTGTGTGTGCCCTGTGCATCATGCATGAGGGGCCATTGAGATGAAGCGTCTTTTGCGCGCACTCAAACCCATTCTATGTAGACGCGCTTCATGCATGCTCCCAACTCATAAACCGTAGCGGTGTGCGGTTGTTTTTCCGTGCACGTCCACGGCGCACAGCTGCACGCACGGACCTGCTTCTCCCCCGGTGTTGTGTCCCGCTGCCTTCGGCCTGTGTCTCTCCTAATGTTTCCCACTGAGCTCTGCCTCGTTTGAAAGGTGAAGGAAGCCCGTGTGGAAAGACGTCGCCTGTTACGTGAGCTGGAATCACTGAACTGTTTGTTGTTGTTGCAACTTTCAAGTTGAAAAAAAGAGGAGAGACGTCGCCTCCAAGATGTACAATGTGTGTTACAGAAGAGAAACACATGTCAGGACCAATGACATGTATCATCACAACAGACCTGATGGTCAGCAAAATTATGATGATAAATGATGATAGGCTATGTCAAGATTTTAAATTTTATATCATACAAAACACCAAAGATGTGTATAATTGAAAAATGATGTGCACAAGTACTGTAAAATAAAAATATAAAATCTAAACAACCAAATTATTAGGGAAAAAGGTTAATTCAGTTTCAATCAGGCCTATTTGAATGTCCCTCAAGGTGTCTGCAGCCACTGCATAAGTAGGCCTATGATTTTTTTTGTTCTGGAAGTTACAACTGAAAGCTTATATTTGCCTCAACGAGTAAATAAATGCCATAATGCAATTTAAAATGCACTTTTCCCGCCGTTTCTATCAAATTGCAAACTGGGGGGGGTCCTCAGGGTCGATCAAAAATATGCAGGGGGTCCCGGACCCCAAAAAGGTTGAGAACCACTGTAAATTTTAGGCTACCTGCAGCAACAAAAACAGTCACTGCAGCTTTATTGCTGGAGTCAGACATAATAATGCATGCGAGACAGACACACGCAAATGTTGCGGACATCGTTAAACTTCTCACACATGTTTTTTTAAAAAGCTACCGTTCAGAACCAGGTAGGCTATTTATTCCAAGTTGGAGAGGGAGCGAGGTGAGCCGAGGAGGGAAGGAGAGAGAAGGGTGTGTGTTGAGAGGCTGGTGATTCAGGAAGGTAGATAAGCTGTTTTGTTTTTGTCCAAATGTTCTTGTTGACTTATGGATGGTGGGATAATTATACAAATTACAAATGACACAAAAATGAAATGGTGGCTGGTAAAAAAAACATTGAGTGGCTGGTAGAATATTGTCATCACTCTGATGAGATGGAGACTCTTTTATAACCAAAAGCATACCTTCTCTGGGCCTCTTTAAATTTATGAATTTAACCTGAAATTTTAAATTATAGTTGGTGGGTGAACGTTAACCACACATGTGCAAATAAAATCCTCCTGTTGACTTCTCTCAACCATTGTCTTTCTGTCACATTTAGATTTGTCCAGCTGTTGGAAAGGGTTCTTCTTTGCCACGTAAGTAATTTGAATGTAATAATTTGTCATATGCACAATGTATCTGTTGCCAATTCATGCTCTATTGTCATTTTCAATTCTGATATTATTGCACTTGCAAGCTCAAAAAATGCAGTTGCCCACTGAGTAGTAGCCTAGTTAGTTTTCCCATTTAAATGGACAATGAGGTGTTCTGGAAAAGCATTTCTGAGCCTCCGTGCGCACCATGAAATTCTTTTACCGGCGCAAGACAGACTCATGTTTTCATTCATCAAGAATTGAAGTCAGAGGTTCAAAGAGGTTCAGTTAGGGCTGGACGATTATGGCAAAAATCATAATCACGATTATTTTGGTCAATATTGAAATCACGATTATTTACACGATTATGGGGGGGGGGGGACTATGCAGGATTTATAGCTTGACTATGCTACATTATTACCTTAAAGTGGAGGTGAAGCAGCCAGCCAATTTAACATAATTCATTAAATTGATTTCCAGTGTGCTTAAACTTAGACAAACTAACACATGAAACACAAGCATTTAGGAGAAAATGCGAGTTGAAAATTGCATTTTTTAGCTAGTGCGCCGCCATCTTGTCGTTCGACTGTCCGTGACGTCACGGTGTTGGTTGCCTCTGCTGGCTGACAGCCACAGACAGTGAAAGTGAAGGACAAAGCTACAGACAGAGACGGTAAAACATGAAACTGTGGAGGCACTGGATTAGAACAGACACAGAGGAGACCTCTACTGTGTTGCTCCTTCTGTGAACTAGTTTTACAGTGTTAAAAAATAGAAAAAAAAACCCTCTTTTTTTAACTGCCGCTAATAAGGAGCCGCCGCAGCAGCGGAGCTGTTATCAAGACTCCTCTGCTGATCTCGGTGTGATCATTTCTTACAGCATGTTTACATCCAGAGGAAAATTCTGATCAACTCTGAAAGTTGATCATTCACCGGATCAACCCACAACAACCTGACTTTACTCCGACAGTTTTCAGTTTAGCTGCCACAGCCCGTCCTCCCCCGACCGGCCCACGTTCACACCGTGATAAGCATCAGTCACCGCGGGGAGAGAGAGGCTGGACCCTCCGCTAGTCCGCTCACACACCGAGGGATCATTCACAACCTCACACACACACACACACACACACACACACACACACACACACACACACACACACACACACACACACACAGCAGCGATCTGATGACATCGGTATTAACTGTAATAGCGCCCATCACCGATAAATAAGAAGGGAAAAATCTCTGATCTCATCCTCCACACACCCAGCCCTCAGCAGAAGACTATTCAAGCATTATATGTCTTACCTTTACAACAGGTGTCCAAATCAGTCAGCAGCAGCAGTCATCCAGCTCCAACAGTTTAATAATCCACCGATATTCCCGTTTACATCGCGTTCCTCATCTATGGCAGCCAGCGCGGAGTTTCATTCATTTGCATTGTGTGAAAAAAAAAAAAAATTTGCGGCGGCAACAGCCGTGTTTCTGATCAACCGGGTCTGTGTTGTCCGGTTCCACCGCGTTGTTTACTCCCGGTGCAACGTTACTTCCACACGGACACGGTCCGCGCGGCTCGGACGCGGTGTGTCGGACTGTCTGGAGTCTGGACCGGTGGTCTGGACTCGGTACCAGCAGTGGAGAGGCTTCACTGTCTCTTCTGTCAGCCTCTCCTGTCAGGAGCTGAAGCTAAAGCTAACGCTAACGTAGCTAAAAGTTTTTTTTCACACAATGCAAATGAATGAAACTCCGCGCTGGCTGCCATAGATGAGGAACGCGATGTAAACGGGAATATCGGTGGATTATTAAACTGTTGGAGCTGGATGACTGCTGCTGCTGACTGATTTGGACACCTGTTGTAAAGGTAAGACATATTTATTGTTTGAATAGTCTTCTGCTGAGGGCTGGGTGTGTGGAGGATGAGATCAGAGATTTTTCCCTTCTTATTTATTGGTGATGGGCGCTATTACAGTTAATACCGATGTCATCAGATCGCTGCTGTGTGTGTGTGTGTGTGTGTGTGTGTGTGTGTGTGTGTGTGTGTGTGTGTGTGTGTGTGTGTGTGAGGTTGTGAATGATCCCTCGGTGTGTGAGCGGACTAGCGGAGGGTCCAGCCTCTCTCTCCCCGCGGTGACTGATGCTTATCACGGTGTGAACGTGGGCCGGTCGGGGGAGGACGGGCTGTGGCAGCTAAACTGAAAACTGTCGGAGTAAAGTCAGGTTGTTGTGGGTTGATCCGGTGAATGATCAACTTTCAGAGTTGATCAGAATTTTCCTCTGGATGTAAACATGCTGTAAGAAATGATCACACCGAGATCAGCAGAGGAGTCTTGATAACAGCTCCGCTGCTGCGGCGGCTCCTTATTAGCGGCAGTTAAAAAAAGAGGGTTTTTTTCCTATTTTTTAACACTGTAAAACTAGTTCACAGAAGGAGCAACACAGTAGAGGTCTCCTCTGTGTCTGTTCTAATCCAGTGCCTCCACAGTTTCATGTTTTACCGTCTCTGTCTGTAGCTTTGTCCTTCACTTTCACTGTCTGTGGCTGTCAGCCAACGCAGGCAACCAACACCGTGACGTCACGGACAGTCGAACGACAAGATGGCGGCGCACTAGCTAAAAAACTAATGCAAAACGTCAAACTAAACTCAAAATTTCTCCTTAATGGTTACGTTTCATGTGTTAGTTTGACAATTTTTAAGTACAGTGGAAAACAGTTTAATTAACTATGTGTATTTGGCTGACTGCTTCATCTCCACTTTAAATAAACAGTGCCAATGTGTGTTTAAGGTTTTTAAGTTTATAATTTTAAATATTTATTCAAAATTTATTTAAAACTTTTTTTTTAAGTTTTATGATCCAGCAGCAGAAACTATACAGGATGTTTAGCTTAACTTTTCTACATTTTACCTTGAATAAACAGATTTGGAGTAATTGTCATGGTTTAACTTATTAAGAGGGAGAATGGAGGCTCTCTGCTTCCGTGTGCGTCGCTTATTGCGTCTCTGGGATGAAATCCAACCTGGGAAGATCAGAGCCTCCGCCCCGCTGCGCTGTCCCAGCTCTCGTCACAAACGCACCCCATAACTTTTTTTTTTTTTTTTGACGCGCCCCATAAGTGATCTCTTGTTTATGACAGATTAAACTACACAAATACACGTCGTAACATCGTATAACGTTATCCGCCGCTCTACAGATTGCTTTGTAAACATATGCACATGTAGCCTACGGGCCGGGGGAGGAGGAGGAGGAGGAGGAGGAGGAGGAGGAGGAGGAGGGTTGTTGTTGTGCGGCCGCTTTGAGGAGACGAGCGAGTGTTTTAAATTATTATTTCCCGTTCATTCGTCCTGAGCGGTGGCCGCTGCTCTCTCTTCACTGGCGCTGATTTTTAAACGCCGCCGTCAACACACGAGTGGACTCGTCCACAGCATTGACTGAGAGAGGAGTGCAGTGCAGGCGCGGGGGCGGAAGCGCGCATGTGTGTTTTTCAGAATAAAACACCAATAGACAAAAAAAATAATCGTTTTTCTTCGATTACAGTGTTTTTATGATCGTGAGAAGCCAAAATCGTAATCACGATCAAAATTCGATTAATCGTCCAGCCCTAGGTTCAGTTACCATCGTAGTTCCGACCATAAACAGGTTTTTGGAGGCGTTATTCTCATTCACATCCACGATACCGAAAGTAAGGAAACACTGGTCCCAGCATTTGCGACACCACTAACAAAATAACAATAGAGACAAAACTAAATTATCAAAAACGGGCCCATTAACTAATTAATTAATATGAGACTTTTATTATTGTAATTCTTCATTCTGCCGGCAAAGAAACTCCTCGTTCTCCCTTTAATGATGTTAAACAACCTCAAAGAAGGCTAAGAGTTGATTTTGATTTTAGATTAGACAGTTTAGCACGAGTACAAGCTATTTTACATATGGGAAACATTCCTTTGTATTTTAGTGAAATGGATTACTTCCATGGCAATTCAAGGACAAGGAGGAGGAGAATCAAAAAAAGAGTGCAGCAGCATTTAATGACCCTTGCCATGGAGGCCGTGGACCAGGCGGATCAGGTTGTGGACCAGGCATATCAGGCTATGGACCAGGTGGACCAGGTGGATCAGGCTGTGGACCAGGTGGATCACGTTGTGGACCAGGTGGATCAGGCTGTGGACCAGGTGGATCACGTTGTGGACCAGGTGGATCAGGCTGTGGACCAGGTGGATCACGTTGTGGACCAGGTGGATCAGCCAATGGATCGAGAAGTTCAGGCAGTTGATGAGGCTGTAAATGTGCAGTTTAACTTTGACAGTGATGTTGATGACTTGTACATGTGTAGTGACTCTGAAGAAGATCCTGCCTGTGACTTTACTGAAGAGGAACCTCACTCTGATGCGAAGAGGAAACTAGCTGAATGGGCAGCTAACCGTCAGGTGTCTCATTCTGCACTGTCAGAGTTACTGGCGATACTCTTGGAGCTAGGTCTGGATGTACCCAAGGATCCCAGAACTCTCCTCGGTACAGTGAAAGATTGTGAGATCAAAGAGATGGGACAGGGAAGTTACTACCACTTTGGGCTTACAAATGCAATACTGTCTGAGCTGAAAGTGACAAATGAGAATGAACTGACAACAGACACATTGACTATTCGTGTAAATGTTGATGGGCTGCCTCTTTCAAGGAGCTCAAATATGCAGCTGTGGCCTATTTTGGGTCAAATAGTTGAACTACCAAAAGCAAAAGTGTTTATCATAGGTGTATATGCAGGTCCATGTAAACCTGAATCTGTGAACGACTACATGCATGATTTTATTGAAGATTTAAAAGCCATCACGACAACTGGTGTAATGTTAGGTGGGAAACAGTACAATGTCGCACTTCCAGACGCTTTTATTTGCGACACGCCAGCAAGAGCTTTTCTAAAATGTACCAAAGGTCATGGTGGCTATAGTTCTTGTGAGCGTTGCACACAGTCTGGCATTTATGTTGATGGTAGAGTTGTGTTTCCTGAGATGGATTCCAGCCTGAGGACAGACACTCAGTTTGAACAAATGTCTGATGAAGACCACCATCGCTCTAAATCACCTCTCCAAGGGCTAGGCATTGGTATGGTTTCTGCTTTTCCTTTGGACTATATGCATTTAGTCTGCTTGGGCATTGTGCGTAAATTGATTGTTCTGTGGTTTAAGGGGCCATTGCAATGTCGGGTTCCATCTTCTGTCCTTTCTGCCATCTCTGATCACTTGAAACAGTGCAGACAAAGCTTACCCCGGAGCTTCTCCAGAAAGCCAAGATCTTTGTCTGAGTACAGCCAGTGGAAGGCTACAGAACTGAGGCAGTTCTTATTGTATACAGGGCCAGTTGTGCTTTTTGAAAGATTGCCCAATCGACATTACAGAAACTTCCTGGTTTTGTCATGTGCTATGAGAATACTTCTGTCTCCTCTGTGTAGAGAGTTCTGTGGTTTTGCCAGAGAATTGTTAAGATTCTTTGTTACCAACTTTGCTAAGATATATGGGACTAAATTTCTGGTTAACAATACACACAATCTTATACATTTAGCAGATGATGCTGAAAAATATGGCCCTCTGGATTCAGTTTCATGTTTTCCTTTTGAGAATTATTTGGGACAGTTAAAAAAAATGGTGAGAAGACCACAGGATCCTGTACAACAAATTGTCAGACGTGTCTATGAAAGGCAATTATTTCCTCACATGTCAAAAGAAATTCCTGATGGTGTTGAACTGAAACAGCCCCATGCATCCGGACCACTGCCTAAAGACTTTTCCATGCATCAGGGTGTTCAATATAAGATGTATAAACTCAAAGACACAATAATCTCAAACTCCAGTGGTTCCAACTGTTTTGAACTGGGGGGCAGAGTTGTAATGGTGAGAAACATTGTACATTCGACTGCAGCAACACATGTGGTTTATGAACCTTTTGAGACAGGGGCATGTTTTTTCAAGCACCCCATTGACTCAACATGTCTAGGAGTTTGTTTACTGTCGAAACTGTCTGGTCAGCTTGCCAGTGCTCCAGCAACCGCCTTCACCAAACCACTACTGTTATTCCCGCTTCGGAATATGTTTGTGGCTTTGCCGCAATTACACACCACATAATAGGGCTGACCCAAAAAATTTGAAGCTTTGTTCATTGCCATGGTAATCGATCATGAAAGTCTGATAGATTTTTTGTTTTGTTTTGTTCCTTTTCTGTTCTCATTGGCAGTTGTTACATTAAAATGAGTAGGCATCTTGGCATCCAGGAAACCTGCCTTATTTTGGAGATACGCAGTGTTTTTTTGCTATTACTTTAATTATTTCATTACCCCCTCCCCTCTCCCCCCAACGTAACATCATGAACTTTGCAGGATGCCATTCAGCGTGGTGGAGTTTCAGGACGAAGTCGACCATGATGGCTGCAAACAGGTCGACATCATTCCTTTAGAGTGGTTTGAGGGCGCCGACAAAACATTGTGCTGGTGGCCACCAGCCACATTTCCAAACGTCACAAAAGCTGTAAAAGATGCTACACCACCAGCTCAAAATTGGATTTTGTGCAATGTGCGTGTGCTGGGAAATGCAGGTAACTTTGATTTTCCTCATTAATTATGCTCTATTTCCTTTACTTACTTTAAAGCCCTTGTGATCACCAAAGTCATTCTTTTTTGTGTTAATTTTTCTACACAGGGTTCTCTGAGTTAATTTGTCAAGGGCTGGCTAGCCACAGATTGTTATTCCACACAAGCAGGATCACCAAACTCGATTCAATTCAATTGATTTCAGTCCTCACACATGTGATAGTTTGGATACCTGCAACCACACTATCCCTCTGCAGATTAGACATCTGCTTCATATTATGTACTGTATGTGCATGGCTCTGTGCAATTGGCTATTACTTCTAAACAATTATTTTTCAAACAATCATGTTATATTTACCATAGTAATAACTACAAACAGTCAACTCTAATCCATCATTTTTCCTCATTTGCTGATCTGAAAAACAAGCTGAATCATGACTCAAAATTTGTGATCCACGACACCTATTTTAACTTCCTATGTCAGTGTAGCTCTTGTTAAATATCTGCTTCACTCCTTTTATTTTGTGTCATTGTATTTTGCAGCCACTTATGCAGAGGCTAGGGTCAAGCTGCATCAGGCTGAATATACGTCAGACCTGACTGACACCGAAGATGGCTCGATCAAGAGGAAGTAAGTGTTTGTGGGGGAAATCAGGTTAAAGGTAATTTCCATAATAGAGGCAGTAGGTATGGTTTAACAAATAGTATATCTTTATATACCTCTCTAGGGCAAGGTCAAAACTCTTTGAGAGTCAGAACAAGGTATTGCAATCAAGCGAGGATTCTGATTCAGAGAAAGAAATACCACCCACTCCCCCAGCAAAGCTCCTTGGGCTAAAGAAAATGACCAGCCGGATCAGCCCCAGCTCCACTGCCCAGCGAGTCGCCAGCCCCACTGTCCAGCAGGTCATCAGCCCCACTGCCCGGCGAGTCGCCACTTCCACTGTCCAGCAGGTTAGGTTAAGCCCAAAAAATAGGCCTTTGACTTCAAGTCATGATGCAAAGGTCCCCTTTGGCATAGAAGTACCTTACGGTCATACAAATAAATCTATCCAAAGACACAAGTGAGATCACACTTTGTATCTGAAATAAACACGTTTTTAAAATGCCTTTTTTTAATTGAGAAAATGCATGCTAAAAGCACATTCCATTTAGAATGTCCATATAAACTCAGGCAGATGCCCTGATGTCTTCAGCTCCTGGATGTGATCTACAGACAACATGCAGCTGCTTGTGTGACAGGATATTGAGTTGTATTAATGTAAAAACATTGATAAAACTATACTGATACTGATTTGTTGAACATCAGACGGAGTGCAACAAATATAGCCTACAAGTAGTTAAATAATAAGATGTAATTCATATCACAGTGGTGTCAGAAAAGACCAATTAGCCAAATATTGTGTTGGCCAAAATATAGGCCTACCTAGAACTAGTTACTGCTTGTGTATGTTGATTTAAAAAAGTTGAATTTACATGTATGACCCATTCTGGGTCATATTAGAAGTCAACTTAAAGTCAAAGGAAAAATGTTTTTACTGTTCTCAAATGTAAAAATGGGTAATATTGGACCATCTACATTATTTAAGGCTTAGAACACGGCTCACTTGAATACTCGATCCTGATTGGTCAAACACCAAAATTCTGCGGTGTTTATTTCTATTTGGATTAACAGTGATGTTAAATGACTTGTAACTTGTTACAAGGAGAGCGGCGGCTCCTTCCACATCGTGGCTGCTGATCAGAGCCTCTGACCCGGTCTCAGCTCTCCTCTCGTCTCGGTGGCACCGCGGCTCCGCGACACAAACGCACCCGTAGGCTAAACGGTAAAGTTATAGCCTAATCTCTTGTTTATGACAGATACGTCTACACACAACACACACATCGTAACACGTGTATGGTAATCAATCGATCCACTGATTGTTATCAAAGGCTTCAAGTGCACGACCGGGAGGAGGCTCAGCAGAACAGCGGACGTGACCGGTCTCGCAGATTCGCTTAATGATGCAATTAAAAATCGATTGAAGTCGTATTTTGATGGACATTATGTTTCAAATTAATCATTTTACTCGTAGGCCGTGTTCTAAGCGGGATAATGTATAGTTGGTCGGTTGTTATGGAGAAATAAACCCCTTCATGAAGTATGGAACCATACTTCCTGTCGGGGTTTATTTCTCCATAACAACCTCCGAACTATACATTATCCCTTACTTATATAACCTGATACTGAAAACATTTTACATTGTGCTGCTAAAGTAAACTAACAGATTTTACTGTAGCACGCCCTTAATAAGCAATGTTCAGCTTTTATGTACATATAGACCAATTCGACGAGCAAATTGTGTATGCCGCCATCTTGCGGCGACGCCATTACTGCGGTGTCCTCGGGTGACATGTGTCAATCACAGTAAACTGATTCTCTATGACAGCGACATAAATATGCTGGATTGGTGATGTTTGGTGTCCCCCAGTAACTGATTAAGGTATGTTACATGAATATCGTTATTAATTTAGGAATTAATCATTAGTTTGAGCGATTAACAGGAAAGATTAGAGTTACCAGAGACTGTATCATAAAGCCTACGGTAAGTTATGCGTGCTGACGTTACAAGCCGACTTGTGCTTTGTTTAAGACATTCAAAAATATTTTATTGATCAGCTGGCCTCTGATGAACAGAAAAACGTCATAGGTCTCTGATTTATGGTCAAAATTACCTTAGCTCCGGCTGGGTCGGACATATTTTACACCGGCTTTTAGACGTCCATCACATCATATTGAAAGGATCAGTGAGACATTCAGACCATCACCACGGTGTGAAGGTAACGATGAGAAAGGAGAGCAGCCAGGCAGCAACAGGTCAGCTGTGGCTGCATCGCTGGCGGCGGCTGCTGCTGCTGCTCTTCACTGTAACGTTACAGTCTAAACACGGCCAGTCCTCCTGAAGTAAGGGGCTGTCTTATGTCTAAAGTTGTTGTAATCTGCTGATATTAGAACAGCCGAGGACGGCACATGTCCTCCCAGCCTTCCTAGACATATTTACAGAAGAAAAAAGGTCCACTTCTTGGCGCTTGCATTCAAACGGCCGCTTTGCACACAGAGCCCAGAGCTGCCTGACTGGGAGCTGACACCGCAGTAATGGCGGCGTTCGACTAACGGTTATTTCGCCGAATTGGTCTATAGGGGAGTTTAGGTTGGCATTTCCCACATAAAGGATATGATTAGGAGGACTGACTTATTTCACCTGGGCAGTCTAGCAGGGTAAGATCATCTCTCAGAGTAATGCTGAGAAACTGGTGAGCTTCATTATTTTGGTAGATTTTTACTTTTGTGAATGCATGTTAATGCTCATCTTATCAATCTCATGATGTTACAGTATCTTCATTTCTTATTTCAAATTAGCCATAATGGAATGTCATTACTGGACTTTATGCTTCCTATGTCAGTCTATAAGGCATTAGATCCCTGTTCATGATTCAAACTGAGAAACACTCCTGAAATATTGCAATCATGTTACAAATAAGCTTTAGATAACATCCAGGAGCTGAAAACATTGTAGTTTATATGGACATTCTAAATGGAATGTGCTTTTAGCATGGGTTTTCTCAATTAAAAAAAGGCATCTTTAAAACGTGTTTATTTCGGATACAAAGTGTGATCTCACTTGTGTCTTTGGATAGATTTATTTGTATGAACCTAAGGTACTTCCATGCCAAAGGGAACCTTTGCATCATGACTTGAAGTCAAAAGTCGCTTAACCTCCCCACTACTGTAGGTCTTCAGCAACACTGTCCAGCAGGTCATCAGCCCCACTGCCCAGCGAGCCTTCAGCCCCACTGTCCAGCAGGTCATCAGCCCCACTGCCCAGCGAGCCTTCAGCCCCACTGTCCAGCAGGTCATCAGCCCCACTGCCCAGCGAGCCTTCAGCCCCACTGTCCAGCAGGTCATCAGCCCCACTGCCCAGCGAGCCGCCACTTCCACTGAAACAATGTTCTCTAAAATCCTTACAATGGTGGAAGAAATGAAGGAAACCCAGAAAGTCCACAGCAAAATGTTAAATGTCCTATTAAAGAAGCAAGATGCGTCACCACTGGAGGTTCCGGATGGAGTGGTCTTCCCCCTGCAAACGCCAGCAGATATTGATGCTCTTGAGGAAAAACTGGGGGACCCCAGGCTGATGTCTTCTGTTGTACGTTTTTTTAAATTAATATTATTACTTTTTTCCAAATTGATTTTCATTAGTGTTCCGTGTTATGTGTTACATTAGAGTAAATTACAGAAAGGCTACAACTTCAAATGTTTAGTTGATTTTACGTCTGAATTTTTAAATCTTTGTAGCGCATTGTCTTACCACTTAATGTAAGCCCTTTTTTGTCCCTCTTATCTCTAGGTTGCCATGGTGGCAGATATAGGGGGCACAAGTGTGGACGATGCCACGAGGCGAATGATGAGATTCATTCTCTCAAACGAGCTGGCGTTGGAGTACAATATGTTTGGCCGTCACGGCAAAAAAAAGTTTAAAGACTTGAGTCTTTTCAACGTTGTGTATGGTAAGTAAGTTAACTTTGCAGGGATGAAGTTCTCTGTTGCCCTGATGGGTTTCTGTCAGTTGGAAAAATTTAAGTAAATTAGAAGAAAAATGTCTCACGGGATGAAAATGCAAGGGATCTCTTTGTACTGGACTGCACTATTTGCTCATCTGATTACTTAAGCAGTAAATGCTAAAGCTTAAATCAATGTGGTATTTTTATATTTCAAATCTGAATCCTGAATTGAACCATTGAAGCCTCAATTAATGTGCATCAGTTATTGCTTTTAGTGCACTTTGGCATTTTAATGTAAAAACATGTGCATCATTTTATTTTATGATTATTTGTACACACCTCAGCTATGTAACGGATTTGGACGTTGTTATGGAGAAACCCCTTCAGGTTGTATGAAATCCCTCACCTGTTGGGGTTTATTTCTCCATAACAACCGACCAACTATACATTAGCCCGCTTAGAACACGGCCTACAACTAAATCATTCAATAATGTAACACAAAATAATGATTAAAAGAGATTTTATTCATGTAAAATGAATTTTATTGGTTTACGCTGCTTTGATCAGCACAGCACAGAAAAAATAATCTATGCAGTTTAATTTTTACCGTCATTAAACAGCTTCGGACTAATAGTGATGTTAGATAAATGACTGGTAACTTGTAACAGAGAGAGTGGAAGCTCCTTCCACATCGTGGCTGGAAACCAAACCTGCTGATCAGAACCTCTGATCCGGTGTCGCAGCTTTCCTCTCGTCTCAGTGGCACCTCGACACAAACGCACCCTGTAAACAGTAAAGTTAATCTCTTGTTTATGACGGATACGACTACACACAATACACATACCGTAACACGTGTATGGTAATCCGTCAATCCACTTGTAACACATTACATTAAGTGTAACACTTGTTACAGACATCCCTTTACATTTGTCGTCTGACCGCCTGTCACTGGACTGCGCTGCATAACCATGGATGTATTGCTGTATTTTCTGCACTATAAGGCGCACCGGATTATAAGGCGCACCTTCAATGAATGGCCTATTTTACAACTTTTTTCATATATAAAGCGCAACGGATTATAAAACATACGGATTATGCACAAATATGTCTAACTTCCTGCTGATGTGGCCCTCGACTTGCCATTTTTTAAATTCTGGCCCATGGTGTATTTGAGTTTGACACCCTTGATCTAAGCTCTAAATTCAGTTGGAAGATTAATAAGCAAAACACAAGTGTTATATTTAGACAATAACTGGGTGCATTTATTCACCATAGAAAATAGAAACACTTCTCTCAACAAGGTCTAATTCACCTCTATGTTATGCTTTGACAAAATGATGAGATCAAATACAGTTGACCAAGTTCAAGTGAAATTAAATGTACCTCTGTTTACCCCAAGGCTCTGTAAGATAGCACAAATAAGAAAGGAAAACACAATAACTCAATTGGCCAATGTAATTTTCTGTACCCAGGTACTTAAAATAATAAAAATAAATAATCATTTACACTTAATTTTTCACCAATATAGTATTTTTAGCGGTGATAATGTTGCCTGAAAGCTGATAATAATGGAACTGCATGTCAATCCCCCTCACTTAATCTCTGCGTAGCCTACCTGTCTCTATCCAGCAGTTCTTTCAACATAAAGGCAGAGTTAAAAAAAAAAAAAAAAACACACAGACTCCTCCAGCCTGTACTGCGAAGGAGGCTCAACATAGCCAGGTTTTGTGTTCATGTTCTAGCTCAACAAAATCTCTAGCCCTGCGGTCCCCTGGAGTTAACACGGTAGGCTACTACAGCTTATCATGTTGCTCATAACGCTCGGATCAACAGCTGAGCAGCGTATTCCCTCAGCTGAACATCTGTATGCGGAGATGAGAGAGAGAGTCAACAGCACAGGAGCAGCGTGATCTCTCCCTCCATACAAACGCTTCGTTCAAAGTAAAGGTGACTCCAGCTGAAAATGAGTTAAACAGCGGTGCTGTTATAGTCGATTTTTTCAAATTCTGAAGATAACCTACAGGCAACAAAGGTGCATTCACTGTGCTTTTACAGCGTAGTAACTTGCAAACATGCCGTGCGTGCAGCTGCACATTAATTGTTCGTCTTCGATTACAGTGTTTCGAAGCCAAAATTGAAATTCAATTAATCGTCCAGCCCTACTATATCGTGCTAAATGTAGTGTTTAAAATTTAGTGTTAATTTAACGACCGGACCACTTACTTCTGCTTTAAGTGATAACATTAAGTGATAACATCAATGTGACACCTTTAGACTGATATTCTCCTCTTGATACTCTAAATATTGATTTGGTTCATTTAAAGTTTGTGATTTTGGCCATTACTATGTGGTGATCATTTAATATTATGATTAGTATTATAATTACAGTGTTTGCAAAAGTTATTCATTACCCAGCATCATATTCAATAATAAATGTTGTAATGGACAGTGGTAAATTTATCAATTCCATATCACAAGTGCATCTTTATATTAGCAGATACATGACGCACATGTAAATACAGTGGTTCCCCCACCGTTAATTTTTTTTAAATAAAAAATAAAATACAAGCTATAGTCTAATACAGTACATGAGCTCCTGACGCTCAGCTCAACGGGTGAGGAGGCGGAGACAACTCTCAGCGGTGACGCTCAGAGAAGTAAACAGCAGCGATCAGCTGATCTCTCCTCCGTACACTGGAGTTTCACAGTTAAGGTGACGCCAGCTGACAATGAGTTAAATAGTGAAACAGCGGCGCTTTTATCGCCAGTTTTATGATTAAACTCTGAAGCATGAATTGATGATCTACAAGCTGGGTTAAAAGAGACGACGATACCACGCCACTAACCCACTAACTGTGCGTTCACACCAAAAGCGATAAAATCGCCTGTAGTCGCTCTGGTCGCTACTATCCGGCCGCTTGCCAGCTCGAGCAGGCCCTCGTACCAAGCGACCGAGGGGCGGGACTTTCAAGCTGTGCTGCAGATATGTGTCCATTCTGGCTCTCTCAATTTCTCCGGCTGTGAGAATCCCGGTCCGCAATTGGCTGTCGCCGTGGTCGCGCCGCTGCTCATTTGCATAAAGTTGAGCCTCTCTCAACTTTGGTCGCTAGCGTCGCTTCCATCGCGTCGCTCGCACCGCTCAAATCGCGTCGCTCCCGCCGCCGGTCGCTCCTCATCGCTCCTTGTCGCCAGTGTACATTGAAAATGAATGGCAGCTAGTCGCCACGGTCGCTCCGGTCGCTTTTGGTGTGAACACACAGTAAAGTGGCTTCACAGTATTCTCTCGTGTTTATTTGTTTGACTTCCTGCCCGGCTTATCGATCGCTGTAGGGCGCGAGCCGGCCGCGGTGCACGTGAACAACACGGTTGATGGGGCGAGCCGCTCCGCTAACAGAACAGTAGGGGAAACACTGTTATTACCATTCACGTTCATGCGTTCATCTTGTTTTTGTTCATTTCCTTCCTCATTTCTACCGCTCACTTCTAGACCCACTGGTGACTGTAATGCGCCACCTTGTGGAGGTTTATGTGCTACTACATGCAAAAACACTTCAAATCGATATACATTATGTTAAATTTATGGAGGCTATACACCAGAGATGGGATCAAGTCACACATGTGCAAGTCTCACGTAAGTCTCAAGTCTTAACCTTCAAGTCTCAAGTAAGTCCCAAGTCATTTTCCTTTTGGGCAAGTCAAGTCAAGTCACAGGTTTTGTCAAGTCAAGTCCAAGTCAAGTCCTGCATAGGTCAAGTCAAGTCCAAGTCAAGTCACCTTATTATTGCAATTTCACCCGCAGAATCTAATCTAAATAAAGTGAAGACAATAGAATAGAATAGAAGAGAATAGAAAATCTATTAGCCTATACTATCATGACAACACCATTCTCAGCTTCATACCAAGTAGTTTTAGATATTAATTTCATATTTTCAAAATTTTCAAAAGTCAAACAATGTGGAACATTGAAACATCCCTGGATGCTATGAGTGTGACAGGCAAACAGCCAATCGGCTAACAGCGGTGTAGTTGGGTTGCAGCACCATCTGCAGCAGTGAGAACGTGAGGCTGAAGGAGAGGAGGTTAAAACCTACATCCATGTTAAAAACGGACACGTTAGCTCCTCGCTATGGTAATCTCCGATTGAATACACTGTGATGCGAGCGTCACACCATGGATGTATTATATTATAATATATCCATGTAGCACGCCCGCTGCAGCGACCCTGATGGCCCCTTTGCTCCATATCAAACCCCCTTCTCACTCTCTCTCCCCCTCCCTCCCTCTCTCCGGTGCTCCTTTCAAAATAAATGCATGAAAAGTCCGCGGGGAAACAAAACAAAACACCGACTGAGCTGGTGCCGTGCCGGTGAGAAATTCGGCGGTGGTGGCTGGTCATTTAAGTTATTCAAGTCATGTGTCTCAAGTCAAGTCCCGAGTCTTTAACGTCCAAGTCCGAGTCAAGTCGCAAGTCTTTTATTTTTTGTCAAGTCAAGTCAAGTCACGTCAAAATAGCGACTCGAGTCGACTCGAATCCAAGTCACAGTGACTCGAGTCCCCATCTCTGCTATACACTGATTATCAAAGGCTTCAAATGCAGCTGGTAATGTTTGGATTGATGAGTGATTGCTCCTCCAGTCGGCCTCGGTCCTCTCAGTGGTGGTCTATGTATGGGATAATGTAGTTTGGAGATTGTTATGGAGAAATAAACCCTGACAGGAAGTAAGGAACTCCGTACTTCATGAAGGGGTTTATTTCTCCATAACAACCGGCCAACTACACATTATCCCGCTTATAATCAGCTTATTTGGATTGTGGATGGGTTGGACATTGAGAGGGTTCAGTCATACAAGTACCTCGGGGTACACCTTGATGACAGGCTGGACTGGTCCGTACACACTGATGTGTACAAAAAGACACAAAGCAGGCTCTTCTTTTTAAGAAGACTCAGGTCTTTTGAGATTTGCAATGTTATGCTGCGTATGTTTTACCAGTCTGTAATTGTAAGTGTAACATTCTTTGCTATTGTCTGCTGGGGTAACAACATCAAAGTGAGGGACAGGAACAGACTAGACAGGCTCTTCAAAACATGTAGCTCTGTGATGGGGGAGGAAGCAGAGCTGCTAGAGGCTGTGGTTAAGTGGAGGATGGGGTGTAAGTTAAAAACCATCCTGAGGGACGCCTAACACCCTCTACACAAAACCCTCTCAGGTCAGAGGAGTAGCCGTAGCAATAGGCTCATCTCCCTGACCTGCAGAACTGAAAAATATAAGAGGTCATTTGTTCCTGATGCAATAATTTTGTATAACAATTCCTAAAATGTTTTTTGTGTTCATCTTTCTTTCTTTTTTGTGTCATTGTTTTGCGAGCCACTGGACTATTTTGCATTTTCCCTGTTAGGGATAAATAAAGTATTCTCTACTCTACTCTACACTACATGGCCTATGAGTAAAATGATTAATTTGAAACATAATGTTGATCAAAATACGATTTTAATCAGTTTTTAATTGCATCATTTAGCAAATCTGCAAGGCTAATCACATCCGCTGTTTTGCTGAGCCTCCTCCCGGTCGTGCATTTGAAGCCTTTGATAATCAATCAGTGGATCGATTGATTACACGTGTTAGAATGTGTGTATTGTGTGTACAGTGTTTCCTCAAGGATTTTTTAAGGAGTGGCTTTTGGGGTTTTATTTAAAAAACAACCCGTCAACAGCGACCACTGATCTGAGTCTGTTGTCTTTCTCTCACCTGAGTTAAATGATTATGTGGAAAAACATGCTGTGGTCTGTCATCCAGGTGCAGGGGGGGTGCAAAGAGTAGATACTGAGCAAGATAGTTATCTGTAGTTTACCTTAGTAGCTACTCGTTAGGTGCAGTGCAGGACTCTGCCGTGAAGGTGGAGGCATGCTCTCCTTGTAACAAGTTACTAGTCATTTATCTAACGTCACTATTAGTCCCAAGCTGTTTAATGATGATAAAAAAACAAAACATAAGGTAAAGTTTCTCTTTTCTGTAAGCTGGTGATGTTTGGATTCACTGATGAGTGATTGTTCCTCCTGTTAGCCGTTGCTATGGAGTCCCATGCTATGGTCTATTGAGAAACACTGCAGAATTGATTGAATCTAGTATTCAAGAGACATATGTTCTAATATATATTAATTATGAATATGAGGGAATATTATAATAAAATGTTTTTATTAAGTTCAAGTACTTAATAAATATTTTATTGTGCTAAAAATCCATAAAGATTATCCATCATATTCTTCATACTTTTGGCAATATGGCCCTGAAGTTGAATTGTTGTTAATGTTCATAGCTCATACTGTCAACCAAATTTGTTTTACAGAGGCATTGAAGAAGAACGCATTAACGTCTAAGGTCAACCAGCAGGAAGCAGAGAGGGCGCTCTCGAAATGGTTTACCGGGGCAAGAGACAGAGGAGGCCGAAGGGCGGCCAGACAGCCAATGGCAAATTAACCCTCTGGTCCAGCTAAAGAAAAGTTAAGTTACTCCTGTTAAGGCCCAATGTTAACACCACAACATGTCAAAGTAAAAATTGGTTACACATTGCAATTTTTTTTTTTGCTTAGCAGCTGTTAAAGGGATAGTTCAACATTTTGGCAAATTGGCCCATTGCCATAATCGCTATAGTCATAGCAGTAGGTTCATTACCTTTAATTGTAGGCTAAAGCTATTTTCAGTACGGCGGAGCGCAGCAGCAGGCTGCTCAGAGCTATGCTATGGAGGCTAAGGGAATTTCTTGGTTTCCCTCATTAAACTCATCAAATACAAAATCCCAAAACTCCACAGCGCTTTTGTTGTGAGCTGCACAACCACCACTCTATGAGATAATAACGGAACGATACAAAACTGAGCCGTTTTCGAGGTAAATACATGCAAAACCGCTGATGCATGTTGCGTTCAGGGACAGTTTTTCAGCAAGCAGTCTCCGTATTTACCCTGTATTCACCTCGAAAACGGCTCAGTTTCGTATCGTTCCGTTATTATCTCATAGCGTGGTGGTTGTGCGGGTCACAACTTGTCCACAAAAGCGCTGTGGAGTTTTGGGATTTTGTATTTGATGAGTTTAATGAGGGAAACCAAGAAATTCCCTTAGCTTCCATAGCATAGCTCTGAGCAGCCTGCTGCTGCGCTCCGCCGTACTGAAAATAGCTGACACCTACAATTAAAGGTAACGAATCTACTGCTATGACTGTAGCGATTATGGCAATGGGCCAATTTGCCAAAATGTTGAACTATCCCTTTAAAACTCTTCCGTTGTTGGACACGACATGAAACTACTCCAGTTAGCTCAGACATGTTGTAACTAAGATATCCGCTGGAGATTTTTTTTTATGGACCGTTTTGAGTCACTGAGTTGTTAAAGTTGAACAGGTATAACTGTTAGCCGTATGATAACCAAGTAGTTGTAAACAACAAGGTCGTCCTAATGAATGATGTGTAAGGGCCTGTTTTAGTGAGAGAATGCTGATGTCTGATAAAAAATGTTGAAAAACTGAAATAAATCAAAGATTAAAAAAAAAAAAGAATTTCCTCCAATTATTTTGAGGACAGTCATATGTCTGCCTTTGAACAGGGCCAACATTGATTTGTTTGCTTAAAGTTTGCTGGAGCTTTTTTCCGTTTTATATGACCATGTGCCGTACAGTTTTTTGTGACATGTCGGCTAAAAGGCATGATCACGTGACTTTTGGTGTAAAAAACATGACATCATAATAGACATATGGCTAGATGAGAATTAAAAGACCAACATACTTTTTACTGGACCTCAATCGACCAATGATAAGTGGTATAATCTGATATTTTAGAGCAGAGTTTTTTTTTATTTAACCAATACTGGTTGGTAATTTATTTTTTGACTAATTGCAGTTGTGGATGTTGATTCAAATTGTACTCAGTACTCAATTAGGATGTTGTATGAAAATATTATATGTGTGTATCTGTAAAAGGTAAGAGATTTGAAAGTGGGATGCATATTTTTTCAGCTCATGTTGTCCCCATGTAGGACCTATATAGGACTAAAAACTGGGACAAAAATGGGTCTTGTATATCTTGCCTAGTTGGAGCCCACCTAACACATAGTGTAATCCTGCATTAAACCCACATGGGCAATTGGCTTGGGGCCATTATGGAACCCGCTGACAATCCCACTTGCAACCCACATACCAGCCATTACTGTCCCCATTTAGTACCCACATAGGACTAAAGGCTGGGACCAAGATGGGTCTTGTCTGTTTTGCCCATCTTGGGCCTATCTAAAACCTTGTGCTATCCTGCCTTAAACCCACATGGGCAATTGGCTTGGGGCCATTATGGAACCCGCGGACAATCCCACTTGCATCCCATATTTCAGCCAATACTGTCCCCATTTAGTACCCACATAGGACTAAAAGCTGGGACCAAGATGGGTCTTGTCTGTTTTGCCCATCTGGGGCCTATCTAAAACCTTGTGCTATCCTGCCTTAAACCCACATGGGCAATTGGCTTGGGGCCATTATGGAACCTGCGGACAATCCCACTTGCAACCCATATTCCAGCCCATACTGTCCCCATTTAGTACCCACATAGGACTAAAAGCTGGGACCAAGATGGGTCTTGTCTGTTTTGCCCAGATGGGGCCTACCTAAAACCTTGTGCTATCCTGCCTTAAACCCACATGGGCAATTGGCTTAGGGCCATTATGGAACCCGCGGACAATCCCACTTGCAACCCATATTCCAGCCCATACTGTCCCCATTTAGTACCCACATAGGACTAAAAGCTGGGACCAAGATGGGTCTTGTCTGTTTTGCCCAGATGGGGCCTACCTAAAACCTTGTGCTATCCTGCCTTAAACCCACATGGGCAATTGGCTTGGGGCCATTATGGAACCCGCGGACAATCCCACTTGCAACCCATATTCCAGCCCATACTGTCCCCATTTAGTACCCACATAGGACTAAAAGCTGGGACTAAGATGGGTCTTGTCTGTTTTGCCCAGATGGGGCCTACCTAAAACCTTGTGCTATCCTGCCTTAAACCCACATGGGCAATTGGCTTGGGACCATTATGGAACCCGCGGACAATCCCATATGGGTGTGATCTGAGAATCCTATATAGGGCCCATTATTTAGCCCAGTATTTACCCACATGGGCCCCACATAAAAATGTTGGCTGGGTCCCGCCCTCCCTCTATGATCAAAGCTGATCGTGTAGCTGGGCTAAAGCGTTCAGCGTTCCCGCTTCTCCAAAGCTCCTTCTTGTTTCTGCATTCTGCTCATCGCTGATCAACAGAGGCGAGTCGGAGTTTGGCTGCCTGAGACCCTCAGGCGTTCTTTGACATTGGCTGAAATGTTTCATCCCCGCCGCAAAAACAGCGAAGGCAGAAGCATGCAAATTATATAGGATATGACCATAGTTAAAATATAGACTTTAAAGGGGAACTATGCAAGTCCGCTCGCTCTTCCGCTGTTCTGGTTAGGCTGCTCTCAGCCATGTGCATTTGTTTACACCGAAGCCGGCAAAAAAAATCAATAAATTGAAACGTTACATAACATAAACGATGTTACGACATGTGTGTTTGTGTAGTCTTGACCGTCATAAACAAAAGATTACGTGCGAGACAGCGACAGAGTAACTTACACTGATGTTGCAAGGTTGGTTTTCAGCCGTGAGAGCCTCCGTTCTCACTCGTAACAAGTCACAAGTCATGTTAATGATCGCAATTATTCCGGAGCTTTTTAATTAAAGCAGAAGTAAGTGATATATTTGTGTTAATATAACTCTTAAATAGTTATATCTTCCGACAGCAATCACTTACATAGAGTGTTTGGACTGAAACACGGGTCTCTCAGTCCCTCTGCTCTGCTCTGAACCGAAGAGAAAACATTTATCATATCCTACAGTTTTTATCCAATGAGGAGAGAGAACGGCATGCAGGGCTGTGTGTGCAGCCAAGGAACGCCGTGAATGTGGCGACGTAGGGACGAGGACTGTTATGGTGCGTTCAAGGAAACTCGTATTTTTCCGACCGTGAAGTGGTACCAGTTCGATCTGGTACGAGTTCACCGGTCGGAAGTTACGAGTGGCCGTTATAGTGACTTTCACCGGTAAAACAGGTCGGAAAAACACGAGTGGGTTGCCTGGAACGCTACAAAGTCGTAAGTTGTGACTTGAAGCTGTAATTTACGATTTCAAAAGCCTGCCTGGAACGCAGCATTAGCGAAAACGACCGGACCACTTACTTCTGCTTTAAGGCAAAAATGTAGCATAGCTACGGGAGAAATCCTCCTTAGTTCCTCTTTAAGGAGGGACACTACAGGTGAATAGGGGAAACATTTTAACTAACAGATTTCACTATGAAACTTCTTAAGTTTATCACTTACATCAAGACACATATTTTTTGTATTACAAGTTTTGTCAAATTTTATGTTTAAATATTTAAATGAGGCAATATCTAATGAAATACCGTACTTTTCGGACTATAAGCCGCTACTTTTTTCCCCCGCCCCGGTGTCCCAGTTCTCGTCTCAGCACTCCACAACACAAACGCGCTCCGTAACCCATAATCTTATCATAAGACGGTTAAGACTACACAAACACATGCGGCGTAACATTGTATATGTTATGTAATGTTATCCACGGCTATATGTATTGATTTTTCGCCGGCTTCGTTGTAAACAAATGCACATGGGCGAGAGGAGCATAACCAAAACAGTGGGAAAGCGAGCGGACTTGCATAGTTCCCTACTGTCTTTCTGTGTAAATATCTCATGTTACAACATGAAAACCTGCGGCTTATATTCAAGGCCTATATATATGTATAAAATGTATTTTCTTTTAAAATTTTGCTAGTGCGGCTTACGTTCAGGTGTGTTCAATAGTCTGAAAAGTACGGTATGTGCTAATTTGCATTTGCAAAACCGAAATGTGAACGATGGATATAGCCCTTTTCAAAATTCTTGTTTTATTCTGTTGACATATTAGTCAGAAGTTTTTATAGAGGGGGTTTTGGATATCTTTCTGTATCACTCTGTAAATGAGAAAATACTGTCAACAGCCCTAAAAAAAATCAGCTTAATGTGGATTTTCTACTATTTCTTTCGACTTTTCAGAAGGAATACATGTTAAGGAAGGAAAATAAATCTCAAAATTGATCAGTGCATGTTGCCTGTAGTGTCTCGCCACTGAGGTAGTTTTACGATGTTGAGAATTGAAGTTGATGTGGAAAACAGTGTTAATCAATATGGGCACCCTGTCTATAGTAACAAAGTCTACAGAAAGCATTTACTTTACTTTAAAAGGGATGTGAATATTTAATAGGCAACTAGGACAAATTGAGTTGTAGCCGCAGGACGGAGGAAAACAGCAGCAGGCAGAGGAGAAGCAGCCCGGACGTTCACTGTAATGAGGCACAAACAACGTGAACAGCATCAGCTGAAAAGAAAGATTATTCTTTTTTTGTTTTTTGGTTTGGTTTGTTTTTTTGCATCAAAAAGTCTCACACATACTAAACCTAAAGAGTCCACAAGGCTGCAGGCTGCCCCACTGTGAAGCTGGAAAGTGCAGGCTCCCTCTGGGGCCTTTAAAGCCCTTCATGCTCACTTTCCTCAGAGCTGCCAGGCTTCTGACTCACCCAGGGGAATAACCCTCAATTCAAAGCAGTTCTAATGTTAAAGAAAAAACAAAAACAAAACAGGAATGACAGCGAGAATGTGGTGTCAGGGAAAAATAAGTGAAAACTCCATTAAAAACTGCTGTGAACAAGTTTGCATGAACACAGAAACAGCTGGGTGGTTTTCTGCATCCCTTTTATCATAACTCATAAGACTGGTGTAGCATAGAAAATATGTGCCTTGTACTTAATTGGCCATACAGAAATAGAATATATAAAAATATTACAAACACAACAATAAGCCAACAACTAGGTGTATGGAATAACAACACGTATAGAAAATGACTGAACAATTGTAATGTTGCATTATGATAAAACAATATCTTCTAATATGCGAGGGAGAGAGAGAGAGAGAGAGAGAGAGTGGAGGCTGCATCAGCTTCTCTTATTGAATTGTAACCTGTTGCACAACGGCCTCTGGCTCGACAGAACAGTCACAACCGCCTCAGTTGTATCAGATTCTTCAGTCTCCAAGAGGAAAAGCACATCGGCCCTGCATGTGGAATTATTTAGGTTTTAAAAAGGGAGATGCTGCGCGGGGTCAGGTGTTGTACAGAGAATGCCGTGTTACCGTTGCTACTTCGCAGGGTGATACTACGAACTTGTTCCAGCATGAGAGAGGGGCTTGCCAGCTGGGACCCATTACATCTTGCCATTGAGTTGCTTGTGTATATCACAAGCAACTCAATCGTATTTTTCATGCTGCATTCACGTGAAATTGGGCAGAGGGCAGACAAGCCTCTATGTAAACAAGTGGTCCGTCAGCACGAGGCAAAACAATACATGTGACAATATGTTGTCATGGCGATGTCGTATTGTTTACCTGACCCACGTTTTACCGGCTTTCTCTCGATGGCCGTCTGCCCATCTGCAGGTGAATGCAGCATCAGTGTAACGCTCCATTCCACCTCACTGCGTTACCGCGGTGACTTTTCACAGACGCCACCTCGACCTGAGCCGACAGCTCCGGTGTCTCCGCTGAGTTTCCGTGGTTTCCTACCGTCACGCTGCCACTGAACGTAAAAACATGGAGACACCACATGGCAGCCAGCACCGAGCTTACCCGCTCCATGGAGATATGAATGATATGAACGGATAATTCAGAGCTGAAGGGAACACTTCACTTTGTTGATGGGGGGGGATTACTGATTAATGAAAAACAGACTTTTGAACCAAATAATCGATTTTTGTGAATAGATAACAGGAGAAGTTACACAATGTCCCATTGACGAGTGTGTGTTCAGCATTCTGTAAACCTCCTGAGGCTGTTTTTGTTATGCTTAACATAGCGCGGGGCCATGTATGGGGTAGCTGACAGGAAGTGACGTATGTACCACAGGTGCTGAAACACTGATGTGTATATAATCAGGCTCTTGTCTCAATGTCATTACGCTTTCCCCATTCTGGTGGCTACAGCTGTTGCTGTTGGGTGCGTCCACTTGTAAGTGTAAGAATCCAGCAAGACACTCATCTTGTTGGTTGAGCACTCAGTCTTTTTTTTAAATTCCCACAACAATACAATTATAATATACATAAACATACACATTTGTGTGGCCTTAACTTAAAGGGGCATTGTGTAACTTCTCCTGTTATCTATTCACGAAATTCAAAAGTCTGTTTTTCATTAATCAGTAATCACGCCCATCAACTATCTGAAGTGTTCCGGTAAACAATACGACATCACCATGACAACATATTGTCACGTGTATTGTTTTGCCTCGTGCTGACGGACTTCTTGTTTACATAGAGGCTTGTTTATGCCGTTACATGCAGCGGCTGTCGTCCGTCTGCCGTCCGTCTGCCGTCTGCCCAATTTCACGTGAATGCAGCATGAAAAATACGATTGAGTTGCTTGCAATATACAACCACAACACTAGATGGGAGTAATTCCTAGAAAATGTACCTTTAACTTAAATGTCAATGTATGTTTTAACATTTTTGCAGATGTTTTCATTTTACATTAAGGCCTCATCTATTGAAATGTATTATTCTATGTATCCACTGTGTGTATGAGCTCTTGTATTCAAGCGCTCAGGTTATATTTGCAAGACACGATGTTCTCCCACAGGCTGGATTGTTTGTCAACACAGTGTATTATATAAAATTACACCTTAAGATAATGAACCACAATATCACTCCCACACACTGTTAATAATATAAAGGCATCATGCTCAGTATTTATTTACTAGCCGCATACTAATAGTGATACTATATGATGGAGCATTTGTGGAGATTCCTTCACAATCTGACAATCTCACAGTGCATAGTTGGGTTATATATTTAATTTGAACATAACTAAAAGTCTAGAGTAACTGCATAAAAAAACAGCCTCTCACAATTGTCTTCCACACACAACCCTCTGAGGAGTTTCGAGTTTGAGCAAATACAAGTGTGCATGTTCTCCTCAGTCATGGAAGGAATTAAAAGTAGCTAACTTTGTCCCTCTTGGGATGCCGCACAGTATAGAGCAAGAGAGAGCAAAACTGCATATAAGATCAGTGAGGATCATGTTACCATGCAGGCAGCACTGACTTTAAGCTACCTAGAGCTATAGCACAAACATTAACTTGCAACTGCCTTGGGTTCATTGGTAGCCCAGATGTAAAAGCAGCCTTAAGTGGGCCAGAGTGTGCCGTGACAGGAGCAGCAGGAGGAGCAGCCCTCTCCAGCCCTTCAGAGGAAATATGGGTCCGCCAATGACGTTCGAACTTCGCACGACCTTATTTATTCAAGGTCACACGCCGTGGCTCAGTGGATTTACGCCTCGCCTCTTCACGTTCGTCTTCTCCCTCACTTCTTAACTCACACAGTCCTGTTGCTGGAGGGTAGAACTGCTGCTAATTCAGTTGACATTTCAGCCACAGTCGCTGCAGTGAGTCAGGCTGAAGATTAATCGGCTGATTGGCTGCTTTATTGGCACTGATGGAGCTTGTGAAGGAAAGATAAACTGCAGTATGAGATAATGAATATACAGTGGAGTATTTCAAAAACCATTTGATTCTATCACTATTGTAACATATGCACAGGCCTGAGATTAGTCTCCTATTGGTAGGCAGCTATAGCGGATTAATAATATTAATTAAAAATACTGGGGTTCACTGTGGTGATCCTGCTTTTTGGATGGGCTTGGTAGGGCTTACATGTATAGTATTTTAATAAATAATGATACTTAAAGGTCCAGTGTGTAAAAACCGTGATATCTAGCATTCAGATCTAGTTTGCAGCACTAATTCGCTCACACTCATCTCTCCCGTCTGCAAAGTGACGGTGGCCTCCGAGGACAAAAAACCAATCTAAACCAGTTTACGATATATCTGCTGTTTCCTCCTCCTTCTTTCCTTACGCCTTCATCTTTGTTGGTTTATTTATGAACGCAAAACTCGTGGAACGTGTTCTCTGGCTGACTGGATTTACCGTTCAGGCTGCCGTACAAACATGGCGGCGCAAGATGGCGACACTCTCTAAAGCAAGACCCTAGTATAAAAGAAGAATCATAAGGATACGAAAACGAAACACATTTTTATTTTATAGCAATTATAAAGTATATTGAGATTTTTTCCAATAAACCCTGCCAATTATTACACACTGCACCTTTAATATACCTTAAAATTAAGACTGAATTCATATGTGGTAAGTGTGTGAGAGAAAATTTGAAGGCGAAGGAATAGAGTGTTATAATCACATTTTGGGTAGGGATTATGGTGAGTACAGTAGATGATACATCACAGTGGAAACCATTAGGTCAAAGCCAAAATGTCAAAGTCTGTCACAGTATTGTGAAAAAAAGTGGAGAATGGTTTGGAATCCCCTACAGCAAAGACTTTACCAATCATGTGTGATGTGTTAAATATTCTACAAGATCATCCAATGTGATCCAGCACTCAACTTCTTTTCTCTTTGAAGGTTTCCACACAAACTGCTCTTCAAAAAACCCTTTGATTTTTTGTATCTAAATCTGAGATGACTGTCGGTCACGTCTCTTATCCTTTACGCTCAGTCAGGGATGGAAACTACAAGTTTGGGCTGGGCTTTACTAATTCATCCAGCTGCTGCCTAGAAATCACACTCACATACTGTTGTTTCAAGGACACGGGCTTGGAAATCCACACTGCTTTCCTCTGCATTCAGGAATTCAAACCTAAAATGCAGCCAGTGACAGGACAGGAGGATGGAAGAACTGAGAGGATTCACTTTCAAGCTTTTCAGTGATTTGACGGAGAAAAGGGAGAGAGAAAAAAAAAACTGTCGAGGAAGAATAGACAGAGGACACAAAAAGTGATGAAGAGGTTGAGCGGAGAGGTAGAGACGGAGGCAACATGTTATACGGCCAAATCTCAGCGAGCAGTGTGTGGGAGGAGAGCAACACAGTTGATGCAGAGAAAATAACCCATCCTGATGGATAGCCATTCAGTTGACTGCAGGCCAGAGCAGCAGTCGACACTGTTAGCCACGCGCTGGATGCCATCACTGCCAGGTTTATGTGGATGCACAAGAGGACTGTGGGTAAGAGGCGTCCAGGGATTGTTTTATTGATCCATTTGCCTTCAATCAGGTGGTTGTCAGCTGAGAGCATAAAGGTCTTGCTTGAACGGAAAGGATGCCCCACTTGCTCCACAGACTATAGTACTGTTAATTAATTGTAAATAATTAATAAACTATTGATTAATTGTCGGTAAGAATTTAATCGATTAAATTGAATTAATTGCAGTTAATCGATCTCGACCTGTCCCTGAACATCACACAGGGACAACATGGAGCTGCCTGTGTGATTGGTTACAGAGTTTTATTAATGTTTACATCAGGCTGAGTTCTACAAATAAGTTTATGCTACTGTGATTTAAGTAGTTAAATACAGTAATCATCATAGTGTAGTGGCAGGAAATACCATTTCATCTGTGTCATATTATGTTGGTCAAGAACAAGTTCAACTTAAAGTCAGAGGAAAAATGTTTAGGGTGTTTTTACTGTTCCTAAATGTAAAGATGGGTCACATTGGACCCTCAACATTATTTAAAGGTTAAATAATGTGTTACTTAAAGGGATAGTTCACCCAAAATTAAAATTTCACTCATTATCTACTCACCCTCATGTTGACTATAAGGGCTGGGAAAAGTTTCAGAGTCCTCCGTGCCTACTCGGAGTTACAGGGGGGCTCTGTGCAGCACTGCATATGACGGTTGCGAATGGGCCTCACTTTTCTTCGTCCAAAAAACATCCAAATACCTCCATAGTGCTCGCCTGTAATGTCCCTGTTGACATCTCCTCTTCAACCGTCATATGGACATGCAGTGCTGCACGGAGCCCTGCTGTAACTCAGAGAAGGCACGGAGGACTCTGAAACTGAGGGTGAGTAGATTATGAGAAAGTCGAGAAATTTGAATTTTGGGTGAACTATCCCTTTAAACATTTTTCATTGTGCTATGCTCTTAAGATAAACTAGCAAATACTAGTGAGTCCTGTATGTTCAGCTTAAATTTTCCCCTTAAATTTAAGTTCTCAGGAAAATTGCCGCTTATCAGTTAATCGTTAATGGATCGATAAGGTCTATCAACTAACGATTAATGAATTCATCGATACTTTGCATCCTGGCCACAGACTTTGGCACATATTTGATATTCAAACAGCTTTTATGTTTAAAGTATTGCTGCAACAATGAGGAGTAAATTTTGGTTTGGGTCCAGCTCATGAATCAGTCATACCATCATATATTTGCATGTAAAATACCTGAAAGTGAACTGTGTGATTGGGTTTCCTGCATCAGTGGCAGCTGGGACATGCTCTCCATGGTTCCTAATTACAGCAGCGAACAGTGACTTCGCACCGGCTTCACAATCAGAGCGTCTGAAGTCATCAAGCCTCAAACTGCCTCTCATGAAGGAAACAACTTCAAATCACACATATCCAGTTCATGAGGAAGCAGGGATGTTTCATCTGTGAGGTTCAGGTCTGAACACCTCACTCATTGTCACATTATCAGGGGGAATAAAGAGTGAATGCAGTAAACGTAGTTTAACTGGCAGCAGAGGAGGAAATGCTGCGTAATCTAGACACACTGATCCTCCTGCATCACAGCTGCAGAGAGGCACAACAGTGGATACAAGAAAGAAACTGCAGGTTCCCTCAGATCTTTGTAGATTATTGGAAAACAGCCAGTGTCTAAAGTTGAAGCAGATGAAGAAGCTTTGTTTCCTCCCTCAACAACATACAGTAGTTTAACAGCTAAAAGGCTGGTTCAGATGTAGCCTCCTTTGTGCGCACAAGACACACTAGACACCATGCCGACTAGGGGTGTGCATCTCTCCGATACATATCTCAATACATGGGGGTCAGGAACGACACATTTTAAAGGAGACATATTATGCTCCTTTTCCACAAATTAAAATAGTTCCCAGGTGTCTTAAAGACATGTCTGTGACATGCGTCGGACAAAATCCCCCAATGATCAAACATCACAGCTCTTTTCATCCTCTCTAAACAGAAACAACGGCTGGTTTCAGTGC
Organism: Trachurus trachurus; assembly: GCF_905171665.1. Taxonomy (NCBI): domain Eukaryota; kingdom Metazoa; phylum Chordata; class Actinopteri; order Carangiformes; family Carangidae; genus Trachurus; species Trachurus trachurus. The sequence goes on from NC_139899.1 coordinate 2,912,524, forward strand.
CTTGTCCCTTTAAATGCAAATGAACCACTGCTTGCCCCGCCCCTTCTACTGGTACCAGGTAGGGGTGGGGTTACGGAAATCCCAAAACTAGTTACATCACTGGAAGACAACTGAGGGAACAGCTCATAAAACCACATGGATTTCAAGGGAGCCTGAACATTACTGATTATTTTTTCAATTCTCACATTTTGTGGGATAGAAGGCAAGACAAACACCTAAATATAGTATGTTAAAGAGTCTTCAAAAGTGATATTTCCATAATATGTCCTCCTTAAAATGGAACGATTCAATTGGGCTCGATTCGGTAGGATTTCGATACGATTCAATTCGACATGGCACAGCTCAATTCAAGGGTGTATGATGCAATGATAGTTCCTTGATGAAAGTAGACAATCATTTTGCAATATGAATTAACATGTCAATACTGTAAATGTGGCAATTCCTTAAAAAAGATTCATCAAAGACTAGAGAATTTGTATTTGTAACTTTTGTCATGTTTTTTAGTGTAACATGTAACAACAACATGTAAGAGCTCTCCAAAGCCCTTCTGGCTGAAAAAATAAACTATGTTAAAGTTGTGTTGGCACAAATTAAAGTCAAAGAAACAACAAAGAGCAAACAAACAGCTGCTCCATTGCTGCACTCTTTTTCTTTTTGCGCAGAGTTTCATCATCTTCAGTTTTTTTTTTCCTGTTAAAAAAAACACACACACACACACACACGGTGCTACAGCTGAGATCTTCCAATGTTGAACTGTTTTTACACAAAGTGCAGTGCCATCGGCCGGTTCAAGCTACATTGAGGCCGATTCATTAGTCCATGTACCGATGCACTCACATCTTTTAAATCAAAACCGATTTCCCGATTCAGAACGGTTATTCGTTACACCCCTAATGACGACGTAACGTTACAGGCTAACGTGAACGTGAAACAAGTGGATCCTGCTCAACAGACTATTGAAGTCAACTTTTCAAAACTACCAGCGACCTCAACTTGTGCAACCAAAATAATGCGGTGAGTACTTTGTTTCATTTGCAAAGACATGCGCCCTCTGAGTGTTGTTGAGAATGAGGGGTTTGGTAACATGATGAAAACACTGGAGCCCTACCTGACAACAAATGCAGCAAGCGCAACATGTGTCATGTGATAAGAATTAACCAATCAGCTCCAGAGACCAGCTTTTTCCTTTCTGTGCAAGGACATCACAACATCCGGCGGTGATAAAAAAAAATTAAAAAAAACTTTTACCGGGCAAGATTTTTACTTTCTGTTCTACAAAGAAATGAAAGCAGAAGTAAGCGATCCGGTCGTTTTGGCTAACTACTTGTCAGCCGATGGAGTTAGCAGTCCCCGCCCTTGTCATGGATCTATTGGTCCTCGTCCCTACGTCACCACATTCACGCGCATCCCTTGGCTGCACACACAGAGAGGACCGCCCCTTTATGCCGTTCTCTCTCCTCATTGGATAAAGGTTGTAAGAAAGTTTTCTCCTCGGCTCAGAGCAGAGCAGAGTGACTGACAGACCCGTGTTTCAGACCAAACACTCTATATAAGTGATTGCTGTCGGAAGATATAACTATTTAAAGGTACAGTATGTAAGAAATCTAAAGCAACTGGCTATAAAATCGTCCTAATATGTAACAGAGACTCAGGAATATAACATACTGAACTCACCAACAACAATCCTACAGCCAAGATATTCGCATTAATTTTTTTTTTTTGCGGACCGCAAATCATGTTTATGTTTTGAATTTCTATGGTTGGCTTGTGTCGCCACCCAGCGCTCTCTCCCTGTCACAGCGTCTGTGGCATTTCAGCCTCCGGGTTGCCAGTTAGCTTCCACTGAGCTGCAAATACGGCTGGGAGATAAAACGAGATCATGAAAAAAAAGATTGTGTTCTATTATTGGTTATTGGTCATATTTGCTTGATATCACACGGTAGAAGCGGCTTGTCGCTCTGTCGTTTAATAGGCTACACAGCTTGCTGTTGTGAGCATGTAGCCTAGTTAGTTTGAGCTGCTGCTAACGCTAAAGCTAAAGGGAAGAATTACAAAGTGAAAGTTAGAAAAGAGGGAGGAAATGTGGCGAAATGGAGCCGATGGTAAATGAAGTGATTGTGAACGTGTGGAGCGGTTCATGAGAGGAGTCTGTCCCGGTCAGGTCGCCTGTATCCGGTCCTCATGTTTTGTGATCCGACGTCAGAAAGTGGAGGAGAACCGGAGCGGCTCGCGTCGTTTATTCTGCGGTAAGACGTCTCATATGTTGGCTCATCTACGGCGTGATTAACACGCACTACGGCTCCGGTAGATGCGGGGTTACAGTGTGTGTGTCTGTGTGTGCGTGTCTGTGCGTGCGCGTGTGTGTGTGTGTGTGTGTGTCAGCGCTGCAGACACAGCGTCGGAGCGGTGAATGTAACAATAACTTGCAGATCACCTGAGTGACGTGAACTCCGCTCGTAGTTACTGTGAGTCAGAGCAATAAAACAGTGAGGTTGTTGATGAATATTTAGCTTTTTACTCTGCTTTGAGACTGACTGAGTGAGCAGAGCGGAGGTTAGCGCGTCGCTGTCTGGCAACCTGGAGTCTGGTGGGTAGGGGAGGGGGGACAACGCGCTGCTGTGTTTTGAATTTGACTGCAGCAACAATTTTGGCCACATTCTTACATATCGTACCTTTAAAGCAGAAGTAAGCGATATATTTGTGTTAAAGCAGAAGTAAGTGATATATTTGTGTTAATATAAGTCTTAAATAGTTATATCTTCCGACAGCAATCACTTACATAGAGTGTTTGGTCTGAAACACGGGTCTGTCAGTCACTCTGCTCTGCTCTGAGCCGAGGAGAAAACTTTTCTCGTATCCTACAGTTTTTATCCAATGAGGAGAGAGAACGGCATGCAGGGCTGTGTGTGCAGCCAAGGGACGCCGTGAATGTGGTGACGTAGGGACGAGGACTGTTATGGTGCGTTCAAGGAAACTCGTATTTTTCCGACCGTGAAGTGGTACCAGTTCGATCTGGTACGAGTTCACCGGTCGGAAGTTACGAGTGGCCGTTATAGTGACTTTCACCGGTAAAACAGGTCGGATAAACACGAGTGGGTTGCCTGGAACGCTACAAAGTCGTAAGTTGTGACTTGAAGCTGTAATTTACGATTTCAAAAGCCTGCCTGGAACGCAGCATTAGCGAAAACGACCGGATCACTTACTTCTGCTTTAATATAAGTCTTAAATAGTTATATCTTCCGACAGCAATCACTTACATAGAGTGTTTGGACTGAAACACGGGTCTGTCAGTCACTCTGCTCTGCTCTGAGCCGAGGAGAAAACTTTTCTTGTATCCTACAATTTTTATCCAATGAGGAGAGAGAACGGCATGAAGGGCTGTATGGTGCAGCCAAGGGATGTGCGTGAATGTGGTGACGTAGGGACGAGGACCAATAGATCCATGACGAGGGCGGGGGCTGCTAACTCCGTCGGCTGACAAGAAGTTATGGTGCGTTCAAGGCAACTCGTAACTCGTGTCTTTCCAACGAGTGGCCGTTATAGTGACTTTCACAGGTAAAACAGGTCGGAGAAACACGAGTGGGTTGCCTGGAACGCTACAAAGTCGTTAGTTGTGACTTGAAGCTGTAATTTACGGTTTCAAAAGCCTGCCTGGAACGCAGCATTAGCCAAAACGACCGGATCACTTACTTCTGCTTTAAGACTTATACTGTATTAACACAAACATTCAGCTTACTTCTGCTTTAAACAGAAAAACTGCCAAGAGGGGCTTATGGTGCTGGAAATCCATTTAACTTTGTTTAAACTTATTAAACTTTTGTGAGGCACGTTATTAAAATGTCACAGGTGGTTTAGGTTGCTTGGTAACAGCAGGTGTGATAGTAGTGCTAAAGGTTATCATACAGTATATCAGTAAGTCTTATCCATAGTTACAATCCTTAAGATTCTCATTACACTGAACCACATCCCCCAAACCATTCATATATTTTTTTCCTACACTAGCTATTCAGAGTCTCAATAATCTGTAATTACCTTTGTGTAAAGCAATTTTAATTGTTAATGGTGAAGTCAGTTCTTACTGTGTGGGACTGAAATTGCCCTCCCACACACAGGAGACCCAGAGTTTCATCTCATTGAGTCCTGTTCACTGATCCCTCTCCTCCAGCTGTATCAGAGCTGTGTCGCTGCTACAACAAACCAAACACTTGTGTTGCACATTAAAGTGTTTAACCACGAAAGGGAGGCTTTCATTGTGAAGCCTCTTCATCTTAATATTTGTACATATACATTCTGTACATCTATTTCATTATTATCATTTACTGCTGCTGTTGTTTCTATCATTTAAATATTCTCCAAATATTTGATTTTGAAGCAGTATTTGTTTCTTGGTGTCAGTGCTGTGGTTAACCTGATTTTTAACCACTTCTGACACATGAAGAGACGTTCACAGACTGCTGTGCTGTTAGATCAAAAGGACCAGAAACAGGCTTCAGAAAGTAAACACCACGTTTTACCATCCTAGTCCCCTGTACTGTGCACACAGCATGTGGCTATGATGATGCTAATCCTTTCAGCGTCCTGTGTTTGTATCTGTATCTGAGCCGTAAACGGCTGCACACGTCTCTGGTTCTTCTACATATCTGAGGAGGAAGCTGCTGACGTCACGTTGCTGCCATACACAGGCTGTCTGGAAAGGAACCAGGAAAACAAACCTGTTCATGTTTTATTACGGCTTAAAGTTCTGTATGGTTGAAGGTGTGGCCACTTGGGCACATGTGTTGTTGCTGCTACACATTGTTATGCACCAAAGTCTCCAAAGCTCCATTAGATTAGATTAGATTAGAAAACTTTATTGATCCCCAAGGGGAAACTGCTCCACACTCGCCCCTTGTCTTTACTCTTTGTCTTAAGTGAGAGTCAGATACTACAAAAGTTACATATTTGTCTTTGATGGAACCTTTACTTACAGTAAATCTTGTGATTTATACCCTTGTTACAGTTCGTTTCACAGAGAAACACATGCAGCCTATGTTCAGAAACTCATTTGGCAACATTGTGATGTCAGTCACCGCCCTCAGCCATGTTGAAGCCCCGCCCACCTGGACCCACCATCCAACTATGCAGGATTTGTTTTCTTTGAGTGTTCACTGAAAATCTGTATTAGAAAACAATCAGCCAATCAGAGGAGAGACTCAGACTTTTACCTTTTTCAATCACCCTCTACTTGAACTTTTCTTCCCTCAACAATTTGACAATTTGGGGACAGAATATTAATATGGATGGATTTAATGCATGAATCTTATCTTATAAATATTTTATAGGTTTTTTACTCGTATTTCTTCACCTGAAACAACCCGGGATATTTCTATAACATGATGCCGTGTTTTTAAATATATGAGTTATGATTAGCTCATTATGTTCTATCAAGGATTCATCGAAGAAAAAAATAAGCTTCCAAATGTCAAGACTTAATAATTTAGAAAGCTGAAGCTCATTAATAAGACAATTTAGCTGATAAGGCTCTAGCGGAGTGGACAGCTTAACATCTAATTAACAGCTGGCTGCAGGATATGACATCCAGACCCTCAGTATCTGCAGCGCGCCTTACATCTGGGAGTAAGATTAGGGTTTGCAGCGCCGCAGATCAGAAGAGCGAGCAGAGAAGTGGCAAAAGTTTTAATAGGATTGCAATGTATGCCGCTCACTGTTCACTTGACTTGTTTTGCACGGCTTATTAAATACCCATTTGGAATATTAACATGCTTTGACTAGTTTCCAGCGTCATCTGGGGGGAAATGATGTTATTATGCTTATCCCGCCGCTCTGATTTTCCAGCTCAGTCACAGGCCAAAGAGTCACGGAGGAGATGATGTAATTCCCGTTCTGCGAGGACACGGTGGAAGAAGCAGCTATTGAGCAAAGTGTCTCCATAATGATCGTCTTCATCAGCACCTCTTGAAATCACCCGTGCCCTTCACCTGCCCATTCATTTCCATCAATGATCGGCTCCAACCGGCCACTCCGGTGCTTAGTGGACCTCACACCTCTAGAGAGCAGAGGACGTCGTGACCTCTGTTGAACTTCCGCAAAACTGTTCATATGTATTCTCTCTGCTCACTTTTTATTCCCCTTCTGTCACTCGCTATCTGCTACAACCATCTCCCCCTTCAGGCTTCTCCGCCTCGCCATCCTGCAGTGCTTCCCCCGGTGATCCATCAGCGCTCCTCATCTTTCACCACCATCTTCCTCCTCAGCCAAACGCCTCTTGCCTTCTACTGTACCTGTGCTGCTATCGTAATGAAATCTAAATTACAGGCTGTGTCCTGGGTGCTCATCCATCCAGGTTAGAGCCGCCTGCTGCAAGCCTAACGTCCCATCCCGAGGACTCTCTGCGGCCGGAAAAGACCGATTTTTGGCTGCTTGACATCTCATAAATACGGGAACTGAAGAAGAGGAATCGTAGGGGGAGGGGAGGATGTCGGCAAGGTGAGCTGCATCACTCCTGCCCCATTCAAGTGTTGGAAACTGATGACTGTCTGACACCATGGTGGGCGCAGCAGATGTGTCCGAGTTGTGATCGACTGATCCACACAGACAAAAACATGTGATCTGACCCCTGACCTCACCTGTGGATGACTCAGTGTTCACAGACTCTGGATGTGCAACAAACCATCCACAGACTGCAGCCTGCTGTTGTTTTGATCACATTCAAAAGGACAGGCATCCATCAGTCTTGTTTTCTGGGCCAGAACACACAGAGACAGGAAAACAGGATTCAGTCCAGAACGTCTGATTATCAAATACTTCCCATTCGATTGTGTTACTGACACCGGTCAGTGGTTTCATATACATTAATTTACCTAACTTTTCGTTCCTACTTCAGAAACAGTTAGAGCACCAGGTGTATACTGGATCTTTGCTGTTATTTGAATCCCTGTGACTGTCCCTGTATTTCAGTACAAATCTCCTTCCTTTAATCAGACCCGTGCAGAATTTCATTTCATCATCATATCAAGGAGAAACTCAAACCAAGCATCAACCTCTGGGACGGTAAAATGAAGCCAATACAGAACACCCGAGTCTGCCTCCAAAAGTCACTCAGTCCCCAATCACCTTCTCTCTTTGCCTCATTTCCTCCTTTGCTATATTTTTCATAACTCACCTGTTTAAACTTCATTAATGGTTTGAAGGGATAGTTCAACATTTGGCAAACTGGCCCATTGCCATAATCCATCTAGTTTCACTGGTACGGAACATTACGAGACGGAGTTGTTTTCGAGGCAAATGCAGAGCTTTCCCCCGACGGGAACACACATCAGCGGTTTTGCATGAATTTACCTCGAAAACAACTCTGTCTGGTAACGTTCCGTTATTATCTCATAGTGTGGTGAATGTGCAGGTCACAACTTGTCCACCAGAGCGTTTTGGAGTTGTTGGATTGTGTATTTGATGAGTTTGATGAGGGAAACCAAGAAATCTCTCTGAGCAGCTCACAGCTCTTCTCCGCTGTTCTTAAAATAGCTTGCACCAACAATTAATGGTAACGAACCTACTCCTAAAACTATAGGGATTATGGCAATGGGCCAATTTGCCAAAATGTTGAACTATTACTTTAAGTTATGCAGAAACAACAAACCGCCAGCGTCTAATTGAGACTCAGCTTTTGTTTGAGAATTTACGGAATATCTTTATACAGTCTAATGTGATGGCAGAGGCAGTGGCAGCACATAGGCCTATTAGGAAACTGTATCACAACAGAAGACAAATAAAGACATCAACAACTGTAAGATCTCATTAAAAACTGCTGTTGTCATGTGAGGTGAAGGTGGTCACTGCTGTTCTCTATTCTCTATCAATAGACCCGTTTGTTACTGTGGCTACTTGGAATTTCCATGAAGTGTAAGGTATTAATTGGACTCTTTGTTGATTTGCTGGTTTGCTGCCTGTTTGTAGCATCAGTGATCACTTACAGTTGGTTTTGTTGTACTGTTGAGGAATAAATCACCTGAAAAGCCCAGAAGAGCCTTAAAACCTTGATACATGTTGTTCCTGTGTGGTTCGGGCCGACGCCTCATTTCATTCCCATGAACATGGGCATAGCAGTTATCTGGAGCCACCACTCTGCTGATGTGAATAATGCATACCAAATGTGTATTAATCTGCTGCTGGAAATAGTTCCCAACAAATGTAACCAATTACTCCTGTTTGAGGAACATTTGCTAGAAACTACAGAGCCCAGCTGTTTGGGGAAACTGTGTGTTTGTGACCCATTTTGGAACATTTTGATCTTCAGCAGGAGCCATTAGGTTTACAGTTAATAGCACCTGGGGGCTGTGGGAGAGGGGGTAGCATGTTGGTGGTTCTGGTATATTCATATGGCGGGGTGGCTTCAACTGAGAAATCTAAATTTGGATTAGGGAGTGTGTTTATCACATTTCAAAAAGCAGACTTGAATACCAGCTGGTTAGCTAATGTTTGCCTCTGACACTGAAACCACTTAGAATCCATAAAGATCCAGCTACATCCAACTGTTAGGAACCCAGACAAGAAGGCAACCTGAGAGGAGCTTTTACCCAGGCATCAGTCAGTCAGTCAGTCAGTCACCCAGAGGAAACACAAGCCAGAGTTTGTGTCTGAGATCCTGCAGCAGCTCCACATTTTCCAATCATTTGCAGCTTGGAAAACACTCAACCCTGCTTTAAGACAGGACATGGAGAATTAAACAGAGGAACAGCTGAGTGGACAAACCTCATGCATATCAGCTAATATGACTGAATCAAGACAGGTCTTCCCTATTATACTTAAAAAAAGAAAGAAACCAAGCCAGTATGCCAGATTTTTAGAAATGTTGTATTATTTACTGTAAAGGTTTCACACCTTCCCTCTGCTTTCATTTTTCATGAGGTCCTGCTGAATAATGTAAGACGTGTGTGTGTGTGGACACGTTTTCTTATTTGAACACACTGCATAGTGTGTTAAAGTTTATGATGGGGTGGGGTTCACTGTATCGTTGGCGATGTGCATCTCTGCATTTCTCTGCCCTCACTCCAGAGTGTCACTGTCACTATCAAACCACTGTGTTTAGCTACTACAGTATACAGCAGGGAGGTTTATAGGCCGTGTGTTGTGTGTTACAGTATAGTACAATAACATGGAGCTGGATTAGAGGAGGATTATTGGGGGGCACAATAACAGTGTGAACTCATCTCTGTCACACAATATGCTGCTTAACCTTCAAATACACAGAGGTTAAAGGGACGCAGATCAGTAGAGACACCGCTGTGCTCCTGATGTCAAGACTGTTTGCTCTTTAAAGCAGTGCATTAAATATACTGCTGAAGCTTATAGGTAAAAACACACAGAGCTGAACCTCAGTAGAATTGGTTTGTTTATGAATAAGATGTGACACTGTTGGATCAATGCAGAGATAGTTACTTCATCCCCTGCATATGACAAATGACATAATATACAGTAGAAGAACAATGTGGTGCTGCTGCGGCAGTGTGCATCATTTAACACAAACAGGAAGCACCTCACCCTGATAGCATTTTACTTTAAAGGTTCCAAAATTGTCACCTCTGGTAACAAACAGGTCAGTGAGCCAATCAGAAGAGAGGGTGCTCTGAGCCTCTCTTCTGATTGGATGACAGTTCTCCAAGTGAGCTAAATGAAAATCTGATTTGAATTAAAAAGTATAGAGCGAAGTTGGATGGTTGGTCCAGCTGATCTGTTGTGACATCACAAAGTTACAGGAAGTCCTGACGGCTGGTTTTAAGGCTCAGCTTCTGAATACAGCCTGTGTGCATTTCTCTAATACCTTTACAATATCATACAGTATACAGCAAGCTCTGCTTTGAAGTCCGACGACATGGACATCGGGATCACTCAGTTGGTAATAAAAAACAGTAGGGCTGCAACCAACGATTCATATCATTATTGATTAATCTGTCGATTATGTAAACCATTAATCGATCAGTTGTTGGGTCAATAAAATGATACAAAATGTTGAAAAATGTCAATCAGTGTTTCCCATCTCTCTTGATTTGTCCACAAGCCAAAGAGATACTCAATGTAGTCATAAAGGAACAAAGAAACCAGAACTGATTATTCGCTTATCAAAATAGTTGATGAATTATTTAATAATTGATTATTTTTTGATTAATCGATCAATTGTTGCGGTTCTAAAAGATAATAGACACATACTGTACCTTTCTGTTATAAGGTTTATCCATAAAAAAAAAGTTGCATGGAAAAAAGGCAGTAAAGGTGCAGTGATAAAACAACAATGGTGATGCTAGGTTTGTTTTTAATCTGGATGAGTATTTGAATTTCCCTTAGGGATTAATAAAGTAGTTCTTATATCATCTCATCTTTGATTTTATATCAAAGTAATATACTGTAATATTTCTAAGTACAATGGGTCATTGGAAATGGCAGCATGCATTTTTGTTTGCATTGTGCCAGAATTCATCTAGACTAGTTTTGCATACAATATGTGACCTTTAACGTATCAGCTGAATTATGGAACCTGTCTTGGACTTCTGTGTGTTATTTTTGCTCAACCCTTCACCCGAGGAGCCATTAGGTGTTCATGTAATGTCTTTTCATCTTTACATTACCAAGATTGCAGGTTGTAAAGGTTGAGGTGATTATCTGCCCAATCAGAGAGCTTCTAGCTTCTTCTCTTCCTCCTTTTATGTTGGTTAAAAGAGGAGAAGCAGAATCAGAGAAGCCCGGGCAGTGAAGGTACCATCATCAGTAGAAGTGGCAGCAGCCTTCTTTCCCAGAGTATCAGATATGGAAAATAGGAAAATGTTGTATCCTGCCTACTTGGCCTGTATACTGTAAAAGAGAGTATGGCTTTAAGAGGAAAATTACAGGTCTGTTGATGCATATACACCACATCAAACAGCAGTATGGTCTGTGGCTGAAAGCCTGTAGTGCAGGCTACTCTGTGTGTAATGTACATCTGGGGGCAGTAAATGAAAAGGTAGATTGAATTGGAAATTTCTGTATTGGCTCAGTACCTAGTGAAACACACAGCTGTGTTCTGGCATCAAAGGGCTGTGTATAATCCAACTCAGTCAGCTGCTGCTGCCAGGAGGTGGAGGCTGAACCTGAGTCAGTCTGAGCTGACAACTGGTTTCAGTTCAGAACTCAGACTAGGTTGGACCCATTGTATGAACCCAGACCTGGACAATTGCACTTTAGTTGGTTGTCATATGAGCAAACTGTCAGCCTGGACACAAATCCACCTTTTTCCGAACATCAAACGTGAGCCGGTTTTGCTCTTCCGGTGGAATTGAATGTTTACGTTTTCCATGGTTTCAGTAGTCACGGTAAACACATAGATCTTTTTTTTTTTTGCAATGAAAATCTGTAAAACGCATGGATCATCACGCCAGCTTTCAAAATGGATATCACACAAATGGACATCCATTGTTAAAAGCCAGAGTTAATTAGCCATATTCACAGCGTCGCCATCTTTGCTTACGTCATCACTCGGGGTGGGAAGATTCAGCGCTGTCACATAACATTATTGTTAACGTTAGCTGTTGCCGGCTAACTTAATTCAAATCAGTTTAACCCGATGTCCCTACGGACGTTAAGAACCCATGCCTTCGTTAAAGCTACAGTTGATAAGTTGACGAAAGTGAAAGTAAGCTTGGTCAGAAATTGGTCAGAGATTTCAAGACAATACTCTGTCAGGTCCCTTTATGGACCTCTGGATTTTGTCCTAAATTACCCATTTAATGTCCGACTATTAGAACATAGTGACAGTTCCAGCAAATATGACTGAATAATTGTTACCAACTGAAGCTTTAAATCTGTAACAATTGGGAAGCGATGGAAGGAAAGCAGTTCATCAGACTCCTGACGTTTGTGCGGCTTGCAGCCAGGGACACAGGGTGGGTAAACAAACCATAAAACTGCTGAGTGATGACATAAAGAAAGATGGCCATGCTGTGAATATGGTCAATAGATCCATGCGTTATCCATAGTTACCGCAACTATGACAACTAGAAACCATGGAAAGGAAAACATACAATTCCACCGGAAGAGCAAAACTGGCTTCCGTTTTTGACGTTGGGAAACTTGTGGATACAGCCCTATATCCATGAAAGAGATGGCCGCACCCAGCAGCACTATTTCTAAGGCAAGGCGCTTCCGGTCAATCTGCAGCTCTCTCAGAAATGGACACTGTCATTCATCTTTCATGCATGCGAGTGTTAGCCCAGAGGTTGTGATGATCTTGATTCCCAGAAAAACAGAGAATTCTTCATAAATTCACTGCGACCTCCTCAGCAGATGTCTACAGGCCCAGACGGCTGCTCTGTGCTCAGCTGTTAGTCATGTGTGAGACGGAGCTGAGAGAGTTTGGGAGGACCGGGAGAGGACAAAAGCATCTCAGTGATGTCATTTGATTACGCCCGTCTCTTCCAATGCAGAATACAAATCCTGACAAAGGTGCCCTTGCCCTAAAAAGCGCAGCATGGCTCTGCTGTCTCAGGAGACCGGAGACTGACGCTCTTGACATTTTAACCAATGAGCCTATATGATGAAAAAGACAAACAAGGACACAGGGAAACTCAGTTATGCACTTTCTCATGCTCGCACTCATCCAATTATTGACCAGACACACACACACAGTACACACACACCGTACTGTACATGCAGAGGGAGTTACTGTTGCGGAGAGCATTCGTCAAAAGCCTCACACATTTAATGAACCGCGCACTCGTGGATGAGTTTGTCTTCTCCTGGCAAACAATTTGCCATCTCTCAGACAAATTTCCTAAAGAATGAGCTTCTTCCCTTTTGCTCCGGGGAGGATCAGTGATTTGTTTTCCTGCAGACCTTTGTCCGAGGACACATCAGAGAAGGAATTAAATTAATCTTTTTCTAATGCAATTCTCCTCGTAAGCTGGGGATTGTCTCCGTCCGTCCGCGTGCTGCCTGCAAATCTCCACATTGCTTCAGCGTGAATCAGTCAGGTGAGCGCGGTGTGGGGGGGGGCGAGCCGGTTGGCCGAGGGCAGCTCTTTGCATGTTGACCTGCCTATCCGTCATTTAGCCGCGCGGTGGAAACAATGCGTGCAAACAGTCGGAAAATGTCACACGGCGGCACACAGACGTTCGCCAGCACACAGCGGCCTCATCATCACCTCGGGGAGACGAGGACGGGGGAGACGAGGACGCCGAGACAGCGGCTGCTAATAAGCTCTGCTCGCCTTATGTATCAGCTGTCACAAGTACACACAGGCCTCCTGACCTTGCTCCTGCACCACACACACACACACACACACGCTGGGGTGTTTTCTTACCCTTTAACTCACACCACTGCCAAATATGAACACTGGGGTGAAAATAGAAAGTTCAATTAGTGAGGCTCTTTAATTAGTAAAAGCAGCCGGTAGAGTGGTAATGCCCTGCCAGGCTGCTGGTTTGATGGATGGAAGGTGCTGATTAACATCAGTTCAATGTATGTGTGGGAGAAAGAGAGAGAGAGAAGGAGAGGGGCGGGAGAGGAAAGGCCTCTAATAGGTTTTAAAAAATCAGTAATGACTAATGATCACCTGGATTCTATTTCTATCATCATCTTTTTTTATGTCAGACCACAGGAACAGCAGCACTTTTATCCCAGGGCTATATCTCATTTAAGTTATGTTTGGAGGCACATTAGGTCAGCGTGCTAAAGCCAGCACTTTTATTTATATCACACAGGGAAATTCTTTCTATAGCAGGTATGAAAACAAGACCGGGTCAAACCCTAGTATACGTCTGGACCGCAAATACTGCTTTTATGGCTGGAACATCGTCCGACAAACCCTCCAAACACATAAAGTAGACGGACTGAGCTGTGATTTCATCTGTATTTACTGTAATATGGTCACTTAGAGAGAAGGTTAAGAGGGACAGACTATCTTTTTCTAGTTATTTTCAGTCGTTTGCCCTTATTTCAACCATAGAGAGAGAGAGAGAGCCGGGAAATTGAAAAGAGAGAAAGAGAGAGAAAGTGTTTGGCACGCAGCAATGGGCCACAGGCCAGAATCAAACCTGAGCTGCCAGGGAAAAGACTAAACCCAAAGCATGTACCCAACCAGGTGAGCTGCAATCCTCATTTTATCTCTCACACAGATTACAGTCTCTGTCTGGGATCAGCCAATAGTTCAGGTTTTATTCGCTACAACTTCAGAACATAACACAAGTATACAGCTCTGGAAAAAATAAAGAGACCACTCCAAAATGTTCTTAATAAATCAGCTTCTCTACATGTATGGCAGCCATCGATTCCAGTGTCTATTGAACTCCAACACAAGCACCTCACTCTACTCAGCTGATCACCTGAAACAAATCATATTTAATGAGGAAGATTATAAATAAATAAATACAAAAAACACTGCTGCGGTTAAAAATTGGGATTATTCCACCAATTTTGATTTCTAAACTCTTCCTAAGTTTAAAAAGTAGTGTTGTGTTGTTTTAAAATGAATATAAACTTGTTTTCTTTGCATTATACAAGGCCTGAAAACATCAGAACCTGTGCCATTTTCTGCAAATAAATGCTCTAAATGGCAATATTTTTATTTCTAATTTGGGAGAAAAGTGTTCATTTTACTCAAACACAACACATACCTATGAATAGTAAAACCAGAGGAACTGATCATTTTGAAGTGGTCTCTTTATTTTTTCCAGAGCTGTATGTATGAAGCCTTGTTACTTATGATGTTTGATTATTCCTCTGCCTTCTTTAGGAATAATGAGTTTATCTGTTTTGGAAATGAGGCTCAGTGGATAGGAAGTGCTCCTCTGCTTCTTTTGAATATCCTGAGCAGCTGAGGAAACCAGAGCATCTCAATAGGCTGCAGCTCAGTTCTCATCTATGGGGACAAGCCTGGCTGTTGCAGTCCAGCCCCAAAACAAGTCTCAAAACAAGTCTGGTAAATATTGTGTGATGTCACTTGAGTCAGGCTCAGCTGGGGCTCTAGAGACAACCAATCTGAGGGTATGGGGTTTGAGAAGGGAGACCTCCTGAGCCCCCTGCCACTGTTGTTAAAACCTTTACATTGAGCCTTCTCTCACCTAACTGAATATATGAATAAACTGCTGCTTCTGCTACAACCCTGAGAAGTCCATTCATCATGCTTTTTTAGGTATATTGAACCACGAGTGGCTTTTAAGCTAGCTGTGGTGCCACAACAACGATCTGTGTGTGAAACTGATATTTACATTGAACATTTAAACATTCTCTAGTGTCAAAGTCTGCATGCACAGTGTGCATTACATACATTTAACATTTTGCATCTGACATCTTGTTGCATACTGGCAACATGAACCTGTGGTCTTTGTGCAGGCTTGCTCACTCACATTTGTTCATAATTACCTGGCAAAGGTGGACCAATCATGTAATCTTCCCCTGTGGCTGTATGCAGACTGAAAGAGTTCAAATGCAGCTACTGACCACTGTAATCATGCCTCTTGTCCACGCTGGCCACTGTGCAATCACTTGTAAAGCGATAACACTGTAAAAAAATATAAAAAATAAAAGAAATGGCAAAATAAAATAAAAACATTTCCATCAGAATATAATTTTTGGAGTTGAAACTTGTCAGGTATCCATCCTGGTAGACAAACATTTCCCGTATTTGATTTGCTCACGTTCTTATATGGGAGTATTTTAATCATTCATTCATTCATTCATAACTCGGAGATATTGAGGAGTAACCTCATTTACAATATAGCCAATATATAGAACACGGACAGAGGCTGTTTTACACTGTGTTTCTTCCAGCACAGTGACAGTGTCATTCCTTCTTGGTCAGTATGGACAGTCGGAATGATAACAGAGACCATTAACTTTGAGCATATATATCTAATGTTAGTGTTTTATCACATGTAAATGTAGAAATCCCAGTAGAAGACCTCCACAGAGTGCCTTCAATATCTATTTCTATTCCACTTTGTATTCAATTCAAAGAAATAAACTTTCCCCACAATACATTTCTCATCATGTCCTACCAAGGGGAAGCAGTGAATGAATCAGCTGCAGTATTCCCCTGGTCCGTTCAATCATGTCAGGTCAGCAGCCATTAGTCTGGCATCAGCATGAGCGTCTGATGATAGATTATGGTTCTGAGTCTTCATCGCATTTTGATGGCAGAGGGATCCATGGAGGTACGGATATTGACAAAGCACTGACGGATTGGTGGAATGCATGTTGCATGCATTAGTATTGACGCACACAGAGTCGATACTGTGTACTTAACGGTTTCAGTGGTTAGCCGGTGGCATTACGCGCCGACATGTTTGCCGCGTTGCCGTCATGTAACCGTAAAACACTCTGCCTGCTGTGGACAAACGGCCACTGAATATACAGTAGACTAAGAAAAATGAGCAGCCACAGTTTCAAGTGATAAGACTTGATAAGTGACACTTAGTACAGCACCTGTGACATCAATTAAAAATGATCCATGACCTTAACCGTGACATCTCTCTCCTGCAAGGAAGCCATTCTCACACCACCTATGTGTGGTCCTATGGAAGCAGACCAGCCGCATGGCAATTAAATGGTTTGAAAGGTGATACTCACACTAGAAATTACAGTAGGAGATGGCAAAGAGGAAACTAATTGCAACTGAGCTTTAAATGTATTCAGATGGAAAATAAGATGATAATGTGAATGTGACTTACTAACAGCCACTAAAAAATACAGTTGTGTCCTTGTGTTTCTTTGCAGTGTAGAGTAGACCTGTTCCTGCAACAAACCACAAAGTGTCAATTATTGTGTGTGGGCTTGATTTTGGTAGCACTCAAGGTGGCAAAATCTAGGAGCATGTTTTGTTTTTGTTTTTGCCTTTAAATGACAGGAAGGAGGGGAGGAGGAAGGAGTTTGATTCCTACCACCCAGAGTGGCAAATCAAAAAGCCTATATTATTAGATGATATTTCACAGTTAACCTTCTGACACTCCAATCCAACATGGACATTTGTTTTCAAAAACTTTGGCTCATGGCCTATTACTATAGGCTATCTTTACAACACTACATACTAAGATCTGCAGTTCCTCTAATGACCACTAGAGTGTAGCTCAACAATGAGTCATTCACCATACAATCTTTTATAATGTCCAACTTAAAGGGATAGTTCAACATTTTGGCAAATTGGCCCATTGCCATAATCCCTTTAGTCATAGCAGTAGGTTTGTTACATTTATTTGTCAGTGCAAGCTATTTTTAGAACGGCGGAGCAGAGCCGCGAGGTGCTCAGAGCTATGCTACGGAAGCTTATGAGATTTATTGGTTTCCCTCATCAAACTCATCAAATACACAATCCAACAACTCCAAAACGCTCTGGTGGACAAGTTGTGACCTGCACATTCACCACGCTATGAGATAATAACGGAATCCCTTTAACAGTACAAATAATAAAACATGTTTACAGACTGGTACAAAAACTCACAGACACACAAGTCTTTGGCTTCAAAGTGGCCCCTCCATTTTTGGATTAACCAGGATTTGGGGGCAGAGTCGGGCACTGCTACAATGTGGACAGAGGAGTTTATGGGTAAAGACATGGCCATTGCTTCCACTCTGTGCTTTGCTCTTCCCTTTGCTTCTAATAAGTACAGGTACAGTATAACTTGATTGCCACCAGCTCCCATTACTTTTATGTTTAAGACTATTTCATTGGAGCAGTCTTGAATGCCATTAGCCTGCAGCCCTCTGCAAAGACACAGATGTTTTAAATGATGCCATTCCTTCTCCGCTCTTCCTAACTGTGCTGATTAACTACAGAACTACACATCCAAAATGTGAAAGAAGAATCACACTTTGAAGCTACTTTCATCTCTCACCAGAAACACTCAGCCAAAATTGAGAATACTTGATCAGAGCCAGTGTAATGAATAAAAATGGAAGACGAAAATACTCGACTTAATGAGAAAACATCTATTCTGCCGGTAAATCAACCTCACTCCAGACGTCGTCTTCTAAGGCGGCACAATAGGAAATTGCTTTTCTTAACTTCCTCTACATTAGCCCCAACAAAGACAACAACAGTGTGCAGGCAATAACCTCAACATATTCATACTATGTGGGAGAAGAAATATTTCTCTGCGTCTGTGTTTTGGCTGGTGGAACGGCTTCCAGGTCCAGGTGAAATATTACAGCTGTCAGTGTTTGTGACAGAGCCTTTATTCTGGTCGCTGCTGTTTGATGGAGAACTCCAGCGAGTTTGACACCCTGCTAAATGTCACCGCCTCACTGCCACTCTGGAAGCAGTGATAATGGCACGCCGGTGTTTTGGCGATGCAGGCCCCAGCTTCGCCCCGGTGCACAGACATTATATTTTTAAGCCAAGGGGGTGCAGAGACGGAGCCATTATTAGCCCTGTGGGGCTGCTGTCAGTGTCCGCTGGTTGTTTTGGTCATTGCTCGCAGTCAGGGAATGTTTTGTAGCGTGTGCTTACATTTTATTCTGTACAGTATTACAAGTATATTGCCGCTGTGGCTCATTGCACAGCGGGAAACAATACCCAATCTCAGTCTTATTGTATATCATGCAGCCTGGGTGACCACTGTGATGGAATACGGTGCTGTACGTCCTCTATATTTCATCCTGTGGTGTTGTGTCTCACTCTGACTCTGCACTGCTGCCTGTAGTGAGAGGATGTGTGCATGGCTGCATGCAGCATGCTCTGCCTCTGCAAATGTGTCACTGCTGCTCTTTTCTATGCATTTATGATTTAAGAAAAATACCACTAGTGAGATTCTGCTTTATCTGCTTTGCCTCATTATAACTTGGCAGTAGAAGTGAGAGACATTTAGCCAAAGCACATTTCAGGACGTGGATGGATGGCAGGCGGTTTGGAGCCCAGACAGTCCATCATTGCATGGGGCCTTCGCCACTTGAGATCTCACTATTAGAGCAAAGGACGCGCTTAATATCTTGCCAAGGTGACACTATTTATCATGGTGTGATTTCAGCATGACCGAAGGGAGCAACGGAGGCAAACTGGGACATTTGGTAATGGCTTGGAAGCATCAGCAGCAAGTGGATTCTTTGTTTGTTTTTCCAGACTAATCAGGAACGTCTTTACTCAGGTTTTTGTTTTCCTGATCCCACCTAAGCCTGAAGACAGCAGATTAAGATGACAAGAAACTAAGTCACTTTGTTTCCTCCCCTGATGAACCACTGTTGGAAATACTGATTTTCTGGAAGTCTTATTGCAGCAAAAGCATAAAATTATGTAAATGTAGAGAAACATCATCAGGAAAACATACTTAAAGTTAGGGATGCACATGATTAACCATTTAACCGTTAACCGATAACAAGAACTTTGACCGATTAATACTATCGGTTATTTATTTATTTTATTAGCTCCTTATGTCGTCAACTCATGGGGGCGTGTCGACACGTGCAGAGTTCACGTGCCGAATTCAGTCATATTTCGCAGCAAAAAGTTACACAGGAGGACCGACAGTATGTGCAGGGTAGCCCCCATGAAGGAAGGTCAGACAATACATGTAACCTACACTGACATAGATGTGAATCACCTGTAACTACCGCGCTGAGAGAAAAAAAAAAGAAAAAAAAAAGGAGGAGGACGTCGCTGCTCTCCAGCCGGTTCACCTGCAGCTCTCCTACAGCTCCACAGAGGAGCTGTCAAGGAGTTCTGCTGTTCCTTCAGCCTGCTGTTTGGCTGAACTTTGTATAAAAACAGTTCTACATTGGACTATCTAACCTCCATATGTGCGCGACCAGCTGAGACAGAGCACAGTGGATGTGGCACTGATCAACTGTCGCAGCGCACGTGTTAACGGCAAAACAAAAAAAAAAAATGGAGCAATATTTTTTTTTTTTTTTTTTTGCCGTGCGCCGCAAGCGTCTTAATCTTATCGGTTAACGGTTAATAATCGGTTATCGGTCAGAAAAAAAATTCAAAATGCATCCCTACTTAAAGTATCATTTAATTGTTCTTTTGGTGTAACATTAACTCATTCAATGCGAAAAAAAAACGTTTTTTTTTTTTTAAAAAGCACAGGTTGCTTGTCAAATTCTTGTTTTTTTCACTGTTTAGGCTAAAGGGCGCCCTTCTTCACCCTGTGACACATTTTGGTGTTCCAGTGATGAAAGGAGGCCATGTAATCACGCATCATGTGACCACAACATACTCCTCCAACCTATCCATCGGTGGGAGCAGACTGAAGCAGCCAACCGCGGCTTACGTTCCGTACACCAGCCATGAACGGACCGAACCAGCTGTGAACGGACGGCCAGAGACAGTGTTGCTAACTTGGCGACTTTCTCACTAAATCTGGTTTGGAGACTCGGATGTGAAAGCACGTATCACTGCTGTCTTCAATTAACAGCGGGTGCTGCCATGAGCCCCAACCCCATTCCAAAGCACTCACCAGCGGCCAATCACACAGTCCCCGCTACAGTCAGAGACCCGCCATCCCACCATTAAAAAAAGATCAGCCTATTCAGGTCATTTGAGAGAGAGACAGAGAGAACCATCGCACACATCGGTGATGCCGTAGAAAAAAAAACGTTTTTTTCTCAGAATTATCCTCCCAGAATGCTGAATTAGGAGAAAACATGCTGTATTCAAATAAGGATAACTAAAACATGGAACATGCTACAAACCCAATGTTTTTCCTGGTGAAAGTATAGAGTCTCCCCTTTCATTAGAGATATGCTGTGTCATCTTAGTAGTAGTAGAAATCCTCAAAAGTGCTGGCACTGGCTGTACGCTGAGGGAAAAAACTCTAGCAGTGAACGAGAGTGAACAGAGCTGATAATCTGGGCTGAGTGGATCGTGGGATGTGACAAAGAAAGTACTGGACAGAAACGACAACCAGTAGAACATCTGTACCGCTCCTGTCTGTCTGAGCCTCATCACACTGAGTCCTCACTACTTCAGCCTGCTTGAAGCTCTAACCAGCACAGAGTTGGTTATAAGTCGTCCTGCTTCTCCTCCTCAACAACATGACTCTTCTCCACTCCTGAGATTCAGAGCAGCAGTATATTGTTATAATGAAGAACTGTGAACTGTTGCACATTATTGATCCCTGTGGGAAATCCTAAAAGCTTTTCACCAGCCACAGTCTGGTTAGCTGTTGGCTGTTAGCAATTCAGGCTTTTGAACAGCTGAGGATATGGTCAGGGTGGATGTCTGTGGGTGTTTGTAGGTGTTGAATGTTTTCCTCATACTCCACTATTAGTGACATATTTGCAGAGGCTCTTGTAGATTGGAACAAAATACGACGTAGCCGTGTTTCACTTTAAGTGTTGATTCACAAGCAGATAAATTGTGACGTATATAAGTACATTTCATTACATATCCACTCCCTGGCTTCTCTCCGGAGCTTTAGTAACAACATACTGACTTGATCTAATAAAATAAAAAATATATAGCAGACATTCACAGTATTAATGTAGAACCTAGACCTGCTTTGTAACATCTACTTTTATACAATATGGGCCTGTAAAAATAAATGATTACATTCGCCAAGATGGCCTACTTCTGTTATTCTACCCAATTTCCAATAACAAATCAATTGGTTTCAATATCAAATTGATAGTGTGAGAATGGGCCTGAAGAAACCGCACAACCTACTGAGTATTTTTGGCCAGTGTGTAGGTACAGAGGGAAATGTTGAGCCGACAGCGACAGAAGTAGTCGGGCTGTTTCATTCTTTAGAAGGCAGCCCATTCCTCTCCTATCAGTGAGATGGCTTTCATGGTTAATACATGAGGCTGGGGGGACAATGACTTCCTCTGGGCTGCACGGTGAGCCACTTCTGTTTAAAATGGAGCCTTTAATTGTAGCCTCTCTCTGTTTAGTCTGGCTCATACAGACAGGGTTTTAAGAACATCTTCATCCTTGAGCTCACCTGCACACGGAGCCACTGCATTCTGCCCCTCTGTGTATGTGTGTGTCAAAATAGCAAAAGGACACAATAGAAGTCGTGACTCTTTTTGAAATTTTAAACAGCAAAAGAAAAAAAGAGTGTTGCAGTTTTGACTGAAGGGACAATCTGTACAGCTGGGTGTGTGTGTGTCTTTGCCTTTGGCTCATGTTTCAGACCTCGACTTGTGTGTGTGTAGGAGGAGGAGGGTGTACAGAACCTGTGAAGGGAGGATGTAGTGATGCTATCAACCTCTCTCCAACAGAGACATCATAAAGAGGTTCCTGATTATGATGGATGAAATCCATCTCCTTTCTTTCCTGTCTCCCTCTCAACATGGAAAACATGGATCATGGATTTACTCCAGTCCTCTGCTTAAATTCTCAAATAGTGAGTGGGATTTAGCTCAGCAGCACAGAGAACTAAACCTTTATGTGGAACAAGCTTATTTTGGAGTCAAGCTTTCACTGCATGGTTATAATGTACTGGCTTCACCTCTATAATACATCTATCTTATCAAGTAGGCTACAACACTACATATTATTTATTCATTAGTTCTATTCTAAAAGATTACCCTGTCTTAATTCTACTATAATATTGTTGTCAACTTTCTCCTCTGCTGGTCAGGACTATTGAATTTTATACCAAGTTCTTTAAGTTTAAAGTTGGTTATAATGGTCATATACACTGCCCATCCAAAAAGAAAGTCACCACTTGGATTTAACTAATAAGTAAGAGCCTCCCATTGGATAATTACTGAAATAACTTATCTAACCCTAACTGATGCAGTCGAACCGAACCATGGATCTATTAGACATCCGTGGCATGAACTGAACAGAAGAAGAAATATCCGTCAGCGGGTGCCAACCGCTGTTCAACCGAACAAAAGAAGAAATATCCCTCAACAGTTGCCGACCGCCGTTACACCGCGGACCCAAATCCAGTTTCCAACCGGCGATATGGCACCGACCACAACGATTGTGACTGGTTAAAAGAATTCCAAACGGCCAGAGCGTTTTTTTCTCCGATCGCAGAATCATAGGTGGACCAGCCAGACCCTTCTTCTCTGGAGGAGGGTCTGGCCAGTGACACTACATTTCTTCAACAACCATGTTAGAAGACACATCCTGTGGTTGTGGAAAAGATGTTAATCTGTTTCAGAAGGGTCAAATTATTGGCATTAAGCAAATAAAACATCTAAAGAGATTGCTGAGACTACTAATATTGGGTTAAGAACTGTCCAACACATTATTAAAGACTGAAAGGAAAGTGGGGAACCATCATCTTCAAGGAAGAAATGTGGTCCAATGTGACCACAGAGTCCAGACCTTAACCCCATTGAGAATACACTATATTACCAAAAGTATTCGCTCACCCATTCAAATGATCAGAATCAGGTGTCCTAATCACTTGGCCTGGCCCCAGGTGTATAAATTCCCTTAGTTCCAGTGAAAGGAACTTTGAATGCTTCAGGTTACCAAAACATTTTGGACGATTCCATGCTCCCAACCTTGTGGGAACAGTTTGGAGCGGGCCCCTTCCTCTTCCAACATGACTGTGCACCAGTGCACAAAGCAAGGTCCATAAAGACGTGGATGACAGAGTCTGGTGTGGATGAACTTGACTGGCCTGCACAGAGTCCTGACCTGAACCCGATAGAACACCTTTGGGATGAATTAGAGCGGAGACTGAGAGCCAGGCCTTCTCGACCAACATCAGTGTGTGACCTCACCAATGCACTTTTGGAAGAATGGTCAAAAATTCCTATAAACACTCTCCTCAACCTTGTGGACAGTCTTCCCAGAAGAGTTGAAGCTGTAATAGCTGCAAAAGGTGGACCGACATCATATTGAATTCTATGAGTTAGGAATGGGATGGCACTTCAGTTCATAGAATGAGTAAAGGCAGGTGAGCGAATACTTTTGGTAATATAGTGTATTTGAAAAATGAATTCAACTTTGGACGGAAATAAATGTTGTGACACTGCAGAAGCTTATTGAAACGATGCCACAGCAAGTGCATGCCGAAATTAAAGCTGAAGGCAGTGCAACAAAATATTAGAGTGTGTGACTTTTTTTTTGGACGGACAGTGTATAACTACCCAGAGGAAAATATGAATTCTACCATCAAACACAGGAAAGCAGATCTACTCCAACTAGGGATGCTGCAGGCCTGAGTGTTGGACTGCCGGAGCTGTGGACCAGGGACAGACTGCAGAGACTTTAATGGGGGTGCATTGCTAAAGCGTGCACAATGGGGACAGAGTGGAGACGGAATATGGAAATATGACATGGATAAATATGGGCAAAATAATAATAATAATCATCATCATAATCATCATCCTTATCTAAAGGCTAGGCATAACATTATTGAGTTTATGTTCAAAATTACATATGGTTATAATACATGGTTACATGGTTATAATCACGTTTTTTCTGTTTGTTTGTCAGAAATACATTTTGAAAACTGTTTTTGCTGCTCAACACTAGATCATATCTGTCTGCTTGGATTTGAAATTGTGGTTCAGCCAAGTTCTCTGACCCTGCCCTGACTGACCATGATGAACCAGCCACTACAGGTCAATAAGATACAGTATGTCAGCATATGAACAGCAGAGCAGCAGCACACCCGTCTGAGCCTCTCACACACAGCAGCTGCTAACAACAACACGTTTTAACAAGAGGCCATAATTGCTGGTGGAAACACATGAAAACTATTTCACATTTCACAACACATGGGTCCAAAATACTTCAACTATTTACGGTGGACAGACAGTAACATGACCGCTTTGCACACACACGACAAATGTTCCTGGTTAGCTCTGACTAGCAGCTCCACATCACTGTCCATTAACAGAGAGAGGTGTAGCAGAAGGTGTAGCCTATGTGTAGAGCTGTGAGCTAACATGTAACTAACATGAGCCTCATCAGGAATGTAAAGACTAAAGGTTTCTAGGGCGAGCATTAGTCAACCAAAAAGTCATTAGTCAACCAAATTTCATTGCCCGATTTGTCCACTAATCGCCCTAAATGACTGAGAAATTCTTGGTCGACCAAGAAAATCTTTGGTCGGGGGCAGCCAGGTCAACCTCTATCATGGCTCAGAGTGAAATCAGCAGCAGCAGCACAGAGTCCCAGTGCTGTTCTACATCTAGAGGGAAGTGGAACAGTTACTGTCAGGAGGCTGAGGTAATGCAGTCAGATACAGGAGCCCTGTAATAAACCCTCCATCATGGAGGTTGTAATATTCCTCTATTGCTGGAAGTCTGTTGAAGAGGTTTGCACTCAACTGTGAAATGGTTCAGCTGTACTGTGTTATATGGACAGGTGTTTCTATTATTTTGCCCACTTCATTTGTATCAATTGTAATAGAACAAACAGAATGCTGATGCTCATATAAACAGTCTACTGCCCTTGTCATGGATGTAACATTGTACAAAGATAGATGAAAAAAAAAAAAAAGTACATAGATAGATGGACAAAGAGAGTGACTGCTTAATGGGAGGATCCCAGTGAAGCCACGCCCCCAGGGAGGGAGGTGTGTCCATGACAACAGAGGATGCTTTCAGCGTTTTGACTCTGGCTCCAATCCTGGAGTCTCAGATGTTTGTTTGTTTTTTGCAGTCTGCCAAAAACTATTTACACCTTCACATTTTTCAAAACAGAGATTTGCCCTTTCGAAACTGAGGTTTCAACATCTCAACACTTTTTTCTAAATATATTCACACGAGTTTTCACTCCATTTACAAGGTTTCAAAAATATACTGTGGGAGAACAGTGCCAAATTTGAAACTCTGAAAATGTGTTGTTGAAACACTGTAAAAACAGTCCTGTAGTTGTGAAGAAGAAAAAAAAACAAAAACAAATAAAGACTGCAGAGATTTGAAATAAAAATTCAAATACAAAATAATGTTTTCAGAGATTAGATTTTTTCAGCCAATCAAAACACTACACCTTCAAAACTTAGTTCCAAAGTTTCAAATCTTTTGTACACTTTCAAACACGGGGTTTCAAACTTTCAATGTTTTTTCTTTCAGTTTGGCATCATGGCGGTGTTTTAACTCCATACTCCTCCCCCTTCCTGCTCGTCTTCAACAACCATATGGTATGTGTTTACGTCGCGTTCCTCTGGGGCACGGCCCCTCATTCGGACTGAGTGGCAAAACAGACTTCCCTCAACGTGGTGAAGCTCTCTCACTAGTGGAATTAAAGTAGAGACCTAAAAAGAAAAGAAAAGTGGTAAACCTGCTGGGACACACTTTTTCATTGTTTCTAAAGTCACAGCTGGGCTTTGAAGAACCAACTCCAGCCTTGTTCATCACTTCATAGTGTCCCCTGGAAACACTTCTGTGGTTGGGCGCAGGCATTGTCAAACTGATATTGATGTTTTCTGAATTCGCAGCGTGTTTTCTTCTCTCTAAGCTGCAGTGAGTTGACTCTCAGGGACACTCAAGTCTGTCCATCTCCAGTGCTTTGTTTAACCACAGTGTAGTACCTACACACTACAAGCATCGCCTCAGTTGCAGGCAGTTGGCTGGAGTGTCTGCATCAATGATGAAATCTCCAGTTATACACAGCAGTTATATTTAAGTGAAGCTATGGCAGGAAAAAGTGAATGTGATGTTCATCTAAAAATCTAAAACGCGCAGATTAAAACAGTTGTGGGAAAACAAGTCAAACATCATGTCAATAGGAAAATCTATATTAGGGCTGCAACTAATGATTATTTTCATTATCGATCATGTCAGTGATTAATCAATTAGTTGTTTTGCCAATAAAATGTTGAAAAATGTCAACCAGTGTTTCCCAAACCACAAGATGACGTCCTCAAATCTCTTGTTTTGTCCACAAACCAAAGAGATACTCAGTTTATTGTCATAAATGAACAAATAAACCAGAAATATTCACATTTTAAGAAGTTGAAATCAGAGAATTTGGACTTTTTTTCTTTAAACTTATTCAAACCGATTATTTGATTATCAAAATAGTTGACGATTAATTTAATAATCGATTATTGATTGATTAATTGTTATGGCTCTAATCTAAAACACATCTAAAATGTACAATGTCAACAAGACTCACCATGATGTGGACATTCATATGAGTGAAAATAACCTGTGTCAAGAGACTAAATGTGAACACCCAGCTCAAACTACTCAGCTCGGCTCAGTCTCTTGATCTGGACTCACTGGGTAAACTAAAGAAACTAAAAGGTCATGTTAAAGTCTCAAATCTCCAGGGAATAGAAGTGAGTTAATGCACCGTCCTCCTGCAGTACATGGCAAAACAACACTGAGTACTGCAGCTTATTTTGCTTTACAATAAATCATTGAGTTCCACAGTCGGATTTTTGTTTGTATGGAGAGAAAAAAAAAATCCTGAACTGGCATCACACCGCCTTTCTCTGTATTTGTGTATTTTCTTATTGAATGAATTATGCCGACTACTGGGCAAACCAGGAGATCGGTATCGACTTCAGATCCATTTAGCCACGATTCAGTCGCATTCCCAAGCACTGGGACCTCAGCCGGGGTGTGTGGACCGATTGATCTGTGGCAATCAGAGTGTCGAACAGCAGCAGCACAGTAAATACAGCGAGTGGAGGCTGATCAATTCCTGCTGCTCATAGTCTCTGTGAGCACGCGTGTGTGTGTGTGTGACCTTGACTAGAGAAAGAATAAAGAGGAGGACGGCAGCAGCAGCCTGAGAGAAGACGCAAAATATGGCGTGAATGCAGTCATTGTTTATTTATATCCAGCAGACTGAATGATAAATGACTGCTGTGTCTATATGCCAGAGAGAACTATGCATCATGCAGAAGGATGACTGCTTTCATAAGTCTCTTATTGTCTGTTAACATCGTTAGGTTAGATATTGCATACCGGCTATATTGAGTGGGCGGGGTAGGAGGAGGGCTGGGGGGGGGCACCTCTTAAATTGTCAATGTAAAATGACAAATGACAACAATCATATTTTTCTGCTGCTGAGTTTCACACTAGTAAACTCTCAGACAGATGCAGAGGTGAGAGTCGCTGTCACCGCAACATCTGGATGGTGAGCGTCTTGCCCAAAGGTACTTCAGAAGAGAAAGACATTGAATTTCATGAGATAAGACGTAAAGAGCCAGATGAAAGACTCAAGCCGGAGTCACTCGGTATTCAAAAGAAACAGCTTCACTTTAGAAGAAGCTCTGAAAGGCTCATTTCAGCCTGGATTTGATGTGAAATTATAGTGTGGCAGAGTCTCTGTCTGTCAAAATATAAATCTGTTCCTTTTAGCTGCTGATCAGAGCCACAAAATAACATTCTCTGTAAGAAAGACTGGAGTTTTCATTGTCCATAACAACAGGTGCGAGAAGAGAAGTGACCAATTAAGTCAGGCATGTCCAACCTAGAGTTGTTCTGATTCTGACACCAGTTATCAGGAAAATGTCTCAGACACAGCTGAAGATGCCGACATCTTAGAAATATTATATTAAAGGGACAGCGAGGAGTTTTGGAAAAGCAAAGCATTTTCACACTACATTTTGAGCCTGAGCGCGCACCGTGAAATTCTTTGACCGGCGCAAGACGGATTCACGTTTTCATTCATCAAGAATAAAAGTCAGAGGTTGGAAGACGATCACATACCGTCGTAGTTCCGACCATAAACGGCGATTCGGCGGCGTTATTCTCATGACTCGCCACGAAACCGGAAGTAAAGAAACGCTGGTCGGCTCGACCAGCATCTCCACCACCACTAATAATAACAAAATAACGATAGAGACAAAACGATATATTTATCTAAAATTAACAAGTGTGGGTAGCGGAGATTCATCCACATTAACGTGAGACTTTTTTAGAACCAAATAGAAACTCCTCGTTGTCCCTTATTAGAAACAACAATGTGTTTACTAGTTAGCTCAGGTAGCTCTGACTAACACCGGAACTCAGTTCTCTTAAAACCGTTGCGCTGTGCTGCCATCAGCAGCGACAGACAGGTTGCCGCTCTTAAAGGGATCCTTCACCCAAAACCGATAATTCACCAATTTTCTACTCACCGTCATGCAAAGGAAGGGTTTGTAGAATTGTCGCTTATCAAAATGCTTTTGGAGTTCCAGGGGGGGTCCAGCTGGCAACGGATTTTCATATAATGGTGGCAGATAGTGCTCACTTTTGAATCGTCCAAAATAGGGGTGTGACTTTGTACACGTGTAAACGTTTACACGGAATGAAACTGTAAACGTTTAGTAAAAACGTACGGGGTACGGTGGTCGACTCTGAACGCTCACCGGGCAGATCTCTCCAGTTACGGTGCGGTGCGTCGGGGGGGAGGGGGGAGGGGGGCGGGACGAATCCACCGTCGGGTCTCCTCCGCTCCGGTGGCTTGCAGTGTCAGTGCTTCCACCGGCTGCACATATCAGACTAAACAAAAATAAGGCTATAGCAACCTATAGCGGTCCTGAAGCGTGTACACGTGTACACGAAAAAAAATGCACAGTGTACACGTGTACATATTTTCGTACACGTTCACACCCCTAGTCCAAAACACACACTATGAAACACCCAGATACCGCCATACTGCTCGTCTGTACTGAGACCAAGTGTCCTGAAGCCGCCACATGAAAAAGTTGTTTGGAAAAAAATAATTTGATCTCTGTTTTTATCTTTGTTTGACGGTGAGTAGAAAATTGGTGAACTATCGATTTTGGGTAATGTATCCCTTTAAGGGTGGGTCTGGGTGTGGTCCATTTGTTATGTGAACGCAGCCAGACCTTAAACCGCTCCAACTGCCCAGTGTACGCCACAACTTTGAGCTTAAAAAAAAAGGCTCCTGCTCAGTCTTCAGACAGCTGATTGGTCAAACTGTGTGAACAAAAACCTGCAGCCACCGGTCCTTTGAGGAATAGTTTGGACCTGTCTGGATAAAGCCATCCATCCTGTGGTAGAGCCTGTCACAACACTGGACACTCCTGAGTCATTTACAGTCATCAGGTTCAGTAATCTGCATGTGTTTGCACTGTGGGAGGCAGCAGGGGCTCCCAGGGAGAACACACACACACACACACACACACACACACACACACACACACACCACTGTACTCCTCTGCCCTTTGCAGTATGCAGAATAGAAAACAGGTTATATCAGGGAATCCCATCAGATAGGCATTTGATTGGTTCCTGGGAAAATCCCCAAACATACACAACTATGTTCAGAAGACCAGTACAGAGCCCTGCAGTCTGAGACAGAGGAAACTGAACTGGGATCAGTTATTCAACCTGCTGGAAAAATCTACCTGATAAGTACCTTAAAAACTGTTTGCAGGTCAGCTGAGGAGAACTGCTGCTGTTTGAAAGGCCACATTTATGCCGAGGTCCATGTCTCCTTTAA
The DNA here is from genome assembly GCF_905171665.1 of Trachurus trachurus. Lineage (NCBI taxonomy): Eukaryota > Metazoa > Chordata > Actinopteri > Carangiformes > Carangidae > Trachurus > Trachurus trachurus. The sequence goes on from NC_139899.1 coordinate 2,942,804, forward strand.
TCATACAGCAGTGTGGTAGAATAGCACACAGCCTGGATTTGACCTGAAATCTGCTTTATTTTTATTCAGACACTCAGAATATGATGAGCCAATCAAAAGAGAGTCACTCTGACTCCCTTACCTGTTACCACGGCTCCAGAGAGGAGACTGGTGGAAAACTACACTGAGATGCTTTTTGCTTTTTAGAACCTTGAACCTTCTATTTACTTTTTGCACAGCTCTATACAAACAGACAACGACCCTCAGCTCCACAGTTTCTGAAGTGTCTTTCAGCACTGTTTTAGTTTTACAGCATGCTAACTGTGGGTTCCAGCACTAGCTCAGCTGAAGTCAGTGCGGCCACTTCCAGTTTCTTCAAGAATACAAATACGAAGACAACGTTTTTTTTAAAAGTCCGAATCCGAAACCGAATACAAATAGAGCACTGGCTGTACACCCCTAGTAACGTGTCGTGAAACGATGCTGTGTTTATGGAGATTTTTTTCAAAAGTAACAAGAAAAACATTGTTGTGGATGAAGCTCCATTTCCATGTGGATAAGGCCTATGTTCTGGGTGGTTGTCAGATCTGTAAAGAGTCCATGAGGTTTGAAATTATATAAAAACTCATCTGGCAGTATGAAAGAGACAGTTTACCTGTGAATGGGAGTGAACGTCACAGGTAATCAACCATGGGTATAGTGATAATTATCAGTTGATTGGTTTTATTAAAGGGATAGTTCACGCAAAATTCATTCATTATCTACTCACCCTCATGTCGACTAAGAGCTGTGAGAATTTTCAGAGTCCTCCGTGCCTTCTCTGAGTTACGGGGGGGTCCGCGCGGCAGTATTTGTCCATATATAATGGTTGTCAATGGATACCAACTTTCTTCGTCCAAAAAGACACACCAAAAAACATCCAAATACCTCCATAGTGCTCGTCTGTAATGTCCCTCTTTTATTGAAGCCCAGACATGAGAAATTGTTCCGCCGGTCAGTGCAAATCACGTGAGATTTGCACTGACACAGGCAAAGCAGTGAACCGAGACACTGGGAGCTTCCGCTACAAACAAGCTTAAAATATAGACTTATTAAGTTTTTTTCAGAACAATTTCTCATGTCGGGGCTTCAATACAAGAGGGACATTACAGACGAGCACTATGGAGGTATTTGGATGTTTTTTGGTGTGTCTTTTTGGACGAAGAAAGTTGGTATCCATTGACAACCATTATATATATATACGGAGGACTCTGAAACTTCTCACAGCTCTTAGTTGACATGAGGGTGAGTAGATAATGAGTGAAATTAGAATTTTGGGTGAACTATCCCTTTAACTAAGGGTAACATTTGTGGTTAAAAGCTCAGCACTGCACCCTAAACCTGCAGGTTTCTACAAACACAAGACCATTATGATAAACCTCAGTCAGAGTAGAGGAATTGTTAGCAGCTGATAACAGTCATCAGGATGTGACAATATCAATCTTTGTGGATTACAACCAATCCCATAATTCAAATCAGCAGTATCTGACGTCTGAATCCAGATGTTTAGTTATTGATGACAAATGTGCCACAGCCACAGATCAGTATCGGCTCCATGTGTCACAGCCAAGGCACAGAAGTCTTATCTCAGCATGTTCAGCTTGTGCTAACATGTTTCCACCTACACACACACACACACACAAGTGAATGACTGTGGAGCACATTCACACACACACACACACAGTCTCCATCAGTTATTACTCAGGTATTATAGGAGCCAGTGTGCTGCGGCTGACAGACGAGCAGCGCTGGACAACAATTGATTGAAACGTACAGTTTATGCACCGTGTGGAAGGTCGGGGGTGGAGCGTTTCACCGCCACACCTGCCGTTGTGTGTCTTTCCTCTTCAATGAATTTTAATCACTCCCACACCAACGTGATCAATAAGCCATTTCATGGTATCCACACTAACATGTAATTCACCCCACCCCTGCACCACCTCCCACTGCACAGCAGGAATGAGTTCAGACTCTGCCCAGAGGAACCGCTGTGTGCTACGGTCCAGAGGAAACACACAGTGCAGCTCCACACAATATGTTACAGAGGAAGCTTTCTTACATTATGGAACATTGCAAAGAATACAATTCATTCTATTAGCACTGGCCACTACACTACCCTCACAGTCAGTCCCACTCACTGCTTTGTAATGGTCATATACAGAAGCAAAGGGGGGAAATGGAGGACAGTAGATAACCAGCATCATAAAACTATGCACAGTGACAGTGATCAGAAGAGGTTGTTGGTTTTATTCACACTTATATATGATATTAATATCACATTGTCCATCAGCTGCCAGTGAATGACAGACACAATGTTGATGCCTGTGATACCCAAGGTGATGCTCCATTCAGTGCTATCAGCCTTGTAGCTCATGTATTCTGAAATAAGTGGATCAGGTTAAATATTTCATTTACTGTAGATCCACTGATGTTAAGCTCTCAACAGGAAACCGTCCATACAGGAAATAACAAACTTTGACAAGCTTGGTGCCATGTGTTAAAATGTTTTTTAAAAAATTGCATGTATTAATCTTGAAATATAGAAATTAAACATTTGGAAAGGATTCAGGCTTTATGTCTGCTCTGTTGCCTTGTCTCAATGTCTCTCTGCCACTTCCCTGCAGCACCAACAGTGAGCAACGCTGGCTAATGTTAATATAGAAATAGAGTGTGCTAACATAAACAACCTGCACCCAGCAAAAACATCTGTTCATTAGAACTTTTACTTTGTAGGTTATTTATGCATTATCTACAGTTTAAAGGAGAAATATTCTGCCCCCTTTCCACAAATTAAAATTGTTCCCAGGTGTCTGTGACATGCTTTGGTCAAAATACCTCAAGGATCAAACATCACAGCTCTTTTCATCCTCTCTAAACAGCCCTGTCCCTTTAAATGCAAATCAGTCACTGCTCATCCTGCCCTGCCCCTTCTACTGGTACCAGGTGGGGGTGGGGTTATGCAAATTCGAAAACTAGTTACATCTGAGGGAACAGCTCATAAAACAACATGGATTTCAACCAAGGAGCCTGCAAGTTACATATCTTTTTGTCAATTCTCATCTTTTGGGGTCCAGAAGGCAAGACAAAACAAATATTGAAGAGCCTTCAAAAAGTGATATTTCCATAATATGTCCCCTTTAATGTCAACAACAGCCTTTCCCTTTGGAACTACTTTCTCTAATCTGATGCACTATATATATCCCTGCACCTATGGACCTCACTGGTTCAATACAGGCAATACAGTGACTTTGTGTAGGTCAGCTACACACAGGCCGACATCAAATGAAGCTTACTGTGAGTTCAGTCAGTCTGCTTCCACTCACTATTCTCTGGTTTCCTTCCTCTCTCTCTCACTCCACTCCTTGTAATCAGCTGAAACCAGGTGTTCGGCAACCAATCAGATCTCACCGCAATCTCGACCAGCCAATCAAGTTGTTTTCACACAAATCTGATCTGCTATCTCTACTGGTAGCCATCATTTAAGTGCGTTTTCTGCAACTCTCCTCCACCTCCAGTTTTCACATCCAGGTGACTCATAGGAACCTCCCCCTCTTCATCTACCTCCATTTTCATATGGCCAAGCTCACCATCACAACCCACCCATCTCCTATCGTCGGGGGTACCTATACTTTGCACAGTCTCCTTTAATGACTTATCACCTCATCTCTTTTTCTTCTTGTTTTGCATATGGGAATAAAGTTTTATTTGTAGCACAAAGGAGTGTTATTGAGTCTGATTGAAATGACCAAAAGTGTCAGGAGGTGCTGTTCCAAACACATGTGGATGATGCATGTTCATACTGTGACTGTAAGATCCATAGCTTTTGTCAAACATGAGACTCAGTGGTGTCAGAGCGATAAACAAAGGTCAAGCAGATGAAATGATAAGCTGCTCCTCTGCAGATCCAAACCACATCATTCCAGATAAGATCTCTAACCTAGCCAGGCCAAGGTACTCTGTTTTATTGCTGCTGTGTTTGGTGTTTTAGCTGTTTTGATCCACAACAATAACCCCAGTAATATAGTGAGATAGTCTGGCGTTTCAGAGCATCGCTGTAAATGATGTTTCTTGCAGCCGTCTGCTGGGACCGTCAGCGACTGACGACCTAATCACTGATCAGCGGAGCCAGACCACGCGAGCCAAGCTGTCCACAGGCGGCGCGCGGCAGATGATTGGCCTTGCTATTGCTATGAGCAATGGACCATAAACATCTACACTCAGTGGTGGTGAATGACCATCACCTAGCCGATGTGTTATGAAAGGCTGTTTTTGGGCAACAACAAAAGATATCTGAAAAGAAAAGAAATGAAGCACACTGCTTTCTATTCAGCATGAATGTGTCTGTACAATCCATGTATAGATGCATGGAGATATTATTTATGAAGTTTCCAAAGTCTCAGCAAAATAAAAGTAAATAAAATGCAACAACATTTCAGGAAAGATTTTAAGACGCAGCCTAACTGAAAAGCCAGCACACAAGGAGAGGGACTGATGTTTCAGAAAGCAGCAGCAACACTTTAACAAACAAGAAGTAGCAGTGATATGTAAAGTTATATCACCTCATCCAGCCTCACGGAAAAACATGAAAACAAATATGAAAAAAAGTATTAAAGGAGACATATCATGCCCCCTTTCCAAAAATAAAATCATCTTAAAGACATGTCTGTGACATGCTGTGGTCAAAATCCCCCAAGGATCAAACATCACAGCTCTTTTCATCCTCTCAAAACAGCCCTGTTCAGAACGGCTGGTTTCAGTGTCTGTCCCTTTAAATGCAAGTGAACCACTGCTTGCCCCGCCCCTTTTACTGGTCCCAGGTAGGGGTGGGGTTATGCAAATTTGAATCCTAGTTACATCACTGGAAGACAACTGAGGGAACAGCTCGTAAAACCACATGGATTTCAACCTATGGAGCCTGAACCTTACAGATCTGGGGCAAGTAGTGGCTGATTTGCATTTAAAGGGACAGGCACTGAAACCAGCTGTTCTGAACAGGGCTGTTTAGAGAGGATGAAAAGAGCTGTGATGTTTGATCCTTGGGGTATTTTGACCAAAGCATGTCACAGACATGTCTTTAAGACACCTGGGAACTATTTTAATTTGTGGAAAAGGAGCATGACATGTCTCCTTTAAACAAAGTACTGTGCTGTACCAGCAGAGTAGGAGGGAAAAGAAAACCAATGACATATTGTAGAAGGAGATGAAAGAACTGTACTAGTGTTAATGTAATAGTGCTGGTGCATTTGCAGCCATGTTGACATGTCTATGGTAGAAACATCTCGTTCTAAGCTGCAACAGGACATTACAGCAGCAGCTCATGAATATACTGTAGTTTATACAATATGATGTGGACGTGGCTCTTATGTATAAGTTAAATAGGACGGACACATCAGGAGCAGAGCTAACAGGAGGTGTGGTGGTGTAATATCCCTGCACAGGAGAGCACATGCAGGACATACATTTATTCAAGGTGGCAAAGGGCCAAGGAGAGGACATGTGTGCTCAAGGGTTAACAGTGGTTCAAATATAACTCAGTGTAGAAATAAATCCTCATGTTGCACCGTAGGGGAAATAAACAAGTCTTAATACCCATAGAATAAAAGTAACAGCCACAGAAACGAGTTCTCAGGTATGTTTACATTTAATCTCTTTTCTTCTGGGGACTTGATTGCGCGGCGCTCACCAGCTCGTTCATACAGCGGGCTGCATCTGTGTCCAGGATCAAAGCACACGGTCTCTGCTGACCTTCAGCACGCTCAGAATAGCTCCTTCATCTGGCTTCATTGAGGGTGAAATCAAAGAGTTCAGGAGCACAGAATGCCCTTTTCAATTACATCCCGTGAATTGTTGGAGCCGCACTCTGGTCCTTTATATGCTGTATGTAGAAGTCTCCTGGTCGTGGACATGCACTTCAAGAGCTTCAACACTTATAGCTGCTTTTAAAAACTAAACCTTCATGGCCGTTGCTGCCGAGCTTATTTCGTGAAAAATTGAATAAGAAGTAGCGTCTCGCATTAGAGAGAAGTGTAAGCAAGGATATGAGCGATATGCTACAGTAATTAACTAGCCATGATCCAGGACTGTCACAACATGTCAGCATTACCCACTCATCAACGCCACTGTGTCTGTTCAGGAAGATAAGTCTGTGTGAGTAGGTGCAACTCACACTCACACTTGTAAAATTTGTGGCTCAGTTATATAACCACTGTTCCAACTGTGGTGAGTTCACATCCATCAAGTGTTGGACTGACCTCATGATTAGTTTCATCATGGTGATGTGTGATATTAGTTTATCAGACATTAAGCTAAGAGTCATTAGACAGCACAATGGATATAGGTTGTAATTTGTGTTTAGAATTATTTCATTTGCCAACTTGTGTTGTGCAAATGAAGCCACAATGAAACCTCCAATGAGGAAACGCTGCAGTGCAGTCAGAGGTCAAGCTCATCTAATGGGCTGGGCTATGAAAACACAGTTAAGCTATCTGTGGCCTCCAGCAGCACTGTGGCTGTGGCACAAGCTTTGTCAGGCTTATTATAATGTATCTCAAATGAAGTGAGAGTCAAAAGAGTGTAATATATGTTGTATGTTCTCTGTGGGTTTCAACAATGTCTGCTGAACACACCAGGACCACTTCAGACTAACACAAGGCACTGGACCACACCAGTCAAACAAAACACGTTTACAAGTTTACACTGGTTACTAAGCAATAAATAAGGGGGCATCCAATCAGAGAGAATTCAACCATGTGAATAAAAAAGATTAAGTTCATTGAAAAAAAGTGTATTTGGCAGTTTAACTGTTCAAGTGCTTATGAGTATGACTTGCCAAACTATGCCTGGGAGCAGAGTGGGTGAGCTCTGACACGTTATCTGCCAGTAGTGAATATGGTATCCAAATGATGTGTTGTTTTTTTAACAGGGGAAATCATTAGGCTGCTTATTAGCTCCACAGCCATTAATCTAATACTAATAAGTTTTTACATCTAAGCCCAATGAAGGGACACGTCAGTGTGGTGCAACCCACTTTAATTCACTTCTCTAGTCCTTTTTGTTCCATAAATTGATGCTGGGCATGGGAACCAGTGGAAATGCTAAAAGGTAACTTCATCTTTACATGTGTTACAACATCTTTGTTACAACAGCCTGTGCATTTTCATCACTGTGGCTGCAACATACTTGGGGCTTCCGGCAAATTGCAGCGTTCTCAGTGAGCAAGTAGGTTGTGGCTTCGCTCCATTTGGCTATGCTGCCTTGTTAACGTGGGGTTGACTGCTGCAAATTCTGTTTAAATGGAGCGTAGGCAGCATGTGAGGAAGCCTGTATAGTGTTGAAACACTTTATAGACTTTAAGACCTACTGTTGTGGATTGGCTCTGTTATTAAAAAAAAGAAACCAGCTGAAATATAAAGGACCAAAATCTGTATTCTTATCCTCTGACAATGTGTCTATGAGGATTCAGACAAATGGGAATGAATATGTTTGTATTTATAATGTGCTGTCATTATGGGGTTTTTTTTCTTGCTATTATTTCAAGAGAGCATGTGTCCAGCTCCAGCTACTGAGTGCATCACTTGTGCTTTTTATTGATTTGCTTACAGGAGGGTTTTTAGACCTTACACATGACTACTTTGTATCCAGAAACTCTTCTCTCCCCAAACACATGTGTTTCCTGGCATAAGCATCAGGTCTGAAACCTGGTCAGCACCTCAGACTGGGCTAAAGGCTCCGCTTGCAACGGGGCAGGAACTCGAAGCACATAGCCGACACCACAGTCGAGTGGCTTAGTGACTACTCTGTGAATGTAGTGGAGTGGCCCGGGCCAGAGCCCCGGCATGAACCCAGTCTGCAAATGTCCCCGTCCAACCTGACACAGCTCCAGAGGATCTGCAGAGAAGAATGGCAGAAAATCCCCAAATCCAGATGTTCAGAGCTTGTTGCAAGTCTGAAGGATGTAATCACTTCCAAAAGGTGCTTCACATAAGTACTGAGGACAGGGTCTGAATACATAATGTGTCAGTGTCATGTTTCACTTATTTCCTATACTACCAAAAATGAATCGAAACAATTACAGCCTTAAACACAACCAAAGAAAATGATTTGGGAGGGACGATGCACAGCTAGGAGCTCATTTTCATCTGTGGTCCCTGAGCAGCAAACAGAGAATCACATCTCCGCTATAATAACATTGACATCCTTTACCCTCCTGATTACTGCTCCTAATGTCCCTCCATCTCCTCCTGCTGGTAATGCAGCTTCCACTGGTGCAGTACGTTGCTCCACCATCAAAGTGAACTGTCTACACAAGTGATTTTCAACCATTTCCCACTCATGGCTGACCCCATCACAAATACTGAAGCTGAATGACACAGTATCAGGGAACATTGTATTTTACTGACAATGATGGAAACATTCAGGAGCCAAAAGAAATCAGTGGACTAGTTTCTTATATTTCATTTGATGGGGTTAGATCACCGGTTTATTTACCATTTGGGTCTCCACTTCTCTTTTAATTCTCCCTGTTCATTCTGATATTCCATCTCTGTTGGAGGTGTCATTTTCAGAATCTACACCCTATCACATGACGGTGCACAGCCAATATAATGAAAGCACTTTTTTAAAGACCATTTCATTTCAACATTTTAAACCACTGCAGTGTTTTGCAGATGATTTCCTAGCCCAACTGGAACACCTGTACAGACCACCATCGGCCCCAGTCCACAGGCTGCAGACCACCAATCTGCAGCACTCTTATCACATTTTCAACCTTCAACTGGTGTTTTTGTATTTCCAGCATTGTTGCATTGACAGAATCGATCAATCAATACTCACAGTAATCACTAATCACTATAGCCTGAATCATATACGTCCTAATTAGCCCTTGTTTTAGCAGATGTCTCCAGGAACATCCACTGCCCCACTAACTGATACTCCAGGGACACTTTATCTCATCTGCTTAGAAAGAACTGCTGCAGCACGCTGTACTGTAGTTAGTTATAGTGTCTTTATACTCAGAGGGAAGCAGGATCATCAACCTCAGGTGACAGAGCCATCATCAGTTGATCATGTCAACATCAGACACTCAACAAAATACTGCTGAAACTAAGAGGCAATTTAGGCCATGATTAAATGTGGCTGGCTAAAAAAAGTGATGTGATAGACTGTACTATGATGAATAAACCTGTGGTTCCGTTTCCATCCCGAGGCTTTCAGCACATCATTAAGGTCAGGGAGGTAGAGCTGATTGTCACAGTTTGAAAACGGCTTATTGGCCTCAAAAATGTGCCTGTGCCTCCTCCAAACCACTACTGAAAGGTCAAGCTCTCACAATTCCTTTGGCTTAGCACTCAATTAGTTGAAAATTGCCTTTTGTCTGCTGGGAGCAGGTGATAATTGCTGTGGGTCACAAGTGATAATTGCCAGCGAACCCCTCCGAGCCACTGCCTATTAAAAGGAGTTATTTAAATCACATCACCTTTGGGGTGATTCTCTGTTTTATGCTCATCTTTAATTGGGGAGCAGATTTATGAAACTTTTCCCTGTCACCTGATCAGCCCACAGCTGCATTGCAGATGATATCCCAGTTATAACGGTCTTAAAGCCAATGAAATGATCATCTGTTTTCTGGTCAAATAATATTCGAGATCAACTCATCTGTTCTAGTTTGTGGAGAAAGTGCTACTAATTTAAATGAATGTGGGCGCAGGGCAAGACATCTGAATTACTTCAACTTTGATTTCTCCTCTTAACGTGTTTGTGAGTACTGCTCTCCACTTACTAGGTTCTTTGGTGGGAAAAATTAAACTTCACAAAAGCATGATCATGTGAAAATGAACAATGACACAGGGATGGTTAATAAACTAGTTCTGCTGAGCTACAGTAATTACTACCAGGGAGATGGTGCTAGTTCCCAAAGCTTCTTCATATTCTTATTGCACTGGGCCTCCTCGCCATGTTGTTCCCATTAATGACCAAGAGCAGATTTTTAATCATTACAGGGAGAGAAAAACCCTTTGAACAGGTTGTGTTTGGTTTCACACGGGACAATAAATTAATACAGTTTATTATAAGACACATCAAAACAATTAACGCATATAGTAGTTATTATTATTGACCCATTAGCATCCCAGCTGACTAGCTTGCTAACAACTTTCTATCAAGTGCCCACTGATCCCTGTTTCTGTGGACCGGTTCTCTGACTTAGACAGCTTGAAGGTCACACACACAAAATAGCTTTCTCCATTTCTTTTAAGTTATTTTATTTGGACCTTTTTTGCCTTTATTTGATAGGACAGTGAAGAGACTGGGGGAATGACATGCAGCAATGCTTATCTGGGTGGGGAGTGGAGCCAGTGATCACTGCTTCGGGCTATGCCGACATGGGATGTGCTCTAACCACTTGACCTCTCCAAAAAGTCTGTTTGCCACTGATTTACTGCGCTAATTTGTTTGTCAAAGTTCAACAAAATTAAACTTGACAAGAAAACTACATGGGTTTGATTCATTTCTGCAAGCAAAAACACTGCTTATCACAAATCCATCAGAATTGACTAAATCACAACAAAACTATGTATTTGGGTCTCAGGTTACAAATCGACATTTCAAAACTGGTGAATTGGCCGTATGATTAACAAGGAAACTGGAGAAGTACCACAGTGAGACAGATATTAAGAAACAGACGCCCAGGGGTGTTTGAGTCTGGCATGGGCATCTTAAAATAGCTTAAAATAACTTCCTCACCACATAGAGCCAGAGGAGAGTAAGAGGAAGTACAAATGTAGAGGAGAGACATTAAGTACAGGAGAAAGTAGAAAAAAAAGGAAACAATAAAACTACACAAGAGGGGGATAGGAGGTGAAAAGAACAACCAGTCATCAGGGCAATTAATTGTGTGTTTAACAGCCTTGAGAGCAATATTATGGGGACAACACCCCTGGGAAAGTGCCAAGTCAGACTTTTCTAATTACCACAAACTGTAAAATAGGGCATCTAATCTGTAGTGGGGCATCGCAAAGCTGGAACTACTGACCCTTATAATGCTTCTCAATATGTGGCTTATGACCCAAAAGTAGGTATAAAAATATGTGCTGTGAATTTTATCACTCAAACACTGCAGCACTAAAACTGGCTTTAACCCCAATTACAGGAACCACTTTCAAGGAAGGGTTCTTTTTACTGTGTCCAAAGGCACGGCCCGAGAACCTGAGGCAGGTTCAGTGGAAAGTCCTTGGAAGAATGTGTATGGACATGATGATTATGTGGATTTACCCAGTGTCAGTAAGGTTTATATATTAGCTGTTTCATTAACATTTCAACTTGTCCAATGGTCAACTTACGAATAAAAATGATGGTACATTAGGTAAGTGTGACAGCCATAATCATTGTGACATCCTTGATGTTCATTTCCAGCTCATATTTCTCTCAATTAAGACCATTCCTCGACATTAACTATATTATTATTCCACAACAACAAAGGTTCCAACCTGAGAAAAATCATTTTCTAAAGCTAACCAAGCTGTTTTTTGTGCCTGCACCCCAACCAAACTGTAACCACTCCACAAGCTTCACTGTTTATATTGGACCCATGATGACTTCTGGTGTACAGCCCTGGCCAAACTATGAGAATGACACAAATATTAATTTCCATAGTCTGCTGCCTCAGTTTTTATGATGGAAATTTGCATCTACTCCAGAACATTGTGAAGAGTGATCAGATGAATTGCAATTGATTGCAAAACTTAAGGAGAGATGCTCAATTGTTGTGAAGAAGGCTTCAGGGCACCCAAGAAAGTCCAGCAAGCACCAGGACCGTCTCCTAAAGGATTCAGCTGTGGGATTGGGGCACCAACAGGGCAGAGCTTGCTCAGGAATGACAGCATGGGCAGCTGTGAATGTATCTGCATGCACAGTGAGGAGAAGACTGGACGATGGCCAGGTGTCAAGAAGGGCCGCAAAGAAGCCACTTCTCCAGGAAAAACCTTAGAGATTCTGCAAAAGGTCCAGGGACTGGACTGTTGAGGACTGGGGTCAAGTCATGGTCCCTGATCAATCCTCTTTCCAATTGTTTGGGGCATCATAAGAAATGGTCAGCACTCCCATCAGTCCTGTGTTATACCAACAGTAAAGCATCCTGACACCATTCGGGGAGTGGGCTCACTCACAATTTTGAAAACATCCTCCATGAGCAACTTCTCCAAGAAACTTGATTAACTTAATGTAATTGTCAATAAAAGCATTTGACACTTATGAATTGCTCGTAATTATGATTCAGTTACCATAGTAACATCTGACAAAAAGATCAAAATACACTGAAGCAACAAACCACTTCTTGTGTCATTCTCAAAACCTTTGGCCACATCTGTTTGTGCACACTTACCCCATCAGGAGAGAGCACTCATCTGATTGGTAAACAGATAGACAAAAACCAAATCCTGCCAGGTTGGATGTTTGGTCCAGGTGGGCGGGGCTTGGAGCTTGGCAGAGAGCAGTGATTGGTTTGTCTGAACAGTTGGTTTTAAGGCTCAGTCTCTCGGTGCATTTCTCTGTAGATGAGGCTTTGATACATAGAAGCTAGCCCTGATTTATAGTCATACCTTTATACTGTAAAGGACCTTTAACACTGTCGTCACTCTCAACAGCTACACAATTAGACCGTGCTGAGCAATCACAGATCTTTCAAGATCCACTTACCCTGCTGTCACTCTGGCTTCATGCAAAGGCCATAAATCTGCTACTCATAACTATAAATCTCATTAGTAGAGGATCGCTTCACTGCCAGTAGGCTGAAAGAATGATTACAACAAGCAGAGCCTCTCTCTACACTGAATGTGAAGACTGCATAACAGTCACAACATATATGAGATTGTAAATGAACATTTTTCCCTCTTATAGGCACTACGGTCTCTGGAGTTCATATGAGTGGCTGTGTCCTTATTTTCACCCGAACCACAACTCCTGCTTATATAGATAACCGGGATTGTTGGAAATGTCACACAGAAAGAAACAAGAGGCAGAGAGCAGAAGTACACAATGGCATTTAGAGGAGGGATTCTGAATCCCATGCAGACATGTGTTTTTATTCTGACTTATTTAAAGACAGATCAGCGACAGATTACTGAAAGCCAACTGATCTGTAGTATTGGTACTGACATTATTTCTCTACTGTCACTACATCACTGTGTCAAAGCTCAGTTCCCAGCACACATCTACAATGTACGGAAGACTGAACTGATTCTAAAGAATGAACATGTACTGTATGTGACTCTGGTCATGTATTAAGAGAATCACAGTACAGCTTTCTTGTTGTTCTCCATCCTCATACAGCTACTGGCCTCCCTATAGCAGCTTGCTTTCTGCTTCCTAACTCAAATAATTAGCAGCTCTTTGTCACTGTCATCAGGGGTTCAACTTAAGCACCGTCAGCCAATCAGCTGAACAGAGACCCCGCTTCGAAGATTGAAATGCAGCAGGCCAAGTGTGGTCCCTGAGTATCATGAAAACATGAGGATTTTTAACTCAAACTGGATACTGCTCTTCTCCAGGTGAAGTTAGGGAGACTAAAACAAGGTCTGTTGTCTTAAACTATCAATTTGACATTTGTGACCCATATATTAATTAACTGTTCATTACAGACTCTGCTATTGTTGGAGGCAAAATTCTGCTGTAAACAAACATAAATTGTTTAACAATGTGTTGAGCCACAGGCGTGATTTGACCTAAGTGCTGAAGTGCTGCACACTAACCAGATATATTTACTTAAGCATGTTAGAATGCTAAGATTTGCTGAAGCTGATTGGAAATGTCACATAAACCAAATCAGGGCTCCAGAGTAACGAATAGGAGCAGGGCCCCTGACTTAAAAATATAGGAGCATAAGCAGAAAATGTAGGGGTGCACACCGTAAACTGACACCTGTAATGACAGATTCCAGATTCTTTGAGTCGCCCCCTTCATGTTTCGCCAAAATGCTCCCATTTAGGGGAAGTCTGGAGCCCTGGAAATATCAGAGAGATTAAAAATCAGACCTGGTGATGTCACACATTTTGATTCATTCAGGCTGTACCAAATTACAGGGTGAGTCATCAACTGTTCTGATCATGCTTATATTACTATGGATAACAGTTTTTTTTAACCATTTATTTATTAATAACCTGCTTATTATTGCTACACAGAGGGGGGTTGAAATACCACATGCCTTTAATTTGAACCCCTGATCTAATAATCTGCTTAAAGCCTCTGAGATGCAAACACAGCCACAGCCTGGTCCCAGGCATCTGCAGGGCCGTGTGTTCAGTGCAACACTGCCCCCCCGTGTCTCCACGTGGCAACGCCTCTTGTTCCAACACGCTCCTGTGATTCTCATTCCAGCCAATGTCTCGCTAAATAAGACTGTCACCCAATCTCTCCCTTGTTCACTTTCTCTCTCTATCTGTCAGTCAGCTGTGTCCCATTCCCTTATTCAGTCAGTGCCTCGCCTTCTCAGTCTGTCAGTCTCCTGCTCATTCAGTCACTCCATCCCTCTCTCCCTCTATTTGCACACCTCACTTCCCCCTCATTCACTCACCATACACTTTCCCCCAATCCATCACACTGCACGTCTTAGTTGCCATGTTTTTAACTGTCAACAACCTGCTCCTGGTCAGCCTTTTACTCCACCAGGGAAACCTTTTACTCTCCAAAAGCCCTTGCATTTTTTGTTTTGTATAACTGTGCCTTAGCTGCCTGCACTTCAAACCTTTTAGGAGTTTCCTCCTCTCTGGCCTCAACCAATTCATTTTCTGTCACTTGTCACTACTGCTACTACTTTATGCTGCCCTCTCTTCCTTGGGCTCCTTCTGTCTCTCTTCGTTCAGGGCTTGTGTCGCTGCACTTTCCCTCTTATCTTTGCTCAGAATATTTGTCTGCCTGTTATCTCTGAGAATTTCTGTTGTCACTTATACTTGAATGATTGTGCAGGACTTCAGTACAGGCCTTTGCCAGTGCAGGATGTGATGTGTATGTGGAAAGGCGAAAAAAGAAGGAGGAGGTCTGCATCTTTGGCCACAGCAGTGGCGTGGCTGGTAATGACAGTCCATCAGCCAGTTAACCACTCTGACCACCACCACTTTGGGTTTGGTCCCCAGATGGTGAATTGCTCTGACTGTGCGGATTCTTTGGCTTTTTGAATTAGTGCTACACCAGCAGCTCAATATTTTCACTCATCTCGCAAAATGTCTGATTATCTGAACTCATATAACATTTTGTGCCGATAATAACAGTCCTTAGATGATCTCCTACTGACTTTGGTGATTGTCTGACTTCTCCTCATGCTCCCTGGAGTTTGCTCCAGACATGAATTGTATATTTGGCAATCAGCTGACTCTCCCCCTGTGCAGCCGTTGGGTTATAATTTCAATTTGGCTGAAAAATGAGGTCAACACCAAGTGTTGAAAAGTGTAGTTCAATGACCACGAGAGTGGGTCATTTGATGCCAATTTTAAAATGCAAAACGTTATAGCAATAGGGTGTAGGTCAGGGATGGTACAACAGTTTTAATTTCTCTAGCTTATCATTGTTTTAATCAATTGTTGGTGTTAGGTGAGTGACAAATGCAACAAACCAGCAAATATTCCAGTGTAATTTAACCCATGCTCTACACCCTCCAGAGATCAAATTTGCCGACAGCAATCTTCTCAAGTTAGAGCAACTTCAGCACAGACAGCCAGTTAGCAAAATACTGCTGTCTATGGAGCCAAGAGCCAAGCGCCATCAAAAAGCCACTCACAGCCACAAATAATGCTCAGAACAGCACCAAACTTCATCAACAGTACAAATAGGGTCCCAGCACATACGACAAGGCATCAAACACTTGCTAGCTTTCTATTGTCAAGAGACAGAAACACCATTCACCCACTCTCCTTCAGCTGCTTGCTAGTTGAGGGAAAGCCCTGACAAGTCGATTACTGAATGCATCAGTGTTCTTGTCTGTTTCTAACAATAACTCACGAGTGTTGACAGGGAAATGAACAGAGTTGAGTTGCTCAAACTATCACAGTCAGCAAAGTGTTCTGCATTTTTGGAACTAAACGTCACTGGACTCCTGACTTTTCTACTGCATTTGGTAATCGACCTGTTTTCTGCATTAGCAGGAAGTGGCTTGAGGAGAGTGGGTGAGTTCTGTTTTTGTCTCTTTACAGTAGAAACCAGGCAAAGCTAGCAGGTGTTTGATGCCTCGCATTATGGGCTGGGACCCTATTTGAACCGTTGACTAAGTTTGGTGCTGTTCTGAGCATTATTTGTTGGTATGAGTGGCTTTTTTGATGGTGGTTGGCTCTTGGCTCCATAGACAGCAGTATTTTGCTAACTGGCTGTCTGTGCTGAAGTTGCTCTAACTCAAGAAATTTGAGGTCGGCAAACTTGATCTCTGGAGGGTGTGTTCTACTTGGTCTCATGGTGCGTTAAAACATTGGTTAAATGTTTGCCGGGAATATCCTTTTAAATCTCCGCTCCACACTCACTCCCTCTTTGCTCATTTTGGGATTAGCCAAGTTAGAGTTTGGTGGAAGTAGCTACACTCCAGAGACCTATGGGATGTATCACAGAGGCTATGTCAATGTTTAGTTCCAGGCGATGGTTTACATAGACATCAGCTGTACGTCACCCAGAAACAGTAGCAGCATGTGTATGAGAGCGTATCAATCTTTCCGCTGAATTGTAATCTTCCCATCTCTAAAATTTACCTTATGTTCAGTTAGAACAGCAAATACTGTTTTAAAGCTACAATCTTGTCCCTACCTTCAACACACTGTGGGCAACTCTCCATGTGCACAGAGAAAAAGTGTTTACCAACACAGAATCTCATCTTAGGTTTTAATGAATTCAACATTCTGCCTGGCAATAGGCTGAGATTCCTACTTCCATCCACTATCTCTAACTCCCCTTTCCTCAATTCTTCTTTATCTCCTCATATCCTCCATATCTCTCTCTCTCACTCTCTTCCCCTCTTGATCCCATATCTCTCCCCACAGTCCTTCTCTAATCTCTCCCAGTGTTCATCCCTGAGGACCAATGCAGAGGGAGAACACTGCCATAAACCTTGGCATTCAAACCAATGTAGCTCATGAATTTTAATACACCTCACAAGGGTATGGACAGACAGGTAGGCAGGCGATCTGCGCGGGGGCTCTCTCTGCATGTCCCCCACCCCCTCCCCTTCCACCGTCGCAGCGAGGGGATAATAAAAGCTGTCTGACGTCACGGCTTCAAGGTTGCTCTTTCACCACTTCGGTCCATGTGTGCCGGGGGAATCAAGTTTTTATCGCGCCTGTTTGGGCTTATCTCAGCGCTGAGCCTGCAGGCCAAGGTCAATTTCATGCCTGGCCAAGGGGTGCTCCTGCTGCAGGGAGGGGGGCAAATCGCTGTTGTGGGCAGCCTAGCCGCTTTTTCTCTGGAGGCGGGTCAACAGCAGCAAAATATGAATCATAAATTGACCAAAGCAAATGGTCTGTTGCCAGAATAGCGGCTCCGGCGCATTGATGTTGCTGGAGGTTTTTTTCTGCTTTGTTGTGCTCAAGGCTGCAGCATCAGGGTAGCAGTGGGGAAGGGAAAATGAGCTGGCATTTCCTGACAGGCGTTTAGCCAGACAAAATCATGGGAGAAAGATTTGGGATCGGAGAGGAAGTTCAACATAAAGGCCAGTTTACTCGTCAAAGTGCATTTTACTGCTACTTGTAAATCGTCTTCGGTGGCTCTGGAGGAGCTGTGTTGAGTCAGAGGAAATGACCCTGGTGACATCCTAAAATTCAAAGTTTTATAGTAACCATGGCAATAAAGATTACCAAATGTTGAGCAGACACAGTACATGTTTGAACCAAAATCAGACCGATTTAAAAAATCTTGAACTTTGACCCTTTTGTTGTTACACAGGTGGGTGGAGGCACAAATGCCGATTTTAAGTTTGAAGTTGACATTCAAGTTCCCAAAGAAACAAGTCACAAACAAACATGAAGCCAAAGCCCAAATATAAACCACAACATTGGTGACATGCTAAAACTAGCATGAGAGATATGATGCACACTGGGCATACTGTACAGAGAGGACAAAACAGGAACCCTGGAAAACCCTGTTTCCTGTTGTCGGTACTCTCTCTCTAACACACACATACACTATACAGCAGGAGAAGATCTAATCCAGAACAAGAAAGTCCCACAACACACAATGAAAGATAATAGGACATCTCTCATGTAGTCAGTGAATCACTTTGTGGTCTTTGGGGTCACATCTTGAGTTTGAGATCCAACATACACAAACACACCCTGATTCTGCTCATAAATTTCCATCAAGCTCATATCAACTCCAGTAACATGACTCTAATAAATTCCCTGTTACGGTCATCCTTTGATGTCCATCTTTAACTACAGAGTAATCTCTCCACACTGGCAAAAGCACAGGAGCCTTTTAACGGGACCACAGGCTCCATTCTGTCATCGACCTCTCATGAATTAGATTCCCCGGCCACTGACGGCAAAGGAGATGAAGGGGAATCAGGTTAGGGAGCAAGAAGATTAAATGAAGAGAGTGCTGGTTGCAAAGGGTTCTCTGTGGTTTTTAGTCTGACTGCAGCTGTACAGCAGCACCGGAGACTGAAAGGCTCTTTGGCAAAGAAAGCTACTATTTCGTCGTCCAGCATCACATGGGACATACTTTAGGAGAGTGATGTCAGCACATTCTATTTTCATGTGCAGGTATCCCTGATTATTATTGCTGTGAGAGCTGGATGGTTAAATATTAGCATCATTTAAAGATGAACTAAGCAGGATTTTCCCTATGCTACATTTTTACTTTAATTAAACAGCTCTGGAGTAATTGTGATTGTTAACTAAATGACTTGTGACTTGTTACGAGTGAGAACAGAGGCTCTCTGCCTTCCACCTAGCGTCTCTTTGCTGAAAATCAACCTGCAACATCAGTGTAGTAGGCTACCTGGCCGCCGCCCCGGTGTCCCAGCTCTCGTCTCTGTGCACCACGACACAAACACACTACGCAATCTTTCGTTTATGACAGTTAAGACTACACAGATACACATCGTAACATCATATGTTGTATAACGTTATCCACCGCTTGTAAACAAATGCACATGGCCAGGCGGAGGGTTATCAAAACAGAGGGGGGAAAAAACAGACTTGCTTCCTCTTTAACTTCCAGCAGGCATTGAAATAGGCTAATACATGTTCTTCATATCCTTGGACGGACAGACAACATTATGACTTCAGCATCTGGAAACCAAGTGCTAATGACCAGGCTGCAAAACAGGGAAAAAGCAACCAGACTTGCATAGTTCCCTGTTTAAGGGTTCCTTTCAGTGTGTCTTTCTCTTCCTGGACAATGAGGGTTCCAACAGGTGAACCTTCATGAAACAGCTCAACTAGTACTGAACAACAACATTAATATGGCAGGAAACTATTCTGACACAGAGCCTGATGATAACACTTTTAAATAATATCAGCATTGGCTTGCTGCTTAGTTCAACAGCAAAACCTGTACTCAAAGCCTTAAGTCGTAGTGCAAAAGTTATAAAAGTTGCATGGTGACAGAAGCAGCACTTTGCATTCTCTCTATGTATGGCAACACAAGCTGCCTCATATGCAACCAAAATCTGCAGTGACAAATTGCTACCAGAGAGCTAAAAACAAACAGTTAGCCTACCTACTGCATTGACACAGACGAGCTCCAGCATTAAGCTGGAGATGTGAATCTTAGACACTGTCTGCTGTCTGGTGCTGGGCTAGTGCACTGTGGGTACAGCTACCTACAGTACATAATCCTTCATTACAAGTGATCACTTCCACATGCAAAAGATCAGTTACAGCTTTTTAGACCAGGCCTTCATTTAAAAAGATGATTTTACAGGTTTTAAATGTGTGATTTTAATGGACAACATACCTCTGAATCTCTAAGGGAGACAAAAAGTCTCATTCTGAGGGATAATGTAATGACTTATGGAACTTAAACAGATAAAATATCGTGCTACTGCCTACACATGACTGACAACATAGCTCAGCTTCATGTGACCTGCAGCTCTGTGAGGTTTCTGTCCTGCTGACTGAAAGGGCAAAATATGTGTTTATTCACTGAGAGTACAAACTATTCTCAGGCCAAAGAAGCAGCCACCTGCTAATCTTGAGGGAAAAAATGGAATTATTCCCTAAAAGCTGCAATGTGCATCTAATAACAAAATTGTGCTACGGTGCATTACAGCCCCTGCAACTGTGATAAGAAATACATTACTGCAAGCTGGTGGAGATAGTAGAGAGCAATTCTTCTTACTGTTCAAAACTTTTATGAGGAATTTTGCATTTTAAAACAGCCAGCGAAAGAAATGCACACTATCTAGATGCTGTTTTGTTTTTACCCTTCTCAAGTAGATTTCAATTAGGTTTTCTCGACCAGGGTTTTAATGAGCAGCATTACAATGTCCATATCTGATGAGGCAGTGTGCACTTGTCAGATAGAGATGCTGAACGGATCATTCAAATCAGACCTGATTGGTTCCCCCTGCCGTGTGCGGGTAACCACTTCTGCTGTAATTAATTCCTCCACGGCCATAAACAAAGCCCGTTCTTTGATGCTGACTGTAATACAAGCTGAGAATTTCAAAGACGTGAGCTCCAGCATGAGGAGAAGCAGGCGTATGCATATAAAGTACAAGTGTACAATAATTTAGCATGTGCACAGCGGTGTGTAGCCTATTCCTTTAGGACAGATCTATAAATGTGAAAACATAATACTTCTACAGAATCACACTCTTCCATGCGTCAATATCTCAAACAGTTGGTAGCACAGCAGAATAAAGATGTAATTCTTCTTCTTGGCATTCTGGGGAAATGGTAGATCAATACCACTCTCATGTCTGCATATTATCTATGGAGCTACTGTGCTTAGCATTAAGGGAACAAGGCAACTTTGCTCTTGTTTACTGTATATTTTTGAACGCCCACACTAACGCTCTAGGAACTCCAAGTATCATAAAGGCCATAAGTCATAAAGATCTCATAGTGTTAGTCATTTTGTTCATGTTTTAGTATTATGACTTTTGTCTTTAGATGGAGAGAGCACTGTCCTCCACTGCTGAGGAAACCAGTGTGGAGTGAGGTAAAGGATCTGACACATGAATGTTAGTTTAGACCAATACGTAGACTCAGACTGGAAATTAAAGCCTGATTTAGGTAAGGCCCAGTAACAATGTGATAAAGGACAAGATGTCTTTAGAAACTGTTGTGGCAAGATGTGCACAACTATGAATCTCCTGCTCACCATTTTCTCTTGTTAGTAAAAACTTCTGCCAAGGACATTAGAAATGTGGATTGTGATCAGCTCACATGATTCTGGGTCTGTCTACAGGTAATGTAGGTAATACAACTTTATTATGACTATTTGGATATGAAGCAGTCCATCAAATTAACGTAAGTCTCTAAATGGGCTTTCACAACAAGTGTAGCTACAAAACGGAGTCAACTCAAAGACCGACAAAGACGTGGAAAAACTTTTTTTTTTTAAAGGCTATATACTGTATTATATATAAGATGCAAAAAGACTGAAACTGAAACCCTCCAGTCAGGTTATGTCCACACCAACACACGTCAAAGAAAGGTAGGGTACAGTAGCATCTGATGTAAACATTAACACTGATTGTAGCCCAATAACTCTCTCTCAATGAACACACAGTCTGACCAAAGCGAGGCCAGCTGATGCAAAGCTCCAGAAAGTAACTTATGTCTCACTCTTACCTTGACCCCGAGTGTCCCAGAACAGTCAGCCAGCAGCAGTCATCCAGCTCTCCAACAGTCACACCACCTGTGTTCTCCTCATGTCCATCACGTTCCTCCATTAGCATTGCAAGTCTTTAGCTAGCTTTAGCTTAACAGCGTCAGACGTGCGACAAAGAAATTAGGTTACCGGTATCTACATAGGATATCACGTTATCTTATCAACCGGGAACCAGTCGAAAGGAAAATAATTTAGTTTTGGAAGGACTCCACTTCATTGGAGGAAAAGAAAGAAAAAAGAAAGAAAAAAAAACTTGATTGGACGGAAGAGCCGACCGTCTCTGCAGGAGCAGCTGCACATCCTGTCTGTTGATTAACCTGGACTGGGTCACCATAACAACAGTGTTTCTGATTGGCCGGTGTCCGCTCTGCTTGTCAGCTGTGCAAGGACCGCTGCTCGGTTCGGACAGCGCGCACTGGCACCGTGTCCTGTAGCCTGGCAGGTGCAGTACTGTAGATATGTTCACTCTCAGGCCAACGGACCCAACCAACCCCGTTGTGACGTCACCCTCCTTCTATTACCACTTCCTTGACACCTGGACAAAATTTAGACATCAGAGTTACTCCCAAAATATGGGTTTCAATTTTTTTTTTTAACCCCTTCTGGGCCAGTTGTTTTTGCTGCAAAAACACAACATTTCTATGGGGCTCTATGGGGTTTATGGCTGGTGCAGTAGCCTAAGCTATTTTAGTGATAAAAAGAGATAGGCCTATCCAAAATCCCCTCTGTAAAAACTTCTGACTATCAACAAAATAAAACAAGAATTTTGAAAGGGGCTTTATCCATTGTTCAGATTTCGGTTCTGGAAATTAGCGCATATTTAATCAGATATTGCCTCATTTAAACATAGAATTTGACAAAACTTGTAATACAAAAAATATGTGTCTTAATGTGAGTAATAAACTTGGGAAGTTTCATGGTGATATCTGTTAAACCCATTGGCGGAGGTGGACATTTTTGTCCCCTTGAGGGGTCATGGGTGTGGTTAAAATGCATTACAGGTCCAAAAAATTGACTTTCGTTTTGAAATTCGGGACATCCAGAATTTACCCAAAGATACACCTCCTTGCCAAAAATCAGGCCCCAGTGACCTTTCATTTGACCGTGGAGTTGGGAAAGCATGAGAGGTGGACAAAAATGTCCAGGGGTAAGAGGAGGGTTAAAATTACAAAACAAAGCTCTTATAGAAAGTTGTATTTTAGCCAATTGGTGTATTTTCTAACATGTTCTGACCCTACTGCCAAAACCTTGAACCCCTGCAAAAGTGTCTATCACAACAGTGTGGTCCCCCCCTGTGAAATCACAGGACAGTGGATGTTAAGCTCTTTTACGTGTAGGCTACACACACACACAGATAAAACATCCCACTGTTTTTCCACCGCTCTGCTTCAGTGCTAAACTTAGGCACTGGTGTGTGCCAAGCTCCAAACATCAGCAAAACCTCTCTTTGATGAATAAATCAATAAGGCTCACCCTCTACACTGGCTGGTCATTTTTGATATCCACAGCACACGAATGACCTGCTCACACTAGCCTATATACAGTTTATCCCTGCTGACCACAGCAAGCTTCCTCAGACCATGCACCACTCAAATGTTACACTGTGTTATATAGTGCTGTGCAGTGGGCTGCATCATAAGTAAGCTGCCCCCACCTTTGCCTTCAAGAGAAATAAAAAGTATAGACTGTGGATAGGAACTCAGGATGTGGTTCACTGAGGCTTCCTGCTTCATATAAGCAACGTTGTGTTAGTGAAAGCTGGGGCAAAGCAAAACACACAATGCTCACTGATGGACAGATGAGCTATTTTCATACGTTATCAGGCTTTTAGATAGCCATATGCTAATAACAGAAGAATCAGTGGCCTGCAGCAGAGCTCACCTTGAATTGAAACATTCATCATTGTCCCAAATGTGATAATCATGGGTTGCCACTCAGCTCTGCATTTAGACACCCTGGAGAGAATTGTTCTGCTAGACTTTTATTTCTAGCATTTTATTTCATACGACAAATTCTGACTTCTTCTAGGTAATTTATTTTTCTCTCATTCTGCCAGACGCCTCAAGGTTTCGTTGCAGTTAGACAAAGCTGGACCCAGGCCACATGAGGCAACAGGGTAACAGTGCACAGCTGGAGTTAGAACCCCCTCTATAAAGGTCTATGGACAACATTTACATTCAGTGTCTCTCACCATGGAGTTTATCCTTGCAGTTTTGATTTTCTTTCCTCCCTCAAAGCCGTTTTTTTTTTGGTACTGACGCCAGTATTGTTTACTTCAGAGTTAGTAGCCGGAAGTCTTTTTCTTCCCAGTCCTTTTCCTGGCACGTTGCTGAGTACATGTATCTTGGCTCTTCACCATCACCCATAGATCAGGGGAATTATGTGAAACCAGTGCCACTGTGTATTGCTTTTTCTGCATGGTTGTGCATGAGATAGCCTACAATCAAAACGGGGGGGGCGTTCTTAAAAAGCATTGCTCTGCATTGTCAGGATGAGCTGTTCTACAATATAGGGTTAGGATTAAATATTTAACAAGTCACAAATATAGTAAGTTTCAGTCATTTCAAAATTAATTGTCTGGGCTGTGTGGCTTTACGAGCTTTACTGCTTTACAGGAGGAATTTGTTTGGGACTAATTTCAGCTGTGAATTTGCAACATTTCCAACAGCGGGACAGTGCCAAAAATAAATAACTCAGGGTTAATCAAGAAAAATGTCACCCAGTGCAACAGTATAGCTTATTAATGTGTTTTTTTTAATATATATTCTTTGAACAACAATGCAGCTCTGCGCCACAGTGGAGAAGACGCACCAGGCTTTCAATACACAAACGCAATACATGAGGGTAAATCATTATTAGTTTTGCTCTTTTCATGGATTTTGATGACAATAAAAAAAAGCACACAATACACATTATTTTCTATTATATGCACAAGTCTTCCCATCACTCACAGGATACGTAGGGGCAGCTTGCTTAAGTCCCGTAGATAAAACCTGTGTCAAAAGAAGAATCATTTTCAGACAAAGCAGCGCCTGAGAGAAAATCCTGTGTTGTGTAATTATGCACATCTATGCATCACAAGTGCCTGCAAGCATTGTTATGTATTCATCTTCCGTGAGATTTAGTATGCCGAGGAGTCCCCACTGTTTTACTGTCAAGGCTCTGAATGTCAGGGTTGTACTTGCTGATTATACTGATACGTGGAAGATGAGAAGCCTCAGGAATGCAGATAGGTGCTCACCCTCCATATACTGTAATACCGTAACATTAGGAGCAGATCTGATGGGCAGACCTCCTCCCATTGGGTCTGGAGGTTGCCCAGGTCCAGTATGAAGCAAGATATTTGGGGAGGCCTCCATTGGGTGAGCAGCCTCTTCTGGGTTTGGATGCGGCCCAGCACCCTAAATACACAATGAAAGTATACTGCCCTAGGCTACAATGCAAGAAGGGGGTAACTCATTTTTGTCAAAAATTAGATTTAGTCATTTTTGGGACATTAAAGGTCTGCTACATCATGTGGATAAATATCTTGACTCAACGTTATCTTATTTGGGATATATTGGTTTTCACAGTAACTCCCAAAAACTGCGGTGAAACAACAAGAGAACACCTTAAAGCCCATGTGCCGAGCTTTTAACTGGATAACAGTTAACAGTTAAAAGCAAGAGCAAATAAAAGAAAATAGATAAAGTTTTAAGTTCTTCAAAAGAGCTCAGCTCTAAGCACGTGAAAAGAGAAATGTTTTTAACCTGGATTTAAAAGTGCTTACAGTTGGGGCTGGTTTCAGTTCTGCTGGTAAGGAAAGAAAGCAAGGAAGAGGACCGATTCGCTGCTGATGTTTATGTCTTTATTTCTCCCTTCCTTTTTTCTCTTTCCTTTCCCTGTTTTGCTCCTTATCACAATTTACCTCAATCCATTTACTTGCTGACTGTGTTGCTGTGTCATGTCTATCCTGTCCTGTGCCATGTTGTGTCTTTATGTTTGCTTAATGTTTGTCACTGGTATCGCACAATAATAATAATTTTTAAAAAAAACATTATGAGCAGATCAACTGAATGGAAGGGGGGGGGTATGGCAGAAAGTTCTGGATCACGCTGCGTCACAGCATCGGTTATGGATTTTTCAGCAGTGACTGGTAGGAGTTGTGATGAGCCCAGGAGGAGGGGGCTTTGTGTGGCCTCTTGTTAGCCTGGACTGCTGACAGTAAATCCTCCACGCTGGCAGGGTGAGCATACAACAGGCCAAACAGTGTGTGTGCATGCATGTGTGTGTGTGAGACCCCAGGTAGGCCCGGGGACAGAATCAAACTCAAAGTGTGTGACCCCAAAGTCCACAGGATGATTCCATGGCTACATGAGAGATTTTCTATTATCTTTCATTGTGCAGTGTGACATTTTCCTGTTCTGGATTTGCTCTTCTCCTGCTGTCTGTAGTGCTGCACCCCCCACCACCCCCTTGACTTTAATAACTGAGATTGTGGTTTCACACCTCTCCACTTTTTCTCAATTTTCAAAAATATGTGACATCGACTTACTTTCAGAGACTCAGAAATTCAGAGTTGATCAGAAACATTCCCTTTGTGTCTAATACCAAGAGAGCAAGGCCAATTATTCTGAAACACCTGCACATCAATTGTTCCACTTCCACTACTTACTTATAAGGATATTCATTTTACATTAGTGGGTGATGTTTAGTTTTATTCCAGTGAGGAATTCATTATCCCCACCATCACAGACTGCTCTAAAAAATATGTGAACGACAACATAGTCTAGTCTTTTATCTCCATGAACTACAATGATCAAAGATTTTCAATAACTTTAATAAACTAACTAAATAGATCCATAGATGACAGATACAGTAGATCCTGTAACTTACCTCATTCTCTTACACAGTCATGAGGTTGTATTCCCTGAGTATTCAAGATTAGAGAGCTATAGAGATCTATTAGGCTGTGTGTAAAAAGGCATTACTGTAAATGAAGGCATGCCATATTACAGTTTTTCTCAGTCAGTTTGGCTCATTTTTCGAAACAGAAATTACATTCTCAAACCTCTAAGAACATTTGGAAAAACAGTGTTACAGTTCAGCACAACACCATAGATCACTTGCAAAAGCGCATCTCTCTCTCAAAACAGTTCACTCATGTGTCAAAACTACATTTCCTTCTCATAGAAATAGTCAGTGCCTCCAAAATGCATCGTCCCTTTGGCATTGTGTGAACACTGCAAGTCAGAGAACCATTGAAATATTCCTCATGTCCACCTCTCAGTCTTAGCCCAGTCCTTCATTGACAATAGTTACTGGATTAGTTTTTTTTTGGTCTAGCTAACAGAATACAACTGTGTATAAAACTGAAGAAGAAAAAACACATAAAAAACAGGATTTTAGGGTAAGAGTAGCCTATAAGGTTTGACATCACACATTGCACTCATACTGTCAAGGAAAGGTAACCATTTTTATACATGCATAAAGTAACTTCCATTCCTCAGAGAAAAAAGAAAATAATATACTGTACGGTATTATGTTCTTGACTAATTTTGACACAATTGAACAGACTATTGTGCATGTGATGACTTATAGAATGAAATGAGGCTGACATGTTTTGGAGAGAACAACCATTGAGAGAACGACCACTGAGAATCAGCAATCAGTTTAGATCAATAAGATCTATTCTCTTGCTTGTGCTAACTGCAGGCTACTTGTACTTAGCCATTTGCAAAGATGTACGAAAACATTTGCAATTTGATGAAATCAATGAGAAATACAATTCTGTTGTGAACATTTGTCAAGTGGTTTGGAGGTTTGTCCATGTTGTTTTGAGAATGTCATTTCTGTTTCAAGAAATGAGCCAAACCGATGGAGAAAAACTGTATCTGTATAAATGTATAAGCCTACAACTCTTACTTGCCCTCTGTCTTTGCAGGGCAGAACTAAATCTTTTATATAGAACAATGCTGACTCCTGCTGGCCAGCATCAGCAAATGCACCAGCAGGGACCTTTACTGTACTATCTCATACAACTTGTGTCAAACAAAAGAGCAACAAAGACCTTGCACCCGGTACGGAGTGAAGCCGGCTCTCTGCAGACGTCCTCGGTGTTAGGTTAC
Organism: Trachurus trachurus; assembly: GCF_905171665.1. Lineage (NCBI taxonomy): Eukaryota > Metazoa > Chordata > Actinopteri > Carangiformes > Carangidae > Trachurus > Trachurus trachurus. The sequence continues at coordinate 2,970,733 of NC_139899.1, forward strand.
ATATCCAGAGCAGCATCCTCACCAACCGTACACTGTATTTATCCTGTCTATAAAGACACTTCATGAAGGTCTGTTTATGGTGAGAGAATTTCCGCATCACCTTATCGCTTATTTGAGCAGCTCACAAAAATAATTCTGAATGCAAGGATGAAATTGCACATGGAGCCTTGTGACTGAAAGGCAGAATTGAATATTCTGTTCACACAGGTTCAGGTGGAAGAGGTTGATCATATAATACAGTTGACGTCAGCAGGAGTTTTGTAAGTATGAACAGTGTTCATGGACAGAAAAAACTCGACTTGACTGAAGCAATGGGAAGCCCAGTAGCTGTTCATTACTTTTTACTAGTTACTATATCTGTTTTCTGTCTCAGCTTGCTTAAAAAAACTGAGGACACACAGCAACTCTGTTTATTCTAATTCTCTAGGTTTGGTAATCAGCAAATCCAGGAGGAAACTGATTGTTGGCCAATTTATCTCAGCCTGGTTTGCATATTGTCCAAGCCGCAGCCGTAATGACAAGAGATACAACTGGCTGTCACAAAGAGAGACACGAAGGCACGCTCACTGAAAAGATACTGAAAAGAATCAGCTGTGCTCCTTAATGGAACCATCACTTCATTCTTCTCACTCCCTTTAGAGACAGATTGAGGTGTTATCTGAGCTAAGGGAGGCGGTTTTTATTTTCTGGCCAATATCCGCCTCTTAGCCATCGGAGTGGCCTATCAGGTGTCCAGTTTTTCCCACAGACCATTTATCAAGCTGCTTCTCCACTCCTCCCTCTCCCCCCGAGCCTTTCTGGTTTACGATCAGCTATCTGGAGAGAATATAAATAAATAAGTCAAAGCCTTGGCAACTATAAATCACAAAGTGCAGGTGGGTGGGGGTGGGGTGGGGGGTGACAGAATGCTTCTCTTTCAATATTAGTTGAAGTTACAAAGTGTGAGGTTTATTCACGGCCGTTTGTTTGACTGAGTGTGAATGAGTAGGTGAGATGTGGGAGTAAAGTTAATTTCTTTCCTTTTTTGTTATGAGACAGAATCACACAAACCCCCACAGTGACAACTGTTTACTCAAGTTTACACATTTCTACTTAATTCCACTGCTATTTTTTTTATTTTTTTATAAAAAAAAAAGATTTGTGGACGTAAGAATCAAAAACCATCTAAAATCATCTCTGAGGCTTCTCTCTCTAGTAACAACAGGTCAGTGAACCAGTCAGAAAAAAAGAGACTCTGGGCTGCCACCTTGGTGGGCGGGGCTTGGACCAAGTTTGAGAGAAGTGACTGCTTTGTTGTGACATCATAAAGTTACAAAAGTCCTGACGGCTCATTTTGAGGCTCGGTTTCTGAATGCAGGCTGTATGTATTTCCCTGTGGGGTGAGTCTTTGATACTTTCACAGTTTTAATATGGAACCTAGAGCTGCTTTAAAATCAAAAGAGCATCTATCTTTATACTCAGGGCCCTTGCTAGATATTCTGGGCCCCCTGAAAGAACATTGAAGTGGGCCCCTGCCCCCTGACTTTTCCTCACCACTTTTTTCTTAGACTATGTATTATTTTTATCATTAATATCATGCATTTTTCTGTTACTCTTTGTTCTTGACAGTGCCTGATGCAATATACCCAATTATTATTATTAGTTTGCGGGGAGCTACTATTGCTCTAGCATGGACTAAATCATTTTTATAAGAAAGTAGGGGGTTATTGCTTGGAAAATAAACTGTATTTCATTAATATTACATGTTTTGTGGCTTTGTTTTGATGCTGATGCAGCATTTGTTTGAGTTTTAGTCAGGGTTATACGCAGAATAATTTAGTGAAAAAAGATTAGGATACTGGGGGTTGTTGGGGGCCCTGCTGGACTATGGGCCCCTAGAATTTTCTTCTCCCCTATGCAACGGCCATGTTTATACTGCAGAACCTTGAAAGGTTTTGCTTCCCCTTCTATTAACCGACATATGTTGACAGTTTTAAAATATATCTTCATAGATTATCTAATAATCTTAGTCAGAACATGCAATACTGCCACTGGAATTCATCTTTCTTTCCTCCTTTTGTCCACAACACTGATCTCGCAGCTACCAATATTTTAGCTCTTGTCAATGCCCTAGGAAAAAAATGAAACAGTATTATCTTCCCTTACAATTCTGTATAGGACATAAAGTCTCCAGAGACATAAAAAACTTCAAGTAAAAATGTTTCATTTTTTGGAGATCCAGGGAACAGAGCTGCGACACGGGCAGCGATGCTCTGCGTCATCTATTCGTTCTCTGTACATCCGAGTAGCAGGGGGCCTGGAGCACATTTGAGTATGTAGAGCCAAAGAGAGGCAGTCCAGGTCAGCGGAGGGTAGTCTGCATCTATTACATTAACAATGACAACCGAGGTCCAGCAGGCCTGCTGCCATAGGGGTGATACTTCAGGAGACACTCCTATAAAATCAATGTTCATGTCCATGTCCAGTTTTAACTGCTTTCTGTCTGGCTCTTTGTTCCTACTTGGTAAAAGCTGATGTGTAGCAAAATCTAAACACTGGGTTTGTAACTTAGCCCGTCTGCCTCCACGCCCCGAGGATGTCATTCTTAAAGCAGAAGTAAGCGGAATATTTGTATTAATATAAGTCTTAAATGGTTATATCTTCCGACAGCAATCACTTCTATAGAGTGTTTGGTCTGAAACACGGGTCTGTCAGTCACTCTGCTCTGCTGTAAGCCGAGGAGAAAACTTTCCTTGTATCCTACAACCTTTATCCAATGAGGAGAGAGAACGGCATAAAGGGGCGGTCCTCTCTGTGTGTGCAGCCAAGGGATGCGCGTGAATGTGGTGACGTAGGGACGAGGGCGGGGACTGCTAACTCCATCTGCTGACAGGAAGTTAGCCAAAACCACCGGATCGCTTACTTCTGCTCTAATCAGACTGATGAGCAAAGCTGCCCCAGAGCCCCAAAAACTTACAACATCTGTTCTACAGGCAGCAGTGAACTCATAGTTCACCTGATTTCTCTCCTGAGGTTAATTCCAAACATGTGGAGTCCCTCTCATTTTCTACCAAACTCAAAACTGACTTTCTTAACCAAGAGATCCAAATCTGAGATTGCCTTTCATATTTGTGACCAACGGTGTGCAACTCATCTTATCTTTCATCTGTAAAGCTGAGCAGCCAGGGTGACCCTGCTCATGTTTGAGAGTAAACACGCACAATTAAAAAAATGTCCCTTTCTCTGAACTTTTTGGCATTACTTGAATCAGCATATACTTTTAAACTACTCCATATTATGGAAGCCCTAAAGGGTCATACAGTACATACATTTTATTTCTTCCGTTTTCTCATGATAACGAGATAATTAATTTGAGAGATAATGAATGAAACGTGATAAGCCTGAGATTTCCATCACATGTCTCCGTAAACATCAATGTAGGTAACGCTCTCTGTTTGTGTTTTGTGCCAGGAATTACTTAAAGGGACAGTATGTGAGATTTACCCCCATCTAGCGGTGCGGTTGCATGTCGGCACGTATTCTTGCTGTTGCGTTTACGTAAACTCGGGCAGAAGTCAGAAAAACAGCACACGCTGCATGTATCAGGATAAACAAGCCTCTATGTAAACAAACGGTCCGCCAGCACGAGGCAAAACAATACAGGCGTGACAATATGTTGTCATGGTGATGTCGTATTGTTTACCTGACCCACGTTTTACCGGCTTTCTCTCGTCGAGTAAAATAACATCCAGTTGGTTTGCCGACGGCGTCACTCACGGCGTCATTCAGGTGTCTGACTGCACCTGAAGGCAACACCAGTGCCTCCGTCCTTCCTCACACTAGCTACACGGTGGTGACAGTTTTAACAGGCGCTGTCTGGAAAACTTTCTCCCCGAGCCGAGAAGCTCCGGCGGCCCGGGTTTGAGGTTACTTACAGCCACGGTGACACTGAACGTAAAACATGGCGATTCAACATGGCAGAGAAGGTTCGGTGAACCCCCCCCTGTATGTTTGTAACGACTTGTAACATCTCATTCTAAGGTACGAGAAAGCGCTCGTTTGTATGCGGGCGCGATTCCACTTCAGTGAAATACGTATTTATGAAAGCGATATTTGATTTTTGTCAATAAAAAGCCAATAAAGTCCCATACTGTCCCTTTAATGTTACAACAGCTTTGTCAGCTCACTTGATGGCTCACTAGTGAGAGAACTAGGCTTAACGTTACCTTACCTACGTGCATTGGTGTTCAAGGAGACGTCAGTCAGCATATGTCATGTGTGATGGAGATCTCAGGCCTACCACATTATCTTTCAAATCAATTATCTTGTTATCACAGGAAAACTGAGGGAAATGATCTGTTATCACGGGAAAACTGAGGAAATAAAATGTATGTATGTACGACCCTTTAGGGCTTCCGTACCATATCCCTTACTTTAAGCAGAACCAAAAACGTTGCTCACACTATAACTAAAATTTTGCAGCTTGATGCAGAACACCACCCACAAGCTGTCTCCTTTTGACCAAATCCCTCACACGGTGAATGCACGTGCAGCGACCAGAGGCTTATTTGAGAGGACAAGAAAACATGAGGAGATGAGGAAAGTATTGCACCACCCCCCCTGGTGAATGTGCCATAAAGCAGCCACCAGTAATCACTATTCTTTGCCCCTCTTCAGATGGTTTAATTATGGGTTTGTGGGAGACAGGGCGCAGCTTGCCACCACTACTGAACCCAGCTCAGCACTCAGCCATTTAATCATTACAGTATCACTTCTTCACCAGAGCTGTCTCACTGCGTCTTCGCTGGACTTAAATGTACAGCGAGGCTCTGCAGGGAGAGAGGGTCACCGAGAGCTCAGCCACACACAAGATGCATCCAAACCTTCTACACCACAGCAATGAAAACACAGTTGGAAGACCAGTTTTCAAATAATCACTGTCTTCCCAAGCAAAAGAGTGCTGTATATATGCATCTCCATTCCTAGAGCTGCTGGTGTGGGTTTCAGGGAATTATCTCATTCAGGGAACAGGAAATGAAATTATAAATGGTTAAATGTGCAAATGAGCAAAAACAAAGTTCATGATTTTTGAAAAGGGCAATAAAAATAAGGTTAAAGTAAGAAGCGATGTTGTGAAAATAGAACGAGTTAATGAAACAACATTTTGGACAGTAAATCAAGCTGGAAAATGTAGCCTATATTAATCACATATTATCAAAAATATCCAAGTTGATAGCAATACTATATAAAATCAGGGATCAGTTGATCAAGAAGCCATTATACATCTTGTACTAGCCTACTCAATAATTATCCATACATCACCTGCTGCCTGGAGATTTGGGGAGACATATTCTCAATCACTCTAGATTTTACAAACAAAAGAACTATACAAGTCACCACAAAAGCACAGTCCAGAGAACACACTAATGGTTTATTAGTAAAATTAAAAACATTTATAATCCAGGATCTAGGTGACTTCAAGATAATGTATGAACAACTTGTTGCTGAGCAAAGCTGTAAACATGTTTGAAGAGAGACTGCAAATATGAACTTTAATTGAAAAGCTAATATTAAGGGGCGGCAGTGGCTCAGGCGGTAGAGCGGGTCGTCCAATGATCAGAGGGTTGGCGGTTCGAATCCCGCTCTGTCCCGGTTGCTGCCGTAGTGTCCTTGGGCAAGACACCTTACCCACCTTGCTCCTGATGGGTCGTGGTTAGCACCTTGCATGGCAGCTTCCGCCATCAGTGTGTGAATGTGTGTGTGAATGGGTGAATGTGATGTATGATATACTGTAAAGCGCTTTGGGTATCGTTTCCGATGGAAAAGCGCTATATAAAATACAGACCATTTACCATTAAATCTCTGTAATGTGAGTGTATTTCAGAGAGATAAAGGCCTCCTCAAAAATAGGGTTAATTGATACATACAAGCAAATGGTTTGATTTCTGGTACTGTGAGTGTTGTTCAGTTGATGCTTGGGATAATTGTTGAATGTTGTATATTTGGTTGGTATGTTGCCTTTGCAAAAAGACACTGGAAGAGGAAATGGGTAAATTACAAATCTGCCACTTATATGATAGGTGAGAAGGGTAGGCATTACAAGCTTAGAGCTTCAGCCTTGATCTTTTAGGTTAGGAGATGTTTCGTTATGTTGCTTTATACTGTTGCTGTATGCTGAATGACTGAAATAAATCAATCAAATCAAAGATCTTCTGTTTTAGGCAGAAAATACAAGAGTAGCCCCATTGCACAGTTATTGACCAATATACGTTTTTACTCAGAATGGAACCAATAACAGAAAACATCCACAGAAACACCTGGTTGATGAGAGACGTCAGAGCAGATTGGACAGACTGGGTGGAGCTGACAGGAAGGCTACAGTCACTCAGATAACCACTATGAACAGAATGAACAACACATCCATCCCTGATGTTAACACATGAGAACTACTGAATGTGTGGGCTCATTAAAACAGGGTTGAAACACCACTGTGTGTTACAGCTCTCTGACAAATTACACTGACATCTTAAATCTTGTACCATGTTTGTACTGGCTTGTTTTTGATGTCGTTTATCACTGTTAGCACTTGTTTTAAAATGCTCTGGGAAAATTGATGTGACCTCTTTAAATGCTTTTTATCTATTTATTTGACATTGTTTTTATTCTAATGTCATCCTGATGTTTTATTTTTATGTCCATCGGCACTTTGAGATGCCTCTTGTCGTCGGTGCAGATTAGTAATGTGGCCTCCTCAGTCTCCAGACCTGAACCCAACAGAATGTGCAGCCGATGGTTATGCACATGTCAAATACCAGCGATTTGAAATTGAAATAGTTGATAGTACATACAAGCTGCTACGCACGGAAATACAGTACATAGAGGGATACAGTAAAAACAAAAAACACACACAAAAAACAATCTGTCGGAAGCACATTGCATAACTTGTGTGTGCAACTTGTGTCCTCACACAACCCTTTTTTTTTATCCTGCTGCTGCTTAAGGCTTCCATTGCCACTGTCTGCGTTCTGCCCGGCACCATGACAAAAATGCATGCTTCATCAACTTTGTCACAAAGTCTATGCATTCTATAGTGTAGCAAGACAGGCAGAGCAGCTCCAGAATACCAATGAAGAGCCAGCACTGTGTCCCTGTCACCCCGCCACCCCCCTCCCCTCCCAAAAAAAATACATCCCCGCAGTATGCTGGCGAAAACAATCCTCCGCTAAACTTACATCACTTTTTCAATGCTCAGAATAATCTCTTTCCAAGTAAATAATTTGCTGAGTACCCTGTCGTATCAAGTTTAGCTACGAGCATGCTAAAGGATTGTGGTCTGTTCATTGAGATTAAAGCACAACCAAAGCTTCACATCCTATTAAACCAGATTAGAAGAAAAGCAAAGTCCCAGGAAATTGCATCACCTGTCAGGCTGCCGCTGCTGTTACAGATTATTACTGCCATTAAATCCTATTGCACCATGAACCAGCTTCACTTTTTTTGAGGAATTTTCCCATTTTGAGGGTGTGGAAGAGGAGCGATTATCAAGCCTGGGGAAGACATAAGAGGCATGAGTTTCTCTCTTTTGTCGGCTTTTAATGTTGTATGAATGATTCAATAGACATTATCCGGAAATGGGGTGTTGCTCTACACCAAGTGTTGTGAGTGTAAGTGTAGGCTATGTGTTGGTCCTGTGATAGACCTGCGACCTGTCCAGAGTGTCTCCGTCAGATAAGTGATATACGTAGATAATGGATGGATGGATGGATGGAGCAACCAGCCGACTTGAAAGCTGACCAAACACATCTGATATGATCATAATGTGTCATTTCTTGTCTTAGAGACGTCACAAAAACCCAGACAACCTACAGTACCTGCTAATGGAAATACAATGAGAAAAACAGCTGAAGAAGATTAAACATACTGCAATTATGGTTATAAATACAATGCTTTTAAGAGGCCAACACTGAAATAAACAAATTAACACAATGTCCCAACAGTGGGGGACTGGGACAGCCATGTGCCCCTTCCAGGCCGTTCTCTTCAAGCAGACCACCAGACTTCTCATTTTGTGCTCCGACTCTGTTTGTTGATATGACGGTTATACATTTGGTTACTATGTTAATTGCGGAGGAAAGTACAAGATGAATCAGATAGTGACATAAAGTACAAGCAGTGCAGTTAAATGTAATGTAATTTAATTTAATTTAATTTAATACAATTAAATGTAACACTTAGGGTCTACGCAAATGAAAAAAAAAAACAAACTCTTAGCAGTTCATGCATGAGCAAATATTAGACAGTCAGTCAGTCAGAAAACTTTATTTATCCCAATGGGCAATTCAGTTGTCAGCACCTATCCATAAATAAATAAATAAACAACTGTACAGATACAACAACCAGCAATATGAGGAAAGTCACAACTGTATAAGACAGCATCACACTGCAGCACACATTCACATTCAACATTCCATAGCCAGCGGAAAACAGCCAAGGACACGGTGTGCACACACAAAAAAGGAAAGAACCCATCTATATGCACTGATACCTCCACTGATATGTACAGGGTGAATGGAACTGAATCCTTAACAAAACTAACCTATACCTACTCATAATGATTTTGTTCAGAAGCCTGATAGAGGACGGGATAAAAGAGTTAGTGTAGCGGCTGCGCAGTAGCGCTGCCCTGAGGGCATCAGCGTATTCACTCCCCAGGGCGTGGCCACTGGCCAGGCTGATTCTACATCTGGCTTTCTGAACTACCTGCGTTCTCCATATTTAACTCAGTTCTTTAAAGCCCCAGTATGTAACTTATTTGGCTTTTAATTAGCAAAAATCAAATATTGCTTTCATAAATACGTATTTCACACCCGCACACACCCGCATACAAATACAAAACGTGGGTCAAGTAAACAATATCCCATGACAACATATTGTCACACCTGTATTGTTTTGCTTATTGTTTACATAGAGTCTTGTTTATCCTGTTACATGCAGCGTCTGTTGTCTGTCTGACGTCTGCCCGATTTCACGTGAATGCAACATCAAGAATACATTCTGATATGCAACCGCACCGCTAGATGGGGGGAATTCCTCCTACACATTATACCTTTAAGCTGGACTGGAGTTCAATATGGAAACAGTGGGTATTAAAACACAAAAAACCCTGGAGATGAAGTTTCTCTAAATCCAGAATCAGACATAAGACATGTATACTGACTAACACACTAACAGGCCAATGAATACAATAAGTACAAAACAAACAAAAACACATTTAAAACCCCTTTCTCTCTGTTTATAAACCTGAGTGGGTGGCTTTGCAAATGGGTACAGATTTATACATGTTCCTCTTTTCTCTGTGTAAATGATTCTGTCAATTTCCAAAACACCCAAGCAGTCTCTCCAGCACTTTTCAACAGCATGTTGAAAGCAGTGTGCAACACAGCTAGTCCTGAGGTAAGAACTGATCCTGTGAGTCCTGGAGGCAGGCATATGGTTAGTTCCTGGTGTTTATATTCAACCCCCCCTAAATACAATACATGACAATTAGATTTTTGCCAGCGCAAATACCTAAAGTCTAAAGTGAAACACAAAGGGTTAAAAGCCAAGGGGCGAAGTAACTGAATCTGGTCCAACTGGTTGAGTCCAGCTCTTGGTCACTTCCCCTGGTAACCAACAGGGGCCAGCGGCTCTCTTTCCCAGCCATCTTTTTAAGCAGCTTCCCAGCAGTGTGCGTGCGTGCGTGTGTGTTTGTTTGCGTGCGCTCATTATGCGCTGCTCCTATTTCTGCAGCTCTGTCACCACACTGGAGCAGAGAATGCAGGAACACACAACCGTTCATTAATGTTTTGACACCTCTTCCCCTCCCCTCCACTGTGTTACTGGGATGAGCTCTGGCTTCCTCCTCCGGCGCATCACTACTACACTTTATACATACAAATGCACACAGCATACACATAACACACTCGCAGCAATAACTCTCTCCTCTCTCTACAGAGTTCTTTGGCAGCCTTGGGCCACAGCAAAGGCTCATTTCACAGTCCAGCCTATTTTGTTCAGTGAATATCCAGTCAGGGACTGCGACATGCTCACAATGTATTTCTACATTCAGGTGCCCCAAAGCAGAGCAAGAGCAGCTCTCTCAGCAGGTTATAACACCCAAACAAAGGTGAGATAGTTGGTAAAAAAAAAAACTAGTGATGCCACAAGAAGAAGGTGTTAAGTAGTAACTCTGATGGTAAAGGTTCAGTCGAACATTTGACACAAGTTGTTGCTGATGTAGCCTACAGGAAACAGTTCATCCTGGTTCTTTTTCTTTTCCTTTAATTTTTGAAACAAATTAACAGAACAGAGTGACTGTTTCTTCTGGAGCCATTTGGGACGGTTCAGGCATCTGATTAGGAAGCTTCCTGGGAGCTTTCCTTTGGAACTTCTCTGGTCATGTCCAACTGCATGGGAGAAGACCCTGGGGTAGACCCAGACCTCATTGGAGGGACTAGATGTGCCATCTGGCCTCAGAACACACAGCTAGAGCGAGAGGGTGGGGGGGCGTCTGGGATGCCCTGCCAGGCCGGCTGCCACCCAACCCTTGATACTCAGAAGAAAATGGAAGACTGGGTAACAGAACATGAGATACAGCCCAACAAATCTGAACATAATTAAGAGGTCATGTCCATTTTTGTCACTATCCACCTCTTTCCGAACGTCAAAAACATAAGCCGGTTTTGCTCTTCCGGTGGAATTTTATTGTTTATGTTTCCATGATTTCGGTAGTCGCGGTAAATGCATGGATTTTTTTTTTCAATGAAAATCTGTAAAACGCATGGATCATTACGCCAGTTTTTAACAATGGATATCACACAAATTGACATTCGTGTTAAAAGCCAGCGTTAATAGATCCACGCGTTTACCGCAACTATGACAACGACTGAAAACCATGGAAATGGAAACGTACAATTCCACCGGAAATGCAAAACCAGCTTCCGGTTTTGACCATAGATGACGTTCGGACACATGTGGATAGGTTTAGGCACTGGAACTACTCGGCTGCATTGAGGAAAAGATGGTGTTTTGGGTAAATTTTGGACATAGGTTGTGGTCATGGTTACAATGACAATACGGTTGACTTATTACTATGCCCACCTGGTGTCACCTATCAACAATTTGTTATAGGATGAACGTCTCCAAACTAACAAATAAAGGCATGACCAACAACATCTTTACACAAAAAGGGGATGAAAATCACAATAAAAGGTATAAATGAACAAATGAGGCTCAGGGTACAAACAAAATACAAAAAAGGGGCTGAAGTGGGGAACAATGTACATTTATCATGCTGCATTGATAACTTAGGCAGATAGGAATCAAGCTAAACCTGTAGGATTGAAGGCATGCAGTGTACTAAATATTAATAAGTAATTTAGCCTTTTGACCACCATCAACGCATCATTTTGGATCCATTATTTTTATATTGCAGAGACTTTTCTCAATCTCCGTTTGAACATATTCTATTAGTGTACCGACTTCCAACGCTTTCAATAAGTCATGTTGTCTTTTTCTTCCTGTTTGAGACATCAAGGAAAAAAATCTCATCATTTAGCACTTAAGTCAGTGCAGTGGATTTCCAAACCAGTACTGTTAATTGGCCAGGTTTTCACACGTTACTCTCAAAGTGCAGCACCAATCAACACCTTGCTCCGAACAAGGATAACGAATAAAACTCAGTAGAAGGCGAGTGCCTCAAAGACCTTGTCCTTGATGCCGAAAGATTTCTCTCCCACTCAACTGGGTGCTTTTTTAACAATGTTGTACCACTCTATCCCCAAAACACTCCCACCCTAAAACCATTCATTTCATATTCTATTTAAAGAGCCAACCTTTCAGCAGACTGTGGCCACAGCTGACAGATCAAATTTATTGTTTTCAAGCCCAGAGAGGAGATGTGTCTCCCTCAGAGAAGAGGGGATCAAATCACTTTCAGCCACAGGTTATCCGTTCCACCTTAAAGCTCAGAGGGAGTTAAAGGTAGAGCAGCCATGTATTTGCCGACTGTGGCCAAAAACTCCATAATCAGCTTTCAGCAAATTGTGATTCAAATGGTCTGAGAGCAAACTAGACAACTGCGACTGCTCTGTTTTCAGGCTTTTTAAAAAAAAGTCGTTTGGCAATTATAGAAATGCTGATGCTTGTCAATATTGGTAATAGGCAGCGAAATTCATATTCCTGTAAAATCTGAATGTGTTGCTGTGCTTGGTTGTGCAGATAAGTGCATCCATGTGCAGATGAAGGGGAGAGCTGCAAGGAGGTCTGTTGTACAGCATTTTCATACCATGGCTGTCTGTGTCTGTGGGAGGTCAAACTATCACTGACCATCAAAGTAAATGACAAATATTCATTAAGGAAGGAGTATCTGTGCGCTGCAGCCACTCCGCAGGTGGAGGTCGGTGCTCTCAGGAAGGACCAAAAACTTGAAGAAACGAAAAGAGGAACCTGGAGCACACGAGTCACTGGTGATGCAAATAATTTACTTAGTGCAGAAACAAGACCAACGTTTCGACGTACAACGTCTTCATCAGGGTCAAAAAAATGAATTCATTCAAATATTCATTATGGCGATACAGTTCTTTGTTTAGGTATTATTTAATGTATTGATTTATTGAAATCTTTTCAGAAACACTTGGAGCTTGGAGCAGCTGTATGACAGACATCTTACATCATCATCAATTGATGCTACTCGACTGAACACACTAGACAAAAAAAAGTTGCAATGGAAAACTTTTTATACTCCTCACTTGAAGCCGTTAGTGCCATGGGATTATGGTGGGTTCAGGGTCTCTAATAATTCACATGTATGCCCATAACACACCATCCACTTTAATTACGGATTTTTTACAGTCATTTCTCTGAACCAAAATTACATTCTCAAAACTCTAAGATCATTTAGCAAAACAGTATTACAGTTCAGCACAACACCATAGCTCACTTGCTTAAGTGTATATATTTCTCAAAACAGTTCACTCATGTGTCAAAACTAAATTCCTTTCTCATACAAATAGTCAGTTCCCCCAAAATGCATTGTCCCTTTGTCATTGTGTGAGCACTGCAAGTCAAAATGTCCTTCATGTCCTCCTGAGCCCAGTCCTTCATTGACAATAGTTACTGGACTAGTTTTTTTTCTCTTCTCTCTAGATAACAGAACATAATTGTGTATAAAACTGAAAAAAATTGATTTTACTGTAAGATTTGACATCATTCATTGCACTCATGCTGCCAGGGAAAGGTAACTATTTTTATTCACACACATTACATAGGTAACTTCCATACATCAGAGTAAAAAGAAAATGTAAACAGCATAATATACTGTAATATTAACACATAAACAATAACAAGGGAAAGTATAGCCTACAGTGCTGTAAATAGAAATATGGTATAATGTTCAATTTTGACAATTGAACAGACTATTTTGCATGTGATGATAATACAATGAAATGATGCTGACATGTTTTGGAGAGAACAACCAATCAGTTTAGATCAACAAGATCTATTCACTTGGAAATTGTGCTAATAGGATTCCTGTACTTAATCATTTGCAAAGATGTACTAAGACATTTGCAATTTGATGAAATCAATGAGAAATTCAATTCTGTTGTGAACATTGCCAAGTGGCTTGGAGGTTTGTCCATGTTGTTTTGAGAATGTAATTTCTGTTTCAAGAAATGAGCCAAACCAATGGAGAAAAACTGTGATGCTGTAGACGCAACAGAAATGCTATACACAGTTCTCCCACTCCAAGAACTGTTGACCATCACCCCCACATGGTAAGTACAACCTACACAGCAATTGGAAGGAAGACAGGAGGTCAGAGGAGGTGATGGAAACTGTCAAACAATGGACCAGTGATAGCACTGATATCTACAGGGATGCTTTGAAACGGCTGGCTGGAATAACCTCAGAGCCCTGTCCAACAAGTTGACATGGTCTCAATGAACATCTCCTTCTATGTGGACAGTTTCATTCCCACTAAAAAGGTCACAACCCCTCCCAACAATAAGCCCAGGGTGACCAGAGATCATCATCAACCAGAGGAGAGCAGAGAGTACAGCTCGCTGGCTCAGAGGAAGAGAAAAAGGAGGTTAACGCTGAGGTCAAACATACTATCAGGACTGCCAAACTGAAATGTAAAGTCAAAGTGGAGCCCAGCAGGGCCTAAAGAACATGGAGGCTGTGAATGCTGCTTACACCGCCCCCCAGGTTCACTCCCTCCTGACCTCAATTCCCTCTACAGCAGATCTGAGGACACCAGCACCCAGCTAGACGATACCATCTCCTCAGAGGATGTGGACAGAGCCTTCAAGAATCCCACACACACCAACATCACATCACCTGGGCCAGGCAAGGTGCTACATTGAACAGCAGGAGAGTGGAGGCGATGTTCCAGAGCCCCCCGGCCTGTGGAGACCTTCTACAGTTCTTTCCATCCTGAAGAAGGATACCATCAAGTAGGGATGTACCCAAACTCAAATATGTTATTCGGAAGTACACAGATATAATGCTTTGAACCAGATTAGTTTTTCTGTCCAAAGTTTCTCCTCATTATTCGGGAGCTTTTTTCTAAAGAAAAAGAAACGTTTGGATGCGTGTTTTGAGCATGATTTTGAGCCAAGTACAAGAGATTAAAACAAAACGGAAAAAAAACAAAAGAAAAAACATGTTGGTGTGTGTTTTGAGCCAATCACATCCATGCACGAGAGACACTGCCACAGTTTGGTTTTGGTGAAGAGAGCCCTCAGGCTCAGTCTCTTACGTTATTGCAGAGGAGCCACAGCACATGGTTACATGCTGACATCTCACCAGTCCAACATCCCACCATTCCGACATACCATCGTCCCACAATACGACAAGGCTATCATATAAGGAAATGTGCGTTACTCAACAGGTGACTCCCTCCTACTTATCTGGACTCTATCTATCTGGCCTGTCTAGCCTCTACAGGTCTTTTTTTTACTAAATTTAACCAACTCCTTTCTTCATTGCCTAAGCCCAAGTGCAAAATCTTTTGGGGAAAAAATACTCTATTAATGGAATTGTCGGAAAGGCAGGATGTTTAAAAAAAGAAAAAAATTCCGTCATACCGACAATAGGAGGCAAGAATTGTTGGAAAGATGGGACATTTGATAGAAAATTATTTTGTATTAATTTTATTAATTATGTCGGACTGGTGGGATGTTGGAATAGCGGTTTGCCTACCCAGCCTAAACCAGGTGACTCTGGTTCACACTCCAACACAGTAGGTGGCGCTAATGCACCTTAATGGGAAAAGAAGCTGCTATAAAACAGTGGATACATTTTTTTGAGTGTCACAATCCCACGAAACGACTCGTTTCACTACCAGAATTTGATCTATTCAGTCCAATTACGTTTAGAAAGTCTAGAAGAGCTGCACGATTAAATCATTTTATTCCCGTTCTAGTTAGCCAAGAGCTAAATCGGAAGTTAGCCGGCTAGCACAGTGGTGTATATTCAATTTTCAGTCTGCGGTGCCCCACGTTGGAGCTGCTGTTAATTTGTGTCATGAAATGTCCAGAGAATTTACCTTTGTTTTAGGATTCATTGAGATAATGGCTGAGCACCTTTGTGCCTCTCTAGTGCGCCCACTTCCGGTTTCTTTCCGAATACGAATAAGGAATCTGCACTTATTTTTAAAAGTCCAAATCTGAGCTTGAATACAATGGGCCCTAGTTTCTTGGCGCAGCGCAGATGGCGCAGGGTAGCGCAGCCGGTCTAATGCAAGTTTCGACCAGCGCAGCCAAGCGCAAAGTCAGATTGGAAGATTGGCAGATCGCGCTGCGCTGAGATAGGCGTGGCCGCGCAGCAGGGGGAGGCGTCACAGATTCTGCTTGGTGCAGTGGAAGTTTTGTGCGAAAATGTCCCGCCGAGGTTGCGCTGAAAGCTCGCCACCTCCAACCAGGTCTACTCTCAGCGCAGAGCGGAGCGCAGCAGGTGCAGTGGAAGTTTGGCTGACTGACCTGCAGTGCACACACGTCACCAAGACCTCACAGGCAGATCTCCACAGTTCCAGACACATTTCAATGCAATAAATATCCACAATAACCACTATTTAATGCAACTAATGGAATCAACACGTGAATTTATATCTATATAGATTGTCCCGTCACATCTGAGTCAGATCAAAGCAGAGATCAAAGGCTGTCGGCGCGTAAAGGAAACTCCACCTGAATTAACACAGCAGGGACGAACTGGCACTGAAAAGCAGCTGTGGATGTCCCAAGCAGGACTGAGGGTGGATGACTGCATTTTGCTGCCGTGTTGAGATACCACTCTGCCCTTGTGATGATCGCTTTATTTATTTATTTACTTATTAATTCATTAGCGCGAGCGACCACGTCACGCAAAACAAAACACAAATCATCATCTCTCTTAGTCCACCACAACAGCCTCTGTGTCAGATAGTCAGTATATAGCCTACTACAGTATACTCAGCATCTCTCATCACAGAGAAAAAAGAGACGGACAGAGAGAGAGAGAGAGAGAGAGAGAGCGTCCTTTACGCTGATTTCATCCCTGTTACGCATGGTGTTTGTTTATGTTGTGATTACACCTCCCATCTTTCTTACACGGGGTTTGAATAAATGTGAGTTTCTTAATTAGTTTATTAGTTGTTGTTTTTTAGCTGGGCAGCGGTTCTCAGTGTATCAGATAAAACCTGAAGTGCGAAGTGCACGTCACCAATACGTCACAGGCAGGTTTCCACAGCTTCAGGCACATTCAATGCAATAAATAACCACAATAACCACTATTTAATGCAACCAATGGAATCAGCACGTACATTTATATCTATTTGGATTGTACCGTTGCATCTGATGACAGATCAAAGGCTGCGTAATGGACGCGTAATGGAATCTTGACCTGACTAATTAACACAGCTGAAACGGTGACAAAAACTAATGCGTTCACATCACTCTGAGCCAACCACAAACACCCTCGTCATCAGAGAGTGTATATATGTGGCATCTCGTCTCAAATTCAAAAGAAACAAACAAAGAGATAAAAACAGAGAGAAAAAGAGAAAAAGGAGAGCAAAAGCGCACTGCAAAAGAAAAAAAAAGTAAGTTATGTTCTGTGTCGTCAGGATTAATGTGTTTGTGATGATCAATACAAATGTTATAATTTACTTGCTTAACGTAATCTACAAAGATTTTTTTTTTTTTTTTTAAGTATATTTTTTCGGCTTTTTGCTTTTTATTTGATAGTGATGACAGTAGAGATAGACAGGAAATGGGGAGGCAGAGAGAGGGGGAACGACACGCAGGAAAGGTCTGCCCGACGCGGGATACGAACCGGGGACGCCTGCGGCGAGGACTGCAGCCCCTACATGGGACGGCCGCTCCACCCACTGCGCCACGCACCGCCCCGAACGTAATCTACAAAGATGGAGTACATTATTGCAAGGAGGATGAGGAGGAGGAGGAGGAGGAGGAGGAGGATTTATCCAGAAAGGGTGTACAGGCAGCGGTCGTCTTATTTAGGCATGACCGAGCAGGAATGCAGGTAACTCAAATAATGACTGGATTACCGCAATGTCAAATTCAATTCTCATCTCATTTGGTACTATTTTTTTTATTACCTAGGAACAAATTACATCTTACCAGGGAGGTGGTCAACGTGGTGGCACGCATCGTGGCCTCCGATGCGCACCCGGGTGGCCCGTGCGCTCTCCCAGTTGCTGTGAGGGTGACAGCGGCTCTGACTTTCTTCGCCACCGGGTCTTTCCAACACACCGTGGCCTCGGTGGTGGGGATCACTCAGAGAGCTGTCAGTTCGGCTATACATGCAGTTACTTCCAGTCTAGTCCGACATGCAAGTGAGCACATAATTTTTCCGTCATCACCCGAGAGCCAGCTGGAAACGAAGCGAGGTTTCTTGTTGCAATGTGGATTCCCCGGGGTGCTGGGTGCCATCGACTGCACTCATGTGCAGTTGCGCGCACCCCGCATCCAAGCCATCACTTATGTGAACCGTAAGGGAGTACACTCCATCAATATCCAGGTGATTTGTGACTCGAATTGCCTGGTGACACATGTGTATGCTAATTTTCCCGGGTCTGCTCACGACTCGTTCATCCTGGCAAATTCTTCCATCCCTACAGTCTTTCAGGGTGACCCCCCCCTGGATGGGTGGCTGCTAGGTGACAATGGATATCCACTGAAAATGTGGTTGATAACGCCATACATTACACCTACAACAAGAACGCAGCGTGTTTTTAACCGTGTTTTCAGTAGTGCCAGGTCAGTCATCGAACGCACTTTTGGGTTAATCAAAATGCGTTTCAGATGTCTGGACCGTACGGGTGGTTCATTATCATATAGCCCCCAGAGTGTCAGTGCATTCTTCATGGCATGTTGTGTTATACACAACATTGCTATACGCAGTGGATGTCACTTGGACCTAACGGAGGAGACATTACAGGACTTAAGACGGAGAGAGGCCGAACTGCATGTGCCGTATCAGGAGGGAGAGCAACAGAGCGCACGGGAGAGGAGAGACCACCTGGCTGCACAGATCTGCCCCTAAATGCGAGTATTTCTCTGTACATCCATTCAAACATTTTAGTGTAAATGTACTCACTTAAACTAGACAATAAACACCCAAAACAAACCATGTTAATAAACAATGTTTATTAATTACCACCCCCCCCCCTCTTCTTCCTCTTCGTCCTCGCCCTCTCCCTCTCAGGCTGGGAGTGGAGGACAGCCCTCTCATGCGTGGCCGTAATGGCCACTTATGACCTGCCGCTGGCAACACTGGACGCGGTGCTGCCGCTGGCGACACTGGATGCGGTGCTGCCGCTGGCGAGACTGGACGCGGTGGTGCTGGTGGTGCTGCTGGCGAGAGTGGGGGTTGTGGGACGAGCCTGTCCGCTGCATCTGCCAGGCGTCGCAGGCTCTGCTCAATGGAGGCCAGCGGCCGCACCTGATTGCTCAGCGTCTGCAGCTGGGCCTCGATCCCCTGGACCCGGGAGGAGAGGGCACCCAGCTCCCTCTCCAACATTTGAAACCCCCCCTCTTGGAGCCGGAGAAAGGCCTCGTCGCCCTCCTCTGCCACCTGGTCCCGGACCCGTCTCCTCTGCTGTGGAGCCTGCGGCTGAGCAGCCCGCTCCGGGAGTTCTTCTTCTTCTTCTTCTTCTTCTTCTTCTTCCTCTTCCTCTTCCTCTTCCTCTTCCTCTTCCTCCTCCTCCTCCTCCTCCTCCTCCTCCTCCTCCACCACCACCACCTCCTCCAGCTGCGGCGGAGGTGCGGTGCCCTGTGTTGCTGATGAAACGTTACATTGTTACATTGTTTGTTACATTGTTTGTCCAAATAAAGTTTATTAAACGTTTTCACCCTTTGTTTTTAATTAGGAACTATAGGGTGATTTTGCAAGCAAACATTAGTGACAAGATCAGGCCACGGAGCTTGGCAAAGCATCTTATACGCACACGCGGTTCTTGATTACATCCATGCTGCTTGTGATTTGTGCACAGGACTTATTTGTTGTTTGAACGTATTAAATTTGCCCGTTCCTGCCTCCAGTCCACCAAATCCACAAATACTGGTGGAGGACAGGGTGGAAGACGCGATGTCCTCCGCAGTGCTCAGGGGAGTGCTGGTAGAAGGACCACCGCCGGTAGCCTGTGCCTGTCGCCGGTGGTCCGCAAGTTTTTGTTTGGCTCGTCGTCTAACATCATTGAACCGTTTTTTACACTGGGCAACGGTTCCCAGTGTACCAGAACCAATTCTATTGATAATAGTTGTGACCTCCTCCCAGGCAACTTTTGCATCATCAGCCCGTGGAGGTCTGCTGGCAGTTCCATAAATTCGGACATTGCGAGCTTGGACCTCCCGGACCAGAACATCAGTTTCCTCCTGGGAGAAGTTAGGTCGCCTCACGCTGCTGCTGCTGCTGCTACCGCTGCTGTTCATGATTACAAAACTTGCAATGCACCTTGCCTCGCGGCACATTTAGAGGTGAGGAGAGGAGCTCCTTTGATTGGTGAAGATCTGAATCGGCTGTGTTAATCCCGCGTCACGCCTTTCTCTCCTCCTCCTGTCTCCCTCCCGCCCTCTCTCCTCCCTCTTTGCCGTTTGCGCCGGTGGGAGGGACGAGGGGAGGGATTGCGCTGGTCTAAGTCTGACTGCGTGGCCCACCAATCTTGCGAAATAGACCTGGGCCACACCCCGTTGACGTGGCGAAGCTGCGCCGAGGTTAGACTTCACCTGGTCTAAGAAACTAGGGCCCAAAGAGTGCACTGGCTGTACACCCCTACTATCAAGACTCACACATGGACAAACTCCAGTTTGCAGAGGGATTAAAACATTAATCAAAACATCTGGAACTCCCACATACATTCACCAGCGAGGTAACCAACTCATCCTGGTGATAGTGGACTTTCTCACAGAGATCGCTGGTCTACAACACCTTCTCAAACCTAGACACTTCAACTGGTCCGGTGCAGGGCCGCGTCTTCCCATCCTTACTCTTCAAACCGTCACAGAGCCTGGATCTGATGTAAACAAACCAAAGGAGATGGGAGTGACCTTCTCCGACAAGCAGAGGGAACCCTCTCCGACAGACACCACCACCATCCACCAACGGCCTGCTGAGATTGATGTGAACCATATTGTCTTTGATAGCCCGATGAAATTTAGCCTGGTACACAGAGGAGATCCTCAGGAAATAGCTGCAACATCTCCAGAGGAAGCTGAACTCCTTTGGGGCCAGCAAGGACATCTTCTGCTTTGTTCCTTCATCTAGAGGTAGACGTTCTCCTTCACCTGCTGGTTCAGCTCCATTAGCCCACAGAACAGAGAACGCCTGGAGAGCACAGTCAGATACTAAGGTGAGCTGGCAGGACCCCCCCACCCTCCTATGCACACACACAGTCACACTCCACGTCCTGTTCACTGGATTTAACCGACTTGCCTCAGGACTCAGATGAGAAGGGCAACCTTTGTTCCCAATGCTGTTCAGTCCCTCAACTCCAAGCCACCCTTATCCCTCTGCTCACCCCCACCCACGCTACACACACATCCTCACATCATATCATACTCATCATTACCGTCTTTATTACCATTTGTATCTTATATTGTATTTTGTAATTATTTTACTGCATTATTATTCTCAATCCCGCATAGGGGATTGAGAATGAGTGTCCAAAGAGTGTCCAATGACTGCGCTATACCTTTTTATTGCACCAACATAATCAATCCTATTTCAGTTCGACGCAACTCACAGATCAGAAACATCATCCTCCTAACAGTTCATCATTTCCCTTCACACATTAACATTTCTCATTGTATTTGTTAAATCTTCCACTTATAGAAAGATGATGTTTCTGAGGTGGGAGAAGTGTTTTTGAAAAAACAAACTGTATGTATTATATTATATTAATAATTATCATCGTCATAATGTGTGTATAGCCAATTTGTGGCAACGCACTGCATTATACTGCATTACCTACTAACTGGGTATGGCCATCTAATGGGTAGGAGCCCTGCAGGTCGACCCCGGACATTCCAGTGAGATTATATCTCATCTGTCCTGGGAAGCACTTAGTGCATTAGATAAAACAATGATGAGAGAAATTAAATGGAAATTACATCTCAGATGTGTTTCTCCATTCATCTCTGCGTAAGTTCTCAGGGCAATTTACTATGGTTGGTTTCTGTTGTATAATGAGGGAGGGAGGAATAGATATAACAGATGGTTTAATGTACAATATTCACTAAAGGGAAAAGTTAATATTTAACATCTGTAGATAGATAGACAGACAGACAGACAGACAGACAGACAGACAGACAGACAGATAGATAGATAGATAGATAGATAGATAGATAGATAGATAGATAGATAGATAGATAGATAGATAGATAGATAGATAGATAGTATTTCTTATGTCTGCAAAGACTGACTAAAATGTCAGAACATGCTTGTAGGCCCAGAACGACTCTCTGACTTAAACCTTTCTAAATGTCCTTTACAGCCAGGAGACACTCATTAGAAAGCCAATGTGGCCCTGTGGTCCCTCAATGGTCATGTTACCTTGAGAAACATTCACATGTCAACACACCATAGTATTTCTATCAACCTACAGTATTCTGAATCTGCACTGCTTTCTCTTGTTCTGACCATGGCCACTGACTTGGGTTAATCCTTTCTGAGGAAGCATCTCAATGCATCAGAGCTCATAAATGACTGAACCAATGTTAAGACAGCATGAATGTTATCATCAAAACAGTTCTGGGTATGATACAGCAGTAGAAAGTTAAAGTCTGCATGTCAGATTTCTCATCTGCTTCAAGGCAAGAGCTTAACTAGCTATTGTGAACAGGATGTGACATTCACGTAATGCTGCTGCTTAAATATTTAAGTATTCTATATACTGTAGTGTGCATTCAAATAGACCTGTGGAGCACTTTAAAAAGGGTAAGGGGGCCATAATTCATAAGACACTGACTATGATAAACCCATTTACTGCTTTGCTGAGTTACTCATGAATATTTTATGTGACTGTCAAATAAAAGGAAAGGTGAAGGAGGAGGCTTTTAACTTGCAGTCACAGCTTTGCTCAGCTATCCACCTCTTTTGTAACAAAATACGTGGCTGATTTGACTTCAAAGGCCACCAGTCTCTAGGGGTTTGTAAAAATCCACAGGGGTTTAATAAGGAGGCAAGGCAACCTCAGCTGAAAAATAAAGGCAAAACACAGAGGAAACTACAATTGATCTTATGACCACCAGAGTCTATCAGTGATGATGGATTGGAGAGGGGTTGTCTTTACATTTAATTGCAGCTTAACATTATTCATAATTGAGAGGGCGGCTGCTTTGAGTGACAGATGGGTGTCATCAGGGTTGGCAAGTCATTATGGCTGTCTTTACACTGCAGGTCTTGATGCCCAGTAAGGATTTCTTGTCTACTATCAGATTTTTCTTGACTGTCTGTTTACATGTTCTGATAGAAATGATTCATATCTGATATCTGACATTTTCACCTGCTTTGTTGTGTGAAACAACCCATATGCGCAGATGTGGTTTGGCTACCAACGTGGCAGATATCTGATTTATTTCCACATGGAGGAGGCTTGAGTCTGACAATATCCAATGTTTTTTTTTCTGTTTACGTGTTCATTTTACTGATCTGATCTGTGCCGATTGAGAGGGGGGGGGGGGGGGGGGGGGGATCAGAAATGGGTCACTTGAACAGTGTAGATGGCCAAACTGTGTAGCTGCTGGCTGTCTTTTAGGTGTCACCTCAGCTGATTGGAGTCAGTGGACTCAACCTCTATTTGTAGTGTTTGAGGATTTTTCCAGGAAAATGTAAGTCAGATAATAAACCATGCTGTGCTCTTGGTGTAACACCGTGAGAGTCTGGATTCCTGTTTTCCAAAGTGGTGAGTGAAATTCTGTAGTAGTAGGCTATTATTTAATTTACTGTATATCTTAGCACTAATTAACACATCTGTCTGCACGCACTAAATTAATCTTGCTCGTTTGTTTTTGAGCAAGGTGATGGTGGAGCAGCTCACTCTGTTAGACTAGGTGAAAAAACAGTGGCTACATCCATTTTTATTTAGTGTATGTTACTCATTTAATTAACGCCCCTACCCTCAGGAGGTCTTTTGCCTCCTACAAGACTGTTGCCTCTTGTAAGAATGCTTTCTTAGCAATTTTGCTGATTAAATAGATGGTGGATGAATTAAACAATAGGCCTAGTGTGTGATAATGAGCAAAGTAAAGAGAGTTGCTGTAACGTATGTGAACAAAGCTAATGATTATTAAAAATACAGAGACAGGAAGTCCTCCCTTCAGTGTTTGGTTTTTAAAGCAACTACAAAGAACTTTTAACTGGATATGCAAAAGTCTGTCATGTCTGCTGATGTCTCTGTATGACCTACAACAGCAAATGAGGATATTGGTGGGAATAGAAGCTATTTCTTAATAGTGTAACTCTTTAGAGGCAGTGGTCGGGTCAGTCCACTGGACAAAACGACTTACGGCACTCGGACCGGAGGAGACGGCACACCTGATGAGGCTAATCAACTAGCATTGAATTGTTGCTTCTCTAGCCAATGAAAACCAAGCTCAATTCCATCGCTATATTTTCCTCATGGCTGATCCTGGGACAGAATCTGCAAAAAGAAATCTAGGCTACCACTTTTGTCCACAGGGGTCACCAAAATCAACACAAAATTAATGTTCTTTGTACTTGCTTTAAAGGTCATAGCTACAACCTTTTCATCAAAACAATGAATTTTTCAAATATAATACATCCACAGAACTGGATCTGTCATGAGGGGTGCTAGTTTTACTGAAAAAAAAGTATAAAAATAATTGTTTTATAAATTTGTACGGGTCCAAAATACATAAATATTTACATCTGGTTACGTTGGCAACATCGTCATGAAATGATCTCTGCGCCAACAGCGTAAGTTGATGTCATATGAAGCGGAGCTCAGGGGGAGCCAGATCCTGATGGCTCAGTGGAGAAATGGCTTCGTGCTAATGCTAATGCTAACTAACAGTGAGCCGGTACTGTAACGTTTCCAGTGCAGGCGTGATGCTGCAGGTTTGTCGGGTTCGTCTGCAGGTGAGTTAGTCTGAAATGATTCAGATGTGTTCAGTCCGCTGTCAACACCAGAGCTGCTGCTCGTTAAATACGGTTAGCATTAGCTTAGCTTTAGCTACTAGCCGCTCCCTATAGGCGTATCTGGCAACCAGTAGCTATAATTGAAGGTTGGAGCGAGAGCGGGTGAGTGAGTGTGACACCTAGCTACTGGCCAGGAATTAATTAAACTTGTAGCTAACACCTTTAAATTCAGCTCAGTTGTGAGTGATTAAAGGGGAACTATGCAAGTCCGCTCTCTTTTCCGCTGTTTTGGTTGCGCTCCTCTCGTCCATGTGCATCTGTTTACAATGCAGCCGGCGAAAAATCAATAAATGGAGTGGTGGAAAACATTACATAATGATGTTACGGCATGTGTTTTTGTGTAGTCTTAACTGTCAAAAACAAAAGATTACGGGTTACGGAGCGCGTTTGTGTTGCAGTGTGCAGAGACGAGAGCTGGGACACCGAGGCGGCGGCCAGCTACTACACTGATGTTGCCAGGTCGGTTTTCAGCCGTGAGACGCCAGGTGAAGACAGAGAGCCTCCGTTGTCACTTGTAACAAGTCACTAGTCATGTAGTTAACTATCACAATTACTCCGGAGCTTTTTAATTAAGGTAAAAATGTAGCATAGCCACGGGAGAAATCCTGCTTAGTTCCTCTTTAAACCAAAATAATGCCAAAGCACACTGCCATATGAAGTGTGATATGACGGCCTCACTAAGAGCCACTCCTCTGAAACTCCTCTCCTCTGGGGTAATATTCTCCCTGCAGCCAGAAATCACTCCACAGAACCAACAACATCCCTGCCAATAGTGTCAGCCGGTGAGAATGATGAATAGGTTTTGTTTTAATGACTATATTCAGCGACCTGTCCTCCCCTGTCTAAACCCGGAGTAAAAACCCACACCTGTATTAATGAACTCACACTCTGCCGGTTTCTCTCGTTCACCGAGCTCATCGGCGTGCGTGTGTGTGTGTGTGTGTGTATGTGTATGTGAGACGCATTCTACATCAGACGTTAGACAAGAGGTCACAGCAGTTGTGGATCAGCCCCAAATGCACTTGCTAGTTAGTCTGCTGATGGTGATTAGAATAAAAACATTCAAATATTGTTCTCACTCATCAGGCCGCTCAGACCACACTGGCATACTAATGCACTCATAGTAATGCAGCTTATTTCCATGTTTTTGCTTTAATATAATTTCCTAAAAAACACTGAAACAAAGAATGGCTCTTTAGCGCTCTACACAGGACAACCCCCTCGGGAACAAGTCGACATTTGACAGTATATTAATATTAATCCCGGTAAATTCCAAGTTTGTTTGTGTTAATGCCCACCACTCCACCAGCACAAAATAGGAGAGGACATAAGACATCTCTCGGAAAAAAATATTGAAAAATACTCAAAAATGAAATATATTCTTTTGTGCTAGAGAGCTGAGGCCACACAGTATCACTAATGTTTTAATGTTTTGAATAAAAGACAGAATCACTGATAGACTGACGCTCCCCTACACACTCATCACCCTCTGCAGATGGAAACTTGCAGCGCTGCATCGCAAAGACGCCAAAGAACGCTGAGGAGAGCGCCTGGGAGCTCTGGAGTTCACCAGATGATTTTGTGCATCAGAGTGCAATGGTAGATTTGGTACATAGCTGTTTGCCTGTGGGTATTACACATGATAGCAGAGACTGAGGTAGAGGAAGGCTTTGTAGAAGTAGCTGCTGTGAGACAACAGCTCAAACATCAGTCTCCTGTGATCAGTGGGTTTTTAAACAGTTTTTTTTTCATTTCTTCCATGAGCTCGTCCAACACCCTGCTTACACCTGGCTTTAACATGCGTCTCATATCCAGATTACAGTAGATACAATTTGACCGGAAAGCTACACCTGGCATTATTAATATGCGTCTCCAGTGTCCATTGAGATCCAATCCCATATTTGTGCGGGAAAATTAAAAAAGAAAAGAAAATAGTAGAAGAAGAGAAAATGGTATCCATTTGTGAAGTTGTGCTATTGTACGCACTTTTTTTTTGGCTTTTCGAATCGGGAGAAGCCGTCATCAATATCGCCGAACGCCGAATCGCACGCCACGATGACGTATTTCCGCCCACGTAATGCGGTCATAATGCGTCCCTAACTACCTTCAGAGGTGGTCTGGCCAATCGGATCACAGTTCGTCCTCAATGTCTTTTGGGTGCGTTTACACCTGTACTTTCATATGGTCAAGCACTATCCGATTTTAATCCGATCACTGAAAACGCCAGGTGTAAACAGGGTGACAGTTTTGTTTTTGTTTTTTCACATGGTCATTTGTTGTTGTTTGTTTTATTACATGGTCATCCACCCTAAACACAGTTTGTTCTCCCACAGTACAGTACATTTACATTAACAATGAGCTTCTATACATCCCGAGCGACCTCAATGAAGCCAACGCAGAAGCAGCTCCTTGAATAGCTGCTTGAGTCCGTCTCCGACATCAAGTCAGTCCCCAGACTCCTATAAAACTGTCCCAACAGCAGAAATAAACACTTACAGCCCAGTACAAACTTCTGGTTTCTAGCCAACCCTAATATGAAGCTACTGCATGGCTTAATGACAGCTGTCAGTTTTTATATAACTCACCTGTTTACATTATATTAAGGCTGAAAGTTCTGCATAATTGAAGACATGCCAGTTTGAGTGACAGGTGGCTGAGGCTAATTGCCTATTTTTGTATTTGTTCCGCAGCATCAGGTTCTGGCAGCATGACAACACTGGAACTGTCCAACTGGAGTTACAAAACCAGCCATGAGAAACCGGAGGGTGACAGTAGATGACTTACAGAGGCCACGTCCATCTTTATTTACAGTCTGTGGTACTTCCTGACAGCGTTTCCTCCTATATTTTATCAACACTGGAAGACTGACTTCACCATTATGTTAAACAATAATGGCTTCAATATTTACTGACCAGATACATTGTTGCTCTCCACTCTCACATTGGGCTCAAACCTGCATGGATAAACTTGAGAAGCTACTATTTCTTATCAGTTATGTTATGGAGTAGTTTTATATTTTGCTTTCTGAAGATGATAAGGGGTGAACTCACAAGCAAAACATCTGGGTGGTGCCCCCAGGCAGAAGAAAGTGAGCTTTTTAGGGAGGAGAACCTTAAAGAGCCTGGAGCAAATATTGCCTCTTTCAATCAGGCTCAAGTGAGCCGTTGCATAACAGGCGGTATGAGATAAAAAATGATTTTTTTTTCTTCAAAACTGTGAATCATGCAAAGCTGCTCTTGTTATAGCTTCAGAATAAAAAAAATATAGAAGAAGGTTCTCTTCAAAGGTGTTTCTGTTCTGGTCAATCAGCCGTGACTGTGACAGTGAGACGGAGCTGGGAGCAGCAACAACAAAAGATACCTTTTAAAAAAAAAATAAGCACAACAAAACAATCACGACCCAAGGATCACTTGGAAGCTTTAACGCCGACGGAGTTTAAAGAGTGAATGGACCTCGACTTAATGGGAAAACGCAAGTTCTAACAAAAACAACCCCTTTGTGTTTAGAGGGAATTATAATATTAAAATAAATAAATGAGTAATTCATTAATAATAAAAAATGAATATTATAAAGAATTAAAGCTATTATTAATTAAAACTCAAAGTAAAAAAACACAACGAAAAACTCTGTTCACTTAGAGCAAAGTTTACACCTCAGTCAATCAGTTAAGTTGCAGTTCATATCCATGCCTGTCCACAGACTACATGAATTTATTAAAAATAGATAGAATAGAATGATTTTATTGTCTTTGCAACAATTAAGCACAAAGAAATTGAGAGGTCCATTCCCCCCTTCGGTGTCATTAAAAGAGAAGTACAAAAAGAAGGCAGGAACACACAGGTTAAAAAGAGGGTAACACTTTACAATAAGGGTCCCTTAATTAACATTAGTTAGTACATTATTAAGCATAATATATAAACTAATGTGTTAATTAATGCTGAGTAATGCATACATAATGATAACTACTTACATTATTCAACTTTTATTATTACTTAATAATTTATTAACTAACTTTGAGTAGTAAACATGAATTAACTGCTTACCAATAGGCTACATTAATTAATATGTTTCCTAATCCTAAGTATTACATAGTACATTATTAAGCATTAATTAACTGTTACAGATATATTAAAGCAGAAGTGAGTGATATATTTGTGTTAATATAAGTCTTAAATAGTTATATCTTCCGACAGCAATCACTTACATAGAGTGTTTGGACTGAAACACGGGTCTCTCAGTCCCTCTGCTATGCTCTGAGCCGAAGAGAAAACATTTATCGTATCCTACAGTTTTTATCCAATGAGGAGAGAGAACGGCATGCAGGGCTGTGTGTGCAGCCAAGGAACGCTGTGAATGTGGTGACGTAGCGACGAGGACTGTTATGGTGCGTTCAAGGAAACTCGTATTTTTCCGACCGTGAAGTGGTACCAGTTCGATCTGGTACGAGTTCACCGGTCGGAAGTTACGAGTGGCCGTTATAGTGACTTTCACCGGTAAAACAGGTCGGAAAAACACGAGTGGGTTGCCTGGAACGCTACAAAGTCGTAAGTTGTGACTTGAAGCTGTAATTTACGATTTCAAAAGCCTGCCTGGAACGCAGCATTAGCGAAAACGACCGGATCACTCACTTCTGCTTTAACAATCATTATTAACTAACGTTAATTAAGGGACCCTTATTGTAAAGTGTTACCAAAAAGAGCACTCTCAACAAGCACACCATATTCACGTTCAATAAATATAAATATATCCAACCTTGTTATTGCACAATTTAATTTTTCGTAGCGTGCGTTGCACATGTGATTCAGTTAATTAATCAGTTGGCTGCGTTTCGAGCAGTTATGGCTCTTGCATAAATGTTCAGTGCAATTCAAAACATGACAGCACGGTGACCTCTGACATTGTGACTATAAAACAGATAACAATGCTGCTGCTGGTGGTAGAGGCCTGACTCTGTAAACAAGCAGTGATCCCAGAGGACAGAGTCACCTGTGAGGACAGATGTTAGAGGAGGTGCAACACCAGAGTTGATGGGATTTAACACATCTGAATTACTGTCACACCTACATCCAAGCGTGTGTGTGCTCTGTACTCTCCCTCCACTACTGATTCATTGAAGCTAAAATGGAAGTGGTTTGAATGGTGGTACAGGATCCAATCAATAGGCAGACACCATGTGTGTTTCTGTAGGAGCAGAACAGGTAAAGACCGCCAGGTATATCCTGACTGCCTGCCTGTTTAAAAAAAAAACTCAGTCCTCCTACACAGATCTTATGCTATTGTCACTTTGGCATAGAAAAAAAATGAATAGCTTTTTGCAATGCCAAACTAATTTCCTGTAACTGTTACCCACTGCCTGTGGGTGCCATAATTCTTCAAAGTATTACAGAATAGTTGCGGCCGAATTTAGATTACGTGCACAAATCAACACAGCAAGAGGAACGTGGTTATGAAACATTCCCAGGAGGGATTTAGATGTTCTCCAGAAATCTTCACCAGTGTTGCAGCTTTCACTTTTGTCATTGTTCATTATACAAGATGAAAAAAACCAAAACATTTTCATTATACAAGATGCTGTGATTCATTTGGGTGCACTGGAAGTGTGAGAGAGCTGGTCAAGAATCACATGTCCCACCCTCTCCTCCTTGGACCCCAGAGGAAACCGGTCCTCAGTAGGCTACACGGCTTCTGAAAAATGGCGTCAAGTCAAAACCATTTTTCTGAGCATTTCTGCTGCAATCAGGACAAGCAGATTAGACGAGAACATATGGTCCTGCCATATGGAAATGACAGAACACCATGAGTGACGACAATAACGCAAATATCAACACAACACAGACAACACCTGCGGGATAGAAACACATACAACCTTATGGAGAGCTTCCGAGTTTGCTACATTTAACAAATCCACGCTGGCCCACAACACCGACTTACTTTCACAACTAATCTTTAAATACCAAACATCCTCTGGAATTTCATTCATTTTGCACATCAGGATTCAGAGCATCCTGCCAGCATTTCATAATCCATTCACACCTATTAATTTCAGTGCACAGCAGGCTCTGCAGCCCATTTGGGCCCTGACATACTATCACTGACAGACTCTGCTTCATCAGACAGACGCAAAAATTCAACTTTTTTTTTTTTTTTTTTTTACACAATCTTTGGGAAAGTAATTATGAGGGGGTTTTATTTTATATGTATGACTTCATGTTTTAATAATGAACTTGCTAAATGGCATTTTCTCCTGCACCGCCATGCACACACAATAAGAGAAGACAAACTCAGCATGCGAATGAACTAATAAATCTCTCTGATTGAGTTTGTAGAAAGGAAAATATTAGTTTTAGGTGGAAAATGTGACCTCCGGATAAGCTAGTAGGCAGAATCTGTTTTTACACATTTTCACCAGCTAATTGCTTCTTCTTTTTTTTCTTTTTCCTAATAACACCAAAAACTATTGTTGTTCTGAGGAGCAAATACTTGATATTTTCAAGTGGGAAGTCATTAAGCAGCAGTAAGGACTCTATAGGACCCATGAGTGCCAGTATAAGACGCACGGCCTGAAGATGACAGGTTATCATGTTAGGTTTTCTTCCTTACAGGGACAAATAAGCCTTTCTCAGGAGAAAGCGCTCTTATGCAAATGAGTGGCAGATATGTCTCAACCGCAAAAACAAATTAGCAACACATCTATCACCTATTCCTCAGTGAGGGGAAGTGGTGGTGGTGGGAGGGGAGGTGTATATTGAGATCAGCCGGCATAGGTCTATAATTTATAGACTCACCAACTCAAGAGCCAATGCAATCATTCTTATGAGACCGATTCCTGCAATCTATTAGAGCCGGGGCGAGCCGGTTCCCGAGCAGTTTTTAAAGACTGTTTATGTGATAGATCGTCAGGACAGGGGAAGGGAGAGAGTGTGTGTGTGGTGGGGTGGGGTGGGGTGGGGTGGGGTGGGGGGGCCTCGCAGGTTCAATAACCCACTGTCGAGCATCCAGGGCGCTGAGTTACGGAGATGAGAGCCGTCGGTGGTGTGTGCCGGCTGGGAGGCTGCAAACAAAGCTCGCCTCCCTGCCAGTGGGAGGAGGAGAAGCCTCTACATACACATGTCAATTATAAATGAAAGAGAAAATGTTTGCAAGTTCAATATTTTGTTTGCCTTGACAAGGGATTGTATTTGTACTCTTTATGAACGCTCCTCATCATTTGATATAAACAGAAACACATCACGCAACACAGAGCAATGCAAGCCGGCATCATCTGAACTGAAGAAGAAAAAACACACGGCACATCTGTTGAGATCTTTCTGTTTGAACATACACACACATTTACTGATGGACTACTTTCACCCCAGACTGTTCAACAACATCACGAGCAGATGCAACAGTAGAAATTAAAAATCCCGCGTCGGGGCAGCCCTTTCCTGCATGTCATTCCCCCTCTCTGCCTCCCCATTTCCTGTCTCTATCTCCACTGTACTATCGATTAAGTATATTTTTGGGGCTTTTTATTGCCTTTAAAGGGACATTGTGTGACTTCTCCTGTTATCTATTCACGAAAATCAAGTATTTTGTTCAAAAGTCTGTTTTTCATTAATCAGTAATCCCCCCCATCAACAAAGTGAAGTGTTCCTTTCAGCTCTGAATGAGCCGTTCATATCATTCATATCTACATGGAGCGGGTAAGCTCGGTGCTGGCTGCCATGTGGTGTCTCCATGTTTTTACAGCATGCAGCATGAAAAATACGATTGAGTTGCTTGCGATATACAACCGCAATGCTAGATGGGAGTAATTCCTACACAATATACCTTTAAAAAAAGAAAAAGAAATTTAAAATCTACTCTGACTCAGCACAGCGGTCGACTCCATCAGCACCGTCCTCGTTACGCACCTTGAGAATCTGTCTGGATCTCAGCTTCAGCAGAAACATAAGAACTTGTCAAAGTCTTATCTGAAATAAAGGTACTGCTGCTTGAGGAGGATCAAAGCACGTCGGTGTTTCAACTCCCAATATATCTACAGTGACACAAGCGCTCTATTTTGAGGCAGTTCTCATGGACGACACCACAGACAATACGGTGTATTTGTGCTCCACTCATTGGGCCGGTCTAATACAGACTAAATCATTCAGTATTTTGTGAAGACACCCTCCAAATAATCATTTTCAACTAGTGCCCTCATTACAAGAGTGTTCAGGACAAAGGAAATCATGATAACAATATTATCACGACAACATTGGATAACAATAACTACAGTGCTGTCAATCACATTGATCTTGTTAACTCTGAGGTTACATGTGTCTCCTTTTGGCAAATAAATTGGACTCAACTACGAGAGTGTAGAGAGGTGAAGAGAGTGTAACCATAACAACCACAACTATACAAGAGTGCAGAAAAGAACAATCACACTTAGTGAATGGTGAGAAGACAAGATGAAATGAAATGAAATATCAATGTCTTATAGATGTAAGACATTGAACTTTCATTTTCTTTTAATATCATGATCATCATCAGTAATGGTATATCTAGTCTCAACACTGAGAAAATTCAATTTGTGATGAGTAAATATTGATGAACTAGGGTTTAATTGGCTCTCAATAGTCTTATCTTGGTCAATCAGCTATTTAACAATTGAATATAATTAATGACTAATGTGAAACATGATGAGGTGTGTTAGCCAGACAAACCCCCTGAGGCCAGATGTTTAATCAGTGGGTCCACATATTAAACATGTCGACAGCATTAACCTCTACATAAGACTGTTTTATAGAAGAGGCCGTCAAACACCTCAGCTCCACTGACCATGTGAATGGAAATAACAGTACACAAGAATGAAATAATCTAGTAGTAAAATAATATATGACAGTAAATGGTGTCATTAATTAATAAGGGTTTTTCTTTTTATTTACCAGTCAGTCATTTACATTACATTAAGTATATTTATGGTGATGACGTGGTATTATATTCTTTGCAGTTTGTGCACTGTAAAACTTGGAATTTTTAATCTAAATGGAAACAAATGAAAACAAATCATGAAATCAGTTATTTTGCACTAAAATGCAAACAGCAGAGGTCTATGGTCCTATTAGGCAACTATTTGAAAATATCAAATGTCATGATTTTTCCCAACAAATATATATTTTTTGCATAATACTGTATTGATGTAATGTACTGTATGTGGTTATCAATCGTGAAAACATGTCTTATCAGACTGCTCTCAGGCTGAATCTTAATCCTTACAGTCCTCGCAGGCTGTAGTTGAGTTATCTCGCTCACTCACTCACTGTTTCCCAT
The DNA here is from genome assembly GCF_905171665.1 of Trachurus trachurus. Lineage (NCBI taxonomy): Eukaryota > Metazoa > Chordata > Actinopteri > Carangiformes > Carangidae > Trachurus > Trachurus trachurus. Next base: position 3,004,708 of record NC_139899.1, read on the forward strand.
AGATAATCAATATGTTTGCTGTAGAGCACAGTAAATTATGATTTCAGACACTGGTGAATAGTTGTCACTTCATCACACGACAAATGTAAAATCAATGAAGAAGCAACTGCTTTATTTACATCTATAAAACATTAGCACACCGTACGATGGACTATAATTGGAATTTCTGATCCCTTTACTGTAGCAGCAGCTGCTTCTACACTCATATGAAACAGAATAGCAGGGAGTCAATATAATATATGGTGAATTATACTTAATAGGCAGTAATTCTGGGCAACCCGTCCATCATGAGTGTGACAGTGTTACAGTAGTGCAACACTAAATGCTAAGTGGAGGTGTTTTCACAGTTGGAGCAGCAAGACAACAACCAGTCTGCCCAACCAAGTACAGAAAGTTTCAGTTATTCATTTCTGAACCAAAGATTCTCAGCCGAGTGTTTGGTGTGAATACTGTTAGAAGTGTTTTTCACTTTGTAAAGCCTCATGCATCTTGCATTAACCTCAACACCACTGAGAAAAACATGTTTGAGTTGCAGAGTTGGTACAAAACTTGAAGGGGACTGGGATTAGTCTGCGTGTTGGGTTTGATTGCTAAGAACCCTCCTCATGCAGGGACATAAATCTATTTAAAAAGAAGTGTGCATGAATATTTCTGGCAGTGTGAACAGAGGTTTTAATTGTGAGCCTACACAGAATTTTATCCCTCCAGTCCCTAGTGCAGAAACTGTACTTTTTTCTTTTTTTTTCTAGGCCAGGGATTTTATCAAGCAGAGCTTCCGGCTTTATTAAAGACTCCGTTGTGCCCACTGTTTTAAGACTACATGTCACTTTCATTTTCAGCCCAAAGCTTTTTGTCACTCATGCACCTTTAAAGTGATGTGACTATAAATGGCTTGCAGGTAGTGGGTGTCAGATACAGCCGTTTGCTCACATTCAGATCTACTTTATCTTGTCATCATGAAACAGGATCCTAAAATTGGTATTTCAGACAAAGAGGCTCGGTCCTTTGCACTTACATAAATCACTGACTGTCACTTAGCAAAAAAAAAATTCCCGTCGAGATCCCTGCTGTGTAAAGTCAGTGTTGTAAACCACACAGCTCCAGAAATATAGCACATACTTTTACACAGCCTTGTGCTCCCGTCACTGATGTGCACACTGGGAGAGGAGCACTGACACAGCTCCCCGCTTCCCCTGACAATCCCAGTTTATAGCTGCGATCTGCATGTGGGTGGACCTGACACTTCCAAGGACCACTGATGACACCATGCCTCGGGCTGCATCCCGCCTTGTTAAACTCAGCGAGACCCCGGCGGTTAAGACCCAGGAAAAATCTGCTGCCGTGTCCTAATTGGATTTCCTATCTTGGCGTGTGGCGTAAGGACACTGCTATGATATGAAGAGAGGGGGCATTTAAGAGGATAACAGAGAGCCAAGGCGACCTCAGCACCAGACGACGGGGGTCAAACATAGAGAGATTAGCTTTTTTTTTTTTTTTTTTTAGGGCAACAGAGGAATTTTGGAGTTCTTAATCCTGACTTTGATCCCTGCTTTCCCGCTCAGTCCTGAGACACGGATCGCTGCGAGCTGAAGGCAGCGTGCAACAGCTGCAGCAGATGTGGCGCAATGTTGGACACTCAAAAACCACCTCAGGTGTAATTTTTTTAAATATCCATTCCAGCAACAATTGTGAATGCAAAAAGCATCTCATCCTCAGTCCCATTTCCATAAAAGTGCAAAAGACAAGAGAACGGTGCTGCACACAGAGATTTTATGAAATGTATTTTGTAAGCAGACACTCCTGCAGACCGTCAGGGCATCAAGCCCACAGCAGACCTCCAAACCACATAATGTGAGGCTGAATATTCTCAAGGAAAGTGATTCAAGCTCTGTTTATTACCTCAGTGAGACTAAGTTACGATGAACCAGTTTCTGCACAGCGAGTTCTGTCCCTGCACAATATTCTTTTTTATGGTTTTTATTCTACAATCTATCCATGTATCACCATGTGTCAGCACTGGAGCCAACCAGGGCAGAATAACACAAGCACACAATCCTTTGATTCTTGCTCACCTCCACCTCCACCTCTGCTACTGTAAAAGTCATGACACAGACTAAACACAGCAATAAGAATAAGAGACTACCTGTTGTCTCTGCCCTCTCTGTTTTCCTTTCTTTGGCTCCTAAAACCAATTGACAGCAGTTTCTAATTACCACCATTGATCTTCATTGATTTCCAGCAGCCGCAAACTCCCAAACGAGCGTCCCAGCCACCATGACAGTTAGCAGATACGTCAAATCAGAGTGATGGGATGGTTCCTCCGTCCTGAGCCACTATGAAGCTCTCATTCCATTAACGGCCCCATGCAGGTAGAAAGGTTAGCAGTTAGATAGATGCAGTGCAGATGTGTTTGGACACTTATTGCTCCTCTCAGAGACGGGGCTCTGACCCGCTGCATATCAAACACAGCTAACTGAGTGATAAACAGCTGAGTTCAAACCACAAACTGTGGATTGTGTGTGTAGAGTGGAAGATGTGACATGCACAGTGACAAAAATAAAAACCACAGCTGCTGTTTCCTCCCCTTTACCCTTTAACAGGCCTCCTCCATTTGCTTCTTACAGGGCCGTTGCTAGGAATTCTGGGTCCCCTGAAAGAATACTAAAGTGGGCCCCTGCCCCCTGACTTTTCCACTTTTTTTCTTAGCCTACGTATGTATTATCATTTTTAGTCACATTTAGTCTACTTTGTTTTGATGCTAATGCAGCATTACTATGAGTATTAGTCAGGGTCTTTTGCAGAATAAATCAGTCATACAAAGATTAGACTGGGTTTTTTTGGGTGGCCTTACTACTGGTCGCTAGGCCCCTAGAATTATCATCACCTTTCTCCCCTATACAAAGGCCCTGGCTTCTTATGAATCATGGGATGTCTGATAAGTGAACCCAGTTTTATTTTGTTTTCTATGTATGTTTGTTTTTGCAAATTGTGATGTCGTGCACCTGCAATCACGGCGTAGCAACACTCGAGTCAAAATGCAATAATAGCTGATGTGCTGTTTTGTCATTGTCAGTTAAATTAAATCTGATCAAATGACGCCCACACACTCCTGAAGAAGCAGCCTGACAGACAAAGTAACACCTGGAGATATAAACTGGAACTCTAATTGTTGCTCATTTAGTGGTGAATATTTAAAATGTTATATTAAATGCTTATAATATCAACTCTTGACTGAAGGCTTGTTTCTTAGTAGTATGTTAATACTGTTGTTGCCATGTGAATTTCTGAGCTTACAGCAGCTCAGACCTATAGTCACTTATTATGTGTATCATATTGCAATGGTTACTCGATATGCACCTAACAATACTGACCCTAAATGACCACCCATATATTTTCTGATGTCTTTTTTTTTTTTTGCAGGTCCAATTCAACTCTCATTTACACAACTCCTCGCTGACACCAGGAAACAGCTGACATCAGCAATCTGACTGCAGCTTTCTCACTTGGCTTTTATGGCACCACATTAACCATCAGACTGAAAGCATTACAAATTCACTACAGAGTCTGGCTTCAAGCAGCGCATGTGACTAACATGATTGCCCCTCATTGCTTACCATAGGTGTATGTGCTCACCATGTAGCTACAAAACTAATGCTATTCAGCCTGTTAGTCTATTAGCATGTTAGCCCTTGGGCCATTATGTATTATGATGTTATCCCAGTTGCAAGATTTCATTGATTTCATGTAGAAAATATGCACCAGCATTGATATCACAGCAAATTGATGTGTGAATAAAAGCTTCAACTTTCTAAAATGTTATGCAGCCTATAGTGTGTGCAATGCTGACTGCTCAAAATAATCAATAGAGCCACTTGATAAATATTGAGGTCTGCAGCTGGCATTTACCACAGGAAAATACCACTTTAACATCCAAAACAGACAATATAAGAGCCACTGCTACCTCATCTCAGACACACTCCAGTGCCTTCTATTAGCATGCTGCTCTGTGGCTTTATAAAAATGGGTGGGTAGCTGGGGGAGAACCAGCCGCTGTGCATTGAGCTACATCAGCACCACAAAGACAGATGACAGATGAAGAGCTGGCTTCAGCACAAGGGTCACAGATAAGGTCCCAGCGTCAGGAGGCTGTATAAGCAGTAAGTGATGACTGTGATGTCTCACATCTGAGCAGCTGAAAACTCACAAGGAATAACCCAGCGTGTTGAGAATCTAAAAAGCCCCAGAAGCTTCAAACAGCACAAGAAAAAGAAAGAAAGAAAAAAACAAGCAGAAAGGATCCTATTAACCAATTTCATATTTTCACCCATCTTTCATCCCCAAGTTGAACTTGGCTAATTCTCACATTCAGCCTTGGATTCCAAAAATTGCACGCGCCTCTGGGATGGATCGATAAATTTGCCCCAAGCTAAATTTCTCTGGTGGGACATCGAGGTTGAAAAGTGATGCAGGACCCGCGGCAAAATCGATACCGTTGTTGAGTCACACACATATACACACAGAGACACACACACATTCAGACGCACAGACAAACGCACGCGCGCTCCCATACACACTGCATGAGAAGAAACCGCACGCACGCACACAATTTTCGCACTTCTTTCCATCCCAGCTTTAGGTGCACAGTGTGGAGACAATGCAGATGCTGAGACGTTTCTCGATCGTGGTTGTCACAGAAAACTACTGTGTTAATTGCGCTACCTGCACTCACACACACACACACTTCCTGCAGCCCTTTTATGCATCCACTTAAAAAGCAATCTGTTAATTCCAACAACAGGTAGAAAATCTGGATTATCTCTCGAGACTGTGCATGACAAAGTTAACTGCATGCAGCATCATGCTGGTGTGTGTCAGTGCGACGCTTCAGGTATCGTTCACACTATAACCGTGTGAAAGTAACGGACAGAGACAAAGTGCAGCGCTTTGTTTGTCCGCAGAGTCTGTGTAATTTCTTGTCAGCCCGTACACACATTATAATAATAAGGAACATGACGTGATATGAATGAAATCTGGCCACTGCGCCAGTGTGCGACTCCTCATCCAGCACAGTTAACTGGACGTCAAGAAGCAGAGCTCTCTCATCCTGAGGACTCATCAGCTCACTCTCATGTCACAACCACACAGTTTCAAATAAGAGCCCTAACTTGATCGTGTTGAGACGGGTATGCTGACATGCATGTCCTCTACCCGTCTCCAAAGTGCTGTGCGTCAATGCGCATACCCATTCACCAAGCCCGCACCGAAGTTTGGAGCTGTGGCAGCGCCGCGGCTGCTGCTGCCGCCGCTGAACCAGAGTTACATAAAACAAGAGCAAGTTGAAAGCAGCGAGGAGTCTCTCATAAAGCCTACCTTGATGGCCTTCGTAGACTGGCATTTAACTTGATGCGATACAGTGGCGGTTTGGTTCATCTTGGGACGCCGACACAAACAGTCCTCCAAGCCGAGTGACAGGGAAGAAAAAGAGGAAGAAAAAAAATCAGCAGAGCAAGAGGAACAAAGCGAGTCCCTTATCTAACTCTACAGCGTGGGCTGCGGACCGTTTGCCGTGTTTGTTCGCTGTGCGGTGGAAGCGAAGCGCGCAACCGCATCCGACAGCTACTGTAGGCTATGTGTGCCCCGCGCAGCGCAGAGCGATCTGTAGGCATGTGCACAGATGACCGGCAGCGATGAGTGGTAACCAGGGGCGACCACACAGATTTTGTGAATGGGGTGGCCAGAGGATAGTAAAGCCCCGACGTATTACAAGGTGTCTGCCACCCCCTCCCAAAAATATAACAGCCACCAATGTTTTTTTTTTGTTTTTTTTTTTTTTTTTTTAAGTGTCCTTGTTATTTGAAATAGCCCTCCATGTTTCTGTCTCATACAGCACTATAGGTGACAGTGAACACATGTTTTACATACTATCCAATAGTATTGTGCATAGCAGTATGTACAGTAAAACAGAATCCAGTATAACCTGGTGAAAATGACAGATCTCAAATCAATAAGACTATTGGAAGGTGTCCCCTTCATCATAACCACCCCCACCCCACCCCCTCTTTTCCTTCACCTTATATTGGCCTAGAGCATTTGGCCTTCAAAGCTACACTAATCAATATTTTCATATTAAAAATAGATCAAAATGTTACATGTAATATGAAAGGTGTTGATGCAGTTCAAAGAAAGTTGCAAAGAATTACCACCTGCCTTCACTTTCCCTTCAGATCTTTGAAGTTTTTAGCCTCCTCTTCAAACCTACAGCTTTGTGTTTTTCCCTTCTTTTTTTTATAATGCTTTGATCCAGTCTCTTTGCTCTCATCAGCGTTACTTCCAGCAGCAGGCAGTTGTTGTCGGTGAAGGAGATAAACCCTCTCTAATCCACAAAGCAAAATTAAACTTGCGACCCAACATATGCCCAGGTCCTTGACCCAACCCGGTCCTTATACCTTCACATCTGGGCTATTTCCGGTTCTTATCCTCCTTATGAGCCAGAGGAAAGAAAATATGTGGCTATACGCTGAATTATTTTTGCTGTGTGCCTAACTGCTAAGCACCCCACAAACAATGTCAGCAGCTGATAATTAAAGGACATAAAGATAAAGCAGTTAGCAGCAAAAGAGCATTCAGGATATTCATTCAGCAGAGTTCATTCAAGAGTTGGCAGAGACCCAAATAGTCAAGTATCAAGCCACCAGAAGCACAACTACATGTACCGAGTTAGAGAATATGCAATTCTCTGCTAACGTGTCAGCCATATTGACTTAAAGAGGAACTATGCAAAATGTTTACCTTATTTAATCAGCTTCAGAGTAATTGTGATGGTTAAATAACTTGTTACCAGGAGAACGGAGGCTCTCTGCCTTCCAAAAACCAACCTTGCAAGATCAGAGCTTCCAATGTGTCCCACATCTGGTCTCGGTGACACCATGACAGAAACACAGCCCGTAACCCGTAGTCTCTTGTTTAAGACAGATGAGACTACACAAATACACATTGTGAAATGTATGATATTACACACCACTCCAAGGCCTGCTTTCTCGTTAGCTTTGTTGAAAACAAATGCACATGGCCGGGGGAGGTGGTGGTGGTTGTAGCAAAAAAAAGCAACCGGTCTTGCATACAGTAGTTCCCCTTTAAGGGGGTCATTCAGCCATTTTTGCATATGCTTTAGGCTGCAGACACATGGCGTAAATATCGACAAGGCCGTCAGGGGCCCATGAAGGAAGAAAAAAAAGCAGCCGTCTAGAATTGCCACAAGCCCCTGTTTTTGTGAATGGAATAGCTCGGGGCGAGGCGGTAAGGTAACGCTGAGTGGCTGGTATGGGAGGAGGAAATGATCATTTGTCCAATCACCTGGGCCCAGTTGTTCAAAAGTCATCTGATCAGATTTTAGATAATGGATTGGATCAAATCTTGACAATGGGTTGTTCAAAACCAAAAACGGATTCTGAGATCGGATAAGATCACATAATCCAGTCTTGGTTTTCATCTGGATCAAACCCTCAGTTTGTGTTGTTCAAAACTTTTTAGTAGGATCGGGAACTTTGATCCAAAAAAACAGGATTATTCTAATCCCAGCAGTCGGGTGGATTTCAGGAACAAAATGTGATTTAAATTATATTCAAACTGGTCAAATAAACAATATAATGTATTATATATACAGTACATTTATTAATTTATATTTTGCACCTAATTTTTTAACCATAACAGTGATTAGTAAATATAGTTAACGTTTGAATATTCTACAACTGAAAAACTTCCCCCCAACTACTTTCCCCAAACTGAATTTAATGAAATTGAAAGTTTTAATTTTAAAATTTGAATTTTGAAATTTGAAACACATGGGGAAATATTCACAATTTCACTAATGTAGCTACTGTATATTTGCTTTTTCAAGATTATTTATTAACCAGATGGGGTCTGGCTGTTTAAAAGGCATTGAAGAAACAACAAAGAGCACAGAAAACAACACATACACTCCGTTTTCAAATAAACACACTTTGAGTGACCCCATGCTGCTGTTCTACCTGTTGTTTACAGATCAATCAGCCTTCAGTGTGATGCACAGTCCCATCTAGAATACTCATTATCCGGATTTGGTAATCTTGAAAAGTTTGGATCCGGATCAGACTGATCCAATCCTACTTTGCTTTGAACAACTGGGATAAAATTAAGACGGATTACGTGATCCTGGATAGCAAAAAAAGGGATTTTAAAATCTGTTTCTCCTTTCAGCAAGAAAAAAAAAGTGCTCCTCTGTGCAAGATATCTTTGTGTAGTTGTGTTAGTGTCGGCTATATTTGAATGTTAGATAGTTTGGAGACATCAGGCTGTGGTAGTTTGAGCCCAGGTCAGGGCAGGAGATCAGTGTTGGAGCTCCGGCTGCTGTCCATGGTGCTGAAAGGCTGGTTTGCAGGGTGAGTATGTGGAGTGGCTGTCTTGAGTAGCTGTGTGTCCAAGTGTGTGTGTATGTGCTTGTGTTTAGGGCGGGGGTGGGGGCACCGGGTCTTATCACCATGATTACGCTGCTGATGAGACATCCATCCCTCCTGGACCAAGGCTAGCTGGTTAGCATGCTAATTTGAGTAGGAGAAAAGAAGTAGGAGAAAAAGAACCAAAACAAAAAGGTATGATGGAGGTTTCCACCTCATAATGGAGAGATGCTGAAGATTGATGCTGAACTCAATGTTTCATCTAAACTGAAAAGTAAAGAGCTGTTCATGTTACATCTACTGTATGTAAGCAATAGCAAAAAGGTATTTATGGTGTTGTTAGTGTTACAGTTTGTCAAATTGTTTCTCTGCATAAAAAGTTGAAAAAGTTTTTTCTTTTTTCTGGTTGGTTTTTAAAATAAATATGGGCCTTTTCCAGTCTATGCATAGCTTCCCTGTCTAACAGATACAGGCCCTGACCCTGACACACCCTCTGACCTCCCTATGCAACTAGTGCCTATCCAACATGAGCTGATGTAATAAGTTGATTAATGTTAGATCACTATCTGACTAAATGTTGTCCAATATCAGGGTTTGTCATAGCAGGCATACAGACTAAGGTAGCTACTGTATTTGTAGTGGGGGGAGTCAATACAGATTTGTATCTAATACCATCACCAGGTTTTGGTTTTGTTTCCATTGGTGTGAGAGAACATTAAAAACATCTGGAAGCAAAGTAGACCAAAATCCAAAAACTGACCAGAACAAGGAAAAACAAGGTTTTACCTGTAGTGTCCTGCATTAGAGAGTAAGTGCATCATTATTAATAAATAAGTTATAATTGTATTGATTTATCGTGTGTTAACAGATCATGATCAGAGCCATGGCACAGACAGCCCTCCCTAAAATGTGAAGAATGAGAATTACAGGTGCACAGTGTAACTAAGCCCTTGTCAGCATCAATTAATGTGTGTGGTAAGTGTAGTACAGTAAAGGTATCTTCATAGCTTTATTTGTGCACAGGTGAGGACAAGCAGGAAACATTTGGAAGTAGCTAAGAAGATGAACAATAACAAGAGGTAATAAATAAAATATTAAATAATACTTATAATTACAACAACACTATTGGGCAATTAATGTGTTCATAATTCAGTATTTCATTATTGCATGGGTGATGGTTATCTTCCTTCTGGAACTAAATTTAATTAAACAATTGACCGAATCACTTTGACCATGTCTGCAGCACAAGGCCAAAATAAAGAGAGAGGATTTATAAAAGTACATTTAAGATATCTATTTAAGTTCACACATGTTTGCAGTGATTTCATTATATGTGTTGTATTGTTGCTAGTAAAATGAATAAAATGAGTCAGAGAGGAGAACAGAATACCAATCATTGCAACTGAACACAGGTCTACTAGATTTGGTGATGTTTAATTATTTTGAATCAAACTGAATCAAATTTCTTTGATTAAAATTCACCATGTGGTGCAGTCAGTAGTGTTGTTGAGTGCTTCTGTAGAAATAGTAAAGACTAAAGAAGATTATCACATCTGTATGTACAGGTTCATATTAGAGTTAGTCAGATATAATGACTTTTTTCAATAAATAACTTTGAAAGGTGCCTTCTTTCCCACTTGATGTCTGTGCACGACCCAGCTCAAACTTACGGGCTATCCAACGTCTCCAGCCGTACATTCCATCCTCCTCGTCACTGTCACTTTTGGATCATCATATTGGTAACTGTTCATGTATTTTTCCACATCTCGAGACTTCCACAAGTCCACAAAAATTCATTTTTCCCTCTATTGCTGCACAACTCCAGAGTCCAGCAGGTGAACCTGTCTGGTTCATGGGATCACTTGTGAAATGAGAAATAGCATGAACAGGCACCTTCTACCTGCTTCATGAAAGCTATTACACTGCTGCACCTCAGCAACAGTACACTCAGATAAAAGTGTACTCAATTCCATCGTACCTAATTTACTATTCTTGACACTATGTGGATAAATAATTGAACTTAACATTGATAAATACCCTAATCATGGATGGTATGGCGTACAGGGACACAATCTTATTACACTGCTGAGGGAAACTCTCCGTTATAGGGGGAGAGGTGCTGATATGGGGTGATTCCACAGGCAGGAGGGGAGAAATATGTTTCTTCATGACACAGTGAGTAAATGTGTCTGCAGCGGCCTTCAGAAGCTGATAAATTACACACAGCCCTCTGGTGGCATGGTGTTTCAGCTCTGCTTCTTTGTCTGAGAGAAAAAAAAATGTCTTTCATTCTTTTTGTTTTCCAATTTTTTTTTTTTTACCCCCCTCATTTCTGTTCTCTGCATGTCTCCCTGGGCCACTGCTTTGCAAATAGTTACGGCTGAATATGTTGAGATATTCAGGGACCCCGTGTATCAAAGGACTGGGGGTTAATTGAACAATTGTAGCACATCTGTTTCCCATCATACATTGTTATCTGAGGGGTTCATTAGAGGGATGTTGTACAGAAAACCTGCCCGTTGCGTCTTGACTAGCTTTTTGCCCTACAAGTGTCTGAGGATGCATATCAATGTGTGTATATGGGGGGGGGAGGCACCACACAAGATAGTGCCATTCATTTGTATTCATTTATTGTATGCTGCCGTCTCACCCCACAGTGTATTAATTCCCAGCATAGACGCATATCATATTCAAGTGTGTTTAAGCCTTTAAGCTTTGATATAAACCACATGGCTGATGCTAATACTGAGAGGAGGCCACAGTGTGGTAATTACGGTCATCTGATTAGATACAGCCAAAGGAATTTAACATGTACAGACAGGTGTAAATTGCTGTAGGTACATGTTCAGCCAATTACTTTCCATATGCAGCTCTGTATTGGCAGATGGATTAATACATACAGCTTGAATCCATGCAAAGAGAAGGCATGTATACATCCTAATCAGGTGATAAGAGTGTATATGGGTGTGTTTACAATAGTGAGCGTGCTTAGAGTATAAGGTATGCATTTTTCACTTTGTCTTTATCTTATATGCAGATTTCGGTAACACTTTACAATAAGGGTCCCATAATTAACGTTAGTTAGTACATTATTAAGCATTTATTAACTGTTTACAGATTATTAACAATTTTTATGTATTACTTAGGATTACTGTAGGAAACACATTAATTAATGTAGCCTGTTAGTAAGCAGTTAATTAACGTTTACTACTCAAAGTTAGATAATACATTTAAAAGTTGAATCATGTAATTAGTTATTATGTATGCATTACTCAGCATTAATTAACACATTAGTTTATATGTTAATGCTTAATAATGTACTAACTAACGTTAATTAAGGGACCCTTATTGTAAAGTGTTACCCAGATTTCTTTATAAAAATGTTTTTCCTGGTAGGAAATACATAAAAAAAACAGTTGCAACTTGTATGCATGTCATGTATCTGATGCCTGATGAAGACATATCAAGTCTGGATACAGTAGCTTCAGTTCTAATTCTTGCTTCCTGTTTGAAAAATAAGTTTGACAGTTTTATCAAGTAAAAACGACACATCTCAAACATTTGCATTAGTGAAATGTGTGTTTTTTCCAATTCCACCCCAGCAGCAGATGTGTCCATTAGCACATTTCAACCATAAAAAGCGCTTCTGTGTTGAGAGTGCATCAAATGAAACACCATAGAGATACATGTCACTCTTCAATAACCAATATCTCCTCCTTCAGATAGCCATGGGACAGGACTACAGGTGATGTGCATGACTGAGCATGCATGCATCATGTAATAGGTTCTTTCAGTAACTACCAGGTTTTTGTTCCATCACTACAAAGGGCCATTGTGTGCATAGTGCTCAACGCACAGCGAGTGGTGGATGTGAGTAATAGATTGGTAGTACTGTGCCTACAGGCCAAACTGGATTCAACCAACTAAATGAATGGCTGCCAGCCTTCTCTTCTTCACACCGACAGAGCTGCAGCATTAAAGCAATTCCTGAGAGCTTTGCCTTAAATAAGGAAGACACATGCAAAAGCCATAGCTAATGGACATGGATAACTTTTAGAAAGCAAAGCAGGATTCCATGTGTCATTGCCCATTCAGCTAATATAGCTGCCACTACTTAAAGCCTTTCAGGTTATTGAAACTACTGATATCTGCAAGCCATATAAGAATAACTGCCGATTCCATTAAAAGTGTGCTTCTGAGTATAACAATATCTGCTGTATAGACATATTGGTGGCTAAAATAAGAAAGCCACGAACTTTATATTCCATTATGCCTTATTATGAAACTTTAATTCCTCTCAAGTCAAGAAAAAGAAATCTTGTTTGGGAACATTTAATTCAACTCCATTTCAAACCAGGTCTGGTACAACAATAACAAACAACTCAAAGAAATCAATTTGTGCAAAATCACGCAAGAAAAAGGAAGAAATTAAATTTCTTGATGTGAAAACCCATCAGTTATCCACTTTGAACATGCCTGCCCTATTCTTTTCAGTCTCTTGGAGCATCACTGAATGGATGTGAAAACATAGTAATCATAATACAAAATGGGCCCAAGGCTAAGTAAGTGTGTGTATCCGTCCTCCAATCAAACGTCTTGAACTATGAGTGGATCTTTACAAAAAGAACATGTGTTTGAAGCATTGCAACGTGAGCAGCTCTGTGGTGCAGACCAGGGTCATTTGATATGTAAAATGAAAATGTTAAAATGTGCAGATTTTAATAAGTGAGATCATACGCGTTGTGATCTGTATTAAAATTTAACCAGCTTACATAATGATTCATATTAATAAACCACAAACTTGTTTATGGTGGAAATTGCTATGCATGACCAAAACTGTGGGATCAAGGAGAAGAAAGGGTTTGACTTTGTGTTGTGATTTATGAACACAGCGGGTAATCAATGTGATTAATCACAAGTTTTAGAGGGGAATTGGACTTATCCACATTCAAACATGCCCAAAGGATTTGATTGAACAGACTAATTGTCTGTAAGAGGAATTAATTAACTTCACGTTCGCTGGGGACTGGATCACACACACACACACAACATGGGGGATTTGGTCTGCTTCAGTAAGATGACACTGGTTACGAGGCCTCGGAGAAACACACTCTTTGAAGCTGCACTTTCACAAAAGGAAGGGACGGAATCAATTCTGTTCAATTTGCTTTGAAGGGGAAATAGCTTCCTCATCTCACAGAGTCCATCAGCTCAGTAGGAGACAAATACTTGTCCCTGTTTACTCTTTGTTTTGTGAAACCAAAAGCCAGCTATTTGCATTTTTAAGCAGGCTTAACAATGTCTGATTACCTGGCTTTTTGTTTTCTTTTTTGTTTGTGCATGTTGAGACTGAAATGAAAAGGAATCCGCAGAAACCCCTTCATCCCAACTTCACACTGTGATTACCGGCTCTGATGATCCCGCCTGACCATGTCAAGACTGTGTATTTCCTCCATATACATTCACAGTATACATTCTCAAGGTTGTGTTTCACTTCTCAGTCCGGAGTCTCTGTGACCTTTACTTTCCAGTTTTTCACGATGTCATAATGAGGAGGGGGCCCAGTGGAGGCGCTTGTCTGCACCTTGATTTCATGGGTCATCGTTTCTGGGGTTTGCTCACCTTGTACCAAGAATGGAGTCCAAATGAGATTTTATGTCTTCCCATCCTTCCCCCTGCCTGCACTCAGCTGGGTTGCATGCATGAAATGAGTGAATAAGAAACAGGATTACCTGTCCGAATCTTCATGGCCGGTGGCAGTGGCAGAGTGTGTGATGTCAGTGGTTATCCTGTGGACAGAAGCGTGACGATGGGACCGCTGCGTGCTGATACTGGCACGTACTTTCCGCTGGATTTAGCTGGCAGCCTCTCCTTCATGCTGAGAAAAAAAGAGCCAAGGTGAGAATGTGGTTTTAATTTTAGCATTTACTTATTAGTACAACAGGACGAGAGAGACGGCGGCTCAGATAGAGAGTGAAATATTAGGGAGCAAAACATAAATAACACGCGAGTGAGAGGAGAGGGCTCGTTCAGGGCAGTCGTGCTCATTACATTAATGAACCAGAGCCAGAGCCAGAAGAAAATTAACACTTGCTCTTCTACAGCCTAGGAGACAAAATTAAGATTCTTGTTTAGATTCTCATATTTTTCTCCTGAATCTAAGAAGAAATAGTTGAAACACAACAACTATAACAGCAAGAGACACACTTGAGACTGAAGAGAGATGCTCAAAGCTGGTTCTAATACCAGGGGTGGACTAGACATTTGACATACTGTCCCAGTGGGTCGATCCCTAATGTGGCATTTATTTCCCCCCACAGAACCATGTCAATCACACAGCTCATCGACACATCCCATTGGTTAATTGTCATTCAGTCAGGGGATGGGCTAACGACAGTGTCATGGCGAGTTCCGACTTCAGAGCGTTTGAGATGCACCACTCACAAAAACATGGCGGACCGGGACAAACTTTGCATTCAACGTGCTTCACATAAGGCATAAAAACATTACAAAGGGCACAAAAACTATTTTTAAAAGGAATTTTTGCATTTAAATGCATTGAAGTGATGTTTTACCGTTGATGGTGTGGTTCTACCAGGGTGCAGATTGTTGCGTGACGTCACAACTGATTCTTGTTGAAGTCGGGGTAGATTTTTTTTCTTCCTACTTCAACAAGTGGGAGCTCCGTCTTAAAGAGGAACTAAGGAGGATTTCTCCCGTGGCTATGCTACATTTTCACCTTAATTAAAAAGCTCCGGAGTGATTGTGATAGTTAACTACATCACTTGTGACTTGTTACGAGTGAGAACGGAGGCTCTCTGTCTTCCACCTGGCGTCTCACGGCTGAAAACCAACCTTGCAACATCAGTGTAGTACCTGGCCGCAACACACTCCGTAACCCATAATCTTTTGTTTATGACGTTTAAGACTACACAAACACACGTGTACACACACTGTAACATTGTATATGTTATGTAACGTTATCCACCGCTCCAATCACCGGCTTCGTTGTAAACAAATGCTCATTGGCGAGAGGAGCGTAACCAAAACAGCGGAAAAGTGAGCAGACTTGCATAGTTCCTCCTTAAAGCAGAAGTAAGCAGAATGTTTGTGTTAATATATAAGTCTTAAATAGTTATATCTTCCGACAGCAATCACTTCTATAGAGTGTTTGGTCTGAAACACGGGTCTCTCAGTCCCTCTGTTCTGCTCTGAGCCGAGGAGAAAACTTTCCTTGTATCCTACAACCTTTATCCAATGAGGAGAGAGAACGGCATAAAGGGGCGGTCCTCTCTGTGTGTGCAGCCAAGGGATGCGAGTGAATGTGGTGACGTAGGAACGAGGACCAATAGATCCATGACGAGGGCGGGGGCTGCTACCTCCATCGGCTGACAAGAAGTTAGCCAAAACGACCGGATCGCTTACTTCTGCTTTAAGGTGGCATTCAATCTCACTGCCTCCTACCTATCCTGTCCTCCTATCCTAGTTCCGACTCGTCTCGAACGCAGCACAATTAGTGAGCCAGGTCTCAGGTGATGTGTGCCTCAGGTGAAACAACCACAGACAAAAAGCCCCGGTGGCGCCAAAAACCAACAGTGGTTTGGACCGATCTGGACCAAAGATGCCAGGGCTGTTTTTTTTGCCTCAGTCCTTCCCTGTCTAATACACTACGGTTTACAGACACTTTGATATAGTTACACATTTCTTGGGTCAAATGTTTCAGGTAGCCTTCCACAGTAAGATGCTGAACTAACCCTAACCTCTTTCTCTCTTATCTCCCCATCTACCGTCATACCTCGACTGTCCTAATAAGGCAAAAATAATGAAATTAAAGATGCTGACTTTTGACCCATGCCTCTATAGAGGGATTATCTGTTTACCAACAAATCAGGATGCGTGCGCAACCTGACTGCAGAAAGAACCGGTTGTCATGGTTACCTCTATGGATCTAGTGTAGTCAAAGCGGTGTTTGCTAGCGATGTTGTCAGCCTACCACAACAGTTTATCACCCACTGATGTAGTGTGTGTTTTATACATAGACTGTAGGTTTTATAACGGCAGGAAAAAAAAAAAGAAAACGTCAGAACGGAGGATCGAGTTTGTACCGCGGCAACGGCACTCAGCCACGGGACAAGACACGGACACTCACAGCACGGCGTCGGTCAACGGTAAAAACACTGTGCATCCCTAACGTTACCTACAGCTATTTAACAGACAATCATGTTCAGGAAAATACTCACGATTACAAAACTACTGAGGAGCTGCCTGGTCAGAGACGAGGGAAGAGGGCGGACCTGTCTAAAGTCTGGAACAACTGCATAACGTAACTGTAACGTTACGTGCACCACTGAGTATGTACCGGTAATCTAAAACAATGTATCTTAACGTTAATTAATCTCAGCTTGCTTTCCATTAGTATGTGACCTCGTCTTCAGTCACTGTCGTAAACATTTCACAACTCATTCACTGCAGTTATAACGTTACAGCTGTGCCTGTGAGCATTTAGCTTTATCACCATTCAAACCAACGTATCTAACACGTTATATTGCTCGAAATTAATCTCCAATGTACTATTTTCTCTCTCGTTTGCCTTGAAAGGGGTGCGAGTTGACGGTATTCTGTTAAATTTGCACGTTTTGTTATTTTTATCAAAACAATTAGTGCAACTTCCAGCACAAAAAGACCTGATCACGGCTCTTGCTGCTCTCTTTCTGCAGGCGACATGCGCAGTAGAACGTCAGTGACGTAGGCTGATAATCCCTCTATAGAACTGAGTGGCACTCGCACACTTCAGTTCACAATTTCCCACTGGACTGAAGCCCCAGCTTTATGATGGCCACTGTAAGACTTTAGTGACCTCAAGCCACACTGCCACAACTTTGGAAGTGTGGCTTGGAGTCATCGTCCATTTGGAAGACCGATTTGTGACTGAGTTTTATCTTCCTGGCCGATGTTTTGAGTTGTTGCCTCATAATTTTCCTTCCTCGTCAAGAGCACCAGTCCTTAATAATAAACGCCCTTACAGCTGAGCCAAAATGACATATAGCATGGAATCTGTGGAGTGGGTAAAAGAATGAAAGGTTTAAAGATTTAACCAAAGTTCATGAAAGCTTTTGTTTTCAACTGTATAGAAGGGGCAGAGATTAAAACATTAAGCCTGAACAAGAATTCAAAGAACCCTTACAGACAGCTCTTTGTTTTGTCTGTCTGGGCTTAGTGTGAGATGAATGAGTTTGTGAAACTAGAGGCTGGGATGTGAATAGATTAGGTTCATAGAGAGAGAGAGAGAGAGAGAGAGAGAGCTCTGGGAGGATCAAACCGAGACACAAAAGTTGAGAATTATTTCAGAGCCTGATGAGATCTCATTTGGAATTTAAAGAAACTGAGAGATTTCTTTTCCTGTATGGAGAAAAAAAAACAGAGGAAGGAGAAATAAGTTACAGCATCTTGGTTTCTCTCACATCTCATATTTATTAGTCTGGAAATGGACACATCTAACAGAAAAACAATATTAATTAGCCTATAAAATGAGCTAATATGGAGTCCCAACGTGTCCAATTTCATATAATAGAATCATTTTGAAATTGATAAATCACAGGGGTACTGGTGTAAAACACACAAAAAGAGTGTTTGGTAAAATCAGAATAAATTAGATCAGGAGTTATTCATACATATTTCACATTTCAGCATTTTTTTAAGCACTTCATATTCTTGGGGTTACATAAGCTAAGGTCCTGCCACTGCATTAAACTCAAAGGTTCCATGCTAATGAGTACTTAGTCACTGTTATGTGTGACTTTTAATCAGTCTAATAGGTTTCAAGTGACTCATCCACTTCAGATTAATACTGCTCATACAGTGAACTGAATAACCATCATCATGCCATTTTCCCATCATTCATCACACCTGATGGCTTTCATTACAACAGGTGACAACTTCCTCATAATAAACTACTTGACAAGCTCAATATCAGAGTACGTGTCTGTGTCTCATAACACTTAGGAGTCACACCATGGTGCTAAATGTGTTAAATGACCAACCACTTCAGCTGTGACTGATATTTCCATATACAACAGTATAGTGTAAAGCCTCAATGTAACTTCCAAGGCTTACAAGGCTTAAAATCTGATATAATACAATAATGAGAGTTCAAACTGAAATCATAAGTGCAAAACCAACCTTTTCATGGACAAGGAAGCCTAACAATGTCACCAAGAGAAGAAAAAAAAATGGATGAAAAAAAATGTTTTTAGTGTACTTTACAACTCATCTAAAACATGGGTCAAAACTGACCTGAACACCATAGATGGCAGTAGAAAGCTAACACAAGACGAAGGTTAAAAACAAAGTTTTCTCTTCATGGTGAACAGAACATATCTAAAAAGTCTGATGAGTTCACCTAGTTAAAATATTTTGTTCATAATTTTATCATTGCAGGCTACTGCAGTGTAACAGGTAGAGGTGTTGGACCCAATTACTGTACAACACAGAAAAGCAGGAAACTGAGCAGGATTACAGATCGGCAGGGTGTGGCAGAGCTCAGGTGAGCAGCAGCCAGCGACAGGACGGTATGGACAGGGTTCAGGTAGGTGATGGTATACCTCTTTTGCAGGTCAGAGTTTGCGGGGAACCTGTGAGGGCAAGTAGGGCTCAGGACCAAGGACGGAACAGAGTCTGTAACAGGTGAGCAGGCAGCGGGGCAGACAGAAGGTTGTGGACAGACGGGGGGATGGTTGGGCCAGAAGATGAGGTCAGGCCAGGAGGCGTTTCCCCCAGCAGGCCACACTGGACTCTCCTCAAGTACAGGAACACCAAACAGCCACAGGCAGAGAAGAACCAGGAGATCTGTCGTGTTTACTGGGGCAGAGACAGGAAGAGGTAGTCAGAGACAAGCCCAGTCAAAACCAGCAGGTCAGTCCATGAAACAGAGCTGGGAGGTCTGGCAACAGGGAGCTGCTGCTGCTGCTGCTGCTAATAAACTGCAGCTTGATTGGTGATTTGGTGCAGCTGAGAACAACAGGTGGAAACGATGAGGCTAACGAGGAGGCGTGGCCGGGTGGAGACTGGAGGCGGGGCTAGTGTAGTCACTGTCCAGTCGTCTGCTGCTTTCCATTCAGAGGGCAGATGTTGGAGTTGGAAGTGACAACAGATCACAACACTTATTTTTCTTCCTTTTTATTTTCTTGCCCACATATACACTGCAGCAATGTGTCCACAGATTGGACAGGGATGTGACTGACTCATTTACACAAATAAAACAAAATGCTAATAAACATTATATTACAATAGCTTATAGGAGCAGAAAGCTCAGTAGGTGGAGTCACGGGTTAATTTCCTGTACAGAAATGAGGTCATAGGTCGTCTGTACAGAAGGTTATTCCAGTGTTGGGTGCATTAGTTTTAAAAAGTAATTAATTTTAGTTACTAGTTACTTTCCCCAAAAAGTAACTGTGTTGGTAATTACTGAGTTGTAAAAGTAACTAATTATCGGGAAAAGTAACTATTGCGTTACTTTTGTATAAAATACTCAAATATGTCCAATTACTTGAACTCACCCCCACATCCTCCTGACCATAACCCTAACCTCCTGTTTATCTGGAACTAACCAGCTCTCACAGTATTCCTCAGCACAGACAGGCTCCGTGTATGTAATGTACACTTCAATGGGTGTATTATTTTGTAACAGGACGTCTTGAGTCAAGTAACGGAGAGTAACAGTGCATTTTATTGTCAGTAACTGTAACAGCGTTATAACAGGGGAAACAGTCATTTTTTTGATTACTTGTTACTGAAAAAAGTAGTGCCGTTAGTAACGCCATTATTTTATAACCCATAGTTTTTATGGGCTATAGTTAGGTTTCGTTGTTAGTCAACGTCTAGTGGTCTCAGGAATAGTAAAGAGACAAAGTCCATGTCAGGAGGAGGTTGTGTTGGATGGATGGATATGACAGAGCAGAGTGTCTGATTCTCATGTTAAAGTGGCAGCTTTATTTGTGTTGTTTCTATTATCTAGGCTTCAACCTTTTAACAACGTTAACCATGTTGTTAGTACTGTAACCATGACAACAAAGGGTATCTAATTTTGAAGAAAGACTTAGTTTAACCCAAATGACAATCTTTTTGTAAACCAAGCCATGCAATGACCCTCTCAGCTCTTACCCTGCAGTAATTGTTGATATCCATACAATGAATGAATGTGATCTCTCAGTTCATCCACCAGACCGCTGTGGCTCCAACAGGGAACTAGGGGTGTATGTGGAGAGCTGCTCTCTGTGGCTCTGTTCAGCTTCAGCCTGCACTGATCTACTCTCCTAATTACAATAATACCCCACAGCACTGTCATTTCACAAAGCCATAATTTGCTGCAACAGTTTGACAGGCCAGTGCCATCACACGCACTTTCTCTCAAAATAAGATATTTGCACTCAGTGATGAATCCGTGTGGTGTAGGGCCGACGAGGGCGATGGGAGAGATGAGCAATCAGGTTTGGTAATTAAACCGCGAGCCAACAGGACCTTCTCGATATTAACACAATAAAAGAAACACCATTACACAGAATTAGTATGAGTGCATATGGAACAATAAAAAGCAGAGAGATCTTTCTGAGGCGACTGCTGTAGGTTGTACTGGATATACAGATACAACTGTAACTGGAATATATATTCTGTTTAGGATAGGATACATAATCCTGTACAATACAATACACACAGACAAATAAGTAAATCACAATATAAAAGCAACTACACAACAGTCTGGTTATATTTACCTGTTAGAGCTTAATAGATAAAAACATGGTAACACTTTACTTGTCGCCTCTATAACGCATTATAACTATACTTATAATGAGGTATACTGCATTATAAAACATTATAACTCTATTATAATACTTGATCTTATAAGCCATTATAAAATGCTCTATGATGTGTTGTGCTTATTGTTATAAAGCCTTATGATAATTTATGAGTGTTTTTATAATGATAGTTATACACGTTTATAAGCCAATTATAACACATTATAACTTCTATAACTGCATTATAACTCATTATAAGTACGGTTATAATGCGTTATAGAGATAGCCTAGGTGTCAAGTAAAGTGTTACCAATAACATCAGAGCACTTTACATTACATTACAAAACTGTATCTCCGTTGGCTGATGAATTGGTGTAAAATGTTTTAGGAAGAGGCAGGAATTACTATTATTATTATTATTAGAGGATTGAAAGACACCATGAAGACAGTTGTGTAGCACAGACCATGTCCAAGAACCAGAGACTGGGAATAAAGTCCCTTCAAATATACAGCAGAAGATGAAAACATTACACCTGGGGAGAGAAAACCCACATACCTGTGTTTATTAGAGGCTTATGATTACTTTGCTTGTATTTGTTGCTAATCCTCTCGACAGCCCCTCCACTGTATGTCTGTAGCATTAGCATGGATCTGAAGGTATGCATTGAGAATCAGTCCTGATACTCAAAGGCACTTGTATCCAACCAAATCTGACCATTCAAATTTTGTTTCCAAGCACCAATTTCATCAAAGCACGACTTACTCAATAAGCCCTTCAGACAAAACGGCCATATTATAATCACTCCAAAGTGCACAGTCTGAAATGCAGGTGGAGTTCATGGCTGGGTGTCATCTCCTGTTCTCTTTAAAATCTGGGTGCACCTTCACCTTGGTGTGTTGCTATTATAATGGTGCGGTGTGTTACACTTAAAGGATACTTGTCCTTATGAAATTGCTGGGGAACAAATTCAGTCTGTGTGATGAATAAGAAACACTGCGGCTCACTCAGCTTGTGTGTAACACAGGCAGAGTTTTTGTGTGTATTGTGTGTTCACTGCAGGTGCTGCCTCAAAATAACTGAAATACTGCTCTGGCTTAAAACCAGGATTTTAGTGGTCAGTCATCCAATTCCCACTGCAACAACACTGTGTTTGTGTTGCACTTTGTCATTAAGAGTTTGAACTGCCAGTGTAATGATCAAGCATCAGATTCTGCTGATACTCTCACTCTGTGTTACATTTCTTCTTTGTTGTCACTGTCCATCTGTCTGACACATTTTTAGTTGTTTTTCAGCTTCCAAATTTGCTCTAATTTTTTTTTTATTCCTCTCATGAAGCTGTCAGCCAGGTCATCACTATCAGTGCCTGACCTCTGAGTGTACTTACTGTCATCATTTTGTGTCAGTACAAGTCACAAGTCACAAACATGCAGGAGGTGGAGGATCTTAAAGGTCTGTAGGTTTGTTCGTTGCAGTTTGTAAACATAACATTCAATTTTGGCCTGTCCTCTTGCAGCAGTTGTCAGGACGACCCATGTTCAACTGCTGTTCACATGGAACCCTTCTCCACTTTGGTCTTCAAATTTCTCGTTAGAATTTGCTACCAAGATAGCCACTGGACGCCGTCAAGCCAGGAGAAATGGTGGATACAAACTTACCAATGAAGAAACAGAAATACAGTAAGCGTTGGGCTCATAACCGGCCGTCGCCGACAATGGGAGCCCCATATATATATATATATATATATATATATATATATATATATATATATATAGGAAAATCCTACAGACTCTAACTTTGATAAGAATTTCAACCCTGATTACTGTCACTTCAAGTCAACCAGTGCTGCCAACCTGCCCATACAATCAGGATCAGCCTGTACTAGAAAGAAAGTCACATATTTTCATAGACATCCTTTTCACTATGTCCTTTGAATTATGTCAAGTCAAGGAAAACCAAACCACTCATAGCTTACAAGTGGATAAAATAAGTTGAGCAGCTGACTGACAAGCTGTGTGTGTGTTGTGAGAGAGCCTTCAGCAGCTATGAAGGGGGACTAGCCATTAGATTGGTTTTCATGTTTGCACCCAATAATTTAAAGGGGACATGTTATGGAAATATCACTTCTTGAAGGCTCTTTAAGATATATTTGGGTGTTTGTCTTGCCTTCAGGCCCCCAAAATGTGAGAACTGACAAAAAAAGCAGATGTCTTCCAGTGATGTAACTAGGTTTCTAATTTGCATAATCCCACCCCTACCTTGTACCAGTAGAAGGGGCGGGGCAAGCAGTTGTTAATTTGCATTTAAAGGGACAGGCACTGAAACCAGCCGTTCTGAACAGGGCTGTTTTGAGAGGATGAAAAGAGCTGTGATGTTTGATCCTTGGGGGATTTTGACCAAAGCATGTCACAGACATGTCTTTAAGACACCTGGGAACTATTTTAATTTGTGGAAAGGGAGCATAATATGTCTCCTTTAAGTATTCTCATTTGAACATATTGTGGCCAGCCACAAAAGCTTGGAGAAATCAGGAAGATAGTTTTTACTGATGTATTTTTTGTATGAGAATAAAATGTTAATGTCACCTAACCAGAAACCCATTCATGAAACCCATAGAGCTTGGAACAAATTGCAAAATGCTAACCAACCTTGCATTTATCATTCCTAAGAGAATTCTTTGTGTCCATTGTAAACTGTGCTTTTGAAAGCAGAACAACCGGAACTATTTTCCAGTCCAAGTCCTGTGTTCAGTCTTCATGAACATAATCTGAGGTCCCAGCTCATTGGAGCTCTCCTTCAAACTAACCCGGGGACGTTTGCAAATGAAACCATTCTTTTGCTTCCCTGACTACAGACAATAATGTGGCCACAATGAGAGAAGTGTTTAGATTGTCCATGATTGCTCAATTCAAGCAGATCCGTATGCAGCGTGCGCAGAAGACAAAGTGAGCTGAGGAGGCAATAAAGTTGCTTACAGTGGTATGCAGACTAACAAGATGAAAAAAAGATCAGCGCGCGCCATCTCATCTTTCATTGTGACAATTAGAAGGCGGTGTTTACGGCTCCGCGGGCGGCAGCTGCGCTCCACCACTTTATGCAAGTGAAGCCTGGCCAGGTTCAGGAGCGGCTCGGGGGACGCACCGGGACATGAATGAGTGCTCTCCGGAGGCACAGTGGGATCTCTCTTCCATGATAGACCAGAGTGAGCCGAGCACTGACCTGCAGATCAATTTCTCAGCATTCACGGGAGCAGAGCCAAAACAGCGGAGGCTCCACCAGCTCATCATCCCCATCCATCCTTAGATTAATAATCTATAAGAAGTCCATCCTTTTACATAGATTACATCTGGCTCAGAGGGACTCCCTGAAGAAATCAACAC
Organism: Trachurus trachurus; assembly: GCF_905171665.1. Classification (NCBI taxonomy): domain Eukaryota; kingdom Metazoa; phylum Chordata; class Actinopteri; order Carangiformes; family Carangidae; genus Trachurus; species Trachurus trachurus. The sequence goes on from NC_139899.1 coordinate 3,029,309, forward strand.
TCCAGAGTGAGTGTGTGTGTTTGTGTGCTGCAATTACAGCATATTTTGTTACTTAAAATTCAACACGTTTTTCAGCTGCAGCTATGTTGCAGTATTTTGGCTTCTATGTAAAAAGTCTGTGAACTCACCTGAGGAGAAAATATTTCAATAAGAAATCCATATTGCTGGAGGGGTTGCTGTTGTGCAACATAAATACCATTATTAAATGAAACAAACCTGTGCTTAATATAACTGAGACTGGGCTGGTGGTAAACTTACCTCTAAAATTCTGCAGCTTCACTTATCTCCAGGAACAAAAGAACCATTTGATGCAATCTGCAGAAAAAATAACTCTCCTCATTTTTCTTCTTTAAGATAAAATGGAAATTGTGTTTTTTTGTTCTCAAAATCGCTCCCATCTAACTCCACAGTGTCAAGGATAACATCTGCTCTACGACGGGAAGCTTCTTTGAATGTAAGATTTGAGGGGACTCTTTGAAACTACTCGGCTTTAGTGCAGAGTCTGTTGAGAATGTGCATCATCATCGTCATCATCACTCCTGCTAGACCCAGACAGACAGAAAGCTCAGGGACAGAGAGCTGGGGGGACGCCATGCGGACAGCGAGGTGTTCACGGCTCAAAGTGCCGGCGCCCTCTTGGTATGCACCCTAAGCACTCGACTATCAGGTCGCACAATTCACAGGCTGGTGGTTGTGGATGGGCAGCAGGTGCTGGGTAATAAGGGGAATTGGACACTGCTGTCTGCGTTCATGGGCACAGGATTGGACATAAACAGGAAGACAACAGAAAGTCAGCTGAAGGAAACAATAGAGAGAGTTTTATTTGAAGCTATGAAATGGGCAATAAGAAGTACATTTTCACTGAAGGTCCCTCAGAAAAGACAACAATCCTTGAAAAACTGGTGGACAGGTGCCAACTAGCCCCACTCCACTCTGCTATGAGGAAACAAAGAATAGAAACATGTGAATTTCAACTGAAGACACAACAAATGACATAAACAGGAGATGTGGTGTGGAACCTTACTTCTTTTCAGTGTCCATTTTAACAGATCAGAGCGACTGTGTGTTGATGACGCCCTGCAGAAGTAGACAGGGAAAAGACCTGTTTGTCAAGAATTTGCAGGAACTGGACCCAAATTCCAGACCCAGACTCAATTGAATGGTGGAGGGATGGTGGAGTAGCAACAAATATATATTTACTTACAAAGAAACAAATGAACTCACTGCAGAAACAGGACCACGCAGGAATACTTGGGAAGATACAGGGTATGAACACAGACGAAGCAACAAAGGAGAGTGGAAAAACACTGAGAGGTTAAATACACAAGGAAACGAGACACAGGTGAGACACATGAGGTAATCACAGGATAAAGGACAAAATAAAAGAGGGAATAAGAGACACAAACCATGATAGTGTTGTGTTATGTTATATACAGGAACATACTGGTCACCCTCTGTTTGAGCTGCTGCCATCAGGCAGGAAATACAGGGCCCTTAAATCAAGGACAAAGAGACTAAGAAACAGTTTTTACCCATGAGCCATTGCTGCCCTGAATGCTGCTTAAACCAATTTGCAATACTAATGTTGTATTATTATTATTATGTTAGAGAAGTGTATCTATTATTTATTCTTGTTATATTCTTTCTGCACCAATGGGATTGCAACCAATTTCGTTGTACTTGTGCAATGACAATAATAAAGTCTAAGTCCACATTAAATTGACACCTCCGAGTCTAGACTGTATCTGAATATGACGTGTTTCATTTTCACAGCTGTATGTGAAGACAGTGGCACTTTAGAGACGTTTTCTGTCAAGAATGATACCGATTAATCGATGGTTTGAGGTGAACATTGGTGTATAGCCTGCTGATGCTGTGTAGTAAAACAGAGCTGGTAACAGTAACAGTGACACATCACACACACAACACAGTGTTTTCCCAGTTTAGGACACTGCCTTCCTATGCATTACATACATTAATTAATCAATACTTCAGTAACTACAGTATAATGTCCATCCCAACCATCTTGTTTAACTGGAACGATATCATGAGAGGAGGGAGATGCAGCCAGAGACTGAGTGATGGTGTAGAACGTGCTGCAGCAGCTGAGTTCTGCCTTGTTTAACACTGAGGTGTGTATGAGCTGTAAACTGCCAGGTGGCTGCGCTGCCCTCGTCCACATCACGTTAACATGCAGAGAAGAACTCCTTTGAACCGCTCATCCAAAAAAAAAAAACACAGTTCTTCCTCGGGTGCTTGGTAAGACAGCCATGAAGTGGAGGGGATGAGTGGTTGTGGAGTCATTTAAAACCAAGACAGACAGTGATTCCTCCATTTATTATTAGATTCTTACTGAACCACAACATTGGGGATTGTCTTAGTGAAAACCTCTAATGTGGACACTGTGATTAGATGGAGGAAGTCTTGGACATTTACTGGACACGGTGGGCTTCCTCACAATACACCATCTGCTCAGTCACACTCTGAGCTCTGACTCAGGTTGGTTTAGAGCATAAATAATAAAATCCAAATGTGTTATTAATTACGGTAATAAGACAACTAGAACACAGAGTAGATAATCACTCTGTCATGTTTTAGTCATTTACCTCTGACTTGTGGCTGTTCACCAATTCATAATACTGAAGATAAGAGAATTAAAAAAAAAGATTATACAATTTTGATGAAGTTTCCTTTAAAGTTAAATGTCTGTCATGCTTGGAGACGTCAAGCATTTGATCAAATGTGCTGAATAATTAAGAACCTTTCATGGAGATCCTTAAAGGGATAGTTCAACATTTTGGCAAATTGGCCCATTGTCATAATCCCTATAGTCATAGCAGTAGGTTTGTTACCTTTATTTGTCGGTGCAAGCTATTTTTGGAACGGTGGAGCAGAGCCGTGAGCTGCTCAGAGCTACGCTACGGAGGCTCATGGGATTTCTTGGTTTCCCTCATCAAACTCATCAAATACACAATCCAACCACTCCAAAACGCTGTCGTGGACAAGTTGTGACCTGCACATTCACCACGCTATGAGATAATAACAGAACGTTACGAGATGGAGTTGTCCAATGAGCCTCCGTAGCGTAGCTCTGAGCAGCTCGCAGCTCGGCTCGGACGTTCTAAAAATAGCTTACACCGACAATTAAAGGTAAAGAAACTACTGCTACTGTATGACTACAGGGATTATTGCAATGGGCCAATTTCAAAATCATATTGAAAAATGAGTATGTGCAGCAGACTGTTTGTTTACTTCCTGTTTTCACCATTTCACAAACACTTTGTTTAATCAAATAATAGATAGATAGATAGACAGATAGGTAGAATAAATGTCAAGAAGCAGAACAGTTGTATTCTCATTTATGATAAACTATGATTCACTGGTGATATTGTTTTATTACATTACCAGCACCTTCATATAATATGAATTATTTAAGGAAATAGTAACTGTTTCTGTATAATTCAGTTTTTATTATGTTTCATTGTTTAAGCTTCCGTAATATCTACACATATTCTTCTGACTATTCAGTTCACATGGAGATTCCTGTACTTGGCTGGGGGCCATGCATTATTTAAACACTGTGATACAGCAGCTTCATTACTTTTATTACAAGTAATAAATACCGACTTTCTCTAGTCCAGTGGCTTTCTCTGCTGAAGTTAATCTTTTTTCCAGTGTTGACAAAGAGTAGGAAGGTACACCATCTTGAACATTTTGTAATGACACATATAAATCCCTTTAAACCTACATCTAAATCTCAAATCTATCTAAATCCAGTTACATGACTCCGTGGCTGATTTAGAGCGTCACCTCTGATGTTTTATCACAGCAGCAGCTTCACCAGGTTGAGATTAGGATTAGGGTCAGAGGTTTAGGGTCTAAGAAGATGAAAAGTGAATTGTGCACAGCCTGGGAAAAAACACTGGCCAGTGGATGTGAGCGCTGATATCCACCCGTAAGACTCAGTTCTGGCAAAATCAGACAAGTGAATCTATCTTTGGAAAAGTTGTTATTATCCTTCACGACTATGGAAGTTTTGTTTCATGTCCATTAAGGTAAACTATGCTAAACTCAAAGTCCATCTAAATGTTAATCAGCATTGATCAGTTGGCTAGTTTTTTTGTTTTTTCTTTGGTCTGTGTTGAGGGAGGAGGCTTCTTGTCTGCAGCTCATCGTCCACCACATGTTGTGTATTAACAAGGAGGCTGTTCTGTGGTCTGTGTCTCCCTTATAATTATGGTTTTTAATACATTTTTCAACAGTTCAAGAGAAAGCACAGCCTCCCACCTGCTGGCCACTCTGTACGGCTACCCCTGCATTATTAATTAAAGTAGAGTCGCACCAAACCACTGAGGAGAACTCATGCAGGGACTGGGAAGCTGCTGCATGCAGAACATTCAGAAGAGTTGAAGGTAAAACTTTATCCTTATAGCTTCTTCTGTTTGTTCTTTGAGACTGAATGAGCTTTTCATTGTGAGGAGTTCTATTTCATTTGATTTCATTTCCTTTCACCCTGGTCTTATGAAATCCTGTGAAATAGCCAAGTAATTGTAGCATGTAATGAAGAGGAAGGTCTGCAGTCCTCAAGACTGTTAAGTCAAATAGTGTAGAAATATTAATACTTATAATTCTGCTAATATTTAATGTAGAGGGAGCCTGGTGGAACGGCTTTCAACTGTTCAGATTATCCACTGGATATACGTTGAGCTCCCAGGCCTCTTAGCCTGAAAGAGAAACACACAGAAGACCGCCTGCAGGGAGGAATGGGAGGGTTTTTATAAATGCATATGTAATTCTATAAATATTTTTATAAACTGCATTAAATTATACATGTAATTCCTTTTCGCTGAGAGGCATCATCTCTCACAGCGATTGGCTAGATTAGTAGTAGCGTCACCTGACAGTGCCGTAAAGGCCAGTAAAGCTGTGGCTGTTCACATGGAATCACTCCATCACGATTTCATTATTCTCATTCATTTAGAGGTTTTACATCCAGGTCTGGAGTGAATGGTGTCTGAGTCTGGATCCAGACTGCAGTGTGCTATCAGAGACCTCTGCACTATGTGTTTAATATTAATGGTGTATTACTGATTTATTGCGTTTTAATTATTGACAGGTAATGAAGCCATTACTTAAAACCTCTTAATTCTTTATAAGTACACCTGGCGGTGGCCTTTATATCAGGATGTGTTGGTCTTAAAGAGAACAGACTCTGCTTACATGCATGTCTTCTTCGGATATCTCTTAAATGTACTCTGCTTCAAGGGAACAGATTTTTGAATTAGCAGTAATTAGTTTTTCAGATGAGATGCTTTCAACGTGAGTGTAGTACACACTGCTGCAGAGCGGAGGGAAGGGAACTGGAGCTACAGCGTGTGGACGTATTTTCTTTCCTGCTTTGTTTTAATGGGACCAACATATTCCAACTCCAGATGCATAAAATGTTACATCTGTTTGTACACAGAGTGATATCTGTCTTCTCCTAGACATTTCCTCTGATCTGAGTAAGTGGTTTTTCTCAGTTTGATGTGTTATCTTTATTCAATTTCAGAGGTGAAGTGTGAAAACTTTCACTTTTCTCTATCCGTCTGTGACAGGTCCAAATCCCTGGAGACACCTCCGAGTAATTGCTGATCTGTGAAGCTGGTTACTGAAGACTATTCCACAGAGTGGGTCTCCGTATCAGCTGTAAGAGCAAAGGTGAGTGCAGGCGTGTTGCAGTAATGTTTGAAATGCATTCACGAGGATTATTAGGTGCGGATTTTTTTGCCAGGAGACGTGTCAGACAGGAAGAGGCATCAACTCATTTATGTCACATATTTACAATGTCTTGCTTGGAAATTGGAAAGAAAATTGAAAGCTAGTCATGACATACTCATCCCTGTCGTATCAATCCTGCAGCCATGCTGTCATTTTCTTTAAAGAAAGAAAAAAAAAAAAAGCTTTATCAGCCCAGTAAAAACATTCATCATTCAGTTGACACTAGTCTCCAGCCCGGTGACAGAGCGGCCCCCTCTCAGCTGTGGTCACCAGCAGGGGTGCCACCTCGCTCCCACAGATCTTCCATTACTTATTCAAGGTAGCCTGTTGCGAGCAAGTGGATGTGCTGGCAGGGTGATCTCTCACCAGGGCAGGCTGATGAATAGACCTTATCCAGCGCTCCATCAGACGCCAGGTGAGCTCCCACCACAGCCTGTGCCTCTACACTTTTTCTGCGGGAGACCCCCCCCTCCTTTGTGCGTGCTATCCGTCATTGTTATCTTCTGCATGAGGACCTATAGAAACTGTAGCTCATATGAACTGCACAGTCAACAATTTTAGCCTTTTCATTAAAGTCTTTTCATCATCTGGAAATGTGTTTATGTAACAGATTATGTAACAGAAAATATAATTTAAAGAGTAACTAAACCCCTAAACCACTTTTTACTGCTGAAAACAAATGTATTTGGGTATGAAGTAGTGTTGTTGATTGATTCTGGTCCAACTCTTGACATTTTAGTCAAAATATTTCAATTTGGTGTATTTTGTTGTAAAAATGTACGAGTGACTGTCCTCTATGGGTTGAAACACGGCTATTACAATCGGAATTTTCTATTGGCTGAGATGGAGGCAGATGACGTTTTGGAGGCAGCTTTCGTCATGGGCCACCAGCTCCCCGACCAATCAGCACCGGCTGCTGCCTGCTAACGGTTGCTAGGCGCTCTAGCTGCTCTGCTGGCTAACGAGCTGCTAACGAGCCGGCGGATCTACTCCTAGTAGTGTCCGCTCTACTAGTGCTGTCAGAGTTGCTCGTTAGTAGCTTGATAGCGCTATATCATGTGTGTTTATTACTTTTTTTTTCTCCTTTGTGTGATTTTGCGGGTGTGAATGCAACGCAGGGGGGAGGGGGGATCGGAGAGTAGCCTACTCCTGGAGCCCCGCCCATAATCAAGGCATTTTTTGAATTTCCAGCTTAGAGCACGTCATCCAAAACTGAGGGGTTTAGTTGCTCTTTAAAGTCATGCAACGCTTCTATGTTTAATAAAGGGATTGTTCAACATTTTGGCAAATTCGCCTATTGCCATCCCTATCCCTTTAGTCATAGCAGTAGGAGGCAAATGCATAGCCGGAACTACATTCCAGACATTTGAAATCACAGCAGCCATGTCTTGAATGTAGTTCCGGCTATGCATTTTCCTTGAAAACAACTTGTCTCGTAATGTTACATTACACACATATTATTTCATAGCGTGGTGAATGTGCAGGTCACAACTTGTCCCCAAGAGAGTTTTGGAGTTGTTGGATTGTGTGTTTGATGAGGGACAGGGGACAGGGGATACCATTCACCTCTATTGTGTTCACTGAGCAGCTAGCGTCTCTGCCCCGCTGATCTAAAAACAACATGCACCGATAACTAAAGGTAATGAACCTACTGCTATGACTATAGGGATTATGGCAATAGGCAAATTTGCCAAAAATGTTGAACTATCCCTTTAAATCCACAGAAATGTGTCTGTATACATTTTGATCTCCACTCTTGACAGCAGTGCAACACCTATGAGTTCATGCAATTCCATGGGTATTTTCCTAATGCAGGTAAGATACACATAATGTAGCTTTTTTTCTATTGTTACGTTTTAATGTTCTAACAGCATGATTCCGAAATAATTAACTGTTCATTTATTTGCTACAAGTAATCAGAATAAAACTAATGATGGTGTAACAGCAGATACAGTATCTATAGTAATATCTGGACTGTTGAAATTGAAAAACAAACTCACATTGTTTGCTCATTTTCCAGCACCACTGATGGATAGTCACCCTCAGTAACATAATGAGCCAGTAACCATGGCAACAAATAGTGTTAAGTCCAGTCCAGCCTGTTTGTCACTTTACAGTGTCTCCACGAAGCGTCTGTTGTTTGTCATCAAGTTTCAACCTTCAAATGTCAAGCAAGTCTCAAGTCAGTTCTCAGATGAAGCAACACACAAGTGAAGTTATATGGAATTCTCATCAGCCTCAGTTTGAAAGTTGAAATCAGTTTAAAGTGCACTAGCATGCAATAAGATGACTGGACCAGCTACTAAGGCAAAGAACAGAGAAGCTCACATTACAACACACTGAGGAGGTGAGGCTTTGATCTCCTCTCACTGTGTTATTACATCCATATATCGCTCCATAGAAAATGGTTATTGCCATTATATCATAATATGATATTATGAGAAATGGTGTGCCTGACAGGGTTTCACTGAAGCTATAAACATTTTCTGTTTCTACCACAACACACATCGATTGTTATGAGTCGGACTTTATGACTGAAATCATGTTACAAGGCGCGTTTTATGGCCAAACATCAATGGTTCCCTGCAAAGATAAATGGCTGTTCATCAGCTGAGACTAAGACTAAACGCTGCACTGTACGTCCACACCTTGAGCAATGAGTCACCGAGCAGCCCAGACACCCTGCTGGCCTTTCCTATTCTCCTCAAGGCCACATGATGTGTCAGTGCTTTGCTCCCTGATGGCGTCTGTGGTGAGCTACAGTCTGCTGCGCTTACTGCAAACCACTTATATCTGCTTTGCTCCATTGCTAGGCAGAGTTTACAAACCCTGTAAACAGGTGCAGCTGCAGTTTAAGCCACCACAGTCGATGAATTCTGGCCCAGGTGAATTCTTTAGCATAAAAAGATGCAGCTGCAAGGAAATGATGGAGGTACCCAAGACTGGATCCATAAATTAAACAGCCAGCTCAGATTACATATAAGCCATATATTCCTTTTTGCCTCTAGATAAGAATATACAGTAGTATGGGTTTAGGTTTTGAGACTATGCCCTGCACATACTGATTCCTTGTGTATGAGACAACTCTGTTTTTTTTAGCATTGAGAAAACCATGACCTGAATGCTTTATAAATCTTTTATTGAGTCAATTTTATGTTTTTCATGCTCTGTTGATTTCACTGCACAGAAATGTTCTGATATCATTGACCAGGCCAGTGAGATAATAAGGGCCAAGCAGGTATTTTGTGTCTGGTAGAGCTGTGTGACAGACAGGCTGTATAAGGCTCACAATATTTTGCACCGTGACCATCTACCCATGAAGCATTGGTCCCATTTTCCCTCCGGCATTCACGTCCACCCTCCCCCAGATGAGGTTCATGGATATAAACACATTGAATCGAGTGGAATAAACTGAATCCCATCAGCCATCAAATTACTTAATAACAATTAACTTTGATTGTTGGGTCGTGTACATGCGGAGGTGCATGGCTGCGCTTAATAATGCCACCAAAATGCTATCAAATAGAAGGGAACTATTTATTTAGCTGTGCTCCTTTCAGGGACAGCGTTTGAAAGCTTTACTTTAATGGAGCTATTTGAACATTTGGCTTTTGCTACATAGCCAGTGTTAGAAGTAACAGCTGTTTATTTCCATTGTGAAGATGCACCTAATGCAGCCTCCTGCAGTGGAAAGCAACAGCAATGAAAGCAGCTGTGTACATCTGGCCAGTCTGTTCCTCCTTCAAGCTCAGGTCAGGTCCTCTACCTGAAGCCCGGGATTCTCAGGGTCCTGCACAGTCTTAGGACTGCACTCTTCTGGGCAGAGACCTTGGGTGTTGCTCCTGGAATCTGCTGGAGCCACTCTCCCAATTTGGGGGTCACATGCCTTGAGCATTTCCGTTACCATTGGGAACACTGTTGCCTCCATTCTTCACATCCTTTCTAGTTCTTTCAGCCCTTGGTATTTCTCCAGGTTCTCCTGCTCCTTCTTCTTGATGTAGCTGTCACTTGGGATAAGTACACCTGTCACCTGTCCATCACTACTTCTGTATATCTGAAAGGTTGGCCACCACCATCACTAGCAATCATGGGTGTGTCCCATCTTGACCTTGGGACTTCAAGACCATACTCTGCACAGGTGTCCTTCTAAACTTTGCCAGCCACAGGATCATGGTGTTCTATGCACACCCTCTGTCTCAGGGGCGTCCTTGCACAGTCTGCATGTGGGGTCCTGCGTGGTGCGGAAGACCTCAGCCTCCATCAATCTTGTGCCCAGAGACTGCTTCCATGATCAGTACCTGTGTTCTGTCCTTGAGTCCAGTCTTTTCCAGCCACATCCCCTGCAGGAGTTTATCCCCCTATGATGGTTCCCTCTGTTACTCTTCCTCTTTGGGCTTCAGTTGCCTGAGGTATTCACTAAGCGGCTCATCACTTGGGGTCATCCTCTTGATGTTCTTGTGAATCTTTCTTGTTTCATCCTGAATGGTGGCTCTGCTGCTCACTATTCCTACGCCTGTCCTTTCCACTTAATGTACAGCCTCAGGGTGCGGTACTTGTAGTGAAACCCTTCATGCATTGTGAGGAGCCTCCTTGTCTTGATATCAGTGCCTCTTCCCCCCTTACTTTGGCCATCTTATTATGCCGGCAGGGTATCTGATGCACAGCAGGATGTAGATAGCCCATTAACTTTCCATTGACTTTCAAGGACTTGCCCTATTCTCTGTAGGTATTTGGCTTTGGCTCATTTTCTTGCGGCCTCTTAGTGGTTCCAATTTGCCTACACCCTTGATGGTAACCTATGCAGTTGGCTTAAAGTTGGCCAACAGGATTGTTTTCCACAGTCCTGCTGAATTTTTTGACAAAGGACCTTAAGAGTAGTTGTGGGGTTCCAAGAATTCCAAGATCCATATATGAAGCATCGAGTTGTGGGCTTTTTTGGAGTCAATCTAGGCAGTGCACAGATTGGTTTGCCTGGCCTGACAGTCCAAAGTGGCTGCTCTACCTACCAGCAACTGATACTTTGCATCCCTAGTTGTCCTACCAATTCCTTTCTGTGCCCTCTTCCTTGCTTCATCTTATTTGCTACAATGCTTGGCAGAAGCTTCTGTGTTGTGTCGAGGCAGGTTATCGGCTGGTAGTTGGATGGGATCACTCGCTACTGGGAATCCATTGGTATCAGGACTATCTGACCTTCCTTTAAACCAGTGATCCTCACTATTTTTTTGACAAGAGCCACATTGGCAGTGCAAAAACAAAAGGAGAGCCACTTTCACGACAACATACTAAGTCACCTTTGCAAATGTGCATTTCTACATATAGACATCCCACAAAAAAGTAATAACACAGCCAATACATTTTCATTTAAATTTAAGACCAGATTTACCTTAATACAGGGATGAGCGGAAGCTGGCATGCATGTCCTTGACTTTCTTCATGTTGTATTTGTAGTGGGTTGTTGCAATCACAGTGAGGCATTCAAGATGAGCATGGGTCAGTCGGTTTCTCTGTTTCCTCTTGATAGTGTTCATGGTCGAAAATGTTGACTCACAGGTGTATGTGCTCATGAAGAAAGACATCACTTTCTGTGCAAGTGGTTTCAAAGTGGGAAAGTCTGCTTCAGAAACCGAAACTCAAGAAGTGGCCAACACCTGCTCTGAGTTCAACTTGGAGAATGTTGTTTGTTTGCAGCTCAATTATTTCACTCTCCAGAGCAGCACGATCACCAGGGCAGAGCTGTGTGATGGTTGGCGTGAGGGAGGACACATCCACATGGAAGGGGTTTTCAATAAAATTGAAAATCTCCTTATGTTCAGTCACATCACTGAATCTGGATTCAAACTCACCCTTCAGCTCCTCCAAAACTTCAACAAATCTGCTGTAGCTGAAGTGCTGCTGCAGAGATGGGTCACTTGTGGTTGTTGCTCTGAGTTTAGGGAAGTGGATGAGTTCTCTGTCAGGTATCCACAGAGCAGTTATTTTGTTTTGGAATGTTCTGACTGCCCTCAGCATGTCACTTGGAAGCTTGTCTCTCCCTTGGAGCTGCAAGTTGAGAGTGTTCAGGTGACAGGTAATGTCAGTAAGGAGGGCCAGCTGTATGATCCAGTGTGGGTCTTTCAGCTCTGGCTGGTGTTTCCCCTTGCTGTCCAAGAAACTGTTGATTTCAGGAAGGAGGCTCAGAAACCGCTCCAGCACCCTTCCACGGGACAACCATCTTACTTCACTGTGCAACACTAAATCGCTGTACTCTGTGTCATAGTCCTGGATTAACTGTCTGAATTGTCTGTGGTTTAGTGCTCTTGAAACAATGTAATTGACCACATGCACAACCATTTGCATCACATTTTGGAATTCACTGTTTCTGAGCTTTGATACCAGGGCCTCCTGATGGATGATGCAGTGGAAGCTGATGAAATTGGGGATTTCATCTCTTTTTTTCATGAGGCCAACAAGACCCTTCTCTTTGCCTCTCATGCTTGGAGCACCATCAGTACACACACTTGCAAGTTTGGACCAGCTGAGATGATTTTCCTCAAAAAATACTAAAAGTGCATTCAGAATATCCTCACCTCTTGTTTGGCCATGGAGTGGTAGTAAGCACAACATTTCCTCTTGAAAACAGTTTTCTTTTGGGAACCTCACCCAAGTGCACAGCTGAGCAACGTCAGTGACGTCTGTGCTTTCGTCCACTGCGATGCTGAAACACGATGCAGCGCGCAGATCAGCCAACAACTGGTCACGTATGTTCTTTCCGATGTCTTCCATCCGCCTCATTATTGTTGAATCAGACAGCTGTAACCCTTTTATTTGTTTAATGATGGCGTCCTTGTTGTCAAAGTCTGTGAACAGTATTTCTGCTGAAGCCAAAAAACAGTCTTTCACTATTTCTGAGTCTGAGAAAGGTTTTTTAGCCCGCGCCAAAATCCAAGCTATTTCATAAGACGCCTCTGTTAAACGCTCTGCAGTGGAGGTTGTGCGGTGGATAAGATTTTGCTGCTCACACAGTGAAGCAGTGAGCTGTGCAATTTTCTTCTTTCTTAGTTCACTGCCAGGCGGGTAACTTTCATGGAATTCTGGATGCGCCGTTTTGAAATGGCGCTCCAGATTGCTTCGTTTGAAACCGGCACAGGTTTGTTTGCATATCAAACACAGAGGGTTCATACCATGCAGAACAAACAGGAATTCGTCCGTCCACTTCTCTTGGAATTTTCTGTGCTCATCTTGTATGCTTCTTATTTTTCGTTTTTTACTAGGTAACGTTACACCTGCCGTTTGTCTGCTCGTCCCCTCTCCGGTGTCTTCGTGCTGATTTTTGTCCTCAGCCTCATTTCCCTCATCCACTCCACTATTCGTAGCAACACTGTCCGTCTGTTCATCTGGTTTTTGAGTTCTTTTCTGTCCCTTTTTTATTAAAAACCGGTCCATTTTGTGTTTCAGCTGGCTAGCGGAGCTAGCGGAGCTAACGGAGCTTACGTAGCCTGCCTGCAAACGTGCGCTGTCAAGTGTTGTAAACAATGCCACATGGCTTGCGGGCTGCGTTGCCAGGTTTGACAATACCCCCTTTAGGAATCACCATTAAGGCTTAATACTTAATTTCTCCTTCATTATTTGGGTGAAGGGATAAGTATAATTCAGATGTTTGCGTTTTTGTAGTGCAGTGTTGTATGTTTATGAAGCACATAAAAAAAATGTATTGGCTGTGTTACCACATAGGAAGCTACCATGCGAGCCACCAATTATAGCTTGACGAGCCGCATGTGGCTCGCGAGCCGCGCAATGAGTAACGCTGCTTTAAACACTCGGGGTGGGCCCTATCCATTATCAGCTGGTTCATTCATGCTGCCAGGCATCCATGGATTGCTGCCAAACAGTGATGTAGCTTCTTTATGCTAAAAACATTTAATTATGACTCACCACACATGTGGTCTGTGGTGACTGTCGTGAGTTATTGAGCTGACTAAAGGTCAATGAAGTTGACCCTAAGTATTGACAAACAGCTTTAGGTAGGGGGGAAAAGACTGGGATTGACAATTTTTTGTGTTGCCTGAGACAATCAATTATGGTGATTCAGTGAGAACAGTTGAAAGAGACAAATTTACATCTTGGATTATTAAAGTCTCACAGTCAAAAGAAGACATGACATACCTTCTGTATCTACATCATGCCATTCTTGAGGGATCAAAAGAGCCCCATTTTTATATACACTGCTTTTATTTCATGCTCAGTACAGTATGCATGGGCATGTATATCTTTGACCGGGGCAAAGCTTTCTCCAGCTTTTCATGTCAGAGTGATCTGAGTGGGTGCATAAACCTTACAGTGTACCCTGGAGGCAAATAACTGTTAACTTTGGTGAAGATGGTTCCAGTGATGGAACATTATCAGACTCATCTCTATGGTCTACTATAATACTGTGAATATGAGCACACACAGACATAATGGACTTGAAATAATTGAAATGAAAATATTGATGTAGATGTTTTCATCCTGGTATCATTAAAAATTCTGTTAACACCAGCAGCCCTACGACATTTATTTCTTTATTTTCATGTATAGTAATCTCTCATGGAGGTGTTTACTATGCAACATATGTTTACTTGATTAACAGATACTATGTGGATACACACACTTGGAAGAGAAGCATGAATCCACACTAATGAACTCATCAGCAGATTTATTGGCAAATCCATTAGGAGCTCCTTATGAACGCTTGTTTGAGTCAGTCCAAGGCATTTAAGCATGGATGTCACTGTTGGAGAATATGTGCATGTTCACATCTAGTGTGTGTGTGTATGTGTGTGTGAGTGTGATGCCCGGGAAGACAACCACATTAAAACAAGATTAAATTTTCTCCTCTTGCTCCTTGAGGCAAGTGTTACCTCAGTAAAGAGAAGATCCACACAGGTATATCCACACACACACCTGCACACACACACAGAGTTATCAGTCCTTTCTATCTGTCTCTGCCACATACACGTAGAAGACTGTTATTGTAAGGACCTTGTAGTTACTCTGTAAGAGGAGCACTCCAGGGACCATCTCAGATTCTGCATCAGCCTACTCATTTAGTGGTAAAATAGAACAGAGTTGATGAATGCAGAGAAATCAGTGAGCTTATGTGTCTGTCTGTGTGTGTGGGTGTGTGTGACTGAAGTGTGATTTATTTGTGCGTTGGCCTGGTATTTGTTGCAGCAAACCATGCAAGACATTTAGATGTAGACCCTATAAGCTCTTTAATCATTCACTTTTGTTCTATTTATACTCTTGTTTGTGATCCTTACACACACAGTTAAATAACGGGATGCTGATGTTTGTGTGAAAGGCACACTCGGTGGAAGCTCACAAACCAGCAGTCAGCAGGTAACAGATTGACAAGCCTATAAGAAACAAACAGGAAAAACCACCCTGGTCTGAAACAGTGGGCAGCCGAGCTGAGTCACTACTGCTGCTGCTATTTAAAGGTCCCGTATTTTACTCTTCTCCAGTGTTGTGTTTTTTAAGTGTCAATCCACACTATGATATACTTGTGGTTTTAAGAACCAAAGACTATCTCAGTGTAGTTTTATCTCTTCTCAGTGAGCCAATCAGAAGGCAGCAGACTCTGAACCACTATTCTGCCTGTGTTGTGAGTGATTGAAGTTGACCCTAAAAAAACAACAACCTGATTTTGCAGTTTGGATGGTCGGGGCAGATGGGTGGGGCTTGGGATATGGCATGGTTACTGCATTTTTGTGACATCACAAAGTGACAGAGGTCCTGATGGCTGGTTTATGGCTCAGCTTCTAAATACAGTCTGCATGCATTTCTCTGTGGACTGAGGCTTTGATACTCACAGTATTAACATAGAATCCAGAAATACTCTATAATCAAAGACATGCAAATCTCACTTTATTAAAAATGGTATTTTTAATATCACTATAGGGCTCTCCAATAGAAAGAAATTTTACTTTAACCCAATAAGACCTAAGCTGTTGGGAAATAACATACCAAAACATTAGGGCTTTTCTGGAAACCTTTTGTTCATTTAACTTCATTTTTCACCCTCTTAAGCTGATGAAACAAATGAAATAAAACCATTTGAGCTTAAACCCTGACTTTTTTTCAAATAACTTGCTTGCAAAATATTTAATGTAACCCAATCATTTACGATGGAGACTGGTGTTTTTTTTCTTCTTTTCTCTCCCTCTGAGGTTTTTTGTGAGTGTTGCATCAGGTGGATTTTTAGCTGAGCTAGCAGTGAAACTGGCTCTCCTCCTCCGTTGACATGTTTCATCCTGAGCCGAGGCTAGCTGCTAAGCAGCTTAGCATGTGGAAGTCAGGGTGTGAACCTTTGAAGTTGCTTGTCTTTGTTGTTAATATGTAACTGCTGCAATCTGCTTCAGTATTCCTCTCCTCACTCAAGTTATCATTATTTGAGTAGTGACTGTAAAACAGTTTTGGTCTGAATCCACAGGAAACAAACTTCTCCTATGAATTTCAACTGATCAAAAATTTTAATTAATTGAATAGCACAATATTATCTCAAGGCACTTGACAGCGTGTGGGGGTAAGGTTAAGACCTGACAACACTGTATAGTGAATCCAGACGATTCCCACCATAAGCAGCAATTAATCTACATTCCCACAGTAAAGATACACCAGAGGCAATTTGGGGCTCAGTAGCTTGAAGGACACTTAGAATTGGGCCTGGAGGAGCTGAGAATCAAAGCACTGACCTTCCAGATGGTGGTGGTCCCGTCTGTGACCTGTCTTATGTAATATCTCCTCAGGCCTACAATAAGGATTTCTAATTTTTACATTAGTTTTTGTCAAATCAAAGTTATCAAATCAACACTTTCAAAGAATTTGGATGAGAATCTCAGAGATAAACTAGCCTATATAAAAATATAGGAACAATAATAATCATTTGAATAGTGATAAATACTGATACAGTGAACAGAGTGCAAGATACCAGGATAATGAAGTAGGAGAGAGAGAGGGGGGGGGAGAGAGAGAGAGAGAGAGAGAGAGAGAGAGAGAGAGAGAGGAATATATATTACTCAGTGCATCATGGGAGTGGATAAGGGATGGTTCAGGGCTCACCTGAACTCACCTGGGAGCTGGTTCCTATTTCACCTTTAGAAACTCTAGGAAGCACAAGTGGAGCTGCAGCTGAGAGCAGAGTGTTCTTTTGGGATAATCGGGAGCTATACACAGTCTTTAAGATATGATCTTGGTCATTAAAGGCTTTGTACATGTGGAGAAGGATTGTGAAGTTTATTCTGGATAGTACAGAGAGCCCAATCATTGAAGCTGCACACAGGAGAGATATAATTTAGTTTAATAGTTCCTGTCAGTATTCACACTGCAGAGTTTTGAATCAGCGGGAGGCTTTTCACTGAATTATTGGAACATACTGATAATAAAGAATTACAGTATTTCAGTCTGGAGCTAACAAATGCACATAGACTAGCTTTTCAGCATCACTTTGACTCCACCGATGGAAAAGGCCGTCTTCAGCGGCAGCAAGAAGGGGGGTCTGGTCTTAAGGCCCTCCGGTAGAGGCCAAAATCAGTGCCATTGTTCAGTTCCCCGTGCCGTCCACGCGTCGTGAACTGAAGCGGTTCCTCGGGATGACTGGTTATTACCGGGGCTTCTGCAGGAACTTTTCCTCCGTCGCCCAGCCTTTAACCAGTCTGACCAGTCCGAAGGGTGAATATCTCTGGACCCCGGAATGTCAACGTGCGTTTGAGAGTGTGAAGATGTTGTTGTGTCACGCGCCGGTACTTGCTGCCCCTGATTTCTCTAGGCCGTTTAGTTTGGAGGTGGATGCGAGTGCTGTGGGAGCTGGAGCTGTCTTGATGCAGGAGGATTCCTCTGGTGTGGATCATCCTGTCAGTTTCTTCTCGCGTAAGTTTAACATCCATCAGAGTAAGTATTCAACTATTGAGAAAGAGGCATTGGCGTTGTTGTGGGCGTTACAGTATTTCGACGTGTATGTCGGTTTGTGTAGTTTGCCCCTGGTCGTACATACAGATCATAATCCATTGGTCTTTTTGGCACGTATGTACAACCAAAATCAGCGTCTCATGCGATGGGCATTACTGGTACAAGATTATAAACTGGTGATTAAGCATAAGAAAGGGTCTGAAAATGTAGTTGCGGATGCCTTGTCTCGAGCTGTGTAACAAACCTGTGGGTTTGTATTTATGGGGGGGGGGCGGTGTTATGGGTATAGGTTTGTGTGTTGCTGCTTGTTCTGTGCTGCCTCTGCTCCTTGCCCAGGTACCGTGTTGCGTTGCTGATGCGTCATCACGTTATCCTACGTCATCCCTCGTCATCTCACGTCCGTGCCGGAAGCCGGAAGCCAGGACGCTATAAAAGCCGGCTGGAGGGGCAGATCCGCGGGCGGCAGTCTGCATGTGGCTGTTGGCCCCTCGGCGTGGTTCTTCGTTTTCCTTTGTCTTTTGGTTGGGGGTTAGGATTTAGCTTTCGTTGGTTTTAGTTTGGGGATTGTTTTCCCCCTAGTTTTTTTGTGCTTTCCTTTTAGTTTATGGGTGGCGTTCCCTTTTTGTACTTTGTTGCTCCTTTTGTTTTGTTATTGGTTTGACGAGACCCGTTACGCCCCCTACTTACTTTGATACCTTCTTGTTTAACCAATAAACTCCCTTATCATTGCCACTTGTTCCCTGCACTCTTTTTTGTTACTGCTCCCGCACCCCTAGACACAAGGGGGGTCGTAACAAATTGGGTTGGGCTGCACCCCCCCCTTTGCTGCTCCTGTGCCGTCGATCAATCTTCTGTCAATCAATTTAATCCTTTTTCTTCCTCTTTTCTTTTTTCTCAGATTAAAAGGAACCAAAGTAGGAAACTGGGCAATTTTATATGAATTTTCCAAAGTTTTGAAAATTAGAGGCGTGCTGTAACGCCACCATCTGGACTATCATGTGTTTCCAAGTGAGGACATCTAACATTTTGATGTGTCATCATCATCACCCTTGCTGGGGCTTTAACTCGCATCCTCTGACAGCTCCTAACTCAGCTAATTGACTGGGAGTAAGGCTGGGCATGTGGCTTCTCAAATAGACTCTGGTAGTCACCAGCCAGGCAGCAGTTATCAAGGCAGATTTCAAAAATTGTCAAAATGTCAGAAATGTGTTATCTAAACAAAAATCTTTACAGACATTTCTGTAAAGTTTTTTTCACTGATTATGCATGGGAAGTAGGATTTCCTCAGAAGAAGAAGAACAATAGTAAAACAATAGGGTCCGGCCAGCTTTAAAACTCAGACAGAGCACAGATACAATGAGATAATTCCATAACACGTGTAATTTATTTAAAGATTTTGATCACCACAAGGATTATTAGCGTAAACTACATAATGGCGTCCAGAGATGTGCTTAGCTTGTAACTTTAAGGGGGCTGTAGTTGTGGTTGTTGTAACCAGTTATTTAACATTTAGTCATCATCCCAATACAGTCAAAGATAATGTCAGTGTGTTGTGTTGTAAATAGTTTTGTATTATTAAAAGAAAGGAAGAAAAAAGTCTTTGGGGAAATATCAGACGGTCCCATCCCATTTGATTAACAGCAGCTGGCAGAGTGCTGGTGTTCTGCTGCTGCAGGGACCGAGGGCACAAAGAGAACAAACATGAACTGTAGCCTACAGTACAAGTACTGTAATGAGCGAACAGTGTGTTGTTATCAGTATCTATTTGCAGGTGTGTTGTTGTCACGCTGCTAAATGTTCAGCAACTCAGCAGCTAATCAGCTATCTAGTCTGCAAACCGGGGGGTTAGCGGTGCAGGTTCCCATGGCGAATATTTGGTTGTTGTTCAACAAGCGGAGACGCAGCGGACGAGGTGTGTGCTCGTGTTTGTGAGTTGAACAGGAAGGAGAGCCCGTGTGGCTTGTTCAGAGTGTGTCTCTAGTGCTGCGTGGCAGCTGCTGTCAGGCTCAGTGTGATTACCTGCTGCTGCTCCTGTGATACACAGCTGATCTTACTGTTGTATGTGAGGTTTGATCGGCCGTATCAGGATGTATATGGCATCAGTCGGAGCCCACACGCAGTGAAGACGACTAAAAAAAACGACTGGAAGTGTAAAAATACCCATCCGCAGCCTGTTTACTTTATTGGCAGTGAACCACAGGCTGTCATGTGGTCGGTGCAGACAGCATGTAACAGTTGAAGTTTGTGTAGTACCTCGGTGGCCTATATTTAGCTACTTTTCTGTGCACCCCAGACTGTCAGAAGCAGCCTACTGTACCTCAGCTGTCTGCATCATTTGGATCATCAGGTTGCCATGGTTGTCAGCAGATTACTGAGACACAGAGAAACAACAGCCTCCTGCTGGAGCTGTGTCTCACCTGACTATATGTATTTATTTATCACAGAAGGTGCATATCAATCAACATTTACTAAAACATGAGTCAAGACTGGTCCATTTTTCATCTGCAGTCTCCTGCTAAAATGTTAAAATACCCCTACACATTAAAGGGACAGTATGGGACTTTATTGGCTTTTTATTGACAAAAATCAAATATCGCTTTCATAAATACGTATTTCACTGAAGTGGAATCGCGCCCGCATACAAACGAGCGCTTTCTCGTACCTTAGAATGAGATGTTACAAGTCGTTACAAACATACAGGGGGGGGTTCACCGAACCTTCTCTGCCAAGTTGAATCGCCATGTTTTACGTTCAGTGTCACCGTGGCTGTAAGTAACCTCAAACTCGGGCCGCCGGAGCTTCTCGGCTCGGGGAGAAAGTTTTCCAGACAGCGCCTGTTAAAACTGTCACCACCGTGTAGCTAGTGTGAGGAAGGACGGAGGCACTGGTGTTGCCTTCAGGTGCAGTCAGACACCTGAATGACGCCGTGAGTGACGCCGTCGGCAAACCAACTGGATGTTATTTTACTCGACGAGAGAAAGCCGGTAAAACGTGGGTCAGGTAAACAATACGACATCACCATGACAACATATTGTCACGCCTGTATTGTTTTGCCTCGTGCTGGCGGACCGTTTGTTTACATAGAGGCTTGTTTATCCTGATACATGCAGCGTGTGTTGTTTTTCTGACTTCTGCCCGAGTTTACGTAAACGCAACAGCAAGAATACGTGCCGACATGCAACCGCACCGCTAGATGGGGGTAAATCTCACATACTGTCCCTTTAAATTCACAGTAGATACTATCAACATTTTTAAAGAAAATTACAAATCTCGAGAACCTGCATTAAAAATGGGACACCATACTCCTTACTGGCAATAACCCTCTCTCATTCCCTCAATAAAAGAACAGGGGAGTCTGTGTTTTAAAAGATTTAAAGGAACTGCACAATGGAAATACTTTGTTGCCTTGAATGATTTACCAGCTGAATATGGTCTACCTGGATCATCATCATTTTTAGTTCTACCTGCAGTTAATATTTGTGGCCATACACAACTACATGCCATTTTCATAATATATCTGTGACGCTCACAGGCCAGTACCAGTAGAAGCCGCACGTATTTAGTGTAGTAATAATAAACAACTGAATGCCCTCAGGTCATTTATGCATATGTTTTGGAAATGCAGCGACATGGTTAGATTCTGGCACTTGGCGTCTTGTTTAGAAGTAAGAAGGGTGACACTGGATGTCGAGTTATTTAGTGTTCAATGCCCGCCTGAACTCGACCAGGCTTAGCATCCCACAGAAGACGCTGGACAACTCCAGTCTCAACTCAATCTTTTTTATTTGACTTTGTCAAAAGGGTTTCTTGAGTCAGGTTGATAACCTCCAAAGAAACAAGAAAAATCAGTACCAAACACTTCATCATTCACCTTTACTGTATCTATTGTACTCTAAACAATATTTAAATGTTAAACAGAAAGAATAAGTGGTCAAATGAGTCATTATGAACACAAATGCATACAATTATGAACACAAATACATACCAAACAACAACAGACAAAGGGATACGAAGCTGTTGACTGTTCACTTGAGGTTAATCAATATGGTTTTTCTTGCTCTCTGAGTTTTCATCCACTACAAGTCACTATTGTCCCTTGCTTGCACTGCATTCTTAAAGGGACAACAAGGAGTTTTGGAAAGCAAAGTGTTCTCACACTACCATGAGCCTCCGCGCGCACGGTGAAATTCTTGGACCGACGCAAGACGGACGTCTTGCCAAAAATGTTTTCATTCATCAAGAATGAAAGTCGGAGGTTCGAAGACGATCAGATACCGTCGTAGTTCCGACCATAAACGGCGATTCGGCGGCGTTATTCCCATGACTCGCCGGGCAGTGTCCGCGAAACCAAAAGTAAGGAAACACTGGTCGGCTCGCCCAGCTTTCCACCATTAATTAAAAAAACAAAATAATGATATAGACAAAACCATGATGAGCCATTAACAAGTGTGGGTAGCGTAGATTCATCCACATTAACGTGAGACTTTTTTATAACCAAATAGAAACTCCTTGTTGTCCCTTTAAGACATGAAATAATACAAAAATGAACATCCCCACCCTCATAAATAAACAGTTCCAACTCAACACTGGTTTTGACAACTATCTTATACCTGCATGCTCAATATGTAAGCTTGTCGTATGTGGGAGTGTAAGTGAAAAAAGGGGAGAAATGAAACAGGTTTTCTCGATAATGAAATGACCACAACTATTACTTTAAATGGAATCCAACTACAGCTAATATGTGAACTAATGAGAAAATATTACATTCTTTAATCCAAGCTGTCAGAATGTAGAAACCAATAACATCTCAGCAAATCCATATGGTCACAGTTATAACTACTGTGCACTTTTTCCCCTCCATAGAAAATACTCATTAAACCTCAGTTTAGCTTCCACCAGACTCTTGTAAAAAAAAAAAAAAAAAAAAGTCTGACTCTTTGAGTTTCTCAGTCCTCATCTGTCTTCACGTGTGACTTGTTTGCCACTGGTCCATTGAGCTCCATCACTGTTTATGGACCAAGAGTCAACCATACTGTCAGAAAAGGGGGGAAAAGGGGCAGTTAACACTACACCATTACACATTTGATGTTGGATCATAACCCAAAATACTGCTGACTGCAGGTTGAACCAAATGAACTGAACTCATCCTGCCAGCTCTTATCTGTAATGTCTTCTTTACACGATGTTGTAGATTCTGCCTGATAAACTGAACAACCTACAGTACCTCTCTACTTGTAACATTCACATTTTAACACAATTACACGACACAATGTGACGTATCCAATCTCATGTCATCATCTCACATTGATTAGAAATGATAGATTAGATGGGGTTTTGCCTTTAAATGGAACTTACAATGTTTCTGAAAACACACACACGCCAAACGACTCATGCAAAGGTTCTTATCACAATCAGTCTGCTGATATCACAAACTACAATACATACTTCATCATACAATCATCATCACAAAACTCCCCCCAACTTGTATACCCTCTTCAACATGTTTATGTGCAAATCACAAGACATCTGAGCTCAATCATAAAACTGATTGTGTCTTGTTTGAAATCACTGTAGATTACTTCCACCTGGTCCACCAGGCAACAAAGGTCCAAAAATATGAAATAACTGAAAGGTAAGAAAGAAAATTACTTATATATCACCTCCAAACCACCACATTAACGGCCTAGTAGGGTCAACAAGTTGCTATAGCTTGGTATGCTGTACTGGATAGCTTTAATTGGATATACTCCTAGACTTTTCAAGAAATCATAAAACTAGTCACCTCCTCTTGTCATCACTTTCACTGAACATCACCCTGGCTGTACTTTAACTATGTAGCTTTGTGCACTGAGATTTATTCAGACAGTTCCTTTGTTGAATAACTGACCACCAATAAACTTATTTTGAGTATTTTGTCACATGCTGTGATAATTTCTTTTGTTAGCAGTGTGTAGCCTTCTGGAAGCTTTGTTAAGCTCAGCATGAAGTCTATCAGTCTATTGAGCAGCTCTGGTTTCCCAGCTGCTCAGGAACTGCGGAGAAGCAGAGGAGTGCTTCCAATACAATGAGGGTTAGACCCACTGAGCAGAGAGAGCATGAGAGAGGGAGGGAAGACATTGGTAATGAGGTGTAATAATAACTGCTCTAACCAACAGTGGGAGTTAGACATAACGACCTGCCTCAAATAGAAGTCTGTTGTGTTCTGGAGTTGAAGTAAATAAAAACTAAACTATTGTCAATCCCTGGTGGAGGCTGTGCTCTATGAGAGAAGAAAAATATTATACTCTGATTTGCTGTGTGTCATCCTCTCACTCAAACTTTTCTGTCTCTTTCTCAGGCAAAAAAACTTTCTTTCTCATGATCCGAAAATGCAGTTAAGTTTTAGTCATTAATGTGCAGTGAAAGGTCAACCATCGCTGCACCCCTCCACCAATCTTGGCAATATGGCAGAGTGTCCAGATGAAAGCCTCTCCTCAGTGCTAGACACATGAAAGGCTGCAAAGAGTTACTCACAGCCTTTAGGTGGTTGTTTGCAGCCTCTATGCAGCCTTTCATGTGTCTAACACTGAGAAAAGGCTTTCGTGGAGCTTTCATTGGGCCACTCTGCCATATTACCCAGATCGGTGGAGGGCTGCAGTGGATAGTTGATCTTCTGGAACTTTCTGGAATCTCCACACAGGGATTCTGGAGCTCAGCCAGAGTGACCTTTGGGTTCTTGGTGGCCTCTCTAACCAAGGCTGATCAGTTTGGCTGGATGGCTGAGTCCTGGTTGACCCAAACTTCCTCCTTTGAAGAATGATGGAGGCCACTGTGCTGTTTTAAAGTATATTTTTGGGGGCTTTTTTCGCCTTTAATGACAGGACAGTTGAGAGAGAGACAGGAAATGGGAGGCAGAGAGGGGGAGAATGCCACGCAGGATAGGGCCGCTCAGCTACAGTTCAGTCTCTGAGCTCTTGGGGCAGTTCCTTCGACCCCATGGATCTCATTTTGCTCTAATATGCAAATGAGTACGATTTTATTTAGACAGCTGTGTGTCTTTTCAAATGTCCAAACTATTCAATTCAACACAGCTGGACTCAAATGAAGGTGTACTGTAGAACCATCTCAAAGATGAATAAAATAAATAGATGGCACCTGAATGACCTACAGGAGTCAGCAAAGGGTCTGAAGACTTATGTTCAGGTGATATTTCAGGTTTTCTTTTGTTATTAATTTGCAAAAAAAAAAAAATTCTAAATTCTAAAATTCTGGCTTTTGCTGTCATGATGGGGTGGTGAGTGTAGATTGATGAGGTAAATTTTGATATAGCTGCAACATAACAAATGGTGAAAAGTTGAAGGGGGTCTGCATTTCCCTACCTATTGTATATGTTTGGTGATTTTGTAAGAAGATGTCACAGTTATAGAATCAGAATATGACCATACAGTAAGTAGTAGAGACATACACTACCCACACAAAGTTAGGGATATTCAACTTAAGGGTGAAATGTCTGGAAAATGTAAAAAGTTCATGCTACAGTGATATTATACCATGAAAGTAGGGCATCTACAAAAATGCAATGGGCATTTCTTCATCTCAAACAATGTATTGAAACAAAAGCTAACGAAAGTGGTGGGTATACCACAACAAAACATGTCAATGTCTCAATAAGTTGTCATGTGACCAAAGAACGTCCTCTTGTCTGTCTTTCTGTGACTCTTCCAGTCTCTGTGTCTCTGTCCAACCTGCTCATGACTCTCTGTGACACTCTGAGCTCAGTGGACACTTCCCTCTGACAACATCCCATCGTCTCAAGCCTCCACATGTCCAGGTACTGTTGATGGACTGTTATCCAGGTGTGGTCTTGGTCTCATGAATTTAAAATGTGAACAGCAGGATGAAGAGCACTGTTTCCATACAAACTGTCATTGAACCAGAACATTTAGTGGTGGATTCATGGATCAGACACTTAATTAATCACATCATCGTCATAGAACAGCATGTTATGTTATAGTACAGAAACATTGAACAGTTGGACATGTGCATTTAGAAGTTTAGAGACAGTCAAATTAAGTTCACCTGTAAAGGTTATCAGTGCATTTTATGTGCATTCTGAAATTTCACCCCAAAGACCAATATCCCTAACTTTTTGTGAGTAGTGTATAGGACAAGTAGTGTTAAATCAGACACATTTTTACAGGAAACATGACAGAATTTTGTCTCTCTGGTCTAATTAATTCACAGTGTCTTAGTATATGGGAAAACTGCAGAAATGTGTAGAAATAAGAGATAAATAAATCTAGTCACATACTGAAAATATTATAACAAATGTCAGTGTAGCTTATGAAGACGTGGCACGTTGTCTTATTGTGTTTTCTAGCTGTCAGCACGGTGCACTGGTCCAACACAGACTGTTTATAAACCTCAGCATCCAAGCAGGTTCAATATGTCGATGTGTGATGTGATGTGTACCAGAGGTGTTGAGCACACAGGTGAACCCACTGCACTGAATCATCATTGTCCAGGCAGAATCCACACCTGTTAGTGCCTCACTGGTGACTGGGAGTGACGCTGTCAGCTCAGCTGTGAAACACACTCCATTACGTTTCCTCTTTAAAAAGACGCCACATGCTACAGAAACAAATGCTGATGAGCTATTAGCCTTATGTGCAGTGCCCTGCTGTCAGCTCTGTCAGCTAACAGTGGCTCCAAACAAACTCCCAGTCCTCCACACCCACACACCACATCACATCGGGTGGAAACAGGCATCAATCAGTTAGCTAGCATTGGTTAGTACCAGTGGTGGCTGGTGTAGCGTCATCCAGGGGGGGCTATACCAAACTTCAAAATAAAACTTGACTTTTACATTATATAGGGTCCATTCTGCAGGGGCGGGTCCAGATTCTTTTCTGGTGGGGGTCACAAGGGGTAACAACAGTGAATCTGGGAGGGGCCGCCCAAAAGTAACAAAAATGAAGGCTGCCATTGACTGCTCTCTTGAATTTTACTGTTACATAGTGTTATGTTACAATATGTCTTCATCTTGCTTTTATTGGCCACATTTAATCTTTCACCCTGTAAGGAAGATGCCTATGACCTTTCCATTTTACACTTGAAGAGTTCATTTGCAAAAGCAGATAACTCAGATAAATTCTAGAATCTTCATTTTTTTTTTTTTTTTTACATAAGGTGATATCAGTCAAACCAAAGTTGAGTGACTTTGAGATGTAACAAAACAGACATATCTCAAAAAAATAAAGTTTTATTGAAAACAACACTATGCAAAAATAATTTCAAAATGGCACTTATCTGCTTTTGCAAATGAACTCTTCACTTGTCAATATTAAAATTTATAATCAACTCTATCTTGTAAATAAGAAGTCTTAGCAGAATAAGCAACACAATAAATTCTCAAAGTGAACATCACTATCTTATACTCTTACCCAGTAGTTAGAGCTCAGCTCTGTACAAACATCTCAGTGTTTTGTGTAACAGTCAGTCAATATATGCAGAATAACCAGAACAAGCATCACTCAAATTGTCAAATTGAGAACAATAACAATCTTACACAATTTTCTTTATTTCCTACACAGAACACTGGGATGTTTGCTGTACAGAGTTGAGCCTTAGTCAGAAGTTAGTGCTTATAGCTCTTTACAGTGAACATAGCAGTGGTAAAGAGCTTCAAATGACTGATATTGCCACAAGTCAATCACCATTGGGGGGGCATACAGGGTGGCCAATCAGATTGCAGGGGGGGCAGGTGCCCCCCTGTGCCGCCATGGAAATGGTAAATGGTAAATGGTCTGTATTTATATAGCGCTTTACTATTCCTGAAACGATACCCAAAGCGCTTTACAGTACACATCGCATTCACCCATTCACACACTGATGGCGGTAGCTGCCATGCAAGGCGCGAACCACGTCCCATCAGGAGCAAGGTGGGTAAGGTGTCTTGCCCAAGGACACTACGGCATGGAAGACCCGCCCCTGATTATAAGGCGTGTTCCCCACATTTCTGTACAATACAGCAACTACGGTTAACAACATTGTAAAAGCCAACATGACATATTAAGACCCAGCTTCTCTCTCACCTCTGGACTCGCTGAAGATCACCTGGGCCCAGTGTGTGGTGTTTCATGAACAGCTGCTGCTGTAGCTTTACTGAGAACGCAAGGTGAAGAGATAATAACGTATAGGCATGAGCAATCGAACATTGAACATACCATGATATATTAACATAATATCACAGTGTAATGGTGCGTTTCATTTACTAAATTTAATAAAATGAAATGAAAATACGTTTATACTTGTAGATGCTAGATGTTGGAAATTCCAAGTACCTGAATGCACCACTAATGAGCTGCATTCAGCTTTGGGTGAAGGAGAGCTGACCCCCTGCCTCCTATATCTCTTGTATTGAAGAGGAGCTTCTGCACATACGAGAGGCTATGGGCAAAGATTTTTGCACCTTAAACAATGTAGAACATGTTTAATCTACATTTTTATTGCAGGTGATACATTTAACTCACTTTTATCTCACTCATCTGAAAAGTGTTTTTATTTTATTTATTAAAAGTCTTAATCAAGGTAGTGGAGAGTGGTGGGGTGGAGCCCTAGCGCCCTCTATTGACCAGCCGTCACTAATTAGCACTCTCCTCATCGTAACCATACCAACATCCATTTGACTGTCAGCAAAAAACATGGAATCACACGTCTCCTCCTTTGGTCGAGGTCTCCACCACCACACCCACCCTACACCTCAGACACATCCCAGCCCAGTCTGAGCTCAGAAAGACCAAACTTACAAGGACACAATTAATGCACTAATGCAAACTCAGGCTGAATTGACTCAGAAATTCTAAATGTATTAAAATTTGAAAAACTTATTAAAAGTTTTTCACTTCAACACTACTTCCTATTAGACTACAAATTGCATGGCTAAATCGGCAGCTCCATTGGCTGAAAAAAATCCACCCAGTTGGCTAAATTGAGGCAATTTTTATCAAGTTTCATTTTTAAACTTTAGGAAAAAATAATAACTCAGACTCATTTGTTAAAAATATCATTAGTACAGAATTAGGTGCTGTTTGAGCCTAAAAGGAAAGACCTGAATGAATTTCATTATTCTGAATACTAGGCGTGCCCTATGTTTTGAATGAAACGAGTCAAACCAAGTTTAAGCGGACATCATCATAGGCAGATGATGAGGTTTGATGATGCAGTTAATGATGTCTATAAAAAGACAGAATGAGCGTTTGTGTCCTTGAATCCACCCTCTCATAAATCATTTAAGGATAAAAAAAAAAGAAGATCTTCTCCTCTAGTTAAGGCCAAAGTTGGCGTTTTTGATAATCAACCTTCAAGGTGACAACAAGGGCGAGTCTCAGTGTCGCAGTCTGGACAGACTCATGGCTTTGCAGCAGAGAGCTCATTACAGAGTGTATTATTGCCATAATAGATTCATGGGTGTGGAAAATATTCATTCATACTCAAAGACCATGAAAATTTCGATGAAATTTCATTCCACAAAACCTGTCTGAAGCAGGCAGAGCACCCGGAGCCATGAAAGGAAGAGCGCTCACCTCTTTTCTTTTTGTGACAATGTGAGCAATGTGTGTTACTTAAAAAATTACAGTCGGCTTTGACTGGTTGTCCAACATTCCCCTTCATTTTTTTGACATTTCATTGCTTACTATTGTGGTGAATTAACAATGACAAGTAAAAGTGAGGTTATGAAGCTCATCACTGAGGAGAAGGTCAGGAGACACAAAGGACCCTGTCATTTTACACTCACATGCTTGGCATTTAAAACAAATCATTATAGACTGAGGCATTTTATAATAATTGTGATTATTATATTTATACTGGTGCATTATGAATCACTGCAGTTTACTTTTCAACCTCGGAGCTAAGTTCATTTCTACAGTTATATCCTGCAGCCTGTAAACACTGCAGCAAAAGTTGTGAAATCTTTGAAACACTGTGGTCAGCTGCTTCTGGTCCATTTTGATGTTTCCATGTCAACCACATCACTATCACTGTGAGGAGAAGCAAGCGATCCTCATCACATTGTTTCAGACTTACAACACCAGAGCCAAAACAAATTGCATTCATCATAATTGAATTTCTTTTACTCAACGTTAATGCATTCAGACTTGAAAGCGAGTGATTTATGGCATTTTGATTCCCATAAACCAATTTTGCGAGATAATTTATTGAATTAGAAAGCGCTGAATGAATAGGCAGATTATGAATGGAAGCGTCACCTTGCCTGAGTGTGAAGCACGATGATGAATTGCCAATCAGCTGAATGCATCCAAATGTCAAACAAGCATGTCTTTGATAATCTGTGGGCTGTTAGCTGGAGCTAATAAAATGTTTATTAAGTGTGTCCCCAGGTGAGGAGACATTCATCAGCGTGTCACAGTGTCAATGCCTCTCCAGCAACTAACTGCCAATGCAGAGCAACACACAGATTTCTCATGGGACTTGTGTGATTGTAAAGCCACTGTGCTGTGGTCCCCACTGGATCAATATTGTAAGTACCTCTTTACTATTGCCTGTACAACTAATATTCTTTTTACCGCTGCTAATACTTCCACTTTGCTAGTGCAAACTAAAGCCAGATTTCATTTTATCAGTTTAATCCTAACTGGTCCTAATTTCTATCATCTGTCTTTCTGAAAAAAAAAAAGGAATGGGTGTGTTTGTCTGGTTTATAAGCCCTCCAAGATAAGATGTTAACATTTATTTAAATCATGAAAAAAGCACAGCAAGTGTCCTCAGTTTGTATAAATCACCATAATCCAGTGACAATTTAAACAAATATAGGCTAATCCCTTGAATGTGTGGTATAGCAGAGCAAGAATCCACCCATTACCTACACATGAGGTAGTACATCTCATGTGTCTGTGCTTGTGATGTGAATATAACACAGTTTTGGCCCTATAGGTGTGTTCACACCAGGCCACCGATAAAGGACGTGCAGACCAGACTCCCAAGAAGTCATTGAGCTCTTGGCACAACTGTTTGTATCGTCGCCCCCCGCGCGGGAGACTACGGTTCGAATCCCACCGGGGGCAGTCCATACCGAAACACAACGCAGAGGGCCAGATTGACGACGGCTACTAACGTACCTTCTGAGGCCTTTCACGGATGTTATCATGTAATAATATTACTACATTTGTCCAAACAAGAGTTTGCAGCAGCGTGATCAATCATTATGTCAGGCCTTTCTTGTTACTTCAGTTCCAGCATCATCTGATCACAAACAGATTTTGTGCTAAGATGATGCTCAATGGCCTTCAGTTGAGTGAAGCAACAAGAATGGCCTCCTCTTGAACATATCCAGCACCAGGGAGATGGTCATTGACATTCAGAGGTCTAGGTCCACACTTCAGCCAGTCAAGTGATGCCAGCTGCTTCTAAATTCCTTGGTATTCACCTGGACAGAAAACTGGACTGTTCCCTGAACATAGACTCCATCGACCTGAGGGGACAGAGCCAGATTTGAAATTCAAGAGGCTCAGGACCTTTTGACGTCTGCAGTGAAAAGCTGCACATGTTTTATCAGTCAGTGGTGGACAGTGAACTGTTTTATACTGCAGTCTGTTGGAGCAGCAGCAGGTTGGAGACTGGACAAACTGGACTGTGACTGGAGTCTGGACAGGTCAGGACCTCAGACAAAGTAAGTGCGGCTCTTTCAACTTGTCAAACATGGCGTGTTTGAAATTCAATGAAAGTAATTTTAGAAAGTAAGGAGTTTTTTTGTCTAACAGTACATAGACTGTGTAGTTAATTTCAAAGAAGGAGAATATTTTCCTCTTCCAGGCTCTGGCATTAGGAGTCCTTGTTCAGTTCATTTAACAGCATTTATCTTTGCATAAACATCTGCACCAATCTGACAGAGAAATGGAATTAAAGACAGGCTTTTAATTTAGAGGGGGGAAAACTCTGGATGGTTTTTAGTTTACTCTGAGATCTTCCAAATTATTCATCAACAGAAGCTCTGCTGGTTGTTCAGATTCATAGTGGGAAAGGCGTATTTTTTCATAAAACAAATAACAGAGAAAGCAAAACACCCACAGAGATTCTATATCCCAACAGAGTTGTATTCATGATGCCACAGCTAATGGATGTGTTTGCTATGTGTGTATGCCAAAGAGAGAGTAAAGGAGGAAAATATATAGAAGGTAGTGTCGTGATCAGGGGGAATACAAATGTGCAGGGTACAGTTTGCCATGGTTTATGTGAAGCTGCTGATACTTAGAGTATGTATACTGTATGATATGACTGTAATGTTCTGGACAGATCTGGTTGGAGCTCATTTAGTTATTTGTATCAGAAAAAAACCCAGAGAAACCAGAGAAGCAGCTGTCTGATGAAATATAAATAGCTTCATATATATCAATCATCTGGATAAGATAGTTCAAACATATACCCATAGTAAAATCTGTACATAGATTTATATCTATCAGAAAATGTCAAAGAATGTAAATACTGTACGTTTCTACCATATATATTAACAAAATATATTCACATATGAAATTTCAATAAAACAAGTCAAATGTAAAAGATACATACATTTATACATACATTATTACATAATATATATTTGTATGGGCTACACGTATGTCACATTATACATTTTTTTCAAATTTCTAATAGTTTTCATATCTAATTTTTATGTGTTCTTGAATATATTTCATATATGGAAATTCAAAATGCAGACATTCACATATCTCATTCACTTAAATGGGAATGTGCGCCCAAACTTTACCGCTAATGTATTGTACAGTGTATTACATCTGCACACAGCATAGAGTGTAGTGATAATTGGATGCACTGCTGCCTTCAGGTAATCACAGAGGTCATGGAAGCTCCTTTAGTATTTTATCCATCTCATTATTGACCCTTCACAAAGATTCAGATTGTGAACATTCCTTCTTGAGCACTGAACCAACTCATGAGCACATCTTCATTATCAAATATTTAAAAAGCCTTTGCCTATCCAAGGAAGAATTGTGGTCTTAATCTGCTACAAAACCACAAAGTGCAAAGTCTGTGGTCATCACAGAAAGCAACTCCAAATCAGTGTTTCTCTTTGGCTCAGTTCTCAAATGAAAGAAAAAACATTTAGTCAAAAAAATCAACTCAAATCTCTAGTTTGTTCTTCATAACACATTAGAATTCCTCATTCATTTCAAGCAAATTGCTTTGTTTTGGGACATGTGTGAAAAACAGTGCACAAAAATCACTGATCAAAAACTGACTAGTTGTTTCTCAGTCACATTTTCTACCATCATTTGTGTCAAATCTAAAATGATCCATTCAGTTATGAAAATCTGTCAGATGGTGTGGAGTTTTTTCTGATGCCTGCTGCAGTAAACTGGCTAAAGAATCACAATCCACCAATCACAGTCCAGTTTGGGAGCATGGAAGTGTGGAGATCTCCTATTGTTTGAATATGGAATATGATGACTGGTGATCACAGCAGGGAGGAGGAGCAGAAGATGAAAAGCTACAGCGTTATGCAGCCCACTGGGAAGAGGTACAAAGCTCTCTTCCTCTGGCATCTCATTCTCATGAAGATCTATTTTGTAGCAGTCAGAATCCAAATGTCATTTGTGACTGTGATGGTGAAAAAGTATGAATACATTTTGACCACTAACAAGACATTTATTTTGGTGGAACTGGTTAACGAACTGGCACAAACAGAAGGCCTTGAGATGTAAATGAGTGACTAATGTCTTGGGTGACTAAGGTGATGACGATTTGTGATGAAGCTTG
The DNA here is from genome assembly GCF_905171665.1 of Trachurus trachurus. Classification (NCBI taxonomy): domain Eukaryota; kingdom Metazoa; phylum Chordata; class Actinopteri; order Carangiformes; family Carangidae; genus Trachurus; species Trachurus trachurus. The sequence continues at coordinate 3,062,765 of NC_139899.1, forward strand.
AAACTGTTATGACAGTTGCATTTACTGAAATCTCTGAAAATGCATTATTGTATCCATTACAACATCTAGTTTTTTATTGTTTTCCATGACAACCTGCACATTTCATGACTTATAAAACCAAACAGAACACTAATGAAGTTGCTCTGTGAACAGTCTGCATTATCTGTGATGTTAGAGAAGTTGTGCGGCAAGGAACCAGGCAAGCAGGAAACAAGATGGTGAAGTAACACAGCATGATGGTTCATGCTGAGAGATCATCTTGTGTAAATGAACAGATGTGGAACATCCATCAGAAAGCTGTAAAAAAGAAGAAAGAAAAAAAAGAAAGTACCACTTTGCCTGGATTTACAGCTCGGGGCCTGTGGCTAGTACGCATCACTGACACACACATATGTGACCGTCCATAGGGAAGAACGTGTGCGTTTCTTCTCTTACATGACATTCCCTGGAGGTTATTATCCTGAGGCCTGGGTCCTATCATGGCCATCCCCTCATCTATACTGCTGCCTCTCCACCATTCTGGAGGTATTGAATTTCTAAGTAGGCCATATCGCTGCAGCAAATGGAAGCTCTATCTCAGCCCCCACCAGCTCCTCTCTTCACATGCCCATCCTATATTGAAATCTATGCAAATTCATAATAAATCTGAAAAGCACCATCAGTCCCGCTGACATTCTCCACGTCAGCGAGGGCCCCCCCGGGGAATCCCACGCTCTGCGACTGTGAAGTGGATATGGATCTCCCACAGGGCTAGTGGGGAACTCTGGGCCGCACGTAATTACCTCAGCGACTAGGGCTGAGGAGGGAGCGTGTCACGATCAGGAAGTGCTGGTTAAGTGAGGTCATTTTAGCCTCAGTGATGAGAGGACATATTGGACTTAATTTTTTTTTCAGGGCATACTGTAGCACAGCATATTGTAGAAAGCATATCTGAGTGATGCATGGAAATGTGCTCGGGTCCACGTGGGCCTGCATGCAGCACATCACAAACCCATGTGAGGCTGATGGAGAATGTTGGCTGTACGGTTTTACATACATTTTAGACGTCATTGCAACAAAATGCCCCCAAAAACAATGAAATCTAATGTCATACTGTATTTAGAGATGAGTACCAAATTCATACTTTTATTGTCCTGAGTATCAACTCACATAAAATCAAACGGTACCACATTTCGGTATCTGAATGTGCCCGGTGAGATAGTGGAGGAGTGTCTGGATGACACAAACACAAAATGTGTAAAATCTTATTTCCTTGTAGAGCTGCACGCACCTCCTGCCCCGCTCTCTATCTCTCACAAACATATTGACAACAGAGCTGTCTCAACAGGCCAGGCCAGCCTGGTTCGGGCTGAAAATGGGTCAGGTCAGGCCTCGAGCTTCCTCTTTTTTTGGTCGGGTCCAGGCTCTGGACCAGACCTGATGGTGGGTTTGAGTTTTAATTTTTCGGCCCTGTTGAAAAACTCTACTGTCTGTGAACAGCCCTTCCTTTTCCTGCACACTCTGAAGTTTTAAACAGAGATCCCCTTTTTGCCGTTAAAGGGACAACGAGGAGTTTTGTGTTTTCACACTACATTTATGAGCCTCCGCGCACCGTGAAATTCTTTGACCGGCGCAAGACAGACTCATGTTTTCATTCATCAAGAATTAAAGTCAGAGGTTCAAAGACGATCACATACTGTCATAGTCCCGACCATAAACAGCGATTCGGCTGCGTTATTCTCATGACTCGCCGGGCAGCGTCCGTGAAACCGAAAGTAAGGAAACGCTGGTCGGCTCGCCCAGCATTTCCACCACCACTAATAATAACAAAATAACGATAGAGACAAAACGATATATTTATCGAAAATGGGCCCATTAACAAGTGGTAACGTAGATTCATCCACATTAATATGAGACTTTTTTATTGTTGCGGAATTTTTTGTTCTGCCGATGGAGAAACTCCTCGTTGTCCCTTTCAGAAAGATTCCTCATTATGCAGACTTTTCTCGTATACACTGCACTATAACAATGAATTCAAAATTCATGAGATTTTAGTCATTTTCATTAAAAAAAAACAAAAAAAACTCATCATACATACATACACAAAAGTACTGAAAACAGGTACCATTGCATACCAGTATCAGTTCCCACAAACTGGAAATTGGTACCGTATTGGTTTAAATGTGAAAGGTACCCATACCTAGTCATATTTCAAATCTTCATTTTCTACATGTTAAGTGTCAAGGGTGAGGGAAACAGGTGGACCCAAATGCAGGCGCTGGCAGATACTTGCAAACTGAAGTTTAATATCTTACGACAGGCAGGAAAACAAAAAGCTTCAACAAGGAACTGAAAGACACACAAGACTAAATACAACAGAACTAATCAAAGCAACAAGCAACAGGTGAGGAGACAGGAGGGCAAAGAAACCTGATTGGTGGAGACACACAAGGAGCAGGGCAGGGCTGACGAGGTGAAACACAGGACAGGTGTGCAAGGAGAGTGTGGAGGGAAAACACAGGAAGGAACACTAGAACAAAATGCACAAGAACAACTACAAAATGAAACAGGAACTAAAGAAAACCAGAGTCCAAAACAACAGAAAGCCGAGCCACTAAATGGCAGCAGGCCCAGGGCTATGACTATGTATGTTGTGTACAATCAGAAGTCTGTCCTCTACTGATTACTTTTAATTGATTTTTATCTTGGTTTAATTCATTTACTCCTGCTCTATCTATTGGTTGTTTTAGTCATGTGACTCACTTGACTCAATATCACAACATGTATTTTTATGAAGTTCTGGTTTAAATGTGATATGACAGCAGCATATGGTCTTTTGACAGCAGCACGTAAGGTCAGATTTTTTTGGAGAAATGTATTATTCATCATATATTTTGTAATTTAAACAGAACAGACTAATTGGTTTTCAGTTTTAGTTTGTATTTGTCTTTAATGAGACTGACGACAACAGTGAAAAACATTCAACATTCAGCATTCAACTTTACTCCAACCTCCAACTTTCTCTTAAAGCCTGTGCGCTATCTATATAAATAATATAATATAAATACAGACACACACACTGGGGACAAAATATAACACATGTGCAGTTTGTCATTTGAGAAATCACAGTTCACAGTAATTATAGGACCAGTGGGTGGGACTTAGACTGATTCCTACTTTTGTCATCTGCCACTTGAAAATGATACAAATAGTGTTATTACACACCTTTACACAGAAATGAGATTTCATAAAATGTATGACTCATTTCATGGGTTGAGACACCGCTGCTTTTGTTCATGTCCCGCTGCGCTGGTTTCATTGTTCACATACAATTAATTCACTTCCAATATTTTACTTCAAATGAAAATGGTTTCATAACATTTTACACCATGATAAGAAAAATTGAATGAGTCATCACTCATATTATGATTTTTTTGTTGTTGTTCATCAAATACATCTGCCCCTCACCTGAATGCTTTCAACATCACTGGGTGAATTTTCAAAAGAAACAGAACAATACTAGTAAACAGAGGTGAGCTGAGGTGCATGTGTGCTCACCATCCACAAAGAGTAACACAAGACCCAGAAGAAACTGTATGATTTACTTCACATAAACATCTTTTCATATCTCTGTTCTACTGCTCCTGAACTGAACCTCCAGAAAATACTTTTTTCCATCCGTATTTTTTTATGCTCTTAAACGCACCTTATCTCTGTGGCATTGTTAAATAGTAGGTAGACACGTGCATCATAAAGTTGGTGATCTGTGAAACAGCCATTCATTACAGTGGCGGTCGGTGAAGGTGTGTTTTTTAAGATAATGTGAGACAATAAAACCAATCCATGAGGTTCATCTGGAGTAACAGATTAATGGTGTAAAAGCTATTTGCACCAAAACACTGCAGAGTGGTTTGTTATACTCAGACTGGGTGTTAGTGTTGTCAGCCATTATCCTGCCCACTGCTGGAACCAGCTCCCAATACAGATCAAATCTGCCCACACCATAACTGGTTTGAAAAAGAAGTTAAACACTTCTCTCTTCTCCTCTGCCTTTATTTAATTATTCCATCTTGCACTTAAATGAGATATTATTGATTTGTAACTATTTTCTCATTGTGCTTTAACTTAAATTTTGAATGGGCAGAGTTTGTTTTTGCTGGAATCAACCATGCTGCATTTATTCAAACCACTACTATGTCCGAAACCACTATAGTGACCATTTTGGTAATCGGAAAAATGTATAGGCTATAATATAACCATTCACTTTGTATGTGATGGTGTAAACATAATACTCTCAGTTAAAAGTAACACAGGAACAGGAAAAACAGTCAGGACACCACCAAAGGAAATTAGCATTCATCCTCTGGTGACCATGGATAAGGTATAGGTATAAGATTTCATGACAATTAACACAGATGTTGTTGTATTTGTTTGTTATTTCATTGTGATTCAAAGTGACATCTTCAATCTGAATCTCTATATAGTTTCAGTTTAGCTCTAGAGCTAGGTTACAACCAAAAGTAACACTGCATCCTGACATACAGCGAGCGAGTGAAGCGGCGACGAAATCTCGCGCGAAGGTGTCTTGGTACACCAGCGTGACGATTTTGTCGTGAGTATATTCTATTGGTTCAAAATCCAAACCAATCAAATTAACGAGGCACGTACAGTAAACAAACTTCTGGCGCTATTTTTAGATTCCTGACATTTCCTGGTTGCTGTTTTTCACATCTTGGGAGTATTTTAAAAAAAAATGTATTTCTCTCATATTCTCCTCTCTCTGCTAACTTGTCAACAGGAAGCAGGTGTACTTTTCAACCAATAAGAAGTGTTTAGGGGCGGGACACCGCCGCAAAATGTCGTCCAGATAGAGACAGAGTGAGTTTTTCAGGGTCGGGCGACATCAGGACAGGCTGATTGAAATGTAGGCCTACACATTCGAATCACTTTTTCTCGCTCGCTCGCTGTATGTCAGGATGGGGTGTAAGTAGCCTCGCGTATCTGTTAACTCTAACTAAAATAGACATTAACTTGTAATACAATCATAGACTGTAAAAAGAATGGACGTAGCGTCCGTGACGTCACCCATTGGTTTTGGGGAGTCGTTTTTGTGACTCAAATATGGCGGCCTGAACAGCGCCATGTTGGATTGGCCGGCCGAGAACCCGCCCACTGGCCTCGAAGCAGCGGTCTCCGGACCTGTCACTCAACGTTTCCGCGCCCTAATTGGCCAGAGTTTTAACCTCATAACAGTAAAACGGTAGAGTTAAAAAAAAATTCACCCCCCTCAGAGTGTGTGCGGGGGTAGAAACTATCGATTGAGACCAAAAAACGTTCTGACACCAGGCTTTTAACATGTTTATTGAGGATGTAAAGTCGGTGATTTTAACATGGGAGTCTATGGAGAATGCTGCTTTCTGACACCAGCCCCCAGAGGAAGCCGAGGGGATTGCAGTTTTTTGAACGAGGAAGTGAGCTTCACTTCTCAGACCGACAACTGCCCCCTTGAATACAATAGAAGCAAAATGTTAACTTAATGGCTCTGGGACTTTCTTATAAATTATATTCCTTAAATTAAAAAGTTTCACCACATTTTATTAGCTTAGTGTTTTTATTTTGATGGAAAGGCCTGTCTCTCTCGCCCTGGATCCGGTTCCTTACCAAAACAGCGAGTCAACGGCCCCAGACTAGGGTGTAAGTATTATGAAGTGACGAAACCAACCTCATATTGCATGAATGCTAATTGTGATGAGGACATGTCTCCTGAAGGCTGCCGTGCCCTGTGGTGGTGGTGTTGGAGCTCATGTGTATTCTCTCCTGCTTGGCACTAACATATTCACCATATGGTTGAATAACCTTGTTCAGCCCAAGAGCCAAATAGTAACATTGCAGTTAACCAGCAGCTTCATTCACATGCAGTTTTGTGTTGATAATATTTCTGTTGTTGTTGTTTTTAGCCCTAATTAAAAAAATAAAAAAAAAAAAATCCTTTGTAAACGAAGGCTGCATTCTGAAGACAGTAGTTTCAAATGTAATTTGCACTAATGTCTCCTCTCAGCATCTCTGTGACACCGGGGCCGACTCGTGCCTGCATCTCTTTGTGCTTTCCCACAGACACAGATGGGCACTATAGGGGAGGTTTGAGACGGCGAGGGAGGGAGGGAGCTCAGCAGACCAGGTGTGTCATGAACACTACGCCCGCTCTGCCTTTGGGCTGTGTTCTCTGATTGAAAACTCTTTTCTTGTTGTAGGAGTGCCATGGAGCAGCGAGACGCAGACGCCGCTTAGTCTGAAAAATTAGTGCCATCAGCGTCTCAGCATCCGGATTAATGAGAACCCGCGGTGCTGAGCCAGGCAAAGGCTGCTCATTTGTTTGGGTACCCATCTCCATTAAACAGCAATAAGGGGAATTCATGGAGCTCCATCAGAGCGTGCGGGGGTGCGTTGGAGAAGCCCGTGTGGAGGGATTTGTAACACGACGAAGCTCATCACGCTCTGTAATCTCAGATGAAATTAAAAAGCCATGGACAGCTGTAGAAAAAAAAATCTCTTCCACACACTTTTTTTTTTGCCTCTTTTCCCACTTTACTTGTTTCTTTCATCTTGCAGGCTTTGTTTCTCGGCACTGCTCGTTGGCGCTGCTCCTGTCTTGTATCCGTGCCAACAAGGCAAGTTATAAAGGATAATGTCACACACGGCAATATGGAAAAGTTACAATGAGCCATATGGAGCAGGTATGTGGTGCAGCAGTAATCAAATCATAAACTGAATAATGAAGCACACCTCTAATGCTGTGTCTCGTGTTTACATCCAGTCATTGTCTTCTCCACTTGATGTGCTGTGGCTAAGGAAGAATTAACCATGCCTTCTGTTGGTTTGGCAGGTAATCTGCACTGAGCTTCAGAGGCAGATGTGGTATACCGAGCCCGGAGCGTATACTGCACCAATCTAAGTTCAGTTTATTTGCTCGTATTTCACGTAAAAAGCTGGTAAAAGACGGCCCACGGTGCCTCCAGTAACTCTCCACTTGTATTTAGACATATTGATTCGTATGTCTGACCAGCCTCTGTGTGAATTTTTGGTTTTTCATGGTCCAGCGGATATAATAGAATTGAAGAGAGCGAAGGTGCACCAGCACAAAAAACCCATTTAAAAACAATTAGCATGTATCATTAGGCAGGAGGAGAGAAAAACACCTGAAGGAGGAAAGGGAGGAGGAGGAGAGAGAAATAAGGGGGAAAAATGACAATAGAGGATAATAGTCAGGTCCAAGGACATTTGAGTCAAGCTTTAGTCCAGGTATTACACAAGTCTGATGATCTCTGTAATGCACTGATGTGAATCATCCTGCACTTCATATTTTAATGGTTCTTAATTATTTCATGGCCCACCGTCATTACTGTAATATTCTAATTGCTACCACTTCATTACTGTCCCAGTTGGAAATAAAAGTGGAGAAGAAGGCATTCACCAATGATCTTTACAGCACACCAGCACCATCTATACACTGCTACCAACACTTTAAACCAAGTGTGGAATTAAAACACATAAGGCTGGAATTTTATATGATGAGTAACGTGTAGAGAACAGATGGTGAAGGTTATGTTCATCCATTTTCACTGAGTACATTTGAACAGGGCTGTGTTAACACAGGACCAACCGGCATGAGCACATATATTCATCATGCAACCGTTATGTAATCAATATGGTCCACCCCAATTTAGCTGAGAGTAACATCCAATTGAAATTACATATAAAATAGAATAGAATAGAATAGAATTGATTGCCAATTGCACAAGTACGTCACGGTACAGGCACATTGGGATTCTTGTGTATGCATCTCCTAGCATTGAAGAAAGTTAAAAGAAAGCAATACAATACAATATAGTTCAAAATTTAAAACAAGTAGCCTAATTAATCAGTTAAAACATTTTTTAAAAAAAAATTATACATTAGAACACATTACCACATTAGAAAGATTGATAAAGAGTCCAGGTAAATCTAAACAGGCCAGGTTTTCTTTAGATGAACATCTGCTTGGCAGAGGTGGGAGAAAGTCCCTTCGTTGCAAGTCCAAGTAGAGTCTCAAGTCTTTGCTCTCAAGTCTCGAGTAGAGTCTCAAGTCTTTGCTCTCAAGTCCCAAGTCAAGTCCAAGTCCTAAGATTTTTGTTTCGAGTCCCAACCAAGTCTTAAGATTTTTTTTCAAGTCCCAACCAAGTCCTAAGATTTTTGTTCAAGTCCCAACCAAGTCCTAAGATTTTTTTTCAAGTCCCAACCAAGTCCTAAGATTTTTGTTTCGAATCCCAAACAAATCGATTATAATTAATGATAAGTAAAGATCATGACCACACCTCAATTGTTAAGTTGTTTATATTTTATTGTTAATGTTCTGCCACTTATTCATCTATTTATTTTTATTAATATTCTATTGTGATATGCTTTGTCAATATAAGCACTGCCTTCTCATGCCAATAAAGCTATTTAAAATTGACGTACAGTAACACGTCAGAAATCTTGTGTGATCAAACGTGATCTGACGTACTCTGTTGATGGTAGCCATGGTGCATGGATGTATTAGGCTATATAGATCCATGCCATGGAGCCGTTAGCCACACTGGTTTGTTATGCTACGTGTGCTGCAGTCAGCTGCTTCTTTATTGGTTACATTAAATTTCACGTCACATTCCGCAGAGCCGTTGACTCGAGATGGTCGGCTTCCCCCACACACAAGCCGACTTTTGATCCAAACGGTCACGATTGTTGCGACCAACAATCGTAAATACTGGACATGTTCAATATTTACGATTGTCGCCGCCGACCGTTTTACGAGCCGATCGTTGGGAGAATTTAAATCTTAACACACCACACGAGAATCTCATAAAATACTCTTAAGAGCCAAGATAATCGGGCAATTTTTGTCTTTGGTCCGAAGGGGGAAAATCGGGGCAAAATCAGCCCGATTATCTTTATGTGTGTGGTAGGAATTAGTGTGTTGGCATTAATTATACAGCCAAGACTGATAACAGGAGTGGGTTCCATATACTGTAGAACGTCTCTGACTGGCTGCTACACTATAACATTGATGTGACACTTTTTTAAATATTTTAATATTTGTGCTTGCTGACTTGACTTGAATTCAAGTCAAGAGGGTTAAGTCCAAGTAGAGTCTCAAGTCTTTGCTCTCAAGTCCAAGTAGAGTCTCAAGTCTTTGGCATCAAGTCCCAAGCGAGTCCAAGTCTTTTTTTGATTTGATCAAGCAAGTCTTAAGTCATCAAAATCGGGACTCGAGTCCAAGTCAAGTCTCAAGTCTCAAGTCCAAGTCCACACCTCTGCTGCTTGGTGATTATTATCAAAAACAACACAGGCCTCACCATATGGCCCATCTGGTTTCAGACTTACACTAATGAACACTGTCCAGTCTTCAGTCTTTGAGAGTCAACAAGTTGTTCCTTCACCAGTCATCACCTGTCTGTCATTTATCAGGGTCAGCGGTGGCTCGAGCCCACAGCTGGTCTCCATGGCGTCTGTATCCTGTCTCAAAGCCCTGCTATCTGACTTCATATGACACTGAGCTTATCTTTCTCACCACCAATCCCATAATCCACTTGTGATCTCTTCCCACAGTGCCACACAGATACATGGCGTCGAAGACATGCACAAAAAAAAACCTCTAAACAAACAGTGTCTGATACTGAGGTCACAGTGGTCCTTTTGCTGATAGTGTCTGATGTACGTTGTCCTGACATGTCTGTGCAGAGACAGGTCAGTTGAGGACTGTCCGGCTGTGCAGTTAGGTGTTAGAGCAGTAACAGTGAAAGCTTGTCCTCAGTGTTCGGGGTCGTGTTGGTCAGCTCCTTCATACCTGGCCTGACTGTCAGGACAGAAGTCTGCAGCTCTGCACTGAATGTGTGTCAGAGGAGGCCAAACATATCTGCATGAAATATTAATACTATATATATAATCTATTTGAGTTTAAAACGAATCTCTTCTAATTGTAGTTCTAATCACATTTTCAATGAAATCTACGTTTTTTCTACCCTGAGCATGGCCGTTACTAGGAATTTTGGGGCCCCTGAAAGAATACAAAAGTGGGCCCCTGACTTTTCCACTTTTTTTCTTAGACTATGTTTGTATTATCATTTTTTATTTAGCCTACTTTGTTTTGATGCTAATGCAGCATTACTATGAGTATTAGTCAGGGTCTTATGCAGAATAAATCAGTCATACAAAGATTAGACTACTGGGGTTTTTTGTGGGCCCTACTGGGCTAACATCACCTTTCTCCCCTATACAACGGCCCTGACCCTGAGTCTAGGGATGTACCAGAACTCGAATATGCTATTTGGAAGTACACAAATAATGCTTGGATCCAGAATAGTTTTTCTGTCCAAAGTTTCTCCTGATTTTTTTGAGCTTTTTTCTAAAGAAAAAGAAACATTTGGATGCCTTTTTCGAGCATGATTTTAAGCCAACTACAAGAGATTAAAACAAAACGGGGACAGACCGCTTCTCTATCATTATTTTCTTTTTTTTTTCTTTTTATTTGTTTATTATTTATTTGTAATGGGACACATGAACATACAAAATGTAAATATGCCAGATTTAGCTCTAAAGCTAATTTCCATCTGTAGTCCCGATACCAAAGCGCGTACCAGAATTCATACCACATTCACACCGGTGAACAGCTGCTCTGGTTCAGACTGACAGAAGCGTGGCTGCCAATGTGCACCAAATGGCCCCTCCGACCACCACCATGATCATTTATACACATTCACATGAGGCAAGGTTTTGGTTTTGGTGAAGAGAGCCCTCAGGCTCAGTCCCTTACGTTGTTGCAGAGGAGCAACAGCACATAACCAGGTGACTCTGGTTCACACTCCAACACAGTAGGTGGCGCTAATGCACCTTAACGGGAAAAGAAGCAGCTATAAAACAGTGGTTACATTTATTTGAGTGTCACGACCCCACGAAACGACTCGTTTCACTACCAGAATTTGATTCATTCAGTGCGATTACGTTACGGAAAATGTAGATGAGCCGCACGATTAAATTATTTTATTACCGTTCTAGTTAGCAGAGAGCTAAAGCGGAAGTTAGCCAGCTAGCTCGGTGGAAGTCTGTAGAATAGAATAGAATAGAGAATATTTTATTCATCCCTAGCAGGGAAATTCAAATTAGTCCAGTAGCTCACACAACAATGACACAAAAAAGAAAGAAAGATGAACATGGGTGTAGATGGGTGTAGTGCACCCACTTCCAGTTTCATCCCAAATATGAATAACAAATCAGAAGTTTTTTTTAAAAGCCTGAATCTGAACTCGAATACAAATAGTGCACTGTCTGTAGACCCCTACCTGGGACTGCTGGGGCAGGTCTCCCCCCTGGTCTAACTGATGAGGAGAGAAGCTCGAGCCTACTGTAAAGCTGCAGCCATGAGGCGATCATAGTTTTCAGTGAGCAGTCAGACCCCGTGTCTCTGTTGACTAGTGAGTGTAGTGTGAATTGTTAGATTCAGACATTAAACTTAATGCGATCATATGTATTATGGTAAACGCTAAATGGAGTGCACTTCTGTAGCGCTTTTGGAGTCTTAACGACCACTCAGAGCGCTTTACTCCCTTTCATACACACATTCACACAACCATTTTCTCTGCACATACACACACATCCACACACTGATGATACATTGAGGGCTATCTGGGTTTCAGTATCTCGCCCAAGGACACTTGGACACAGGATTGAACTCCAACCATGTTATTAGTGGATGACCCTCTGTACCACCTGAGCCGCATAAGTATAAACAGGTACTGTAGGTCATTGTGAACTGCACTGAGGTCTGTGGTCTGGAATCTCTGGGTTATATTTCTTAGCTGTTTTTTTTTTTTTTTTTTACTTTCATGCTCATTCTCTACCACATTCAGGGTTTTATTGTTTACAATACACTGGGCATCAAGGACAGTATCCGGCTGCACTATCATGGACCTGTTCTTACTTCACAAAGTGAGCAGCCCATAGTTGCTGTTATAGTTTCTAGCAGTGTAGTAGTAGTTTGTATTGATGATGATCGCACCAAGATCCGTGAAATAGTCTGACAGTCGTATCATGTTTATCTACACCTGATAATACACAGCTGACTTCTATTCTTTCATATGGTCAGCAACAATGTAATAATGTTAATTATTTATGTATTGCAGTAGCCCTGTACTTTTAATTCATTCAGAGTTCATGCAACAGCAGGGTATGTGCACCATGGAAGTTAAGCATCTCACTACCACTGCATAACAGTAAGCCTTTTACATGCTAAAGGAATGTTCCCTGAGAAAAGATTTGCCTTAAAGCCCCAGTATGTAACTTATTTGGCTTTTTATTAGCAAAAAATCAAATATTGCTTTCATAAATACGTATTTCACTGAAGTCGAACACGCATACAAATGAAAGCTTTCTCGTACCTTAGAATGAGTTGTTACAAGTCGTTACAAATACATAAGTGGGCGACGCACCGAACCGAGGCGGCCATGTTGCATCGCCATTTTTCACGTTGAGTGTCAGCGTGACCGTAGGTAACCACGGAAACTCAGCGGAGCTGTCGGCTCGGGGAGAAAGTTTTCCAGGTAGCGCCTGTTAAAACTGTCACCACTGTGTAGTGTGAGGAAGGACGGAGGGACTGATGTTGCATTCAGGTGCAGTCAGGCAGACGGCCGTCGGCAAACCAACCGGATGTCATTTTACTCCACCAGAGAAAGACGGTAAAACGTGGGTCAGGTAAACAATACGACATCACCATGACAACATATTGTCACGGCTGTATTGTTTTGCCTCGTGCTGGCGGACCACTTGTTTTCATAGACGCTTGTTTATCCTGTTACATGCAGCGTCTGTTGTCTGTCTGACGTCTGCCCAATTTCACGTGAATGCAACATCAAGAATACGTTCAGATATGCAACCGCACCGCTAGATGGGGGGAATTCCTACACATTATACCTTTAATGTTATGAGGACTGTAACTTTACTTATTTCATTTTCTTTAAAACTATACACTGACCAAAGAGTATTCAGTCTTGTAATGATAAGTGAATGACATGGCCTGTAAATCAGAGGGTGTGGTATTAATTGGATTAAAGACCACTGCTCCTGTTGTGAATGAAGAAAGGGTTTATTAACTCGTTAAATCACCACCCCCTTTATAACCATATATCACATGTTGATTTGTAGTGGGTGCTGCCAAAAAAACAACTGCCCTTGGCCTTCCCACAGGCTCACAGCCACAACTGTCTCACAGGAAGTTTCTATTTCTCTTCAAGTGTAGATCAGCAACTTCAGTGAGTCAGACAGCAGTCACAGCACAGCTGGCAAAATGATGATGATGAGGAGGAGGAGGAAGAACCAGCATACCCATCAAGCCCCCCAGGCAGAAGCTGAAAGAATAGAAGTACAGTACAGAAGGAGAAACTTCAAGACAGATCACATAACAATATTTATAGGAATATTTAATGAAATATCCTTTAGATTATTTTGATCATTGGATCATTAAGGACTCAAAGAACATAAATAATGTAGAAAGTATAGACAATCAGGCTTCATTTCTGTTGCAAAGGTCGCCAGCCTAGTGCCAATATGGTGTGAATGAACTACTAATGATTTCTGTAAACTATTCAGAGAGTTGAGTTATTACAAGTCGCAGTTGCCATGCACATTATATCTAGCCTATATAGATAAATGTTAAATGTGAGCTACTCTGTGTGCATAGGTTTTAGACTGGTCACCAGTGACCAGGAGGGTTTTAAGGAGGCTCAGGCCCCTCAGCGTTACCTCCTAGCTCTTTTTTGAAAACTAACACAAGAGCAGTCACAGAGAAGACCACAGACGGCAAACAGTCTTCTGTGATTGTTGTTTGAGAGGTGATTTGTGACATGAGAAACGCTTCCATCACTCAGCACGTTTACATGCACATCTTAATCGAGCTATGCTCAAAATTCAATTTTGGCGTCTAATCGGACTTCTGTCCTTGTCCCAGTTTACATGCAACAGAGAAGATCGAATAACTGACAGTGTCCTCCTCCTCAGGCGGCGATATGGTGATAAGGTTTGGGCTGAGAATAGGATACAAACGACAGTCCACAGGCTTCCTTTATCTCTCTCTCTCTCTCTCTCTTACTTTTTTTATACAACCTCTCGCTGGTGTGAAATGCACTGAATCTGTGCTGTTTTATTTTTTCTTTACTTGGCCGGGTTCAAGCAGCTTCTCTTCACTTCACTTTACTTCACTTTTTTTTTTCTTCTCACGACCACATACAGTAAGTGGTATAGAGCACAAACAAACATTAAACAATACAAATAATCAGACATACAGTAGCAAGAGGCAGTGGGGCTGTATATTCTGTACATCTCTGACAGAACAAAACAAAAACTATCACTTATACAGAGGAAGGACACGCTTCAGAAAGGCACCTTACTTAGAAATAACTTTTCTTTTATCCGACTGTAATAGCAAAATTAGTTTAAACATAGCTGGGCGACAAACATAATATTTAGGGAGGTATTTTTCTCTTAGATATGCAATACATGTATTCTTGCATTCAAACAGGACGTGGAACTCATCACCAAGCAATCTGGGGGTCTTTGCAGAGGTCACATAACTTCCAACTTCTATCAAGTCCTTTATACCTTCCAATAACTTTTGGTATTCTTGTAGTGTTTACTCTGAAGTGGCAAATGGCCTGTCTATACTTTTGGTTTGAACACAATAAATACTTTTCTAGTTTAAACTCTTGTTTAAAGCAGAAGTAAGCGGAATTTTTGTGTTAATATAAGTCTTAAATAGTTATATCTTCCGACAGCAATCACTTATAGAGTGTTTGGTCTGAAACACGGGTCTGTCAGTCACTCTGCTCTGCTGTAAGCCGAGGAGAAAACTTTCCTTGTATCCTACAAGCTTTATCCAATGAGGAGAGAGAACGGCATAAAGGGGCGGTCCTCTGTGTGTGCAGCCAAGGGATGCGCGTGAATGTGGTGACGTAGGGACGAGAACCAATAGATCCATGACGAGGGCGGGGACTGCTAACTCCATCGGCTGACAAGACGTTACCCAAAACGACCGGATCGCTTACTTCTGCTTTAACCTCTGTGTAGATGTCACATGATGTCATACTGCCGAGTTCACTTCTGCATGTCTGCAGGAACTGATCTTTCAGTCTCTGTTCGACAGTTAGCTTCAGCCAGTCAGAATTAATACACTTTTGAGACAGCCAAAGATATGACAACGCACAATCATCCAATATCTGCTTAACCTGCAGGATCCATGGTAACACAAATACAACTGAGTTATACAGACCAAGTAGACAGTTATACATTATTTTGTTCAATTTACTTTCTTTACCTTCTACTAGTTTTCCCCAATAACCAAATTTTTTTTTAAAACTGCAACACAAAGTGGGTATACCTCCCCAGCTCTCCATAAACCATATTGTTACAAGTTGTTGTTTTAACTTTTTTTTTTTTTTTTAATTTAAGAAATTTAAGATGCAGTTTTTCTAACAAATCAATTTTTCCATACCCCCAAACCTCACACGCATATAACATGACCGGCGAAACCAGTTTGTCAGAGAGATCTAATGTGACATCTACAGGCAAATCAAAATGTTCTACATTTACAAAGGAGGGCATACATAGCACGGGACGCTTTCGTGTACAGCTTATCGATAGCGGCTTTAAATGAGCCCTTATAATTCATAGTGATTCCAAGATATTCAAAACAATGGACAAGTCTTTTCACTAGTGATCTTTAATTTCCATTTCTCACAGAAGCCACACATCAAGTCTAATGCTTTCTGCAGCCCCTCCTTTGAAGTAGACATGGCAATTGTGTCATCTGCGTACAGCAGTACTATAAATTGAAAATAATAATCAATCGTTTCATCATCGAAATTAAAAGGCTGACAGCCATTGCCTTTTAGGTGATCCTCCAGGTCATTAATAAACAGTGCAAACAACAATGGTGATAGATTTTCCCCTTGCCTAACACCTGCTAAGCTTACAAAAAACTCAGATTTCATCCCATTCACTAGTACACAAGATTTATTTTTTCTATACATGTTCACTACTACATCCAAAAAGTTGCCCTTAGCACCTACTTTTAGTAGTTTATACCATAGGGCATCTCTCCAAACTGAATCAAATGCCTTACTTTAATCAATAAAGGAACAGAATAGTTGCCTCTTTTTAAAACAGAATAAATCAATGATATGTTTCATATGCTCCACTTTGTGCCGTCTCGACTGTTGTGGAGCATGCGCACATGTCCAGTTTCAGTCCGATTAAGGTGTATACATGCTGAAGAAAACTGATTTCCAATCGCATTATCTGGATGCAGGGTTCAAACACTAACCAACTGGCTAGTGAGCTTTAAAAATCTACTGGCCAGAAAGATTTTTTACTGGCCAACAATCATGTTTTGTATATTTTTCATTGTGTTGAACTGTTATAATACACTCATAGGCATTTTTAACACATATATCATAGCTATTAGCATATTTTTGTGTGGAATAAAGGGGTTAGGTCAAGTCAAGTTTGCCTTTTTTTCCTAAAAGGTTTATTTTAGGGATGCACATGGTTAACCGTTTAACCATTAACATATAACAAGAACTTGACCGAATAATACTATCAGTTATTTATATATATTTTTTTATTAGCTCCTTATGTCGTCAACTCATGGGGGCGTGTCGACATGTGCAAACTTCCACTGCCTTCAGTCATATTTAGTAGCTAAAAATTTCACAGGAGGACTGACACTGTGCACTGCAGTCCCATTGAAGGAAGATCAAACAATAAATGTAGCCTACACGGACATAGATGTGCATCACCTGTAATAACGGTGCTGCAAAAAAAAAAAAAGACGTTGCAGCTCTCCTGCAGCTCCACAGAGGAGCTGTCAGAGGAGCTGCTGTTCCTCTCTCTTCAGTCTGGTGTTTGGCTGCACTTTCAATAAGAAAAGTGATATGAGCTGAGATACGATCAGCTGAGACAGAGCACAATGGATGTGGCATTGATCAGCTATTGCAGCGCACATGTGTATTTTGCCGTTAAATACATGGATGTATTATAATTGATCCATGTTAAATACACACATGCGCCGCGTGCATTGTAATCGGTCACAAATCATTGCTATACCGCATGTTGTGAGCTTTAAGATCTGCACGACACCGGCTCACAACCCAAGCGTCACAGCCAGGTCGGGAGGAACAGTAACAACAACAAAGTAGTTGGATTCGCCAAAGCATCAAAGTTAGTTGCCACTGGCGACTGGCAACCGCTAATTTTGAACCCTGTCTGGATGTCTTAATCAGAGTTTAAGAGAACTAAGATATTAGTCAGACTTTTACGTGCACCCAGTTATAGTCCAATTTTTTCTGTCATGTAAACGTACTGACTATATGAAACAAGAACAATCATCTGGTGTTCACAAAGGGTCCATTAGTCTGTGTGCAGATTCCTCCTGGACCCATCTGGAAAGTCCTATGAGAGGAGTGGATGATGGGGTCTTTGTTCCAGCTGGCTGGTATCACTGTCTTTGCAAATCAGTTCCACATCTGAGTCACACTTTGACCACTGGGACATGGTCATGGACGACCATTATTCTGAAAATATTTGTCTGTTATTTGATTCCAGCAACAAACCAAGTTGACACCAGCATTTTCTGCCATTCTCGGTTAGCAGGGTCATTAGATAGCTATCTTATTTGTCCAGATTATATCCAACAGTTCAAATTTCAATGTTTCACTTCTCAGAGGAGATTCATCACAGGAAGTTAAGGATCACAAGGGCAAGCCTTTAAATCAGGAAGTGAGGAAAGAAAAAGAGAAGACATTCTGTAATCGTGTCTTTCCTCGACCCTTCGGTGACCCCAGGAGAGAGGGAGGTGGTGGTGTGGAGGAGGGAGGACAGGTCCCAGGGCACTGCACATGATGCAGGACCAGACAGCCATCAGAGGTCAGAGGCGGCATCAGAAAATGACAGCAGAGGTTGGCTGACAAGGGTTTAGTGAAGACTCACATACACACAACCTGGGGCACACACACATAAAACTCAAAACAGAAGTGTGTTGATTCTAAATAATCTGTCAATCCTCAATATTTCTAAACTCAAAAAGAGAGTCATCTTTGGGAAAACAAAAGAAAAGAAACTCTCTTAACTATAAAATGCCTTTATTGAATTATGGCATGGTCGAAATGACTTATGGCATGGTCGAAATGACAATTAAAAACTCTGACGCGTTTCGGCGTCTAGCCTTCATCAGGGAGTCAAATGGAGTAGGACAGGAACAGTGGTTTAGTTTAGTTTAGTTTATTAGTTTAATAAGGGACAATGTGCAATTACATTAATCATTTAAAGGGAAAAAAAATGAAACGATGGTTGCACCAGATTTAGCTCCCAGCTAATTTCCATCTGTAGTCCCTACACATAACATAAAAGTAGTAAAATACACAGAATACAAGCTATTCACAGAATACAAGCTAGGTTCTTTTATACAAGTGTTTATCCAATGACAAGTGTCCACCTGGTTGCCACAACCCAGAGTGGGTGTGGTCGTCAGCCCATTAAAGGGACATATCCATAGCCCAGGCCTCAACTAAGCTGAATGAAAGAATAAAGGAAAACAATCAGTGATATATACAAAATAAACATGCCAACAGATACCAAAGAGAGTCATCTTTGCTGGACTGACAGCAGCCAAGAAAATGATTGCAACTCACTGGAAGCTACCTCATTCTCTGACTACTCAGTCTTGGATTCTCTCTCTTTTGGACGTCATATACATGGAGCTTTCAACAGCACGGATTAATGGTGCTAATGAAAGCACCCTTAACACCTGACGTAGCACCACTGACTCTTGAAAACATGCTCTAAGTTGATTTTCCCACTGCCTCTCTCACCTCTCATCTAGTCCTTCTTGATGTCAAGTCCCTTCTGTCTTGTCAATATATGTCTGTGTGTATGTATTTTTGTAGGTTATGCATGTAATTTTATTTTTTACTCTTATATTTTATCATTGTTATTGTTTATTTATTTTATTTCATTTTTTATTTATTCTTTTTTTATTATTATTATTATTATTATTATTATTATTATTATTATTATTATTATTATTATTATTATTATTATTATTATTATTATTATTATCATAATTATCATCAATATTTTCACTGTGTTCTTTCAGACACGTTCTTATGTCTTGGGCCAACTGTCTTTCTTTGAGAATCCATCCTATTAATATTGTATCCCCTGAAATATTTCTGTTGAAAATGAAAATAAAAATTTGATCGCAAAAAAACCCCTCAAAACAGAAAAAGGTTTTTGTGCAGATAAGCTGAGATGAACATGCTAATAAAATCTGGCAGGAATTTCTCATACAACAGGCTTTATAAAAGAATATAATTTAGTAGCAGTGTATTAGGTACATGTTAAGGTAGAATGATTTCCATCAGATCTTCATATCAGAGAGGCAGAGGCTGGAAGTGCTGCACCTCTGAAACCACCTACAGTTACTGTAGGTGCATGACAAAGACACATGAATTGTATATTTTAAACCTCTGGGCTCAGTGCTGTTTCCTTTTTATGTTTGATTTGTGTCTCTTTTGTTCCAGATTTCATATTTTGACAGATATCAACTGTTGCACTAATGAAACGTGGTGGTTTAATGAAACGTGTTTCAAACAGAGGAGTGAAGGAGCAGGGAGGGGGACGGCGAGGAGTATCTTTGAACCTCTGAAGTCTGGTTCCTTCAGTCCTGCCGGCGCTGCCCCAGGAGAAGGATGTTGTGATGGTTCACATCCTGAGTTATGGTCCTCATATCAGTACCGAACCCACAGAAATGTAAATAGTCTATGATGAATTATTTATCTATTCATTTGGGGTTTTTTGTTCTATTCTTTTGTTGTGTTCTGTTTTTTTTTACTCTTTCTGTAGAAGGACTGTTTTTCTCCCCATGTTTTGGTTGTTACTTTACACTTTACTTATAAAAGTTGCACATTGCGACTTCATTGAACTCAGAATTGCTTGATAAAGCCTGCTCTTACTGGCCTTTGTGGTATGGTCACTACCACTGATTGCAATATTTCTGTACATGAGTCTGAAGAGGAAGTGCTGTATGAATGTGTATAAGAATGGGTGAATGTGACTAGTGACTGTAAAATCCACATTCACTCCATAGTTCAAGGTCATCTCCTTAAATTTTATGTTTATATTTTATCTTCATCTTTTCATACTTTTTTTTTTATAAGCTTCTTATTCTCAGATTTTGTGATGACCTTAGACACGAAACTGGTGGACTCAAATGCACGACTCCTGGACAGCAGGAGAAAAGGTATTTATTCTGGCAAAAAATTCAAACAAAAAATACAAAATAAAACACACAAGGAAGATAAAGAATACAAAACACACTCAATAATGATTATCTAACTTGGAGGATCAAAAATTATCACAAAAAGTCGACTCACACCTGACAAAATGAAAACCTTGCTGGGAGGCATGACTAGACTGAACAAGATGAACTGGCAACAAGACAAAGGCTGACATGGACTATAGATGCATGAAGTAGGGAAAACAGGTGAAAACTTTCCAGTGCGAGGTTGACCTTGATCTCAAAAGGTGGAAAAACCACAACGGGAGGAAGTCAGGGTCTAAAACAGGAGGGAAAAGGTGAGTACAAAATAAAACAAAAAGTGTGTGACGAGGCTTGACATAAGTGACTTTAACTAAACACGACAACAAAGGACTAAACATGAAATCAAACCAAAGCCTGACAAAACATGAAACACTAAACATGAGCATGACTAAAATTAATACACTTGACAAGACACCACAGATTTTCTGCTGTTATGCTTCGTTCTCACAGTTCTTGAGGAGCAACTGTGACCTAATATCCCCTTGGGGATGAATAAAGCTCTACAGCTCATCCTACATTATCAGGGTCTTTGTCAACAACATGCTCCTCATGCAGCAGAGAGGAAAAGTCCATCACTCCTCAAATCACTCCTCAATTGACTTCCACACTTCTGCCTCAGGCGCAGCAGCAACTCCTCGTCCCACATGGAGGGCAACATCAGGGACAAACCTGGAGACAGTGGAGACCAACATTAGCTCTGTTAGTCCTCAGTGAGTCACCAGTGGTTGGCTATCTGCAGGACAGGATGTTTCAATCAGTGAACATATTGTAGGTGGTAGTCTACATCAAAGGATTCTCTCAGAAATCCATTAGTGACAATTTTACAACATTCTCAGTTTACATTTCAACACACTGAGAATAAAGAATCTGAACTGGTAAAATATTTACAGTAAAATATTAATGCTTATAGACTAATTCATACAACAAAGAGATGTTGATAAAATGGTCCTCAAATTTTTTAATTTGCTAATGCACTGAACACAATTTACACACTGTAATGTGCTACTTGGTAATTAATGCATCATATTTTATTAATTAATTCTTAACTAAATATGACCCATATAAAAGTTTAAAAGCGGAGGATGCAGCAGCAGCAGCATCCACATGTAGTTCCTGCAGCCAGTGGGATTCTGTATGATCCTATGAAGAGAACGCGGTTTTTGCATCACCTCCTCAGCAGCGGTAGTGATTTGACTAGATGGCAGAAACACATCCAGGGCCGTTGTATAGGGGAGAAAGGTGATGATAATTCCAGGGGCCCAGTGCCCAGTAGGGCCTACAAAAAACCCCAGTAGTCTAATGACTGTATTATTCTGCATAAGACCCTGACTAATACCCCTTTCCCACTGGCCAAAAAACCTGTTTAAACCCGCTAACAATCGGCTTTTGGTGGCAGTGGGAAAGGCGCAATGAGCCGCGTCGACGCCAAGCGACTCGGCAAGCGACGCGGGTTAAAATCGCCTTTAATCGGCTCGGCTCTGCTCTGCTTGCAGTGGGAACGCCAGACCCGCGTCAACCTGCTAATTTACGTGATGACACTGAACGTTACGTGACGCCACTTCATCGCGCCGGTCGCGTCTCATATCACGTACCAATACAAAGCTCTGCTCCGCTCCGCTCTCATTCGAGACTGGGATCAACAGATCAAAGAACACTGACCAAAAACGATAGAAAAAAAGAAAAGAAACAACAGTGTGTTTAACTGACGTGTTGTGCCGCGGACGAACCGTCATATGGCCGCGGCAGACTCGCTGTCCTACGCGGTCCTGGTGCTCCGCAGGTCGGCCAGACGCCTCGTCTGCCTTGGCCGACAGACCTCCGCGGCAGGCGGCTGTGGCATGACTCGCACCGCGGATGAGAGCGGGGCAACATGGTTGCTCTGTCTGATCCCCCCGTGGGGGGTCAGACTCGGCTTATTTTGGTCAATGGGAAAGGGGCCAAATGCCGATTGTTAGCGGGTCGACCCGCGTTTAAAAAACCCGCGTCGACCCGCTAATTTTAGTGGGAAAACGGCTTAATACTCATAGTAATGCTGCATTAGCATCAAAACAAAGTTAATAAAACATGATAACACATATGTAGTGTACACTGCAAAAACTCAAATAATTACCAAGAATACTGTCTTATTTCTAGTCAAAATGTGATTTCTAGTCAAAACAAATCTCATTATACTTAAAGCAGAAGTAAGTTATATATTTGTGTTAATATAAGTCTTAAATAGTTATATCTTCCGACAGCAATCACTTACATAGAGTGTTTGGACCGAAACACGGGTCTTTCAGTCACTCTGCTCTGCTCTGAGCCGAGGAGAAAACATTTATCGTATCCTACAGTTTTTATCCAATGAGGAGAGAGAACAGCATGCAGGGCTGTGTGTGCAGCCAAGGGACGCCGTGAATGTGGTGACGTAGGGACGAGGACTGTTATGGTGTCTTCAAGTCACAACTTACGACTTTGTAGCGTTCCAGGCAACCCACTCGTGTTTTTCCAACCTGTTTTACCGGTGAAAGTCACTATAACGGCCACTCGTAACTTCCGACCCGTGAACTCGTACCAGATCGAACTGGTACCACTTCACGGTCGGAAAAATACGAGTTTCCTTGAACGCTACAAAGTCGTAAGTTGTGACTTGAAGCTGTAATTTACGATTTCAAAAGCCTGCCTGGAACGCAGCATTAGCGAAAACGACCGGACCACTTACTTCTGCTTTAACAACAAGGAGTTTTGGAAAAGCGAAGAGTTTTCACACTACATTTATGAGCCTCCGCACACACCGTGCAATTCTTTGACCGGCGCAAGACAGACTCATGTTTTCATTCATCAAGAATTATAGTCAGAGGTTGGAAGACGATCACATACCGTCATAGTTCCGACCATAAACGGTGATTCGGCGGCGTTATTCTCATGACTCGCCGCGAAACCGAAAGTAAAGAGACGCCGGTCGGCTCGACCAGCATTTCCACCACCACTAATAATAACAAAATAACGATAGAGACAAAACGATATATTTATAGAAAATGGGCCCATTAACAAGTGTGGGTAGCGGAGATTCATCCACATTAACGTGAGACTTTTTTATAACCAAATAGAAACTCCTCGTTGTCCCTTTAACATAATATTAAAAAGTAGCTTGTTTCTAGACAGTTTTTACTTCTTTCAAGCAGATTTTCACTTGAAATAAGTAGAAAAATCTGATAGTGGAGCAAGTTTTTCTTTCTTATTACAAGCACAAAAAACTTGCTTTCACTGGCAGATTATTCTACTTATTTCAAGTGAATATTTGTTTGAAACAAGTGAAAATTATCTAAAAACAAATACATTTTTAGGTGATGATTCTTATTAAGTGGAAAGAGATTAGTTTTGACTAGAAATGAGACATTTTAACAAGAAAAAGGACAAATATTCTTGGAACGATTTTGAGTTTTTGCAGTGTAAGAAAAAAAAGTGGAAAAGTCAGGGGGCAGGGGCCCACTTTAGTATTCTTTCAGGGGGACCAGAATTCCTAGCAACGGCCCTGAACACATCGTACTGTATATGGTATCTATGGAGGTCAACCCCTGTTCCAATGGCCATATTGATGCAAGTTAAAAACAACATTCACCTCTGTTGAGAAACAGATTTGTAGGCAGATGTAAAACATTACTCTGATAGTTACGACAAACCTTTTTCTGAACAAAACAATCTGTACCTGATATCTATTCAGTGCTATAACACCCCAGACCAGGCAGAATTGGCTGTCAGTGATACCAGCCCTCATACATTTTTTGATGACCTTGATAGTTTCCATACAAATGCCAAACTGCAGCCTGTGTGCCAGGGAATACCAGAGAGACCACTTGAGACCTCGCCAATTTGGTCCATGCACAGGAGTCAGACAGTGGTGCTTGTTAGCCTGTAGACACTATTCCAACCATCTGAAATCTCTGACACTGAACTTCATAATTCAACATTTAAAAAAAAAAAGAGTATGAAGGAAAGCATCTGTGAAAATAAATAAGAAGTGCTTTTTTTTTTTTTATAGCAGAAATGGCTTTTCATACCACAGGGTTACAGAGACATAATAGATCTTAGATTGCAAAGCACAGTCTGGCCGGATGTACCTTGAATTTTCACCTCCTTCAATCTTATTTTGTTAAGGTCGCCGTGGCAACATTTATTTCATTGCGGTTTAACAGCGTGTGTTTCGATGACCATTACCGGGAAATGTACCTGTGAGTGGTCGGGAGGCGCCGGAGCGCTGCCTGTTTGAGCTCAACATGAATCCAGTCATCATTCAGCAGCTCTCCAGCAATTTGACCCCCAGCTGTGCACATTCATGACCTGTTCTACCCCTGCTACTTCCCCCTCGCCGCGCTGCTGCCGCCTGAATGACACCTCTCACTGTCAACACGTCAGGCCGACCGCTCCAAACAAATAAACCCAGCTGAATTCATAAATCCGTCTCCTCCGCTACGTGACTCCACTGCAAGACGGAGCGGAGACCCTCTTGTTTAGCCAGCCTCTTCTACTGTAACTGAACAAAAGATGACTTATTTTGGATATATTATAAAAAGAAGACACGGATACACACACGTACACACACTATGATTAATTATGATTCTTTAATGAGAAGTTCACCAGGACACACACCACTGGAGTGTCAAATTAAACTTATAATGAACAGCTATTTTCTTTTTGTTGGAATCATGAAATTCTGAACCTTGATAAGGTCAACTCTGATACACTACAGTAAATTGGCATTTTCACCTGTCAAGTCATTAGAGCCGAGCTCATTTCTCCATTGCATGTCAATGACACTAATCCATAAAACGCCATTAGACCTCATGCTTATCGAATGCAGGGAATAAATTAGCTTTTGCAAATAACAGAACTGAATGTACACGGGAAATAATGATGCCAAATATGCGGCAGCAAACACAGCGGATGCAGGATGCAGGATGCAGCACCTGGTCCTCCCACATCCACATCCACACAGAGCTGCACACCTTTCCATTAACAGGAAATCACCATAGGGGTTAGAGGCAGTAGTGTTGAAACAATAAACAGCTTTAGCTAATGTATTCAGCGTTCTTTATGGTGTTTGAGCTCATGTGAGCTGCTAAGAACAAAAACCATTTCCTTCTTTTGGGGTAAAAAAAACTGCAGCTAAATTGAATTCTGTGAAATGTGCTTCTCTGCGAGCGTGTGTAGAGGAAGATGAATTCAGGCCCATCACACATGTTTGCTGAAGGATACTGCTGTAAAGTGCTCTGTATGGGTGTCACATAGCTGCTCGCTGTGCCCTGAGGGAAAAGTTCCCAACAGCCCCTGTCAAAACCATGATGAGATTCTATGAATCCATTTCTGTTCAGCCCTTTGCTCATTATGCCCACAAAGCAGCACTCAGGCCTGCAGTGGCACACTGAGCCTCAACTCAAAAAGGACATTCTTCATTACAGTCTGGTGCTGTCGGGAATATCAGCCCACAAATAATCAGTGTTGTGTTAAATGAAATACATAGTCATTCCAGGCCAGTAGCCCTACACATGGTAGATTAAATCTGTCTCATACTGACATTAGACAGTACTTACACTGTGACACATGTTGCACCAAGTGGCTGCAAAAGTGTCTGATCTCAGTAGGCTATTCACTTATCCAGTCTTTTACTGTCCATCATTATTGTTCTTTCTGTGGATTGGGGGAAAAATAGATATTCTGTTCAATATTATGTATTAAATTATTCATTATCTATTCAATTATTTCGTAAAGAAAATCAAGATCTCATTTACAAGTGACACCTGAGTTAAGAAAGTCAAATAAAATTGTGTTAATAAACAAGCTTGAGTAGCAGTGATATAACATTTACAGTGCTTCAAAAAACATCAGTGATTTAACTGCTCAGGTATGTAGCTGGCATGTTTAACCTATATAAACAACAACCAGGCTGTACTACAATGCATTTAAATACCTATTTAGATACACATACAGGGAGATAATGAGATGACAAATGTAAGTGCATTCTGTAATTAAAAGTAAACAGAGCTCAATTATTGATGATGTTTACTGAGAGAGTGTGGAATTGGAAGTCAGACTATCCACTCTAATCTAATTGTAAATACAATAGTTTGTTTTCTTGTAGTTTTTATTCCTCCATTCATTCCTCTTCTTTCTGTAATAATATTCTCTAGACCAAGGACCTCCGAACTGATGGAGAGATGGAGTGATGGAGAAGGGACTCTGCCCCATTGTATAAAATTGTGTTTTATATTCAACTGGGCCCAGTGCTATAAACATAGCATGTTATTCTGCATTCAATACTAAGCTATTCAAATATTCATGCTAAACTGATACCAAGGCCAATATCAGGCATTTCTGACAATTGCATGATAATCATGAAGAGAAAGCTGTTTAAATTGACATTTCTTATTTTAAACATAAATGTGGAAATGAAAAAAATATAAAAAATTGTCTAATCAACCCAAAATTCTGTTCCGTGACTTTGCATTTTCACCCTTTACATGGGGACACGTTTTTAAGATTTTGTCAGGTTGGGGGAGAACAGGACCCAAATGCAGACAGAGGTTCGGTGACAAAAAGGGATTTATTTGTAACTCACAAGAACGGGGAAACACAGGAAGACGAGGAGCATGGGGCCAGGAGGACAAACGGGGACAAAGGGAAACACAGAGGTTATATACACGAGGGAACGAGACACAGGTGGTGCAATTAACACAGGTGAGACACATTAGGTAATCAAGGGCAGGGAGCACACAGGAAGACAGGACTAAAGCCCTATTCACATGGGATTAGTATTACCAGGCGACCTCAGGTAATTTGTAATAATTGCGGAGGACGTCTGTGATCTTAATCCCGTGCGAATGCGCCATGTCAGTAATTTGTAAAGTAAAAATTCCCCTGCAAATTACCTACTATATTTAACCAAAGACCGACGTCCCGTGGTAAAACTAGTCCCGTGACAATCTGCATCTCAGTAATTGAGGGGCATTTTTTGTTCTTCCCCGGTTGAAACCATTCTTTAACTGTACGGGCTGAAACATGGAGGCTGCGGTGGAAATTATGAGCGGCATTTTCGAAGGCGTTTTAGGTGCGAACACGGGCTCGTATCGGTGCTGGAGACCCATTTAAATAAACAGCTCAGATCCATAAAAAGAGCGAAATTTCAGAGGATATTGAGATGGATGACGTGCAACAGGCTTAATACAAATGCCATGACGGCCCGTTATTGCGACAACTGCACTGTTGCGAAGTCACGTTGCTGCTTTGACATTTTATTTACATTTGCTTCGCACATGGATGTGACTGCAGCGGATGTTACAACGTGCACAGCTTTGATGTCATATCGGAGCCTTAATGTCAGTAAATTTGAGTAAAATACAGACGAATGCACCGCAAGAAACACAGACGTGGGAGGGTAATTTACAAATTACCAGACGTCCCAAGGTAATACTAATCCTGTGCGAATAGGGCATATGACATGGACTTAAAAACAAGAACATAACAGGAAACGAAAGACACAGACCATGACACATAGGACAAGACAGAACTTCAAAATAAAACAGGAACTAAACAGGTACCCACAAACATAACACTAAGACAAAACAACAACACAACACAACAGGGTCATGACAGATGTCCACCAAGTGGTTCCACTTTTTTGGGTTTTCTAGCCCCCAAATCACACATCTGATTAAAATATTTTGCCGTTTTCATCCGCGAGCGTTGTCGTGTAAACAGGGCCTAGGGGAAATGCGACTGGGCAGGACCGAGGCACAGGGAGAATTGGGCTATGGGTAGTGATGAGTCGTACCGTGTCGTTTCTCTATCGTCTCGAGACTATCTCTCCACTCAGTTACATATTCCATATGTACGGGATATGACCCCCGCTGCTTGTCAGGGCACATGGATATTTCTTTAAGACACACCGGCTTGCCCGGCCACGCCCTATTGCGTAGCTATAAAGCGCCTGCGCTGGCGTGTAATCACTGATTGTTTGATCTCCACTTGTACGTCAGGGTGCCGTGTCTCACAATCCGAATTGTTGTAGGAAAGTTGTTGTTGAAAGAGAAGCAGAGGATACAGTAGCTGAATCTGCTTACCTGTGTAAGTCGGGGCTTCTGTCACTGTCAAATCACGTCTGTCAAAATCCTGGAAGTGTTGAGTGAAGAGCGTATCGACGCTGCGTGAGTGACGTCACTGATGACGTTTGAAGCCTCGCTGGTTTAGGAAGTGGTTTGAGTAATTGGCACAATTTATGAACGCCATACATACCGCAATGGATCCGCTCACACTTTGTGGGTTAGTGTTGGCGATTTGTTGGATTTTGAGTGAAGTTTGTTCTACTGCTGCTTATTTGGATGGAGCCTGTGCGTAAGAGGAAGTTTTCTCCCATGTGGGAACATTTTTGATCTGATCTCTCCCAATAACAAGTACACTTTTTGTAACATTATGCTTTTTTTTTAATGATTATTATGCAATGTATAGTAATAATAATTTAAAAAAATTCTCACTGTCTTTTCTCATAATCCAAGGTGTCCAAGTGTTTGTGTGCAAAGGAACTGGGGTACAACAACACCTCATCCATGCTCCGTCATTTCTGTGCTTTGCATGAAAATAATGGTGGGGAGAATGTGGCTGGGCCCAGCCCAGGTGAGTAATTGCAATACATCCATTGTAGGAACATACTTTTCACGACATATTTCCTAATCACCTGTAATAAAGTTAATACAAGTAGTAGCCTACTGTTTTGAGAAAAACTGGCTCTTTTTCTCCCAGTGACCAGAAAGAAGGAGCTGAATGAGACCTTGGTGACAATGATTGTTAAAGACACCCAGCCATTCAGCATGGTAGAGGACACAGGATTTAAGGAGTTTGTGGCGAAACTGGCTCCTACCTACATCCTCCAACAAGAAAGGTGTGTTTGGTGATGTAGTGGTATGAGGCACCACTGTTATATTGAACACAGGGTTCTGCTGCACTGACACTCGTTTTAGCTTGTAGCCAATCGTTGCTCAAGCCTAGAGTATAAAAGTAGGCCGTGTCCCTCTTCCTGACCTCTCGCTTCCTGCTTCTTCGGCCCGCCCACTGACAGGTCGTTGCATTGCTGCTCGCAGCAGAGCACAGATCCGGCATCTCCGCCGCGGTTTCGAGGCGACATAATGGGTCGTTAACTGTCGCCGACCGGTGCGTAGCCGGCCGGTTGTATGGCGCGTGGTGGCCTACTCCCCCCGCCACGCCGACCTTCTTCACCCCTCTCCCTCTTTGGAGGGGACGTTAAGTGACCGGACTGAACCGGGGTTTTTGGATGCTAAAGCTGAGTAAGAAGAGCACTATCCGTCATGGATATTTAGCCACGGCTACATGCTACCGCTGCTTCGCTGCCAGTCTGCTGCTACTATGTTTCTGCCCTCCTTGCTGCTTCGGCTTGGTTCGGGGTCCTGTCGGCCGACTGACCGACTTCCTTCCTGTTACTGACCCTGCTCCCGCTGCTACTGCGCGTGGTGCCGGTTGGTGTGTGTGTGTGTGTGTGTGTGTGTGTGTGTGTGTGTGTGTGTGTGTGTGTGTGTGTGTGTGTGTGTGGCTGCCGCTCGTGTGCGCTGCTACGAGCTCTACCAGGACTTTCAGCCACTCACCTGGACTGCATGTGTGTGAGTGTGGAGGTAGACAAGGGTTGGTTATATTGTTTTGGTTATGTGTTATGTGATTAATGGTGTAATTTCTTCATTTAGTTTTCATTTGGAATGACTTGTACTATCATTGATTTGTTTAACAGAGCCCTCTTAATTTTGTCGTCGTCCCCCCCCCCTCGCAGAGCTGAAGGCCGACGGTGGTGGTGGTGATCCCCTTGTGTGTGTGTGACCCCCGTTCAAGATTTATTTTGTGTGTACATCATGTTTTTGCTGTGTGAGTGGGGTGCTCTCCTTTTCTTTTGGACTTCACCTTCCCCCTTTTGACCCCTCCTCCGGCCGGTAAGCCTCAGCCTGTAATCCCCTTCTCCTGGGCCTCCTGTTTATTAATTTCATTTTCAATTTCATTACTAAAAATGGTAGAGCAGATGCTTCAAGATGAAGCCAGACAGGCGTCAATCCCACTGGCGAGGGAACTCTGCGAGCACCTCATCAGGCTCCTCAGGGAAAAGCTCCAGAACGTCCAAAGCATGAGCATCATGTCGCTGGCCACCTTGCTGGATCCTCGCTTTAAGCAACTTGCTTTCTTGAGCCCAACAAAAGGCCAACGAAGCTGTGAAACGTCTGATAGCGGAATGCACTGCTGTTATGAGGTCCACATCATCCCCAGCTGCAGCATCATCATCCACATCCTCACAGGATCCTGGAACTGAAAGACCTGGTAATTACATTTCCTTTAGTTTAAGGTCTTGATTAATTATGACTCTAATACAATGTGTTTATGGTTCTCAGGAAACAGACTGTGGTGTTACCTCGATGCCACAGTGCAGCAGAGCGGGAGCGTGCCTATGTTCCCACAGCCCTATGTTCCCTCAGCCCTATGTTCCCACTGGACTCTCTCTACCTATCTGGACTCTCTCTATCTATCTGGCCTGTCTAGCCTCTACCGGGTCTTTTTACTAAACTTAACCAACTCTTTTCTTCATTGCCTAAACCCAACCAATGGTGGGACCAAAGGGCTGAGGGAACATAGGGCCTAATTTTCAGTGACAACAAAAGTTAGAAATGTGGGAACATAGGGCTGAGGGAACATAGGGCTGTGGGAACATACTGTAGGAATGACCCCACGCAGAGCAACCACAATGTGGTTGTAGATGCTACAGTTGAGGTACAGGGGTACTTGGCTGAACCCAACATTCCAAGGACGGACGACCCCCTTCAGTATTGGGAGAGGCAATGCATCATTAATCCGAACCTGTACAAGCTTGCTGTTGATTTTCTGTGCACCCCTGCCTCATCTGTACCCTGTGAAAGGGTGTTCTCTAAAGCAGGAGAGATCGTATCGAAAAGAAGGAATCGCCTTAAACCGAGCACAGTTGAACACATCTTGTTCTTGAATAAAAATGAATAAACCTCTGAGGTTGCACAAGCAGTTTCATTGCCCTCTTCATGTTCAGAATAGACATTCTGAGCTGTGGCTCAGAGCGGGTCGTCCATTAACCGGAAGGTCGGTGGTTCGATTCCCGGCTCCCCCAGTCCGCATGTCGAAGTGTCCTTGGGCAAGACACTGAACCCACACTTGCCCTCCGATGTATCATCGGATGTATGAATGTGTGTGAATGATTAGTTTCCAAAGCCTGTCTGCGAACAGTGCTGTATGAATGTGTGTGAAAGGGTGAATGTGACAATTACATTGTAAAGCACTTTGAGTGGTCCAAGTGACTAGAAAAGCACTATATACTGTAAGTGCATCCATTTACCATTTATTAAATGAGTGAATACATGAACAATACATGAAATGCATTTATTAAGATCAATTTATGTCTTTCACTTGTAGTCATTCCTATGGCTTCACTGTTACAACATATCTGGCTGTTCAAAAGTCTTTGACCAGCAGGGGGGTTTGAGTGTACATGAGGCCTCAAGAAATGAACCTTTTTTGTGAACCATTTGGCTGTGAGGCTTCAGGGCTTTAAGAAGCTTCATCTGGCCATCACTAGCTATGGGTGAACAGGTAAAAACCAGGAGCAAATGCAACTAGAAAACACACAAGGAAAAGGGACTGAGCTGTTACCACCAGTGGATTAACAACCACGTGGCAGAGAGTGGAGGGAGAGAGCCTGTTTAAGCTGCAGGTGGTGGGCGTGGCAACCAATGAAGATGAGCTGCAGGTGTGTCAGGAGAGTCTGGTGGGGGATGATCAGTTAACAGCTGTGCCCAGCCTGCACACAAACACACACACACAGGCTTGTAAAACTATTTCAAACATTTACATATTTCAAATTAGGGGTGTAACGGTATGGGATTTTACAGTACGGTACGGTAACGGTATTAGTACAGTATACCGCGGTATTTCACGGTGACGGTATTAAAATTAAAGTACATGCTTTATGTAAAGTAATACAACTTATATTTGGTTTATACTTAAAACAATGGTCTACGATTTGAAAGAGGATGAGAAAATTTTGGAAAAAAAAGCACCTCTCAGCACCCCCCCCCCCCCCCGAGCTCGTATGGCCCGCCCCCCGCCCCCCTCCTCGTGACACGCCCCCCCCCTCACAGAGCCGAGCGGAGCAAGTAACAAGCCTGCTGCTGCCTGCAGAAACCAAACGCGGCTTTGAATGCGGAGTAAAATGTCATATTCACAGTCACAACTTCCACACTAAAACCAAAGATTACCTGTTCAACATAAACTCAGCACCGCCGGTGCAGCAGTCTGACCGGGCCTCTCTGCACCGCGGCGCCGCGGAGCTCCAGCCTGACTCTTCCTGCTTCTCTCCCCCACACACAGCACCCTGTGGCCGGTCACCCAGCGCCAAGAGTCTCCCTGTAGCATGAGGCTGTGCTCGGCGCTAGCCTACTAGTAGCGGCGGCGCCAGTCCCGATGCCGCCGCTGTGCACCAGCTGCCGGTGATGAGGCGATGCCAGTTGCCGTCGTCGCCGTCCCCGGCAACGGGACCGCGGCGACCGTACGAGCAGCGCCGCCATTAGCAGCCATTAGCACAGCCTCATGCTACAGGGAGACTCCTCGCGCTGGGTGACCGGCCACAGGGTGCTGTGTCTGGGGAAGAGGAGCAGAAAGACCGGGGCCTGGAGCTCCACGGCGCCGCAGTGCAGAGACCGGTGAGGCTGCCAGAACTGTGGGGGAGCTCCGGAGAGGGGAAAAAAAGAGAAACCAACGAAGGAGCGAGCTATTTCCGGCCGACTTGCATGTGAATATGAAGTGAAATGTTTTGAGTTCCCAACGTGTAGGTTGCGCCGGCAGCGAAGCATAATATTAAAATAATTAATTAATTACCGTCACAGTGAGAGGGGAAAAAAAGAGAAACAAACGAAGGAGCGAGCTATTTCCATCCGACTTGCGTGTGAAAGTTAAGTGATGTGTTTTGAGTTCCCAAAGTGTAAGTGGAGTTGCGCAGCAGCGCTGCATAATATTAAAATAATTAATTAGGCTAATTACCGTCACCGTGAGCTTGGAAATCTCACGGTGTCACCACCGTGGCTTTACAATACCGCGGTATACCGAAGTACGGTATACCTTTACACCCCTATTTCAAATGTTATTTCACATTCAGCCACAGACATGCCCACTGCTAAAAGCTGTTAAGTGAAGGTGATGTTGAATAAGTCATTAACATTCTGGCATTAGTTTGGCTATGTAAGAACCATAGCAGGACAACAGCATACACTTGTAAAGTTATGTGTGTACTCAGTCACTGGCCACTGGGGCCCAACAACCTGACCAGGCACTGAGGGTTTTCCTGTGGCCCGTTAGTATGAAGCTAGCAAACATTGAACCAATCTGGCAGCACTGCTCTGTGTCAGAACATTGATAACATACAAATACGAATATGAATATGAATACAAATACAAATGACTTTATTAATCCCCAAAGGTAAATTCATTTGTCTGTCAGCTCATCACCATTTGCAGAAGAATCAAAAAGCCCAATGGTGAAAGGAACAAGGGATTCTGTATATTTCTCTGTCCTGCAGCACAGAGGAACCGTCCACCACCGCTGCTCTCCTCGAACGTGCGGACATCGCTCGTACGCAAACTAGTAAGTAATCAGTGATGATCAATCCCACCTGTTCCTGACTACCATGCTTGTGCATGGTTAGGGTCATTTGCATTCAGAAAAGCTTCCAATTGACCATATATGGTAGCAACAACCCTTTAATAATGTGTGAATGGATTTTTTCCCCACACCAATATCATGCGAAGAGGGCGACAAAGAGGAGTTTCTCTGATACCGAGATTGAGGTACTTATGTTTGGAACACTAAATGCAGGTGTGACCAACAAAAGAAGAAAATGTTGCCTAGGAGAAAATAACAACTGCTGTTAATTCTGTTGACTTAGAGGAAAGATCACTCTGAGAAATAAAAAAGCTGTCTTTTATAGCTCATCACACCAATCATTTAAAATGTCTGCTAAATTACTCATTGAAAATTTGTATTAATTAGGAAACAGGGAACATGTGTGAAATTTGAGATTGCTGAACACTGTGACTCCTCCACTGGGTTCTATTTGTAGTTTCACTGTTCTACCACTAGATTTTGTGTGTAATGGTGCATTCCAGTTACCTCGGAAGTCGGAGCTGGGAATTACGTCACACCCAAGTTGATGGTATTCCAGTGAACAAGTCGGAAAACATGGACGCCTGTTGTTGTTGTTGTTGTTGTTGTTGTTGTTGTTAGCCAATGTGGTCGTTTTTAGCAATACCAGTTGAAAACAACGCAAATAACGGTACAGACGGTACAGTACAGAGTAAAAGAAATACACTTTTTTTTCTTGATTTGATATGAATGTCAAGGTTTAATTATGGACACTAATGAGCGCGCAGCAGTGCGTAAAAGTCGTGCTTAATGACAGCTCCTCGTTGGGGAAACACAATAAACTAAACCTCTTCTTCCACGTGTGTCTTATTGACAGGTGGAGCCTATATGAATAATTATATAAATGCAGAATGGAGAGTTGGACTAACCCTAACTAGTTCAGTTCGAACTAATGAGGACCTCCCATTAGTTCAAACTCTCATTACTCAGATTGTCGGACCAATGGGAGTTCGAACCAATGGGAGGTCGAACTAATGGGAAGTCGGACTAATGGGAGGTCGGACCAGTGCCATGGACCCAAGTCGGGGTTGGTGAGGTTCATCCCACTTTCTGAGTGGGAACTCAGAAAGTCCGACTTCCCAGTACAACTGGAACGCACTATAAGCATGGTCATAACCACTGCCCAAAAGATCGTCGGCTGCACTCTCCCCACTTTGAATGAACTTTATAGCTCCCGCTGTCTCACAAAAGCAAAAAAGATCCTCAAAGACACAACACATCCTGGTCACTGTCCGTTTGAGCTACTCCCCTCTGGTAGGAGATACAGGACAATTAAAGCCACTACAAACAGATTAAGGAACAGTTTTTACCCTAAAGCACTGATTGCACTTAATGATGAGTAAGGCTGTGGATGGTTAATGCCATGTGTGTTTTATGTTTAAAAAAAAAAAAAAACGTTTTTATGAATTTTGCACTGCAGGAGATGCACTTTCAATTTTGTTGTTGTGAAAATGACAATGACAATAAAAGTATCTATCATCTATCTATCTCAGAGTTATGTTTCAATGTACACACGTTCCTAAGCACAAGTAGGCCTACAAGTTGATCAATTCCATATTTTGTGTCTCCACCATCTTCAGTGCATCTCACATCTCACCACATCCCCCAGCTAGTCCATCAGGGAAACATGACTGAAGACTCCTGATATCATTATAAGTGCCTCGGGATGTTTAGTCTGTATCCTAGTGTTACGACCCCAAACGACCACTATGTATATTCACGGGAGGCAACATAAGTGTGGAGACAGGAGTTACAAATGCACGTAAAAAGGTTTATTGTTACAAGCAGGAGGGATCAAACAAGTAGAGCAACGGAGGCGGCTGGACTGGCAGGCAAACTAAAACAAAAGGAAAAAAGGAAAGGGTGGCCACCGCAGCCAACCCACACAGGGCCGTCGGACCGGGCACCGACCTTCTTCCCTATCCCCAACAGAACCGGAACCTAAACCCTGAACAGAAACAAAACCGAATCAAAAGGTCTGCCAGCCAGCCGTGAGCACCACGCTCCCGGACCCACGAGAGGAAGCGTGGCCGAGGGGTAGAGCGCAGGACCGGAGAGGGAGGAGAGAGAGAGTGCGCAGAACCTCCGCCCTTATACGCCCCGCAGCAATCACACACCTGGATGGGAAAAGAGCACAGGAGAGATTACGGCCAGGCCAGCAGAGGGGGACAATGTAACTGTAACCCGGGTGGAAATACCCTTTTGAGTTCACTCCTTTTCAGTCTCTTACGGTAGCACGCTACGTCATGACGTCACGCCGTCACGTGACGGAAGCGTGTTCAGTAGTAAAGCCGGCGTCAGCTCGCGGCCGGTAGTTGGGAAGAGGAGCACGCCGGTCAGAGGGTTGCTACAGGTATGTCCTCGCATCGCTCGTTAATATTAACATCATGAACCGCCGAGACTGAAATGTAAACACTGTTTTAAACTTAGGAGCCGAATACCGGAGCCGGGGGGCATATGAAGTAAGGCCGTGTGCCACGTTGTACCGCGGAATCGGTGAGTGTGATTGTTGTTAGCCTAGCCGCTACCTGGCTATTGTTTGCGGTTAGCCACCTGGCTTTTGTGGGTGGGTGGCTTAGCTTAGCTTAGCTTAGCCTAGCCGCTAGTTGTCCACTGCGGTGCGGCTGCTAGTGCCTTATGCCTTCTTTCTATGAAATATGTCCGACTTAAATATGAATGTGAAGCACTTTAATAGTTAAAGCAGATATCAGTGGAATGTTTTTGTTAATATAAGTCCTAAATAGTCCTATTTTCCGTCAGCAATCACTTACATGAAGTATTTCAGCCTAAACACGAGTCTCTCCGTCACTCTGCTCTGCTGTAACCCGAGGAGAAAATTTTCCTTGTGGGATACAAGTGTTATCCAATGAGGAGAGAGAACGGCATGAAGGGCTGTGTGTGCAGCCAAGGGATGCGCGTGAATGTGGTGACGTAGCACGAGGACCAATTGATGCCTGACAAGGGCGGGGGCTGCTAACTCATGGTGCGTTCAAAGAAACTCGTACTTTGTGTTTTTCCTTCCTGTGAAGTCATACCAGTTCGATCTGGTACGAGTTCACGGGTCGGAAGTTACGAGTGGCCGTTATAGGGAACTTTCACAGACAACAGGATGGTAAAAACACGAGCTACGGGTTACCTGGAACGCTACCAAGTCGTAGTTGTGACTTGAAGCTGTAACTTACGGTTTCAAAAGCCTGCCTTGAACGCAGCATTAGCCGAAACGGCCGTGAAGCTGATATCTGCTTTAAGCACTTTAGAGCCAGATTGCTCATGTATTTGTTATGTATATGTATCTGTCGTTGTTGTTATTTAGCATAGCATCCTTCAGTAGCCTACTAGCAGCCAGTTAGCCACTGGTGCTGCCCTGCACATGGGTCTGTTCTGATGCTTGTGTTGATATTGATGAAATGTATTGTGATTAATATTAATGTGATTAGTGATGAATATTAAGTAATATAACAAACATTATGTTAATTATTCACATTGAATTAACTGTTTGATTTATCTTGTACAAGATTTGAATGTATTGTTATTTAGTTAATGCAGCTAATTACTTGAACTCTTTAGAAATTGTGTACACACTGAATTGGTCCTGTTTCTACTTCAGGCCAAGTGATGGCGAGAGCCCAGCCTGGTTACAAAAGTCTCGAGAGTTGTACCAGGGACAGAACCGGAACCTCCACTGCTCAGTCCGGGCCGGTAGGAGGCTCCTTTGCAGCCGCTCCTCTTTTCCCACTCTGCCCACACACCACACACACGACCCACACACACATCCACTCACTGCCCAACCGGACTATTTCCCCCTTCCCCTGGACATTCACACATACTGGGTCGTGGACTGGTAGAAGTCCTGCTTCGGCAGGTGAAGAGCTTTACCTGTTTTCCCTTTTGGGCAGGTTATAAACAACAAGAGCGCGGCTAAGTCAATCCTTTGATTGACAAGCGAACTGTACATATTGTGCCTTTTTTGGTCGATGGCCATTTGAATTCCTGTGCTGCATCTTTACTATTGCTCTTATTATTACTGTCTT
Organism: Trachurus trachurus; assembly: GCF_905171665.1. Classification (NCBI taxonomy): domain Eukaryota; kingdom Metazoa; phylum Chordata; class Actinopteri; order Carangiformes; family Carangidae; genus Trachurus; species Trachurus trachurus. Next base: position 3,100,955 of record NC_139899.1, read on the forward strand.
TTTAATATGGGTTTTTGTACACAATAATATATGGTGTTTACCAAATCGTAATTCTGTTGTCCTGTGTCTAATTCTCCACTCCTTGAGCCTAACTTAGACTCCTGATTCTAGTCCAGAGTATCTTATTGAGCTAACTGTAATGAAACTGCACTTTATTTGCATCTACGTGCAGGTTACATAACACCCCCACCATAAGTCACTGAACCATGGCCAAGATAACAACATTAACAATAATAATAATAAAGCAACGCAATAGCTACATGGTTCAGTAAATCAACATCATTGGCGTGACAACGCGTCGGCCAACACATTGTCGCGACCCCGCACATGTTTGATGTCAATATTGAAAGCTTGGAGGCGCAAACTCCAGCACATTAAGCGGCGATTCTTGTTGCGCATGTGGTATATTGATGTGTTGATGAAGAGAAGGGAACCGCCGACACGTCTTTTCTTGCATTCAAAAAGAGTTTATTACAAGAAAAAGAACAGTGTACAAAAATGCCTAATCGTGGAGCATCTCTGGTGCCAAGAATTGAGAATACTCTCCCTTGGCCTGAAATCTCAAACCTTATATACGTTTTCTAAAACTCCACCTTCTCCCACAGAAGGATATAACTGACCAGGATGGTCAGACAAAGACAGGATCTAAAAACAGAATTTATCCTTAGCTTTCTGACATTTAACCTCTTGACCAAGCTAACTTAAGAATAGATAGTGTCCAGTATCCCCAGAAACTATGACCCACCAAAGATGGGTAACAGACAAGAAACACATCTCTCAGGATACATGACAAGACAGATTCTTCCTGGGCTAAATATAGAACCTGTGAAGAAGGGCATTAGTCTATACATTTCTTTACTCTGGAAAATACACAAAGAAGAACATAAGATAATACAAGACAATAAAGAAAATAGTTTAGGTGGATAATATACTACACGCATCCTACTCAAAAAAAACAAGCGGATTGTGATCCGTAAACACCGTAAGTGGCCAGCACGTCGAACCGACATAGACCTCGAAATGCTCGAGCGCCAACACGAGGGCCAGGGTCTCTTTTTCGATGGTGGAGTACCACTTTTGATGACAGTCCAGCTTCTTCGAGAAGAACGACACGGGATGGTCCACGCCATCAGGACCCTCCTGCAAGAGCACGCCGCCCACCCCGGTGTCACTGGCATCCACAGCGAGCTTAAAAGGACCGTCAAAGCGCGGTGGACAGGAGCATTGGAAAGCAAACTTTTAGTCTGTTGAAACGCCGTCTGACAGGCCTCGGTCCACGTAAAGCTGACCTTGGGACTCAACAAATCAGTTAGGGGAGAGGCAACAGATGAAAAATTCTTACAGAACCCCCGGTAATAACCCACCATCGCCAGGTAACGGCGCAGCTCAGTGCGGTTAGTTGGAGCCGGAAAGTTCAAAATACTCTCCACCTTAGCATGGACAGGACGGACCTGTCCTCCCCCCACCACTTTTCCCAAGTATGTGACCTTCGCCTGCGCGAACTCACATTTCGTCAGGTTGACGGTCAACCCAGCCCCCTTCAGACGAGAAAACACACTCTCCAAATGTTCCACATGTTCAGCCCACGACTCCGAGCACACAACCAGATCATCAAGATACGCTTCACAACACGACAGACCAGACAAAGTGACGTTCATCAAGCGCTGGAACGTGGAGGGCGCGTTCCGCATCCCAAACGCCATGACCCTGTATTGGAGAAAGTCATCAGGGGTCACAAAGGCAGAGATCTCTTTAGCACGCTCAGTGAGCGGCACCTGCCAGTACCCCTTCAGCAGGTCCAGCTTGGTCACGAACCGGGCCCCCCCCCACACGATCAACGCAATCCTCCATGCGTGGAAGCGGGTAACAGTCAGGCTTCGTCACACTGTTTACTTTCCTGAAATCTGTGCAGAAACGATCATCACCATTTGCCTTAACAACAAGCAAACACGGAGAGCTCCACGCACTACAACTAGGCTCAGCAATACCGTGCTGCAACATATAGCTCACCTGCTTATTCAGACGCGCACGCTTCTCAGGACTGGCCCGGTACGGATGCTGTTTAATAGGACCGGAACCCTCCACGTCAATGTCGTGAGCTATCAGGTGAGTCTGAGAAGGAACATAAGTGAACAACTCGCTATACGAACCTATCAAAGCAACCACATCAGCACACTGCGTCTCTGTGAGGTGAGACAATCGAGCAGGCAGCTCCTCCAGCACTGCAGAGTTTGACAGCTTCCCCTCCGTCAACGCCACTGACAGCGAGCTGTCAGTTTCAGCACTGGAGAGCTCCCCACCTGTCGCGCCTGTCACCAGGCTGACGCGCGGCGACACAGCTTCAGCACCGGACAGCGACTCGGGAGACCTGTCAGTCTCAGGTACCTGCACCTCTTCTCTCTCACAATAAAGTTTCAGCATGTTAACGTGACAAAGGCGGTGCTTGCGTCGCCGATCTGGAGTAGCAACAATGTAATCTCTGTCACCCACCTTTTCTTTGATCAGGTAGGGACCACTGTACCGAGCCTGCAGGCTACATCCAGGAAGCGGCAACAACACCAGGACCCTGTCACCAGGACGAAACACGCATTTTTATCAAACCAACACTTCATTTTAGCTTGAGCAGACTCCAAGTTCCCCCTGGCAATCTCACAAGTCCGGCGCAGTCTCGTACGAAAGTCACACACATAGTCAAGCAGATTTTTCTCAGTGCTCTCATCCAGCCACTTCTCTCGTAACAGCTTCAACGGCCCACGCACAGCGTGACCAAACACCAGCTCAGCCGGACTAAACCCCAGGGACTCCTGAACCACCTCCCTGATCGCAAACAGCTGCAAATGCACCCCCTCGTCCCACTCTTTCTGAAAATCCAGACAGTAAGTACGCAGCATGCTTTTCAGCGTCTGATGAAAGCGTTCAAGAGCACCTTGACTCTCAGGGTGATACGCACTGGAACACGAGTGTTTAATCTGGAGCTGCTTCAGGACCTGCGCGAACAGACGAGACATGAAGTTAGAGCCCTGGTCCGTCTGCACCACTTTAGGCAACCCAAACAGTGAAAAAAACTTGGTCAACGCTCTCACAACCACAGGAGCAGTAATTTTCCGCAAAGGGAACACCTCGGGAAAACGAGTTGACGCACACATCACTGTCAGCAGAAACTTGTTGCCGGATTTCGTACGGGGCAGCGGACCCACACAGTCAACCAACACTCTTTCAAATGGCTCACAAATCACAGGTATCGGGTACAGGGGAGCCGGCGGAATGACTTGGTTCGGCTTCCCAGCCACCTGACACGTATGACAGGACTTACAAAAACGCGCCACATCACCCTTCAACCCAGGCCAAAAGAAATTACGCAGAATGCGGTCGTAGGTCTTTCTCACTCCTAAATGACCAGAAAGAGGATTCTCATGAGCCAGACTCAGAATCTCAGACCGGTACGGGCGTGGCACAACAACCTGAGTAGAAACACACCAGTCATCGGCCGGAGACACTTTCGGCGGCGTAAACTTACGCATCAACACACCATCCTTCACAAAGAAACCCGTGGACAGAGAGTCCACCGACTCCGCTGCCACGGCGGCTTCAAACAGCGAGGACAGTGACACGTCCGCCTTCTGGCTCCGGCCCAACTGTTCTCGAGACAGAGTCAAGTCCTTCAGCTCCGGAGAGACACCGGCCTCGGTGCCCCCCTCAGACGGAGGCAGGTCATCATTAACACAGAGGAAACTGTCACTCAGATCAACCTCCTCCTCACTTTTCTTGTACCTGGACCGGGTGACAGCACAGGCAGCAAACACAGTGGGAAACTTGCGCGCCAACTCGTCTGGGGACTGACTAACAGGGACTGGCGTCACCTCCGGGGTAACCAGCACTTTACCCCCGGCCAGATCGTTCCCCATCAAGAACGCCACCCCCTGCACTGGAAACGCAGGGCGCACCCCCACAGTTACCTCGCCTGACAGCAGGTCTGACCGGAGATGAACCCTGTGCAAAGGCACATCTAAGTCCTCCATGCCAAAACCCACCACTGGCACATCTGAGCCCAGCGCTGACAGCTGACCCAGCGGCAACACTCCCTCCAGAATAAACGACTGAGAGGCAGCAGTGTCACGCAGTATTTTAACCGGGACCTCACGGCCGCCACCAGACAACGAAACCCAGCCATCCATAATGAACGGAGCAAAATCAGCGAGGCCAGCAGACACCACAGGCACGTCCAAAGGCTTCTCCAACAAGTTGACCAAAGACACAGGCTTCACATTTCCTCTTCCCAACACGGGGCAATCAGCCACAATATGCCCCCTTTCTTTACAGTAGAAACATTTCACACCCTCTTTAACAAACGGCCCGCCTCTATCAGGTTTAAAGGTAGGCCTATTAAACGAGGCAGGTTTCCTCTCACCTTCCGAGACCCCCAATGAGGCCCGACCGCCCTCAAAACTCCCACGGTTCAAACCCCCAACAGGTTTATTAAAGGGACGATCCACAAACACAGGCTTATGAGTCAATGTATACTCTTCCACCAACACTGCCGCTTTAAACACATCGTTAGCTTTGTGCTCATTTAAATATGTGGCCACTACTTCAGGGAGGCAGTTTTTAAAATCCTCCATCAGCACCAACTGCTTCAACTCATTGAATTCAGTCACCCCGCTGGAAGAACACCAACGGTCAAACAGGGCTTCTTTTTCCCGGACAAACTCAACGAAAGTCTGGCCACCTTGCTTCCTCAGCCTCCTGAACCTCTGCCGGTACGCCTCCGGAACCAGCTCATAAGCCCGAAGCACCGCCACTTTCACTTTGTCAAAGTCCACACTATCCTCCGGGGGGAGCAACGAGCACACCTGCTGCGCTTTCCCCACCAAGACACACTGTAACATCAATGTCCACACATTTCTCGGCCACTTTAACGTTGTAGCGACCCGTTCAAACAGCACAAAGTATTTGTCCACATCATCCTCATTAAACGGAGGCACCAAACGAATGTATTTTGCGACATCAAACTCTGCTGGTCTCACAATTGACCCCAACTCCAACTCCTTCATACGAATCTCGAGTTTCCTCATCTCGAGCTCGTTCATGAGCTGCAACACCCTCTCCCTGGTGGATAAACGCTGCAACTCAACACCCAGCTCCTTAAGTCTCACCGACTCAGCCGCAGACTGACGCGCCTGCCCAGGAGCCCTTTGCACAGCAGGCAGAACCCTTCCGCCAATCAGCGCTGCACTCACCTCCTGCAACAGCGCGGCCTTCTTAGCCTGCTTGTTCACTTCCACACCATAGTGGTCAGCAATCAAAAACAACAGAACCGGAACCTAAACCCTGAACAGAATAAAACCGAATCAAAAGGTCTGCCAGCCAGCCGCGAGCACCACGCTCCCGGACCCACGAGAGGAAGCGTGGCCGAGGGGTAGAGCGCAGGACCGGAGAGGGAGGAGAGAGAGAGCGCGCAGAACCTCCGCCCTTATATACGCCCCGCAGCAATCACACACCTGGATGGGAAAAGAGCACAGGAGAGATTACGGCCAGGCCAGCAGAGGGGGACAATGTAACACCTAGCAACAACTTCATGCACACTAAAAACAGTTGGGTTAAAAAATAACCCAATTTTAACCCAACTGCTGGTACGAATAAGGACAAACCCCTTTTTTGGGTTAATTTTAACCCTACAGGTTGGGTTATTCTTTTTGACCCAACTTTTGGGTTGAATATTCAACTCAAGAGTTGGGTTATGCTACCTACAACATTGGGTTATTTTCAACCCAACTATTGGGTCGTGTATAAAGCGCTTGAACCCTGAAAATGGGTTACACTCTGGAAAAATAACCCCAAAATTTAACCCAACACCAATAACTCAGAAATTGGGTTACAGGGATAACCCAACATTTTTTAGTGTGTGAGGAACTTCAGAAGGACCTTCAGCATGTTGCCATACTGTAGGTGGGATACACATTATGATTTGAAAAAATGTCTACTTTCTGAGCCTTTAACAATATCTCCAGCTCTTCATCACTCTTGTTGGGCAGAGAGTTGATATTTCCTATGTTGACTGACGGTAGAAAGGACCTACATTACATCTCCACCTCAAAGCCTTCATCTTTGCTCCACCAGCAGCACAGCAACTACGAAAGCACCTCTTCATCTCAGATGGAACAGGATGGCATCCTCCAGACTTGCTCCATTTTTTTAATGAAAGAAGCTCCTCTCTGAAGAATCTCCTCTTCCCCAGTAGTATCCATCAGTGGTGGAAAATAAAACAGAAACACAACAAAAATAAAGCAAAGGTTGAGTAAAAAGTCAGAGCTACCAGACTTTGCTGCTCCCAGTTGAAGTGCATGTCCCAAACATCACCAAGTGTCCACTAACAAATTGTTGAGCTAATTTACATAACTGGATATACACCCACATCTGGAAATCCTACATTCCTGTAATTACAAATTGTCAAGCTAACTTTGCTAACTTTGCTAACTTACTTTTGCAGCAAATTACAACTTCATAATGTCTATTCACTGTCCCACCAAACTACCTTACATTTCATTTCATTTCATTTATTGTTTATTTGTCGAGGACAGTGCACACATTAATGAACAATTTAACGCCGTGGCGTGGTGAATGCAATCATTTTTTTGTGTATTAAAGGGGATCGTCTTTTATTTATTTAGATTTAGATTTTATTTATTTCTGATGTCAGCACGGTAAAGATGAAAAAACAGTGTTTACTATTATACTTGAGTTAATAGTTTTATGAGATTAAAAAAACACTGCCCTACAAGTCAGTGTCAACAACCATTACACAAAACATTAGCAAAATATACAGTGTAAGTGGCTTCACAGGAGATTAATTACAGATGTATGTATGCAAACTGACTTTTTATGTCATATTTTCACCTATCCTAATTACTGCAAATGTTATGTTTGCAAATAGTTGACAGGAAATGACATGTCTCAGTGAAAACATAATTAACTATGTGAAAGAAAACAAGTTGTTGTGCATTTTATTATGTGAGTGAAAGAAGGCTTGAACTATTTCACATTCACATTACTTATAGTGAATCTAGAATATGTGGATGTTTCACTTTTTGAACTGAACTTCGAAAATAATAACTTTTATTCTATTTTTTTAGATACAACTATGTATGCACTGGTATGCATTGGCCTGAAAAATAATTTTCAATCAGGCAACTTTTTTTCTTTCATTCCAAGTGGTGTGAAATGTGAACGAATACAACAAAGGTAAACATGTGGATTGGATTTGACCACAGTTAAAATCAGAGGATTTATGCATATTATGCCCTGATTCCCCCGGTGGCCCTTTGCTGCATGTCATTCCCCCTCTTCCTGCCTCCCCATTTCCTTTCTCTCTGTCCTATATCAATTACTTTAACAAAGAGGAATTTTGAGGATTTGCTGTTGAATCAATTGGTTTGCATCAACATTTACCCACTGTCCCACTTATGTCTCCTGCCCCTGCACTATCTAGTAAAGCCAGGGTTGCCAGGTCTGTGAGGCAGATGCTGGATGCAGTGAATTGACCTCAAGCCTAAAATACAACAAGGACAATGATTTCTACATTTGAACTATATTTTCATTAACACGCAATGGTCTCACATGTAGTAATACTTTATTTAGGTCAGTCGAATAATACTTTTAGTAATGTAATCCAGGCATTAAAATCAATCTTTTTGTTGTTTGTTTACATTCTGGTGTACACCGATCAGGCCTTACATTATGAGCACTCACAGGTGATGTGAATAACAGCGAATAACACTTCATCATGATGACCTGTTAGTGTGGGATATACTGGATTAGGCAGCAGGTGAACTTGTTGTCCTCACAGTTGATGTGTTAGAAGCAGGAACAATGGGCAGCATAAGGATCTGATCCAGTTCTCCATGGACGACTGGGTCTCTCATGTGAACAGCTGCAGCTCTTGTGGGCTGTTCCCAGGTCTGCAGTGGTCAGGATCTATCAACAGTTGGTCCATGGAAGGAAGAGTGGTGAAGCGGCCACAGGCTCATTGATACACGTGTGCTCCCATCCAACAGACCAGATACTGTTGCTGAGACTGCTGAACAAGTTCATGCTGCTTCTGATAGAAAGCTGTCAGGATACACAGTGCAGAGCAGGTTGTTGTGGATTTGGCAGCAAAAGGGACCAACAAGCAGGTGGTCATAGTGTTATGGCTGATTGGTGTATATTTTAACTTCAATAAGAATACATAGCTCAGCTGAATGTGTGATTTCAAGCTAATCTGCATAATAGAATGAGAGAACATTCCATGGACTCATTGTGGCACTGACGGAATCCTGCATCACAACTGAGCAACAGGGAACTTTCTGATCTCAGTCCACTGGCTCCTTTGAGGCTCTGAGCTACTAGAGGAAGCACAGCTTGGTTTAGGATTTTCTTGACCTGCACCTGGACTAGTTCTAAGGTAAGTTACCAGCAGAGCTGCACCTGACACCTGCTGTATGAACATGAACATGTTGCCAGCTTGGCTGTTATATACACTGATGTCACTGTCACTCTGTCTGCAACCATTTATCCAGCCATGGCACGAAGAAGTGTTCGGCTGTTAGAGTCAGGGTATTATAGAGGGGACGGGACTCCAACTGTTTCATACAGGGAGACATTACCCAGGTAACGCACTGTAGTGGTTGTGTGCACTGTGTTCTGTGTGTGTAGAGGCTTTTCTAACTTGTACTGTATCTTTCAGAACACGATATCACTGCGTTTGGTACGATGCAAACCAATATGTAGAGAACGCACACCCTGCGGAGACAGAGACATCAAACACCAGACCACATGACACATCACACAGGACCAGGACCAGGACTGGCGCTAACACCGGTGAGTACCAGCTTCCCCCTTTTATCCAGACAGAAAGACCAATTTCACATGTTTTCTCATATGGAGCTGTTTGTCTCTCTACCATAGCACACAGCGGTTCTGCCGGTGTCGTACGACTATTTTTTCTCTGCTTCCTTTTATTTGTTGGTGAGTGTTTCAACACTTCCTGCTACAACCAAATGTTTCCAGAGTAAAACCAAGAAACTCTGAGGTTCCTTGTTAATAGACATAAAATGTTTTGTATCCATCAGGAATGGCAACCATGTACTTTCAACTGCGAGGCGCCCAGCGGGACATCAACACACTGAGACGGCTGGTGGTTGAGTAAGTCGTCTTCATTGGACTCGTCCATGTGATTCTGTTGGTCGGTTTCTAACATGTGTCCCCTTGATTGTGTCTGCAGGTGCCAGGATAATGTAGGATTCTTACAAGGACGTGTTTTTTTCATTCAATATGGATTCATAGTCAAATCACTATGGGATGGATTCTTCTTCTGGGTGTAATCACCCACATCCCAACACCTGCCTCTACAACTCCAGGGTTCATGGGAATCTGCACATCACTGTAACTTATGGAGAGAAATGCTGCTTTTAAAGTCCAACAGCATTTCTACAATTGCAAAATGTACTACAACATCTCTAAAAAAAAAATTAAAGGCAATTTTCTCAAAACGTTTCTTTCACCTACAGGTCTTAAACAGGCCTCATGGTTTTTTTTTTATCCATGCAACCTTAAGGGAAGCAAATGTGGCCTACAGTTTTGTTTTGTTTTTTTGTTTTTTACAAACCGTACACTTTAAAAACACACAAGACAGTGTATGTGCCTATAGTGACAGTGGACTACAGAAACTCTTCAATGTTTTTTTTTGGTGAATCTCAAAAGTGGCCTTAGAAATCAGACTCTTGTCTCTGGCAGCACAGACATCATTATAAAAATCACTGCATATTATATTTTCACCAGCACTGTGTAAGTTTTCACAGTTCGACTTCAAAAGCATCGCTGCAGTCTCATAAAAATTCGTCCTGATTTCAGGGCTGCCAAAGAGCGAATCAAGAATTTATTTGACTGTCAAAAACTGGCTCTTCTTTCTCCTCTGGTTTCACAGACAGGCTCCCCTTAGCACTCTGAACTCAGACATGTTCCACCAGCAACTAACTCATTCGTAACTAGTGAATTAGCTTTAGGGACCAGAAGAAACTTGTGTGAAGGATGTGGTGTTTTGTGTTTTCTGTATTTCTAGTGTAGAGTTGCCAGTGTTTTTATTTGTATATGGCCCACTCATAAAACACTGTAAACCACAGGTTGTTGGTAGCATGAGCATCCGCCATACAAATGTACAAATGATCATTGATTAACTGCTGTACATTGTGATGCTTTAGGATGCAACACAGCACAGTACCACAAGGATCAATTTTAGGACTCTTATACCTGCTCCCCCCCTGCATGGGCAGTAGTTGTTTCATAGCTATGCTATGCTAGGCAAGGCAATTTTATGCTGATGATATTCACATGTATGTGGCAGTGTCTCCTGGTGACACTGGGATGTGACTCACTTGTATTTTAGATATTAAAACCTGGATTTATAGACATTTTTACAGCTCAAACAGAACAAAACTGGAGTACTTATTGGTTCAAAGACTCAAAGAGAAACTGGCTTAAATACACATGGACTAACCCCAATTAAATTGGAAAGAAATCATCAGAAAAGTCATATTTTACTCCAATTTTAATTTAAATCTATAATTACAAGGTAAGGCTGTTTCTCTGACTCAGAGAAACTAGCATACTACATGCTTTTGTAACATCATGCTAGACTACAATCCAGCTGGTGCTTACAGCCAACGATTGTTTAGGACACATCCTGATCAGTAAGTGTAAGAATATATGTTTATCGATGAATATCAGAGCAGCGGAGCAGGGAGTAGAGGGATTTTGTGTTGAGTAGGGAGCTGCTATTATTTTAAAAGGTGGAGCGGAGCCTTATCTCCCGCTCCGGTCGCTCATGCCCCACCCAGAATGCATCTTTGCACTGGCACGCACACCCACACTATTTTCTTTCAAAACTATGGAGTTTACTGTGTACAACTTCAGAAAAGAAACTGAGAAGTACAAGTGTACTGTAGTGTCCAACTGGACGTGTTAAAGGGACACTGTGTAACTTCTCCTGTTATCTATTCACGAAAATCGATTATTTCATTCAAAAGTCTGTTTTTCATTAATCAGTAATCCCCCCCATCAACAAACTGAAGTGTTCCTTTCAGCTCAGAATGAGCCGTTCATATCATTCATATCTCCATGGAGCGGGTAAGCTCGGTGCTGGCTGCCATGTGGTGTCTCCATGTTTTTACGTTCAGTGGCAGCGTGACGGTAGGAAACCACGGAAACTCAGCGGAGACACCGGAGCTGTCGGCTCAGGTCGAGGTGGCGTCTGTGAAAAGTCACCGCGGTAACGCAGTGAGGAGGAATGGAGCGTTACACTGATGCTGCATTCACCTGCAGTCGGACAGACGGCCGTCGGTAACAAACCAGATGTCATTTTAGTCACTGAAGTTCAGAGAAAGTCGGTAAAACGTGGGTCAGGTAAACAATACGACATCGCCATGACAACATATTGTCACGTGTATTATTTTGCCTCGTGCTGACGGACCACTTGTTTACATAGAGGCTTGTTAATGCCGTTATGTGCAGCGGCTGTCGTCCGTCTGCCGTCTGCCCAATTTCATGTGAATGCAGCATGAAAAATACGATTGAGTTGCTTGCGATATACAACCGCAACGCTAGATGGGAGAAATTCCTACACAAAGTACCTTTAAAAAGGATGATGAAAGGATGAGTTGATCCCAAAAAAAACTTTGCTTTGTTACAGGAATCATACCTACACCCAAACAAGAAACTTATCTGACCGCTCTCACTATCTCTCAGCTCCACACTCACACACATAGACACACACACACACACACACACCAGACCCCTCTCTCACACTCACCTAGCCCCCTCGCTTTCTCATCCAACACATTAACTAACAGTCAGAAAACACATCACAACATTTCAACAGGAACATTACTGCAGGGTTGCTACAGTACTATTCCTGTGAAAGTAACAGATGGGAATAATAAAAACTAAACATTAGCCTTATGTCTTAGTTGAGTTGGGTTGTGGTATTTTTTAAATGAAATGAAATTACGTAGCCAAAAGGCCAAGCTCATGATTCATTTGTGAATAGAAGATTATAGGTGAGGGTTGTACGATGCAGTTTTTTTGTTGTTGTTCTGAAACAATAAATATATCACCACTTTTCAAAGAGTAAGGTTCTGCTTTGCTTATTATCTAAAATGGGGGGAAAAACCATATGCAGCTCAATTCACATGTCAGAGTAAATATACATTTTGAAATGTGCAATACACGCTCTTTTAGAACAACAAGGCTCTTTTTATTTATGAGAGAGACCCCCTTCTCAGAGGGTCAAAACCATCCCTCACATGCTCTGATGAATATGCAGGTATGTCCATGTAGGAGTGACCAGGATTACGGCTGGATGGTACAGAAATGAATGATCAACAGGCAGGTTTGACGTGTGTCACAGATGTGTTTTTTCATTCACCCATCCTTGCAAGCAGCATTCAGTCATCAGACTCAGCAACACTCAGGTTGTTAAAATGGCGCCTTTTTATACAGCGTCCCGGTTAATGACCCTGAGAGAGTCTGTCCACAGGGATCCACCAGCTGCCAACATCCTTGAAACACTTTTTTTTCCTGTAATTATATAAACATAATAAATACCATATATACACCCCATTTACGTCACCCTCCAATGAAGACATTACATTTACTATAATAAAATACACACATCTACACCAGCCCACACTAATTTATACATATAAAAATGGTGTCCGTTGCCTGGGGAGTCCTTTCGCCCGCACAGACAAGACTGGTGAGTACTCAATACACTTCCTGATTCACTCAATGTGCTCCTACACTGACTACTGATCAACACAATACACATTAAACAATATATTCGTCCGAGCTTAGCCATTAACTCATTGTAATGTTTCCTCAACACATGGCTGCACATGTAAGCCTATGTCCCTCTCTTTCAGGTGGAGCTGTGTGGCCTACACAGCACCTACCCACAAAGTAAAGATTTATGGATATAGAGATAAATATTCAATCAATAAATATGATACATATCCATACAAATGTGCATAAATGCATGTGTTGTAATACATTGTGCAAATTTCCAATAGGTAAAAGTGCCTGTGCAATTATTAACACCGCTGCACTTAAAGGGCAGCTGTTTGATATCGCTGTAATTCCTTAATAAAGTCAATGTTGGGCGGTCATCACTTACTTTGTTTACTTGGATTCAGATGAATCAGAGGATGTGCAGTAATAATCAGCAGTAATACATCAAAGCATCTTCAGATGAAGACTGTATCAAACTGCATTAGTAAGTGCAGCATTATGCGCAGCAGTCCTGGGCTCCAAATGGTCTTTTGTGGTCTCATAGCATCTAGTCAGGAGAAGGTGATGTTTGATGTGGAGCAGCAGCAGGACAGTGGAGATAGCAGCATCATAATACAGAACAAACAGCAGTCTTATCTGAAGGCCAGCAGTGATTTTCTTATTTTCTTTTATTTATTCCCTTGTTGTTCTTTTTTCTTTTGCTTTTATTTGTATAAAAAAAACCACAGGTACAGACACGGTAAAATGAACCCCATCCAAAGCAGCCCATACAGCAGTTATATTTCAATCAGATTGTGCTTTTTAAATGCAAACAATGAGGGAGCAGGAGAGAGCACATGTTCTGCTTAAAGGTTTCATCACTCTGCTCTCCTGTATTCCTTAACAAAAACAGATATAGAATCACATCAAATGGATCCTAGAAGAATAGAGCTCTACGGTGCTCTCCTCCCTTTGTTCACACTACTTCACATTATTATTCCAATGCAGCATGAGAGAGAGAGAGAGAGAGAGAGAGAGAGAGAGAGAGAGAGAGAGAGAGAGAGAGAGAGAGAGAGAGAGAGAGAGAGAGAGAGAATGCAGTAGATGACCAGCTCTGATCTAAGAGAGAGAGACTCCCACAACTGACCAGTGTGGATGGTGAATACTTTATCACTTCATCATGGAGGCTGCACAGGGACACGTGTGAGATATGCAGGTTTTTTCTTCATGTTAATGGAAAAACAGAGATTAGATTTGGTCAAAGGGAAATTTAATGATAATGGTAATGCCAGCTGCAAAAATGTTGTTTGCTTATAATTTCAAAAATGAAATAGCTGGTTTAGTTTGTGGAGGTAATACATATAAAAGTAATCAAAACATACTGAAGGTAATATTTTCATGGGAAATAACCTCGTCTATATTCCTTCCATTCCTGGTGGAGCCATAACCAGGTTTAAAAATACTAAGGTCATGGATGATCCCCAAAGCAGACACCATCAATCCCTTCTCCACTCAATCAAGACAACACAACATATGAAAAGATAGACGTCATACTTGAGTGTCCTGGAGCATTGACTACTATGTTACCAAAGAGGATCATGTCATATTGTAAGGCATAAAAAAGGCAGTAGGAATTGTAAAGCCAATGTAAGAAAAAATAGATAAATGTAACTATTAACCCATTAATGCATCCTTAAGATTTAAAAATTGATTTACAAAACCGGAACAACACACTTAAGGATTTTAAATACAATGATTAGTTCATTAATATGTAATGCAATTTAAAATGGGAAATACAAATTTTACAATTCCAGTTTTTTCAATTTCTATTAACATTTTAAGAGGCACAAGTGTGTTTATTTCATTTCATGGCATCTTTGGTCCTCCGTACTCTTGGATACTGCAAGGAAAGAGCTGTATGAAAGTAGAAGTACTAGTGAAAACATTCACAATATAGGATACAGGTCCATTGATATAGCTTTCGTCTGTGGGCATTTTTAAGGGGCTGACACACTTCTCCAGGAAAGACTCTCAAAGTTTCATAAGAAACTAAAAAAAAAGTGACAGAACTCATTTGAACTTGTTGAGGAGAATCGTCTTGTGTCAGATCAGTTCTTTAGTAGGGTCACATAAGTTTAGTATAACTTTATTTTAATAACTTCTCTGCGTGTAAATAGTCATACTAACCCCCCTAACCCTAACCCTATAAATGATATAGTGGATGTGCAAATCTATGAATGTTAGTGATCTTTACTTACTCTCCAGTGAAAATTGTTGGCAACACTGGCTGTCAGGCTCTTGCTTTCACTACTTGTTTACGTTGCACTCATGGGGCTGCAGGAAATCAGAGTGTGTGACAGTGGGGTCATGCATTACCTTTCAAACATGAAAAAAAACAGCTTAAGTGTAAGTATTGCATTAAAGCAGTGTGTTTAACAGCTGGAAACATCAGCTTTCCTGGCTAAGTAGAGCAGGACATGCCACCTCACAGTATTACCAAACATTACATTCATTCCGTCATTAGCTGTAGCGCCCATGTTATTGACTGAGGGTGGGGAACACTCTCGACAGGAGTTACCAATTAACCTAAACCTGCACGTCTTTCAACTGGAGGAGGAAGCCAGAGTTTTTCCATATGCAGTTACTCATGGGAATCACTTGCTGTATTTTTTTACTGCAGCTTCATGTGTGTGGGTCTGCATGTGTGTCTGTGTGTGTATGCTGTGTTTGAAATGAGCTTTCTGCTTATGCATGAGCAGGTAACAGCTCTGCTGCTCCTGGGACGGACTTCATTCCCATGCATAATTCATTACAGAAAATGTGTAGCCTGTGATTGTTGTTATAGGCTCAGTATCCTGGATATTAAAGCGCTGTGAGTGTGTTTGTCAGGTCCTAAACAAAAATGAGGAAACATTCGAAAATCTGTGTGATTATGAGATATTTCCCATAAAGGAAGGAAACATAACGCTATTCCATCATTTTCATACAATCTCACATGATGCGATCATCAGCCAAAGTTACTGTGTCATCACTTTCTCCCCCACCGACCCACCCGTTTTAAATTATAGCACTATTGCTCCCATGATGCTGTATTTCTATTGCTCCCATTTGATTTTCCCAAATGCCAAGATAATACAGAGAAATGAGAAAAAACTTCATTTTCACAGCAATAATCATTTCACACAGGCAATAACAGTCTAACTGCAATCTTTCCATATTTGCATATGTACTTTTATTGACTCCTGCTGTCTTTATTTGCATCATTTTTCAGTTCTACTACAGAAGGAGGGATATTAAACCAATGCTTTTCTCTTAAGCAATTTTATACACCTGAGTTTTATTGTGTCAAGTGCAGTCTTCATCTCCTCCTCTGACAAACCGTAATATAGATCTCAATTGGAATCTTAAGACTGTATGTTATTTAAGAAAGTGTAAAGGTTATGCTTACTGTGTCAAGGATAAAATCCCATATTACATTCACCTATTCTTTCTATATAAGTTCAGTTTTATATAATGAGACCTGAGGCGTCTCATTTGGCGTGTTTATTGGTATTGCTCTAACCTCACAGGACTCGTATCAGCTCCTGGGCATGCAGGCATGTAAATGTCTGTGACATCACATTAATTGTAAAGCCGACGAGATGCTTCAACACCAAGTAAACAGTGCAGTGTGCCAGAACATGCTGGGCTTTAGACAGGACTCTCGGGATGATCAGAAGCTGGTCCATGCTGAACATGAACCAAAACCCCCAGTGGAGACCCGCAGGACATTTTTGGTTTGTGTTTGTCTTGTTGGTGCCAGACTCCTGTTGCTGTTTGTAAGTAATGTTGACAATGCCAACAGAGGATGAGACCAGAGCTCCCAGAATCAGCAGGGAAAGGACGACTGAGTTTCTTTCTCATCACAACATCTTAGTAAGTTTGTCTTCCACACACCGAGGCATAATACTGTATAGATCTATGTATATATTCCTATCCTAACCTGTACCAACACTAATGTCACCTGCAATGTATAGTCGATGCACAGGCTATACGTTATGATAACACCTCTTCTATGGGATGTGCAGATGTGCAGATGTGGACAAATGTGTTGGTACCTTTACGTTAAAGAAAGAAAAAATCCACAATCTAAAAAACACAGAAAAAAAAACAATCTAATGAAACTGGCCCGGACAAAAATGATGGTACCCTTAACTTAATATTTTGTGCATAACCTTTTGAG
The DNA here is from genome assembly GCF_905171665.1 of Trachurus trachurus. Classification (NCBI taxonomy): domain Eukaryota; kingdom Metazoa; phylum Chordata; class Actinopteri; order Carangiformes; family Carangidae; genus Trachurus; species Trachurus trachurus. The sequence continues at coordinate 3,117,975 of NC_139899.1, forward strand.
GCAATCACTGCAGTCAGATGATTTCTGTAACTCTGTCCTTGTCAACTCCTCGTGAAACTACTCCAACTGGCTGTCTTCTCCAGACTGCATGTCCCAGCTCCTTCCACACATGTTCAACAGGATTTAGAACAGGATCATAGATAAGAAGGCCACTTCAGAATAGTCCTGTGTTTTGTTCTTGGGTGTCTGTCACTGTGTGTTTTGGGTCATTACCCTGTTGGAGGACCCCTGACCGGAGACTTAGACCAGGCTTTCTGAGACTGAGCAGCACATTTCGCTCCACAACGCCTTGATAGTCTTGAGATTTCATTGTCCCCTGCACAGAGACACCCTGTACCAGCTGCAGCAAAAGCAGCCTCACAACAGAACCGGGCCTGGTCCATGTTTCACAGTAGGTACAGTGTTCTTTTCTTTGTACACTTCATTTTTGCATCTGTGTACGATGAGCTGATGTGACTTGCCAAAAAGCTTCAGTTTAGGATCAAAAAGCTCCAGTTGGATCAAAGAACTCCAGGTTTGTCTCATCTGTCCACAAAGCTTCTGGGAGAACGTCCTTTGGTCCTTTACTGTTGTCAGTTCCAAGTTATTTCACTGACAATTGTGTTTTTTTCTTTCCTTAAGAGAAAAAGGTACCAACAATATTTTCCATGTCTGAAAATCTGTGATTTGTACACAACACACATTAAAACGGGTTAGGGCCAGCTGGGTTCACCATCTGTCTCTTAAACACTCCTGCCCCACCAGATTGGAAACCACTGAGCTGGACATAGTATGTCAGTATTGGTCCAATTTCTAATAGGTGCTATTATGTATCATATCGGTACACATGTGTATATATGCTTCAGATTTATATGCATGTATATTCCATATACAACTTGTGCCGATGGATTGGTTTGTTTTTAATTGGGGCTATACTGTAAAAAAAAAACAAAAAAAAAACGTTAATACAGTAAGGCAAGGCAAAGCAAGGCATCTTTATTTATATAGTGCATTTCATACCAAGGCAACTCAATGTGCTTTACATAAAGACAAAACTTCTTTTTTTTAAACAGCATAAAAACAAAAACAGTTAAAAATAGGAGCAAAGAAGAATTTTAAAAAAGTAAAATAAAAGAAAATAGATGAAGTTTAAAGTTCTTTAAAAAAGAGCTCAGCTATAAGCACATGAAAAGAGAAATGTTTTTAACCTGGATTTAAAAGTGCTCACAGTTGGGGCTGATTTCAGTTCTGCTGGTAGTAACCACGCTAACATTTGGCGCACCAGCGCAGAGGCATGTTTACTATCTTAACCATGTCAGCTGAGTGGCAGGCATACCTAATATGGTTGGTATCAGAGAGTTGGAAAACAACCAGTATGGATGATTTATTACAGAGACAGATTCTCTGTGCAGGTGTTTGATCAATGCACTAGTGAGTTGTGGTTAAAAAGAATGCAGGCTGGCTTAACAATGTTACCAATTAAAACTAAATAATAGCCACTCACTGATGACCACACAAACTACATTTGACGGTTGTGTGAATGTGTGTGGATATTAAATCAAGCAACTCTAAACCACAAACAGTCAATGGAGTTATACGCCGCAGATTGATGGGTTAACCTGAAACAATTTCAAAGCTTTTGTTTAATTCAATGTTCTGCATGAGAAAATCACTTTGCAGAGTCAGGTCAGAGCCAGTGGTTTAAAGGCTTTCTCTGAAAAAAGGTGCCGTATATGGAAATGCGAGGGAAATCTGATTACCTCAGTGCGTCTCCTCCAGCCTATATCTCCAGACCTATCTTATTTCCCCTCTCTCTGAATAAACAGCCCATATCTCTGGCAAGAAGCCACAATTGATTGCTCCCTTCTCTCTCAAAACCACAGAGCCTTGCCACTCTCCCTCCTGTGACAGTATTCAATCCTCGCCCTCAGTCCATAACACTTAATTCACATTTAGCTGACAAATCATCTGACCATGGGGAAATTGGGAGTGAGATGAAGCCTCTTTGTCTTTTCTATGTTAAAAAGTACAAAATGACCAGAAGCTTCAACAAGATTACTGAGGTCACCATGAGTCAATACTATTAAACTGCAGCTGCAGGGAAATCATTACTCTACATATTTTTATTGGAAGACACAATCACTTTTGCCCTTTTCATGCATGTATGAAGTATAGTTTGTGTTTGACTCGAAGCATTTTCAGTATAATCCCAAGACAGACTGTGCATCTACACGCCTCCAGTCAGAACACCTATTATAAATGCACAGTGTGTTCTCTGGTGTATCGTGGGCCAATAAAACAAATGTTAATCATTTTGTAAAGTGAGATGCTTTTACTTAGACGAATGCTTCACCAAGGTCATTACATCTTTATCTGACAAAAACAGGTCCTCTCACTCACGCACCCTTCAAATCAGTAGATTAGTTAATACACACAAAATATAAAACTCTGGAATTGCACACATGATGTCATGTCAAGCCCTGTTTGGATTGTGTCTTGTACAAACTGAAGCAGCAAGGAAGATGCTTTAGTCCAGAATGCTGTGTACATGTGCAAGTTAGCATATTACTTAAAATATTATTGTCCACATTTTACCAACTGAACTGGAACAGCTACAAAGTTAAACACCTTTGTTCTTGCAAACAGGGATACATGTGAAACCTGAAACTCCTCCATTGAACTCGGTTCACATGGTTGGATGTTGTTCTGCTGTCAAACTGCATCATAGTTTATTATCATAATGTTAGGTTGGGTCGACCTAAACCCACTCCAGCAGTGCCCAGGACGTCCTGCCAACTGGCTGCTGCTGCCAGGGCCGTTGCTAGGAATTCTGGGCCTCCTTAAAGAATACTAAAGTGGGCCCCTCCCCCTAACTTTTCCTTTTTTTTTTTCTTAGACTACGCATGTATTATCGTTTTTTATTTAGCCTTCTTTGTTTTGATGCCAATGCAGCATTACACTGCAAAAACTCAAGTATCTTAGCAAGAATATTTGTCTTATTTCTAGTCAAATGTAATTTCTAGTCAAAACAAATCTCATTATACTTAAAATAAGACACATCATATTAAAAGTAGCTTGTTTTTAGACACTTTTTACTTCTTTCAAGCATATTTTCACTTGGAATAAGTAGAAAAAATCTGATAGTGGAGCAAGTTTTTCTTCCTTATTACAAGCACAAAAAACTTACTTTCACTGGCAGATTTTTCTATTTATTGTGAATTTAAGTGAAAATGATTTAAATACAAAGTAAATTTTTATGTTATGAGTCTTATTTTAAGTGGAAAGAGATTAGTTTTGACTAGAAATGAGACATTTGGACAAGAAATAAGACAAATATTCTTGGAAAGATGTTGAGTTTTTACAGTGTACTATGAGTATTAGTCAGGGTCTTACGCAGAATAAATCAGTCATACAAAGATTAGACTACTGGGTTTTTTTATGGGCCCCACTGGGCGCTGGGCCCCTAGAATTATCATCACCTTTCTCCCCTATACAACGGCCCTGGCTGCTGCTCACCACCAACACATGCTCACAGGAAATACAGGCACTTCCACGTTTTCTCGATTTTCTCATCGCAACATCTAAATAAGATTGTCTTCACACACCGAGGTATAATATATGGCGTATATGTTCCTATCCTAACCTGTATAAACAATAGAAAGGCCAGCACTCTCAATATGTCCTTTGGGTGTTTTATTGAAGCAGGTGGTGAGGTACATGTCATGACCAGAGACTCCGCTCATGTTTAGGTTGTTGGTTTTGGTTATGTTGTCTTGTGGTTTCCTGTTTTATTTTGTAATTTACCTCTCCTCTCATTTCAGGTGACTTGCCCCTTCCTCTTGTGTTCCCCTGCTGCTCCGCTCTGATTGTTTCCACCTTGGTCCCCATTTCCTTGTGTGTGTGTGTGTACACTGTCTCCCTTTGTTCTGTGCCAGTTCCTCTTGTCCTGTGAACCAAGTGACTTCTCCATGCCCAGCTCTCGTGCCCTCATCAGGTTTTTTCATTTTGTGTTGCTTCATAGTCCCAGGGTTTTTCTTCGAAATAGTGATTTTTTGTTCTCTAGTTTTTCCCTCAAGAGAGAGTGGTTTTTTGTTCTTTTGGTTTGTCCTCGAAAAGAGTGACTTTTTGTTCGCACCTCCAGAATAAATACCGTTGGGCCTGTCAGTACGTAATGTTTTGACAGCAATAGTCTTCCTCAGTGTAGCATCCTAACATGTCCCAACACTAATGTCACCAATGTATAGTTGGTGCTATAGGCTATATTATTTTATACAACAGTTAGTTCCGACCGGTCCCAACCGAGCAATTTGATTGGACAACGAGACGTTCCATAGTGCTGATATACAGTATAACAGCACTGGGACTTTTTACAGACAGTATCACTCCGCTGTTCAGCTGGACAGAAGCTAAGTCAGAGCCACGCTCCCCCATCTCTCTGCTGCTGCTGCTGCTGCTGCTACAGTTATAAACGGACCTGAACATTAAAACCTGGACCTGACCTGGTCCGTCTAACTGGCGATACATCTCTACTAAACCCGGCTGGGAAAAAAATCGCCGCGGGGGCAACTACGTTTTGACGGTGATGTGTTTTGATATTAGCGTTAGCTGTTGTTAGCCACGTAGCTCAGCTACTTAGCTTCAACTGTGTTTGATTACATAGCAGATAAACACATGTAATACGGTATCGATAACGTCTCTGTATGTCTTCACGCTGGTCCTGTTGCTCCGGTGCTAATCAGACACGGGCTCAGAACCAGAACCAGCACTGGAAGCAGCTCGGTGGAGAAGCTTGTAGCTAGTAGCAAGCTAGTATGAAATGTTTATGTGTTGCCTGGCAACAGCCTTGTCTCCCTTCCAGTTGCGGAACTATTTCTGTTGGCGGAGCTAAATAAATGATTAAATAAACAAACAAATCATAATCTCTTGTAGTTTATTACTGTTCTAAAATGCGCTCGTAGCACTGTTGTATAAAAGCAATATCACACTCGAGGTCGTGCTGTTGTACTGTATATCAGCACGGTGTGATTATCTGCGGCACTCGGCCTGCGGCCTCGTGCCTACGACCGAATCACAGCCGTGCTGATATACAGTACAACAGCACTCCCTCTCGTGTGATATTGCTTAAATAATACCTCTTCTATGGGATCAGTGTTGCCAACTTGGCGACTTTGTCGCTAAATCTGGCGACTTTCCAACTCCTCTTGGTGACTTTTTTTGTCAAAAGCGACTAGCGACAAATCTAGCGACTTTTTCCCGTGATATTACAAACGTTTCTGGACCTGAAATCACGTTATCACAGCTGTTTTCAACGAGCAGCGGCGCTGCCGCGGGCACTCCCAGGTAGTCAGCCTACACAGTAGTGTCACAGAGCTGCCTCCGCTGCATTCAGAGACGCACTGCTCCACGCCACAGACATAAAGAGCGCCGTTGGCCGCTGCCGCCGACAACCGGCAACCCCCCCCCCGCTGAGACAATGACGTCATTTAGCGACTTTTAGCGACTTTTACAACAGCCAATAGCGACTTTGCTTACTGAGGAGTTGGCAACACTGTATGGGATGTACAGATGTGGACAAAATTGTACCCTTCTGGTAAAGAAAGAAAGAAAAACACAATTGTCACTAAAATAACTTGAAACTGACAAAAGAAAAATCTGAAATTGCTTTTTAATTGTGGTTCAACAGAATTATTATTAAAAAAAAAAAAAAATTGATGAAACTGGCCTGGACAAAATTGATGGTGCTCTTAACTTCATCTTAACTTAAGCCGTTGTTGGTGACTCAGTTATCAGAAACTCCTCCACTGAACTTGGTTCACAAGGTTGTGTTCTGTACTGGCTGCTGTCAAACTGCATCATAGTTTATTATCATAACGTTGCCTCGACCTAAACCCACTCCAGCAGTGCCCAGGACGTCCTGCCAACTGGCTGCTGCAGCTCACCACCAACACATGCTCACAGGAAATACAGGCACTTTCACAGAACAGTGAGGCTGCCTTGACAAGACTGAGTTTTTTTTAAAACGGTGTTGAAAATGTAACTATGTCTTAATAAAATCAAGATATTTTAATGACCTAGCTGAGGGAAATATGGAGGCAATATCTTCTTCAGATACAGTTTTACTTTCCTCTGCATGAATGTTATTTTTTACAATGGAAATTAGGAATCTAGTGTGACTTTTTTTTTTAAATTGATTTCTTTTGGTTTATAATCTATTATATTGATCATTATTTCAAATTATTATTATTATTGACCACTTGGATCGTGGTTCAATTGTGAATATAGTTTACATCACCCTATAAAGTTGGTGGTTGATATGTTAAAGGAGACATATTCTGCCCCCTTCCACAAATTAAAATAGTTCCCAGGTGTCTTAAAGACATGTCTGTGACATGCTTTGGTCAAAATCCCCCAAGGATCAAACATCACAGCTCTTTTCATCCTCTCTAAACAGCCCTGTTCAGAACAGCTGCTTTCAGTGCCTGTCCCTTTAAATGCAAGTGAACCACTGCTTGCCCCGCCCCTTCTACCGGTCCCAGGTAGGGGATGCAACTCAAATCCAAGTTACATCACTGGAAGACAACTGAAGGAACAGCTCATAAAACCATGTGGATTTTAATCTAGGGAGCCTGCACATTACAGATTTATTGTCAATTCTCACATTTAGGGGGACGGAAGACATACTATATGTTAAAGCAGAAGTAAGCGGAATGTTTGTGTTAATATAAGTCTTAAATAGTTCTATCTTCCGACAGCAATCACTTATATAGAGTGTTTGGTCTGAAACACGGGTCTGTCAGTCACTCTGCTCTGCTGTAAGCAGAGGAGAAAACTTTCCTTGTATCCTACAACCTTTATCCAATGAGGAGAGAGAACGACATAAAGGGGCGGTCCTCTCTGTGTGTGCAGCCAAGAGATGCGCGTGAATGTGGTGACGTAGGGACGAGGGTGGGGACTGCTAACTCCATCGGCTGACAAGAAGTTAGCCAAAACGACTGGATCGCTTACTTCTGCTTTAAAGAGCCTTCAAGAAATGATATTTCCATAACATGTCCCCTTTAACAGTTTACTTCTTGCATATCTGACAGAAAGGCTCTGCTCAGGCGTCCAACATCCATCTCAGGTGACCAGTCACCAGTGGTCGGCTCGAAATGCAGGTGTAAACACATCCAAGATGCACTGAGGGCAAATGTGATTGGATCACGTGTTAATGCCAAGTCTGAATGGAGCCACAGGGCAACATTAGCGTTAATTTGAAGCATGTGTGTTGGACCGTTAGGATACCACAGGTCTGTTAGAGCGACCATCTGTCACCAGCAAAGTAGTGGTAAAAAAAGAAAATGGTTGTAAAATTCAAACAACCTTAAAGTAGATACCGTATTAGATCTAAAATATTGATGAGTGCAGCTTCAATGTTGCCGTTTCTGCATTTTCACATAGAGTGTTGTGTTAAATGTGCACTACACTGAGCTATAATAAGTACCATCTGAAAGTTAATGATGAGCAGGTATAGGAAACAGCTGCATAATGTGTCACAGACATTTTTTTTCACATCTACTGTATCAAACATCAAGGTTAACTTAATCCTTCAAAACATGACCAGCTTTTTTTTTTGCCTGAAAACCACTCAGTTTTGGTCAAACCTTGTTCATTGTTCTCATCTAGCACAAACTGTATGAGGTGATACACACACACAGAGGAGAGTTGAGATGAGACCCGAGTGTGAGTGAGGTGGTGGAGTCTGACCTGTGTGGATGGAGCTGTGCAGGCACACTGTGTTCAATTTCCCATGACTTTGGACACATGGGTTACAGTGGGTAACATGTTTAACACATACGTCAGTCACACTCCTCAGCTTCCATTAATAGTGTGCTCCTGTGTGCTTGTGTGTTTGCCTTCTTGCCTCCATTCTCTCTATGAAGTGACTGGAAAAGTCTCATTCATTGCGTGTGCAAACACATTTTCTCTTTCTATTATTGAGTTCACATGTGGTCCTTCTTGCAGACTGAGAACTGATCCATAGTTGACATAGCATTCATTAACCCGTAACAACACCTCTCTCCTGCCAGATTTGTTGTTTCTGGAGAAGTAGCCTTCATCTACACCACTGCCTGTCTAACAGCACAGCAGCACACTCATGTTACATTGTCTGTGCACAGAAACAGATAAAAAAAAAAAAAAAGATAAAAAGCCAATGGTTTTACTCTATTACTATTGATAAGCAAAATGCATGACATCACTGTAGATGTAGAAATCGATTATTGCTGCAATGAGGTTTAGTGCAGTTCTTTGCCATGGAAATCTGATACCAAGGTCAGTTTTGTCTATCTAGCTCGTTCTTTGTTAGCATTAGTTGCATAGTGAGGTCCAAACTCAACTAGGTTTAAATATCCACAAATAAAAATCAAAACATACACACTAGTTAACTTACGTAACAGCTTTTCCAGTGGGGTGTACTATGCAGTGAGTTTAGTGTGTTGGCGAGGTATGTTGAGTCTGAAGCCAGGCTCTCCTGTATCACAAAGGTGGCAGTATTGCCCAAACTTAAATCTTGAATAGGTCTAAGCTATTTTCACAATTAAAAAAAAAAAAAAAAAAGGTCTTTGTTGTCATTGTACAGAGACAATATGAAATGTGCTCACACACAGCCTCGCTTTCAATAAAACACACACACTATAATTGTGATCAGTAAATATATACGAAAACAATATAAAACACAATTTGTTGCTCTTGTTCAAATTGATAAAGGTTCATATTTAAAAGTTCAGCTGTCAGAAACAAAAAAAAAAAGCTTCCTCTCGTCATATTTGCAGCAAAAGTAGCCTATTGTTTTTGATGTGATCAGTTTTTTGTATTGCTCATAGCCCTCCATTAAAACAACCGACTCGTCTTGGCTGAAATCAGCAGCCCACGATCAGTCCATTTTACATATCATATAGTAGGTTTTGATTGATTCTCGAAACTCGTTTTTGGCACTGAATGAGTTAACTAGTGAAGCTCAAAATGTTTACCAGTTGAGTTAGGGGAAACACTGATTATTTACTTGTATTTTTGGTTCACTGATTTATTTTGTCAGGTTTAGTAGGACTGGACCCCAAAAATGCAGACTCAAAAACAAGGTGAGGTGAAACAAATAGGATCTTTATTAAACACAGGGAACTCAGGAACACACAGGGAAACCAGGAGAAAGAAGACAGACTATCCGACTTAGGCTACGTTCACACTGCAGATACAAGTGACCTGAATCCGATTTTTTCGCTCATGTAACCCATATCTGATTTGCTTTTGACAGTGTGAACAGCACAAGTTGCACTGAATCTGACATTTTTGAATCAGAATTAGGCCACCTTTACATTTTTTTTAATGCGACCGCAATCTGAACAGCCAGGTCGCATCTAATGCGACTTTGACGTCATTCTGACCCGCACTGCACTGTTTTGTAAATGAATGACAAATAAAGTGTGCCACAGGCCGGAGCCAGGAACAGAATCAAAAAATGGATATCAGAGCAAGGTTGATAGCGTAGTGGGGAGAGACGCTACTCTAGCAAGTGGGAGACCGGGGTTTGAATTCGACATGAGTTTTTTTTTTATATATACATAAAGTACAATAGCGGTTGCTGTTGCCCATGGTGTTGCCATGTTCGCTTCCGTAAACACCGTTGTGGCGTGATGTCATCAATGATAAAACTGCGCATGCAGGTCACTTCAGGAGCGTGAGCTGTTCACACAGCAATCCATAGACAGGCCACATTTAAAGACGTAAAAATCCAAACAAAAAAATCAGATTTGAGCAATAAATCGGAATTGAGCATTAAGACCTGCAGTGTGAACGTAGCCAAAGACAAGTGGAGAACACTGCGGTTCCACACAGGGAGATGAGATGCAGGTGCAATCAGACACAGGTGAGACACATGAGGTAATCACAGCAGGGAGCACAGGAAGACTCTGAACTTAAAAAAACAAAAAAACAACAGGAAACAACTCTACTAAACAGGGGAACGCACAGAGGTCGTGACCATATTTGCCGTGTTTGACCCCGCCCCCAACTCCCAGCTAATCCAAAAACGAGCGAAGAGGTTGGCCATGTGTGGGATTCAGTACACAGTCATTTAAATAACCGTGGCAGAGTTACACTCTCGTTAGCATCATAGGGGCATCCAGGCATGTTGCTCAAAGGCTAACCCGATGCTAATTATTTTGCTGATTAATTAGGTAGTTAAAGAGGTGAGCTAAAAATCCAGTCATAATGAAGGCAAACACTGTTACCTCCTAATTAGTGCAAATATATGAATAAAATAATAGTGGAATTTCACTCAGCTCAAAAACACAGGAACACAGTCTTCTCATTCTGTTACCAACAACAAGCCAAATTATTGGTCTGATATTTGCATGAAAAATTCTCCAGAAGTCACAAACAAGGCCAATCAGCCATGTTCACTGAATCAAATTAGCTCAGGTGATGCCAACCAATGCCCTCCTTTAGCCTATACCTTAAAGGCCTTAATAGAATGTAAACAGTAAATACATAATCTCTGATATTAATATAGTGCAGCACAGATAATCAATACACAGTATTTAATGTTCAACTCAAGTTAATATAATAATATATTTATGTGACTTCTGGGAATAATATTTTGTTAAGTTAAGTTAAGTTAAGTTGTTAAGAGATTCATCCATTCATTCATAACATAATTCATATTATTTCATTGATAAAAAAATTAAAAAAAAAAAAAAGGAGTAGGCTGAAGCTATTAAGCTTGTGCCATTAATCCATCCCCTTAATTAAGCTTTTAGTGTTGCTAGCTAAAAGAAAAGTTGCCAAAAATAGCATATCAAACTCAAAGCATAAATTAATAAACACCTCAAAATAAGAAAGTTTGGAGACGTAATTTCAGTCAATCATTTACCCCCTTAATCATACTAATTTGTGTTGTATTTTATATTGTTGGAAAGCCTGATTAGGCACCTTTCTAACGAGGTACAACTTATAAGGATTGTGTATTGGTGGAATGAGCAACACAGCTTAATGTGTAGTGCCCCCCCCCCCCCCCAAAATGTGCCAAAGACCACATACAGTACAACACCAATTGGGGAGCTTATATTAACCCAAAATGGTCATCAAGTGAAACCAAAATAAACAGCAGTTGCATACTCAAAACGGAAAAAGTCAGCCTTCAGACGGATTCTTACTGAACAGGGTACCGTAATAACCGCTTGCCATTTTAGCCTCAAAGATTTCCCTCTAACCCGAGGTAAACTCACTCATGCACATCCCTCTGTTTTTATTCAGTCTTTGCCTTCAGCCTTCCACTGGCTGTACCATAACATATGAGAGTACACACACACACACACACACACACAGTCACAAGGGAGGCTGCTGTCCAAAGAGTTCTGTATTTTAACAACAGAGAGCCAGCTCCTGCCTCGATGCTGCTGCTGCTGATAACACCACCAATTAGTGTTCAAAATATTAGTTTACTTTTTTGTTTGACTTGTTTTGTTTACTGTGAATATTTTTCCATGGTCTGTTTTGATCTGAGTCTTGTATTTTGTGATAAATTATTGGCTGATGATGTGATTTGAAAAAAATGTCATCAGTCATGGCTGCTGGTGAAACTAGAAAAAAAGTTCTCAATGACCCAAAGAATATGATGAAGCCTGCTGAGATAAATAGTCACTGTGTTTCATTTGTTTGTTTTGTAATCAGTTCAAGAGTTGTAATGACAGTAATGACCCCACTGTGTAGAACCTTACAAACTGGTTGTGTGTTGTGCAAAAGGTCCGAGGTTCCCAGAGTAGAGATGAAAAGTTCCAGTGACAGAGACTGGTGATTTGTAACTGGTGTCACAAGACCAGGCGAGGAGGCTGAACAAGGTGAGGTGAATACTGGGGCTGGTAGCAACCTCAGGCACGCAGAGAGCAAGTGAACATACACAATTCAACTACGTAGAAAGATGGCAAGGCTGATAGTGACCTGAGCCAGGCTTTTATTGCAGCAGAGGTGGTGGCTTGATTGTAGATCAGGATCAGGTGAGTAACAGGCTGCTTGGCTGCAGCACGAAACAAAAAGGAAAAGGCAAGACATTCCCTTTTAACACCACTAGTGAAACATGTCTGTCAAAGGAGACATATTATGCCCCTTGCCCATAAATTAAAATAGTTCCCAGGGGCCTCATTTATCATAATCTATGATCTATACCAGTTTCAAGCCAAGACCATAAGCTTTCATTTAATGTAAGAATTGTTCAAAGTTTTTTTTGAAGATGAGCAATTCGTACATGAGTAAAAAGTGTGACAACCAGCCCCGGTCTCCCCCCATATGTATTTTCTGAATTGTTGTTGAACATGTAGACATTTTCAGCAAAGATGTTCAATGATGCTCTCTACTACTCAACATATGCTCACAACTAATTCACTTGTGATGAGTTAATTTCTACTACACTAAAGCTGTCCTTCACTTTAGATAAACCCATCTGCCAAATGAGTAAATGGACTACATTATTATTTTTTCCTGATAATCAATACATTTCAGTCTCCAAAATACAGCATAACTGTGAAAATGCTAAAATGACATCAGCTGAACAAGCAAACCAATTAACTTCATACTGATATACAGTAAAGTATAGAGGGGCAAAACACAACACAACACAAACAAATTGAAAACTGATACACAATTGGCAGTTTGTAGATGAAGTGAAAGATAAGTCGACGAATGCTGGTGATTAATTGTATCTGAATCACCCAATAAAATAGGCAAACAGTCCCTTCAGCAGAACACATCGCTCATGTTGTGTCCACTGGGCGAGCCGAGCTGCACAATCTTTTGGTGTTGTTGTTTTTTTTTTTACTGTTGTTCCTACAAGCACATATCAACCTCTCAGTCCCTCCAGGAAGCCCCTCAGAGCAGATTGCTCATCAGGCCTGCAGTCTTGCTCTTGTCCCCGTGGTCACAATGCACGCCTTTGAACCGCTGACACTTGCATCACAGCTCTGGACCGGTCCGCCAGACACACCACTTTAAAAATCCACCTCCAAATACCAAACCTGACATTACTCTTCCCACCGCCCCTGACAGCAACACCGCAGCCTGCCTCACACCTTATTAACTGTAAGCAGCATGCTCAAAGGAATCTCTGGGGGTCACTGACAGGGTTATTCACCACACCTGTCACCTGGCTCAAAGGCTTTTGTTGTCATTGCAGCAACTTTGATCTGCGAGATGCAACAATGGCATTGCAACAAGCTCCTTGCTGGGCATGGCCATGTTTCATTAGTCTGCTCCAGAAACCTTCTAATGGTGGACATACGTGTCAGAGGTAACAGCATGCTGAGACCTTACAGCACAGGGAAAGGCAATGCAATGATTATGTCATATGCCAATTAAAAAAACAGAGAGAAAACACCCTGATAAGGCGCTCCAGTGGCTGACCCTGTACACTGTTTACCACATGGGCTCAGTCCCACTCACACAGGCCTGGCTTTGAATCAGATTCAAGGTTCTTTGCTGCTTGTCATTCATCTCTCTCTACATTCTCTTTCTCTCTCTCTGTATCATAATAAAGACCTTTAAAAAAGTCAGGAAAGAATCTAAAAAACACCTTGAAACACTTGATATAACCAGATGTGACCAGATATATTATTTATAATAATAAAGGTCTTTAAAAACCCAGGAAATAATCGAAACGCTTGATATAACAATATCTATATCTAGGGTGAAAGAAATTTGGGACAGTCCCTAAATCCAAGCAGTTGTCCTGAATCCTGCCCTATTTGTCCCTAAAATGACACTAGAGCAGACTGTGGAGTTGTCATTGCCTGATAAATTATTAAAAGTGATCATGGTGGTTGAGTGGCCCTGCAGCCAGCTCCTGCCGGCTGCAGCTGTTTCTACATTAATTACTGGCTGTTGCAGTTTATTTAAAATGTTTACTGCAGTGGTGCAAATTGATAATAGAACAATTTGCATTTATTGTTGACATGGAAAAAGCACAAAAGTCGGTGCAGGTATGGTACTAGGAGGAGTAGGGAGGGAAATACCCCTGGCGTGGTTTACTGCAGCCAGATAATGCAAACAAAGTGTTCTGCAGAGTTTGTAGGGATGAATTTGGCATTTGGCGTTGAGGGAAGTTGGACGTTGGGCTGCAATGCAGGCGGGGCCCCTGGGTGATTGTTGCTGCCACCTTGGTTAAAGCGTGTGTGTGTGCATGAGGGGCCGTTGAGATAAAGCGTCTTTTTGCTTTCGATGTAGATGTGTGTCATGCATGCTCACAACCCAAAGTGACGCGCATTCGTTGCGACCCCCCATCCCATCCCGAATTTTACACACTCATCTGGTCACCCTATCTATATCTTATCAATATGAGTATGTGTAAGTGTGTGTGTGTGAGTGTAAGCCTGTCATCTGTATGGCTGACCGTTCTCTGAATAAAGATAGCCTACCGTTGATTTCAGGTAAACATACAGGCGAAGTGGGCGTGGCTTGGGGCCTTGGTGCTTTGTTGTGACAGGAAGTCCTGACAGCTGCTTATACCCCAAAGGTCGACCTTTCTTTCCTGTTTTTGAAATTGATTTCAAGAACTACTTTGAATGTATTAAAATAATTGATAATAAGAAGTGTATACACACTGTTAAAGCAGAAGTGAGTGATATATTTGTGTTAATATAAGTCTTAAATAGTTATATCTTCCGACAGCAATCACTTACATAGAGTGTTTGGACCGAAACACGGGTCTCTCAGTCACTCTGCTCTGCTCTAAGCCGAAGAGAAAACATTTATCGTATCCTACAGTTTTTATCCAATGAGGAGAGAGAACGGCATGCAGGGCTGTGTGTGCAGCCAAGGAACGCCGTGAATGTGGTGACGTAGCGACGAGGACTGTTATGGTGCGTTCAAGGAAACTCGTATTTTTCCGACCGTGAAGTGGTACCAGTTCGATCTGGTACGAGTTCACCGGTCGGAAGTTACGAGTGGCCGTTATAGTGACTTTCACCGGTAAAACAGGTCGGAGAAACACGAGTGGGTTGCCTGGAACGCTACAAAGTCGTAAGTTGTGACTTGAAGCTGTAATTTACGATTTCAAAAGCCTGCCTGGAACGCAGCATTAGCGAAAACGACCGGATCACTCACTTCTGCTTTAACATCCGTGTCCTTTTAACATAACTGCTCTAGTGGCTCTGCACTGTGGTGATTTTTGTACGTACAGAGAGACAAATCTACTTACAGGCGTTATTTGGATAAACTGACAACAGATTGGGAATCTAAACTGTCACTTTCTCGCATGAAAAAATATTAAAACTTAAAGACCCCCTCGATGAAAATCGTGTTTTTTGTGCTTTTCACATGTTCCTGTGGCATTTTTCTGATGTTAGAGGACATATCAGCAGAAAAGGAAGTGCAAAATTGCATTTCTGAGTTTTTCTGCCTCCAAATTGCTGTGAACCAATGGCAGACGCAAACTGGCAGTTTCAGCGTAGTCTCCGCCCACCCTCCAGAGGCGCATTGCTAATGAGCTGCTGGTGCTGTGCAGAAGGAGAGCCCTGGGAAATGGCACAGGTTTTGTGATTTTGGCTAAAAACTTCATAATCACAATTTAAAGACCACAGAGAATGTTTTAAAATAACCAAAAAGGGTCGCGGGAGGGGGACTTTAAGAAAGTGACGTTATTTCTCTACTCGCTGCTCACATGACTGTTTAGGCTGCAAGACATCGGCCGACCGCCGCTGGTCGCAAGCGGTCGCAAGCGGTGGTAAGCCAAAGCTGTCGAGGACGCGCTTACAGCGTCATTTGACGTCACATCTGCAGGACAGCACGGGAAACTCGGTCCCAGAGTTGCAGCGTATTATGCAGCACACAGCCTGTTCAAAGCGGGGAGCATACATCAGTCCGACTGCCCAAAAGTCCGACGGCTCTTTTCTCCGACTACCCATTCCACAGTGTTAAGGTTAGGTTTAGGGTAAGGTTAAGGGTTAGGGCTACTTAAGTCGGAGAAATGGGAGGTCGGACTAATGGACGCAAAACTAAAGAAATGTATGGTCGAAGAAATGGGTAGTCGGACAGACGTCATGCGCCCGTTCAAAGCAATGGAGAGATACGCGAGTGGGCTCATTCTTTTTGGTTTTGAACGCTTCATCACCCATTAGCATTAAAAAACTTAAAACGCATGTGCATTTCTTCACAAATCCTGCTTCAAGTTCCTTTAATTTCATTTATTTTATTATTATGTTTAAATTACTCCTGTACTGACTTACACACTTTATTCACTTTATGTCTCATATATATTTATTTATTTATTTTCTTGGTTTGAGATGCCAGACTTTGTTTTGTACTATCCAAGGTCAAGAGAGAGAAAAAAGACAGCTGCTTGTACCACTCAGTCTCTGAATACAGGCTGTGTATGTCTTACTTAAAGGAGCTTTAATATAAAAAATATAGATCCATGCAGCTCTTGTGATGAACTCTTTGAGTGGCAGCCTGGGAGAATGCTTGGGGCTTAATGTCACAATCAGGGTGGGGAACTCAGAAATGACTTTGAAACACACTATTTTTGAGATCAGCTGACAGTAACACATGCTCCTCACTGATGTTCCTCCGCTATTAGTGTCAGGTGATGAACATTTCAGTGACAAATAATCCCGTTTGGCAGCACTACTGTTGAAACGTGACATCCCCATAATGCCCTTTGTTTGGAAAACGCAGCTTTCGCTTTTTGGAATCAAGCACTAAGGTCAGCTTTGGCCATCTGTTCGTTCCATGTCCGGAAAGTGCCAGCTAAGCAGGGCTGACACTCTGCCTCCTGGAGATATTCGCAAACTGCCTCCGCCTCTATCTACAATCTGTAGCCAGAGACATTTACATCCTTATGCAAATAGCTCCTCTCCTCCAAGGATACTACCTTGGCAGCTCAGCGCAGGTTGTGGAGAATGATTAAACATTCTGCAAAACATGAAGCTACAGTATCATTAGAGCTGCGTGTATCAGGCTTATATTTAATGCTGATTTGTTTAGCCCAGCCCCTGAATACCTTGGAGGTCACATTTAGATTGATATGCAACGGTAGCTTATCTTGTTTATGTGGAGCCCACATCAGCATTATCTACAGCTTTTTAAAAAGAAGATAATCATGAGCCAGATGAAAGAGGCGATGATGAAGAGGACATGACAGACATGCTCTGAGACGTCTCCCCATCGCTCTCAGCTTGCCAGAGGAGTGGCTCCGTCCCCTCTTTCAAACCCCTATCACCCTCTACATCTCTGCCTGTCTCCTTGATACGTCCTCCTGGACCTATCTTATCCACTTATATACAACCCTCAGAGTTCAGCCGCTTTTATCTCCACTCCTCTCCCCTGACTCTATCTTTCCTGACTCTTCCAAGTTTAGCCCCCAATTGATAAAAAAAAAAAAAATCCAACCTTGATGTCCTCCTTCCACTCTTCAGCTTGACCATGCTCTTTGTAGTTCACTGACGGAAAATCGACCAAGTAAGATCAGACACCGGCAGGGCCTTTGTGTTTTGTCAGTCGTAATTTTGGCAGCTACAGTAACATTCTTGTAAACCTCTTTAAAACTTCATATAGAAGCTCTGCCATGACAGCTAATGTAAATTTAATGTGTAAATATGTAAGATACAATAAATATCTTGTATATATATATCCTTTGGAGCAGTGTAACTCTAAACTTATCAAGGTGAACACTGTCAGTTTTTCACAACTGCAAGTCAAGGGTACTTCAGGGACTCACCAGTGCTGGTTCACAACAGCGTCTCTGTCTCGAGCCTTTCTCCGGATGTAGACAGGATGTAGACAACACTCTTTGATGATAACATAGCTCAGGTTTATTCAACTCAGAAAACTCCAAATAACTATATTAATGCCATGTCTTACATGATCTGTGTGTTTTAATGCTCTGATTAATGTGGAAGTCCTCACCTGGCATCTTGCTGCTTCCACCGGCTGATTGTCATCTGACTAATTGTCTACCTGTGTTACATGTGGTGTGATTAAGCCCTGATGAAGGCCATGTTGGCTGATCTGTTCTATTATAAACTAGAATCTTGATTAAAGGTTTTTAACCATGGGAGAGTGCCTTGGATTCAACTTTTTTTCAACTTTATTAATCTTTTTTTTTAATTTAATTAGCGTCTAATGCATTAGTGTGTATGGAACATGGTCAGAAAAACATAACAAAGATCATCTAATGTTGATGAGGCACTTGATGGGCAGACAGAGGTACTAATATTGGTATAAAAAATAAAAAAAATAAAAAAGTAATGTAGGAGTAATGTACTGTATGTGACCTAATATAATGTAATATTGTACTCCAGGAATTTATTTTCTGTGAAATCAGGACACTGAAGCCTGTTAGACATAACATAAGGAAAATTGAGTTCAACGATTAAATTCCCAATACAATATATTGTAGAGATTAATTATTTCTATGGTTTGCTATGGAGCTGTGTCCTTACTAAAGATTTGAATGAAAAAAAGAATGAAAAATACATGAGATGTAACAAAGCAGGATCCTTCAGGGCTGAAAAGTGAGTCAGTCTGTGGAGACTGACTCCAAAGTTCAAATGTTCAGCTTTACAACAGAAATAAACATGTTTACAGCCGGCTACAAAACTGCTCAGCTATCTCTCCTCCTTCCTTGTAGAGCTCAGCTGTTTAGATATTATTAAAATTAATCGTTTTTCATAATTGAGTGTGTGGTCTCTTTGAGTGACAGGTGAGTGAGAACACACACACTCCACCTCTTTGCACATTTTTTGTTGTACTGTTTTTCACATTTCATTTTATTGAAGGTTTCATCTCAACAGGATAATACTGTACTTTTCTTCCATTACTCTACATTAGATCATTTGTGTTGCCACAGCAAATGTTTTTACAAATGTTGCTGATTTATTCCAATACAGATATTTTTATTTATGAATTCAGGTGCATGCTGTGGTCAGCTTCAATTATCTTATTGTAGAACTGAATGAACATCTGCTAAGCCAAGAGAGGCAGCTAGAAAAAGTTGAAATTTTTTTTTCTTTTGAAAGAATGTCATTTAGTATTAATTTAGTATTAATGGAAAATAAAGAAAGTGTTCAGTAAGCATGCTAACAAGTTAATTGCTAACATAACCCTGAGAGTCAACACCTGTTTATTTACTCAACACAATTTACTCAATAATTAAATTCACGCTCAGTTTAAGTACAGTAGGCTACAAAAATACATAACAACATCACAAGTGTGTGAAATGAATGTTTGTGTGTGTGTGGGGGGGGGGGGGGGGGGGGGGGGCTGGTCTCAATCAGACACACCTGGCTCTCATCTGCTTCATCAACAGCACAGTGTTTAGGACCAGCGTCGACTCCACTCACTGGTTCATTGATCAGCCCAGTGTGTTACATCCCTGTTACTTTGATCTGCTCCTGCCTTGTTTTCCCATCATGCTCTCCTCTGCCTGCCTGCCTGCCTGCCTGCCTGCCTGCCTGCCTGCCTTCCTTCCTTCCTTCCTTCCTTTGTCCTTACTTCCTTCCTCTTTTGATCCAATTGACCTGATCTGTTCCCCCACTCCATCTTTCTTTCCTTCCTTTTCCCCTTCTTCCTTCCTTCTTCTTCCTTCCTTGAGAAAATCTGCTCCCTCCCTCCATCTTTCCTTCCCTTTCCCTTTCCTTCTTTCCACAATCCTTATTCCCTTCCTTCATTCCTTCCCTTTGTCCTTGGTTTCTTCCTGTTTTGATCCAATGCCTGTTCCCTCCCTTCTTTCCCTTCTTCTTTCCTTTCTCTTCCTTCCTTGAATGAATCTGTTCCTTCCCTCCATCTTTCTTTCCTTCCCTTTTCCCTCCCTTCCTTTCTTCCTTCCTTCCCTTCGTCCTTACTTCTTCCTTTTTGACCCAATCAACCCAATCTGTTCCCTCCCTCCTTCTATCTTACCATCCTTTTCCCTTCCTTCTTTCCTTCCATCTTTCCCTTTGTCCTTCCTTTCTTCCTTCCTTCCTTCCCATCGTCCTTACTTCTTCCTTTCTGACCCAATCTGTTCCCTCCCTCCTTCTATCTTACCTTCCTTCTTTCCCTTCGTCCTTCCTTCCTTGACCCCGGAGGACACCAGGGGGTGTCTGTCTCGTACAGAACCGTTTGGACTGGTTTCCTCTGGTCCGGGTCTGCATTCTTAGGTCCAGTCTCAATCCAGTACCTATTTGTTCCAGGTAAATACTAAATATACTTCCAGCCACTAGTTGTTGAACAAACACAGCCAGCACACCGATCTTCAGCACTGATATGTCGATGAAATAATGTCAACTGTCATTTCAACACTCAAACATTTCATGCTGATGGCTGAACAAAGGTTAATGATGTTGAAAATTCAACACTTCAACACACACAATACACGTCTGACTTTTGAATACATTTACGACCATTATCTTATTAACATTTAATCATGTTTTGGCCATAACGAATGCTTTAAAAATTCTGGTAATGTTATTTTTTAGATTTACATTTTCTTTTGCTGCCATAAAATGTAATTGCATCATAAATATCAACTGCCATTTAAGAATTTGCTGATTACCTATTCAAAGAAAGAGAGGAAATGTTGGCAGGAAACCACAATATCATAAATAAAATCTTAGTGAATGAGGAGAGGAGAGATCTTTGGAAATAGCTTTGCCTTCTTTCTTTTTTCCTTTTGGGAAACATGCATGCAGATTTTTTTTAAATCATTTTAATTTAGTGGATAGCATGTAGAAAATGGTACACATACAAACTCCTGAAGCTTTGCTTGAACCGTGTTTCTAATGTGACTTTCACTTACAATATAAGTGAAACAACTGGAAAGCTACTGTATGCTTTTGCTTTACTGTTGAGCCCACTGAACCTGTTGGATCTGGCTCATTGTGTAATGGAAGTTTTTTTTATTTTTTTTATTAAAGGACAGTATCATCTCTTTTTATATGGATTGTAATAAATATCAGACACATCAGCTGTCAGGTAACTGACACCTTCTGTGTTCCTATGAGGCAGCGAGATGCAGCTGTTTGCTGCTTGATATTACAGCAGCCGAAGCGTTGTCAGCCTTCATCCTGTGATTGGCGCTCACTCAAGTGCGTCAACATCTGATTTCTGGTCTGTTATTGTAGATAAAAAGATATTACTTTCTTCCGTGAAGCAAAAAGGACCGGCAATTGCTGCAGTGTATGTGTCGTTAGCCATCAAATGAATCAGGACATTGGCTGAATGGAGTGAAAGTAGTGGCAATTTAGGTTGTGGAGAGGTTGCCTCCAAACGGAAATGCCCTGTCAAATCGATCTGCCTGCTATGACATATCAGTGTTTAACCTTTCTGCAGCCTCTGTGGATGGTGCCTGCATATCATTTTGTGCACGGTGCCGGTGTGGACATTAATTCCTCCCACTCCTTAGACCTTTCACCTACGCTGCCGCAGAAAAAGAGGAGCTTATGAAATCATATGAGGACCCTGACTCGGATGTCTTCACTGTCACTGAGCCATGTGCAAATCATCATGTTGCTTATAGACTGTGAAGTGAAGTGTTTTTCCTTCAAGGATGTATGTTAATGCACTACAGACGTTACAGTTCGGGAGGGACGGAGAAGTCCAGCCATGCAGAGAGAGTGACATCTGTTGGACAAAAGCTGAACTTCAAGTATGAAGCGTTCATGTAGCAGTAACACTATGATACAGTGGGATATTATGACAACATCAGGGAGAGAAATGCACAGCATCCTTCAGGAAGCTCTGACACTATAAGTTTAACTTCTGCAAAGACATTTCCTCAACAACCAAACACACTTTTCCCCAGACACGAGAATGAATCTACCATTTACAAGATGCGCATTATCAAGGAAAACTCTTGTCGACTTAAATGTAGTTGTCAGAGAGGCTTCAGTCGTCCTTGCCTGCTGGTAACAATGCCACACAAAACAAATTGCCCGTGTGCCAGTTTCTCTTTTTTTCCTAAATTGACTTCCTGTCAGGAGGATAACACTATTTAAATGCAGATTTCCAGCCAGTGCAGTGCTGTGCTGTATTGTTTGACTTTCAGTAAGAAGGGATTACCTGCATGGGGGCAGCACCCCCCCCCCCTCATTTAGATGAGGCTCTTGCCTTCAAGTTCATTTGTCATTTGTACCAAAGAGAACAAATAAGAGTTTAATTACAGGTCTCCAAGGAGCAAAGTGACAACCAGGAGAAACTGTCAAGCTGTGTGCTGATGTAAAAGAGGCAGCTGTGTTGTATATTTTCTAATATCTGAAGAAACATTTACAGTCGTAGGCTATATTGATACCTGAACAATACCCACATATGATTGATGAATATTTCACTTAAATCCATGGCCATTTATCCTATGCAGCCAAGAAAGGCTCTAGTCTCCACATTATTTTGGGGCCTGGTTGATTTACTCCCAGCTAGCAGAGAACTAATTGTGAATACAGAGTTTATCAGTATGGGACTGTGTAGAGAACAACACACTGTAGTTTGACTGTGTCCATCTGACAGTAATATTGCTCTTTAGTATTGCAATAGTTGGTCCTGCCTGCTGTCCACACACAGGGACGACTCTGAATTTCTGGCCTATGTGACAAAAACTCACAAACACACTATTAGCCTACTACGTTTGAGACAAGTTGGAACTTGAAATCTTCCAGTTGAAAACTCTAATTTCCAACTTCAAAGCGTTGGAGACGCACCACGCCAGAAGGACAACATGGCGGACCGGGACAAACTTTGCATTCGAAGGCATGACAAAAACAATTTAAAAAAAGAAGCATTTTAAAATGAAACAGATCATTTAAAATGGAAGAGAAATAACAACATGAATTTACTGTGTTCCACAACATCAGTAGTCTAACCGTAAGTAGCTAAATAGGCTGTCTGTCTCACCTGTGTCTCATTTTCTAACCTCAGTGTTTTCCCATTGTCCTTTGTCGGTTCACCTGTGCCCATGCCTCAGTTTCCCTACATGCTCCTGCCTTCGGAGGTAAATAAACATTTTGTCCTGTCTTCAGTCTCATGATCTGCATTTGTGTCTGGTTTCTCATAAACCCTGATACATACAGTAGTAAGCATGGGTGCGAACTCCCTCTAAAATCTGGAGGTATTCTGTCAAGGTTCTCACCAGAAATTAAATCGGTACATCCCAGGGGTCACAGTGGGACCGTAGTTCAAATTACATCTCCAGATTCTAGTGTTCATTTTGTTGTAGAGTTTTGGCCACAAGAAGTCAAAACAACAGAGTGCTCATACAACTCAACTCAGTGCATTCAATTATTGTTGTGTTAAACAGAAGCTAATAATTCAACAGTAATGAAAGTTCATCTTCTCTTTTACCAGTGTTATTTCAAAGGTGCCAGAGAGCAGAACATTGCTGGGTCAGATGTCAGAGTGCCAGATGTCTGTTCTCACATAAGAAATTTGTAACATACAGGTCAGCAGAAATAAATAAATAGTGAATAAAATAAAATAAAATAAAATAAATACACAGTTGGAAAAAGTCTTAGGAACACTAGCCTTCAAAATAATGTTGGAGTGAGGGTAAAAAAAGAGGAGAGCAGATCAAATATAGTATTTCACTTTATAAAGTATGATATGTAGCTAGTGATCATTGCAGAGTTCGGCGTAGTGGTCAAGTGGTCAGGGCAGTTGCTTCACAGCGAGGCAGCCTGTTACCCTGCGGGGGGGCAGGGGGGGTTACTGTCTGGACTGTACTTGTTTCCTCCAGGTGTTGTGCTCTGCCTCCGCGGTTCAAAGACGTGTGGCTTGGTCAAGTGGAGGATCTGAATGGCCTGCAGGTTTAAGTTGGCAGTGTGTGTGTCGGACTGGAAGCCTATTGTTGAGGGTCCGGCCTCCTAAGAGCCTGCAAAGGAAAAGTGTGTATACATGTTAAAGATAGATGTGAGGTGGATTGGGTGGAGAACGCCTTCCAGTGAATTTGCCAGAAACAGATTGTGTGTAGGCTTGTGTGTGTTGAGTTGGTGATGTAAATCCATGAAAAGATTCGAGAACAACCTGTTCACCTACCGCTCTTCTAGATGCTTCTTCTGACTGAATATCAACAAATAGTTGGATTTTATTAAGACAATACATGATTTTGAAGTGTTTTTTTAAAATGAAATCTTACCATCATACCCTCAGGAGTAAGCAAAGCTTCATAAACTGCAGTTTTATATTTGATATTTAGTGTTGATGTGTTGTGGTGGTGTGACGTGCAGCGGTGATTAGCATTAGTCATAAAAAAAAATCAACAGACTAAATGTAGGATTTAGGCCGTGTTGTTGTGATATGGAAAGCACAGAAAGACAGGACAATGAACTTCAAAACAAAACAGAACAAACCGGAAACAGGAGACAAATGATGGCACTACAGTTTACAGATATAGTGCACCTTTGTTGGTATGGTTATGTTTAGCCTATTTGTCTTATGTTAATTCTTTGTTTGCCATGTTTTAGTACAGTGGTTCTCAACCAGGGGTAATTGGACACCTAGTGGTACTTGGTCATTTGATTGAATGACCTCAGACATTTATAATTTTACTAAAATAGTGACCGGAGCCACGAAGCCAAGCTAAGCACAGGCAGTTTCCTAATCCCATATGTTTTAATGGGAATTTGCTTATGCAGGGGGAAAGATCAACGTCTGTGAACCCAAAACAATGAGCTGAGAGATGCAAAAACACTCAACAGGAACTGATAATGCATGTGATGATGTCATGTGACTTAACATTCACACATTTTTTCCCCCCATTGTTAATATAGGGCTACTCTGTAGATCAGTGCAGCTTTAAAATGTATTCAGGACTGTTGAGCATGTTAAATATAAAAGTTTGATGAGCTCTGTGAGCTGAAGCCGCTCTGCACCACCTGCAGAAGAATAGATGACTTATACTCCCACACAAAAGGTTGAAATTAAAAGTAGTGGTGTTTCCTTACCATTCATAGCATTAATTCATTTATTGAGTCATTATAGCATCACACATGGTAGGATCGGATGATCTGCTCTCCTGGGAGCTCCAGCACTGGCAGGAAGGAGGCAGCTGTGGTCAAAGTCTCCCAGAGGAGCTCAGCAGCGAGGGCGATGATGAAGACACGTGGTCACTGCCTGCAGACAGCTGTGATAGCGGGAGCTGCCTCTGTTGAGGGACTCGGCCTACTCTGAGCTGATAGAGTGTGCTCCTGGACAGAAGTTCAGGGACCCAGAGGGGACGTGAGGAGATTTGGCCTTGACCATGAAGAGGATGTCCAGTCTAAACACTCATCCAGCCCCAAGAGGAGCCAGAGAATCAGTTCTTGTCCATTTCTTCTAAAAATTGAGTTTCCAATATGTTTTTCGGTGATACAAAATAATAAATTATGAACATACATGACTCTTGACACAAGCTTCTGCTGCCTCATAAGAGGACAGCATGGTGTTGTTGAATGTGAGATGCACTGTGGCTCAGCTGTGGTTTACTGTGAACGACTTAGTCTGCAGCTGGTCTGTTTATGTAAACAGGATCTCTTGAGCCTTTATTGCCTCTTCAGTTTTCAGCCAACCTAAATTAAGGTCTTCAAGCAAATCATATTAGTTCTCACAGAGCGATACGACTTCATCCTCACCATCATCTACTCAACCATGAGAACATCTTAAACTGATTAAAACTTCCTGCAGAATTCATCATAAAGCTACTCATTCATTTTACACTCCAAACTAAGGACCACAGACGTGATGTGGAGAAGATGGGAAACTATGAACTATCAGAGGATGATTCCTGCCCATATAAGGATTTTTTTAGGCAACAAAAATCATGATGTGTCCAATGTGCAAAGTCATTAACTTAGATTAAAGGACAAGGCTAATTCACCTCTTTATTTTGGCATTCCCATATAGTAAAAGGTTATTTCAGTAATTTATCCACCATTATTCTTCACACATTGTATTTAGTTGTTAATCACTTGTGGTGATTAACACATTTATTCTGACAGGACTAATGTGTTTTTATCAATTTATCATATCAACACCTGACATGACGTAGCTATATTTCTTACCAGGCAGATGAATGAACTACTGAGAATTGGTGATTGAGGCAGCTAGATATGTCGAGGCTAACAGTTAGCCTGCTTGCAGAGGCATTATGAACACACCCCACCTTGTCATTGTAAAGACAAAGCTTTGCTTGAGAGAGAAAAGATATTTTTCAGTTCTCAGATCAGCTAAAATTAATTCTGTGGCCTCCTCCCTACCAAACTAGCAACCAGCGACACATTGTAAGGTTATTAAAAATATTACTTCTGGTTGCTTGCAAATGAAATTAAATCAGTAAAAATGACAACTTCTTCATACCAGAGTGTAGATATTTGTATTCACTGCAATTATATGATTATATAGGGAGTTATATTGGCTGGATTTGATTTTGAAGTACAGACTTCAGTTATGTGTTCCAGCTGCTGGACTTTATCAGGGTCATCACATAATATATAGGCAACATATGGGGTTAGCATGACAAAGTGTGAGCAAAAATAAATAAATAGATTTTAAAAAATCAGCCATTTATCATCAGCTATCAAAAAAAGAACAACTCGTAGCTGACGTTTGGGAGGCTAAGCTTTGACCTCCAGGTTTATGTTGAAAACTCAGGGACAAGAAAACATCCTGGAGCTGTTCTGCAGTTGACTACATGAAGGAAGTGACGATTCCTCTGGTAGCTTTTACACTTGTGTTTTTCCATTTCATACCAAAACAAATTAAATTTTCCTCGACTTTTTGATTGTTGGAAGATAAATCAGGCTTGTTTGTGAGGACATCACTTTGCGTTCTGGTGATATTACATGAATATTTAATTTTTATTATTAAAAAAAGATATATTAATGGAAATGAAGTGAGAGCAGCAAGGCACAAGGACAAACACTCCAGGACTTAGAAACAAATTTGAGCCTTTATTGGAATGTTGCAAGGCATTAAATACACAAATCCCATTATTTTAATAATTTGGTATTTAATAATAAAAAAAAAAATTCTAGTCTAACAATACTGGTCTGACAGTCGTTCTTATTCAGTTTCATTTTTATAACCTCAGTACGTCCTCTCTCTCTTTTCTTTCACTGCATCACAGAGGTGGAAACCTGACACTGTCCCAAGTGAAAGCAGATGTGAATTAATGAAGAATTAAAGGGCAGACAGCGATGACACATGTGGGGAACTCAGACTCAAAAGAAAATACTGCGTATCAAAGCTGCATCCTGGTTTAAAACAGTCTCTTGTTCATATTGGAATCCATTTCTTTTTCTTTTTTTTTTTTAAACCCCTGATTTCCCAAGTTTTACATATAAAAACTTTAGTATGAAATATAAACAAGCTCTTACCGTGATACACAGACATGTGCATTTGAAGCTGAAATAATTTGCAGAAAATAAAAGCAGACAATAATATGTTCTAAAGTTGTCAATGATCTCAAGAGTCGTGGGATCTTGCCTGGACTCTTGGATGTTCTATAAACATAAATAATATGTTCTGGTGTCAGGAAATTACTATCAATGTTACTGTCGTTATCTTCAGCCTCCACCAACACCATCTTTATATTCATCATCATAATCTTTATCATCATTATCATTATCATCATCATCATCATCATTATCATCACTCACTGCAAGTTGCTCAACAGATCCAGAAATGTTCTTAAAACTGTTTTGGCGTTCAAACCGTTTTCCCTCATGTTGAAAAGAAAATACAAAGAAAAAGGAAGAAAGAAAAAAAAAAGGAACATTCACAATAAATTTTCCAGCCGATCTGAGTTTGGTCTGGTCTCTTTCCTTTTGTTTTAGTTTTTTTTTGTTGTTGTTTGACTTTCCTTTTTTTATATTCTGGATCTCTGTCACTTCCCACACATCCACTGCTGAACGAATAATCAAAAAGCACAGAAGCATCGCCGTCCCCCACCTCCTGAGCCTGACCTTTACACCGCCTGACTCCACCACTCTCCAGTCTCCACACCCCCTCCCAGCCCCGCCCCCCAGGCCCGCCCGCCCCGCCCCGCCCCGCCCCGCACCCTGCTGTTAGACTTGGGAGGTCCAAAGTTAAGACATGACTCCAAACACAGGGTTGTGGCGACAGATGCTCGGCCCGATCTCTTCGTAGTCTTTTTTGGTATGGCAGACCTGGTAGAACTCAGGCTGTGGAGACAAACAGAGACACACACCAACATGAGGAAAGTGGACTACATTTGCATATTCATTTTCTGCAGGTGCTGCTGTTTACTTTCATCAGGCGTGTCATTATTTTATTTACTTCAAACCCCACTGCTGCTGGAAAACTGTCGCTGCACCACCAACCTTTTCTCAGACCAGACACATCAAAGAGGGGTTTTTTGGAAAGTAAATGTGTTAAAATGAAATATTGACTGTAAAATGAATTTTCAATTCGCTGCAGTAGCCGAGCCTGTCCTGCACAGTGCTCGCAATTTTTGTTCTGAAAAAAAGGAGAAATGTACCTTCTCTGTGTTTTGGTTTCATCAGAGCTGTGTTACTGTGAGCAGCACGGTGAGTGAACAAACAGACAAAGTCCCCACTGCTGTCAGGTTGCAGTGGTGCAGACTTTGCTCTTCAACAACACTGTGGCTTTGTGTTGTGTTGTCACACTTTGTTGACATTGATGCCTGATGCCTCAGCTGTCAATCAAACAGTGACAGGCCAGGAGTCTGATTGGTCTGAAGGTCAACAGGGTGTTTCTGATGACTTCTCCCCTTTATTATAAAAACTATTGATTATGGTATTATAGTGGAGGTGCCACAAATGAATTATATGTTCTTCTGTTAGTAATAAGTGAAGGGATGTTGTTAGTTTCTTGGTGGTGTTTGTGTTTGTTTGGGGTACTTGTTTTCACAATTAATCACAGTATTAAATTCCACAATCTCTCAATACAGTCACTTTCCAAAACAGCTCATGTCGGAACCATATCAGCAGATCAGGTACGTAAGGACCAACGTAACATTGAACTGGTAGGTATTTAAACGTTAGCGGCTCATTTGTAAAAAAAAAAAAAAAAAAAAGAGGTTAAAAAGATTAAAATAAACTTAAACATTCAGTATAGATGACAAATAATCACTGAAATAATTCAAACATTTTCCCTGGGGGATTAATAATTGGTCTTATATTAATGGATACTTAAAATATTTTGTGTATATGATTAGAAATGTAAAGATATTTTAACTACAATTGATTTTTACACCTCGATAGTGTTGTGAAATGAATGAATGAATGGATGGATGCATAATAATCATGATAATTGTAACACTGATTATTTCTCTGACAATAATCGTACCAAGAAAATCTATAATCGTGACATCACTATTTGTGTTGATTAAGATATTGTTTATGTGATCATATTGAGTAGGGGAACAGTGGGTCACATGCTGATGAGCAGGGATATCTGTTAATATGTTTGCCTGAGAGAGAGAGAGACAGGGTGAGCTGGGTCCCTCTACTGTATGTTCCGTTGATCACTGTGATTACTTTGGTTATAATGTTGTACACTTTGTTATGAGTTGATCATCTCATAAACAGTTCAAACGTCAGTTAGAAATGTCATTGAGTATTTTGTTTAGCGAGTCAGACAGTTGGGCCCAACCTCAGCCTTTCAGCGACTCTTTGGCTTCAAGTCTAATTGCATTACATTCAGCTGAACTATAATAGACTACTGAAGTGCAGCTGAAT
Source organism: Trachurus trachurus (assembly GCF_905171665.1). Lineage (NCBI taxonomy): Eukaryota > Metazoa > Chordata > Actinopteri > Carangiformes > Carangidae > Trachurus > Trachurus trachurus. The sequence continues at coordinate 3,147,635 of NC_139899.1, forward strand.
GTGAAGATGCAAAGAAGATGAATTGGTATGAAAAGGTGATGAATACTGACTCGACATCCTGTAGCTGCTTTGAGCTATAACTCAAAGCACTCAGGTGTTAATGACCTGATGTGAAAAGGATTTATAGAAAGTAAAATGGAAGCATTGAAGAAGTTGTAAATAGCATGAGGTCGTGTGGCGAACCCAACGCGTTCCATTTTAACATCAATGACTGCCGGAGACTTTTGAGTCGTATTTCCTGCCAATAAAATCATCTCGTTCACACAACTCATCGACGGGAAAGATTAATGCAACAACCCACGACACTGACCTCAACTAAATGGGTCCAAAAAGCAGACACGACATTTAAAGGATTGAACAAAAGCAGTGTGCAGCCTTCAGTGTCACGCACCATGAAAGCCGTGGCGTCTAGAAGTGGATAAAGTGTTCCTGTCATAACGTTTAACCACCAAAGTGGTGCAGGCGCACGTTTGAAATACTTACAGTCGACGCTAACATTGATCCACCAAACCACACTGCATATCTCTGCATATGATGAGTGACGACTTGGACATCGATTGGTTTTGGCTGCGGAGGGAGAGACAGAGACAAACACAGGGATCAGTTCCATTCAGCGGCCTTGACAGAGAGAGAGGGAGGCAGCGGGGACACGGCCGTGAGGGACAGAGTCCAGCAGATGGACTGGTCCAAACTTCATCAGCAGCACAGTCAGCACATCACACCATCACCTTGTTGTTATACATGTAACTGTAAATACATCATCTCACTCCTCACTAGGGATGAGGATTACTTGTTTGCACAATTAACCGAGGTATTAAACACCACAATTAATTAATTGTGAACAACTTTCCCAAGAAGATTTTGCCGGAACTGTATCGGCAGATACAAACATAAGATTAAATTGGTAGGAATTTAAATGTTAGTGTGTCATTTGTAATAAAAACAACAAAAACTATTAAAATAAACTTAAACATTTGGTATAAACAAATAATCACTAAAATAATTCAAACGTTTTCCCTGACAGGTTAATAATTGGTCCTATATTAATAGATACTTTGAATATTCTGTGTATATAATTAGTAATGTAATTATATTTTGACGATATTTGATTTTACACATTCATAGTGTTGTGAAATTAATTAATGCATTATAATCGTGATATTTCTCTGACAATAATCAGACCAAGTAAATCTATACTCACTTAATCAATAATAATGACAGAGTGAAAACATGATTTTAGCAGATTTTAAACCACAAACTGAAACCTCTGGCTCCAGCCCAACTAGTTTTCTAGTGTGTTGAGTCCTCTGTGCTCCTCTGAGTGTTTTATCAACAGAGACCTGGTGGCTGGTTGTTGTCCTGACATGCAGTGTTAATTGCAGGACTTTAGTGTCCAATTAATTCAGTGTGTCTCAGGTGGACTCCAGTCATCAGATAATTAAAGCAGAGAGGAGGCACCTGACCACAGTCTGCAGCCGCAGCCAAGGCCTCCAGCTCATGTGTAAATGTCACACTGTTACAATCACTTCCAGAAAATGTACTGTATGTTCGCTCTGTCATTATGATTGAATATGGACAAAAAATTGTATAAATGTAAAAGTGTGCAAACATCAATCAGCCTGAAGGCCTGTAAACAAGCCCAAGTTTCCATCGATACCCACGATGCTTTGGGACAGAAACCTGTTCAAAAAACAAATCAAACTGAGCATGTTGTCTATTTATCTTTTGGACTTGGATTAGCTACATTCACCATCTGCTCCTTCCAAGCCTCAGGATGTTTTACAGATGCCAGTCAGCTCTGCCTCAGGCTGGCTGACATTTAACATCTCATCAAGATGAATCACAGCTATTGTCTTCAACCAGCCGAGGAGGCAGGAGACATTATTTATAACCTTCCCTTCTCCAATTTCAACTGAAGATTTCAATACAACATTCGGTTCGTACTAACAAATTTGCTATTTGGGCAAATTGATTCACATTCAGCACAACAACTGCATTTGCAGTGAGAAAGCACAGAAAGTTTAAAAGACATTTTTTCCCCTCACTTTCACTCCTCACGCCGTAATTGTGTTTTGTCGAGCGGTATCGATCTGCGCGGCGTACAAATTAATGTGTACTCTCACCTTGAGCTTGCCTCCACTCAGCTCCTCACTCATCTTCAGTCGGGCATCAACCGTCCTCTTTAAGTCCCTCTGCAGACGGCGCCCAAAGTCCCTGAACATGGTGGAGCCTCCTGACAGAACAATGTTCTGTGGAAGAGAAGGTGACGGGGATCAGAGAGCTGAAGAGTCAGAGCCACTGAACCGCTGTGACCTGTGAGACCAGGACTCTGATGGAGCGCTGTGATGCATGAAAGATCTGACCCTGCTCATCAAACACAAATTGTATCTCTTTGCTTGAAGCTAAAACTAAAACAAAGGTCAATGTCCCCCATCAACATAATACAGAAGGACTGTTGTCTGTAATCAAGCTCATCTGCTTAAACATGTATAACAGCTAGTGGCACAAACACAGTAGAAGTTAGAGCCAATGCAGGTTTTGTTAAATGGAAAATAAATTCCAAATGTCCAGTTGAGTCTTAAACAGTTTTGCCCAATCTCCAAAAATAGCTAAATTAAAGGGATACTTCACCCAAAATCGATAATTTACCAATTTTCTACTCACCGTCATGCTAACGAAGTGTTTCAGAGTTATCAAAATGCTTTTGGAGTTCCAGGGGGGGTCCGACTGGTAACAGATTTTCATATAATGGCAGTGGATAGAGCTCACTTTTGAATCATCCAAAACACACACTATCACACGCGAGATTTGCTGCGAGATGTTTGTTCGTCGTTGTAGACCATTGGATGTATGATGTAAACATGGAAGAATATCTCGCAGCAAATCTCACACATCTCGTGCAGCCATTGGGAGCTACTGCTACAACAAGGATAAAAACAGAGATCAAATTAACAACTTTTTCATGTTGCGGCTTCAGGACACTTGGGTCAGTACAGAAGAGCAGTATGGAGGTATTTGGATGTTTCATAGTGTGTGTTTTGGACGATTCAAAACTGAACTCTATCCGCCACCATTATATGAAAATCCATTGCCAGTCAGAACCCCCCCCCTGCAACTCCAAAAGAGTTTTGATGACTCTGAAAGTTCTCCAAACCCTTCCTTGGCGTGACGGTGAGTAGAAAATTGGTGAATTATCGATTTTGGGTGAAGTATCCCTTTAACAGAGGGTCACACACCAAGAACAAACTATCACACCAGTACAACTACAACAAAGCAAACATTTGCATAAATATGCAGGAGACTCTGTTGTCCAGCTCACCTTGTACAGAGGACGCCTGGTATCGATAGGACAGTTCTGAATGACCTCGTCCACCACCTCAGAGATGGGCTGGGTGAAGTCAGGGTTGGCAAACTGTGACGACGAGGACAAAGAGGACATGTCAGTCTGTGCTGCGTATGAAGCAAAGAATCTGTTCACACCTGTGTTAACGTGTGCTTGTCGTGTCTGGGCTCTGGTCTTCAGATTCACTGCTCCGATTCAGTCGTCACTGACTAACCTCTGGGTGGAAGAAGATCTCAGGTCCCAGGAAGCGCTCGTAGCCCACGTCGATGGTGAACTCCTTTTTGCTGATGGCGTTGATCCCGGTGTACTGCTTAATCCACTTGGAGCCGTCTGTGTCGTACTTGCTGAACTCTTTGACTAGATCGGGGCACACGTAGCTGTACCGCTCCTGGTAAAGGCAGCACAGGTACAGTTGTATATTTAGCTCCAGCCATCCTTTCAGTGGCGCTGATCATTAGTTTATATCATCAGTCAGCTTGAATGCTACAAGTGTTTTGTTTTTTAATGTGTCAGCAGCCTGTTATGAGTGGGGTTACACTGTAGAGTCTATTAAGAGGCTTCATTAGTTTGATTTGTATGAAACGTGGTCCACAGTTTAATGTTCATTCCAGACCACAGTGGAATGAACATTTTAAAAAAATGCCTGACAATATGCACAACACACATTCTCTAGATGTCATTTGTTTGACTCCACATTTTTTCTTGTGTGTGAGCCTCAGGGTAACAGAGAATGGTCCTTGACATCAAGAGCAAAGTCTCAGATAACAAGCTGTTTAGTAAACATGGAGCAACTGTGGAAAATCGACACGGATCAATAAAATGAGCCAACTGACACAAGAAGTGTTTGTCGTGGTTTTCTTCCTATGGAACTGTGACCTAAGGAAAGACTGAATGAATGAATGAATGAATGAATGAATGAATGAATTAATGAATGAATGAATGAATTAATTAATTAATGAAAGAATGAAAGAACAATTTAAAGCAAATGTGTTTGTCAACTGAAGAGTTGGAAACTAATTAAAAAAAAATATATATATATATATATTTTTTTTTTTTTTCTTTTAGTGATGCAGGATCAAACTCAGTTAATCTTCTACAAGTTGGTGCATAATTGAATGTAAAAAACACATTTGTAATTTGAGCTGATCCCACTTTGGAGAACGGTGTTATCAGAAACTATTAGCAAAAGAAAAGCAGCAGGTTTTTCAAGGACAGCAGCTACATGCGACACACAGACCAACACTGGCACCTTGTGTCCTCATGGAGACAAAGTATGAAATTCCAGTTTTCCATCTAATTACACATAACAAAATGAGGAATCCATCACTGTCATTGTGGTGAATGCAGCTGGAGTTTAAAGACAAAAAGCAATATGTTGTGAATGAAATGTGTCTCCTGGGCCAATTAGTCTTTAATCAGGTGTTTTTGCATTTATAGCTGCAGTGAAAGAGATACAGGAACACTGGACATACAGCTAATAATCCAGAGTAGGATGATTAGCTGTATGTCCAATTCTGCATACATACTAGGGCTGTCAGAACAAACTTCACTATCCAAACAGAATTCAAATTATTTAGAAAAATGAGAACATTAAAAGTTGGAAACTGACGAACGCGTGCCTTCTGCAACGACATGGTAAAACTTAAAGGTCATAGCTACAACTTTTTCATCAAAAGGATACATTTTTCAAAAATAATGCATCAGAATGTCTAGAGGGGTGCAGAATAAAAGAAAAAAAAAAATATTAATTTTACTGAATTTAAAAAAAAATAGCATATAAATAATTGTTTAATAAATTTTGGCGGGTCCGAAATATATAAATATTTACATCTGGTTACGTTGGCAACGTCAGCATGGAATGATCTCTGTGGCAACAGCATTAGAACTTTAGCTACTGCTGTAAAGCTGCGTTCACACCGGACCTTTTGTTTTTAGAACGAGCGACGAGTTTACATGTTAAGTCAATGCAAACGAGCGTCGGAGCGTTTTTTCGCTCGAGTCGCTCCCGTCGCTCGAGATGAGAAATCCCAACTCTCCGGCCGTCAGTCGCTCGTCGCTCAGCTCTGATTGGCTGCCGTAATCCCGTCGGTGCCGGTGTAAACAGAGACACATGGCAGTGGGCATGACGTCATCGAAGCGAAAATGCGAGTCTCTGGCTCTGTGCCAAATTGACGAGCGTTTTTTTCGGAGCGATACGAGCGACAGCGACAAAAACAAAAGGTCCGGTGTGAACACACCTTAACTGGCAACCAGTAAAACGGAAGGTTGGAGCGAGAGCAGGCAGTGTGAGTTCTACACCTACTAGCCAGGAGGAATTAAAACAAATATTTGAATACAATTTGAATATTTAACATAAGAAGCATTAGAAATTTGAATCTGATTTGGTGGGGGATTGACAGTCCTAATCCATACACATTCTGCATACATCTGTCAGTCTGAGGCTGTCTACATGACTGTGAGAGGATTCTTTTTCACAATACACACATCACAACTTTCAGCATAGCATGGTGAGCACAGTGGGGGCTGATGTCTGTTTAGAAGAAGAAGGGGCTGATGGGAGCGGTAGCTGTGCTCCTACCTTTACTGCCTTGGCCGTCTCCAGCGACTGCTCTGGTGGGATTCCCACCTCCCTCTCCCTCAGGAGCTGCTGAGTGAAGTAGGTGATGTCTCGCCCTGCGATGGGAATGTGCTTTATACAGCTGCCGATGACATATCCTTCAGCCTGAGGGACGGACAGACACACAGACAGAGAGAAAGCTGCTGTTATATAATGTGCAACATAACAGTGAGATGCATGAGCACATAAAAGAGACAGAGACCGAGTCTACAGCTGTCGTAGCGTGATATTTTTCCATTAGATCTGTGTTTTACTTTGAGTCTGTCTCCACATCTCGGCAGTGTTGTGTTTGGCCCATTTTTTCTGTGTGTTCAGCAGTGGCTACAGACATGCTGATTCAGTCACAGCCTCGAAATGTATTCTGCAAGCACATTTCCTAAAACTGAGTAATTCCTTCCAGCCGTTGAAACACTATGGCCTGGTTTCAAACATCAACATTATCCGGTTACTAAGCAAGTAGACAGGTGGGAATATTTTTCTCTAAAAAGAAAAAAAGAATCTCTTTTGCCACAGAGGAAAAAAACTCAATACAACACTTCTTCACACTGCTCTTAAACACAGCTATCACAAATCTTCATTTATAATAAGACATAGAAAATGCTTTAGTTTTACCATGTTTCTTTAAAGGGATAGTTCAACATTTTGGCAAATTGGCTCATTGCTATAATCCCTATAGTTTTAGGAGTAGGTTCGTTACCTTTAATTGTCGGTGCAAGCTATTTTTAGAATGGCGGAGCAGAGCCGTGAGCTGCTCAGAGCTACGCTACAGAGGCTAATGGGATTTCTTGGTTTCCCTCATCAAACTCATCAAATACACAATCCAACAACTCCAAAACGCTCTGGTGGGCAAGTTGTGACCTGCACATTCACCAATAATGGAACGTTACAAGACAGAGTTGTTTTAGAAGTAAATTCATGCAAAACCACTGATGCGTGTTGCCTTCAGGGACAGTTTTTCAGCAAGCAGTCTCTGCATTTGCCTCGAAAACAACTCCGTCTCGTAACGTTCCGTTGTTATCTCATAGCTTGCGGCTCTGCTCTGCCGTTCTAAAAATAGCTTGCACCGACAATTAAAGGTAACGAACCTACTCCTAAAACTATAGGGATTATGGCAATGACCTAATTTGTCAAAATATTGAACTATCCCTTTAAAAATAGCAAGGCCATATTATTAAGCAAATGCCTAAAAATGAAAACAGCTAAACTTTCTATGTTGTTGAGTTGTGTTCTTACATGATCACAAATGTGTCCATCAGTGCTCAAACTAGAGGAATCTGGGATTTTATTCAAGGTAACAGTCTGTTTTATTTGGCGGCTTATATTTTAACCAGGAGTTCAGTCATCAGATCTGGATCTGAAGTTATCAGAGGAAAAACTGAGTAAATGTTCCACAGTTTGGCTCCAAATTCCTCTGAGACTTCATGTGTCAGCTGAAGAACATCTGTGAATGACCAACTCTTAACATGAAACTGCTTTATTCAAGTCAAGTTATCAAGTGATGGAAGAAACAGCCAAAACAAAAGCAATCCCAGCTCGGTCTCATGCCCAGTGAGGCTAAACAAACACTGATTTTTAATGTGAAACTGCCTAAATCTGTGACCAAACCTCCAGCCACTGACACTGAAGGAATCCAAACCAGGAGAGGCTGATGGGAACAGTGGTGCAGAGTGAAGACCTCACCTCACCACACAACATCACTAAACCCCTTCTTTTGTTACTGCTGATTGAGAGACCTCTAGTGGCAGAAGCTACACACAGCGCTTTAAAGGAGTGGATGTTGACATAATCCTACCTTGTCTCTGTGAAATCTAACAGGAGCATAAATAATAAGATCAAGCTGACTTCAACAGCGCAAAAAGTTCGGCACATAGATGTTAATATGGCCTGAGAGAGCTGTAAATTACGGTCAGTGAACTCACCACAGGGATGACGTGGGTGACACCGTCTCCGCTGTCGATCACAGTGCCTGTCAGCGTCCTCTCTCCCACCTGTCTGGACGTCCAGGAGGCTGCCAGAGCCAGCACAGCCTGGCAAACACACACACACAAATGTCAGACTGATAATATCTTAGCTGTAAGTTCAAAATGCAAATAGGCAAAAGCTGTTACAACTGGTCTCAGTTTAAAGATACGCTGATGACTGAAACGTGATGGAAAATTAATATCCAGAGAGTAAATGAGGACACTGCATCACATGTTTCAATGTGTGTTCACCTGCACAGCGATGTACAGCCCGGGTACGTTGAAGGACTCGAACATGATCTCTGCTGTGTACTCTCGGTTTTCCGGTGTGTTAAGAGGAGGCTCTGTCTGCAAACCAAACATTTGGATTTACAACTCAAGTCATAATGACATACAGTATGCACAATCATACAAACAATGACTGGTATGTAGGGATGTCACAATTACTTAACGCCACAATTAATTGATCATAGAGATTCCTAAATACCGTCACTTTCCAAAAAAGATTATGTCAGAACCATATCGGCAAATGTGCGCCAAAGTAAAGAAAGATGCACCGATACTGGTAACGTAACACTGAATAGGTGGGAATTTAAACATTGGCGTGTCATTTGTAATTTTAAAAAATGATTAAAATAAACTTAAACAATTGATGGCAATTAATGACTTAAATATTTCAAACACTTCCCCCAGGGGATTAATAACTGTCCTATATTAAGTGATTAGTAATGTTATTATATTTTGACTATATTTGATTTTACACATTCATAGTGTTGTGAAATGTATTGATGCAAAACAATCGTGATAATCCTAATACCGTGATTATTTCTCTGACAATAATCGTACCAAGAAAATCTATAATCGTGACATTCCTACTAACTGGTATGACTTTTTTTAACACAGTTCTTCAGATACATCGTTAAAATAATAAAAAACATAACATATTTAAAAGAGGACATATGAAAAGGTATAATTATTGGTTGTGTTTTCTTGCCCTCAGCCAGCCATATTTTGGGGGGCCTTACCAGGAGGAAGTAGTGGTCCTCAGGCTCAGCCCTCAGGTACTTGAAGATGATCTGCTCCATGAAGCGTTCCATTAGGTCCCAGTCCTCCACGATGCCATGACGGATCGGCCACTGTTTGATACAATTGTTCAGGCAATTAGGATGATGTTTGTGACAGCGGGGCAGTAGGAGGAAGAACTAAGGTGTGCCAATAGTGATGCATCATGTTGTAAATTCAAACTGCAGGGACACTGTAGTTCAGTGTGTTTGTCTTTCAAAGCCTTCTGGATTTGCTGCCTGTCTACGTGACCTGCAGCGCAGCTGAACACAGAGTGCTCTCATAATGGAGTCTGATCTCAGGTTTAACAGCGGAGGTCAGGTTCCTCTGCAGGTGCTGAGCTCTGACAGTAATCTCTAAAATGCAGGATGTTAGTTTAATGATGTCATGCAGCAGATTGTCATCTGGCATAAAACATGGAATTATTCATTAATGTTTCCTCAGGACAGACTTTTGTTTGGGGTTATCCATGGGACTAACTGGACCTGTACAATGTTAATGTCTTCACCCTTTGAACTGACATTTGCCACAGTTTTGAGTTGACAAATGTAAACATACAGTAACTGCAGTCATCTTGGCTGGATGTGTTGTGTTTATTCCACATACAGTAGATGTGTGTGAGCTCCAATGAGGGTCAAGGAGATTTCGAGCTGGTAATGTGAGCTTGCAAATAATTCTGGAGTTTGAAATGTAAATCAACCTTTTGAAATTCAAGTTTATACAAGTAGAAAAGACAGAAACAACTGACTAATGAATCACCAAATTATATTCGTGGTCAAGGTATCAGACGACCTGACCACCATTCTTTTTACATTTCCTCCACCAAAAGTCAGTAAGATTTTATTTATTCATATTCTCTACACAAGCTCGACATTAAAATGTTCATGCAGAAAGGATGGTTTACAGCTAAACACTTCAGAATTACTTCATTATTTGTGAACGCCACTTTGAAGCTCAAACTTGCTGCAGACAACGTGCTGCATACCCATCTTCAATCAGCTGATATTTACAGTACAAAACATCAATACACTACATCATTTTGTACCAGTGTGCAATTATGTGTTTAACATAACTTTTTTTTTTTGAGGTTTCACTATTTCATCCACTATTTGTTTTCATGATTTTACCTGTGGTCAGATCCTGCATTGCATTGTGGGAGAAGCATGTCCTTCAACAACACACTGAAAAAGCCTATTCTTTTTGTTACTTGTACTGGGTTGCTGTACAGGGAATAAGACAGCACATAACAATAAAATAAACAGGAGAGAAGCAGAGTATAGAGGGTTTGGAGCACAACTCCAGTGGTGTTCATTCTGGTTAATTAACTTACTGGGACATCTATATGGAGCAAAGCCTTCATTGCTGATGTTATTAACACTGTAAGAGCTCTACTGCCTGAAACTCAAAGAGCTGTGCACATCTACATTCATAAGTCTGGTCCCAGATCAGCAGAAATAACAGCATCTTATTACATCACAGGACAAATAGTTTATTTAGAGTTCTAATATTATATAGATATCCTAATCTGTCATTTCACATAGGAAATCATATTCACTGAATAGCTCCTACAAATTAAACCACTGTGTCAACTCTAATTTCTTAACAAAATAATATGATAACATCATAAAGAAAATCATCCTAACATAATTATCCTCAGATGGGGGCTGACCTTGAGGAATACAAGCTGTGACAGTTCATAAAATTACATTACATGTCTAGTGAAAACTCATTTTAAGGCGATGATTTAAGAGAGTTGATTCTCAGACTCTCTCTTCCATATCTGGGTGACAGATAGGAAAAACCATCAGAGACGCCTCTTCTTTAGTCTGCTTTGTGTTTACGAGCTGCTAAATACATTATGTTGCCTGAAGAGAGTGAGGAAGTCTCACGCGGTGTTTGCTTCTGTGGGTGTGTGTGAAGCCATCAGGGTCACATACCTTAGTGGAATATGTGGGCTTGTCTATCGCTTCATCACCAATGTAGAAGTCCAAGTCGTCCACCCCCTTCATCATCCTCCGCTGGGCCTGGTCTCCAACCTTGGCTGACTCTTTGATGGCAATACCTGACGGAGAGGAGAATTCAAACTCTGTCTTACATTGTACATATACAGATGAATAAGGACCAAGACTTGAACCGTGTTATCTCAGTGTTACAAGGACAAACTTGCAAAAATGCACAGTGAAACCACTTTGGATTTTGTCATTGGAACAGATTTCTTCCCAGTGACTACCCTGTGCGTTGTTAATGTCTTTGTCCTGCTAGGCGGCTGTTTGGGAAATTGAATGCACAGTGAAATACTCACATGACGGAACGATGAACTGTGGCTCTGTGTTCCCTGCATACCCTAGTTTGGTGTAACTGCAAGAGAAAAGACAAAAAAACAACAACATTTAACTTGAGGTAACAAGTTGCTGCATGATCAGGAGGACAACAAGCAGCAGCAGTAGCAGCGGCCGCGCTGCTGGAGCCGCATTTATATGTGTGAAAGTTTACCTCAGTCAAGATTATTTTTGGCTGCTATCTCCTATTGTTTTGATCAATGGAATCACTGTCCGTTAGCTGGTTGGTTGGTTGGTTGGTTGGGTGCCAAGAGCAGCAGCGGCTCTGGAGTTTGCTAATAGGAGGCCATTAAAAGAGCCATTCATGTCACACTGGGAACTGAGGACTATTCATATTTGTCTGGGGGAAAAAGATCACTTCTGTATAAACTGACCTTCCTCAATATAAACTCACTATGACCTCAGTCACTCACTGCTAAATCCTGTCTTTCCGTTCTCTGTGAGTAAAACTTTTACCAAGGGGGGGGGACGCAGTATGAATACAGAACAGAAAAAGCTTGGTAACACTAGTTGGGCATTAATAAATACTGAATTCTTCACTTATAACGCATGAATACTCATTAGTATGTAGTTTATAAATACAGTTAGTGCTTATCAATGATGAGTAAAACAATTTTAACTCTAAAACAATACTAATGAGTATTCATGTGTTATAAATGATGAATTCAGTATTTGATGCTTAATAGTGTGTACCGAAGTGTTACCAAAAGCTTTTTAAAAGGGAACATTTACATACAAGACGATTGTCTCATAAACTATTTGATTTTTTTTTTAACAGAACGACTATTATTTACACTGAGCACAAAATGTAGGCTACTTTTGTTATATTTGAGTGAGACCAAAACATTTTTATTGTGAATAATTCCTTAGTTTCAGGTGTCTACCTCATTTTATTCAAATATGTTTGATGCCAGAGACAAATAAAGGAAAGAAAAACCTAAAAAACCTTAAGTAGCCTATTTATCTTGGTGTTATTTAGGTCAGTGCCTTATCCTTATTTTACTCAGCTGTTTGCACTTTATGCTACAGTTAAAGAATTGTTTGTTGCTACAAGCTGCATATTTCATTAAAAGTTTAATGAACTATCATCTTAATTGTCTTTATTTTTAGTTAGCATATACCTTAAACACTTCAAGCTGAAAGCTAATGATGGAGCAGCTGCAAGTGTTACCAAAAGCTTTTTAAAACTTACTACTGCAGTATATTAACCTCTAGTTTAGGAACTGAAATCTAAATTTGAAGCAAAATCTATTTTCAGAACCTGAGTCGACTAACATGGAATCATTCTGTGCAAATCATTGCAATGTGTGTTATTGTGTGGTACCTTTACTTATGCATCTGATCTGATTCTGCATAGCCACACACTAACACAAACAAACTAAAGCATTGGGGCAGCAGTAAGTAGACCTGCAACCCCTGTGGTCTGCAGGGTAAAAGTCAGATTTGCTCAATGGAGTCTGGTGGCTTTGAACAAAAAGGATCTTACTGCTTAAAAAAAAAAAAAGCTTTGTCAGACATGTGTAACTTGTGTTGTTTACACTGCAAGCAGCTGTTGCCGGGCATACAGCTCTTGTTCACCAGTGGACTGATTCAAAAGATGATTGTCTTTTTTACACATCGATATATTAGGACGATAAAACGCATATGAGACGATGAAATGCAGGTTCAAAAATCCCAGTCGTCCTTTAAGTCTCAGCATCAAAGACTGGAGCGTTTACTGCCTCCTCCATGTTTCTGCTGTGCTGTGTGTGAATGGGTTTTTTTTTTGCGGGGCACATGCTGACCAGATGTAGTCATGGCTGGGGTTGGCCCAGACACCACTCTCATACTTCCTGCACACAGGCCGCGAGGGACTGATAGAGGACACTGCTGACAACTGCCAAAGCACTGTGGGCATAATAGGCCACATCCTGGTCATAACAGTGGCTCCTTTGAATCCAACTTTATGAAGAAGAAAAAAAGAAACCGGAAGGAGCCACATCAGCAGTCTTATATAGAAAACTCAACAGGTTGTTATAACAGTAAGTTCAATTCATTCATTGCAGTGTTGAAAGTCTATATTTCCTGTCCTGAACACCGATGGAGTTCTGTTGTTTTACACAGGAAACATCTCATCTCTTATAGAAGCAATGGTAGAGGTTTGTGCAGAATGGGGAGGTCACGATAATAGATTTTCTTGGTACGATTAATGTCACAGAAATAATTACAGTATTGCGATTATCATATTATTATGAATCAATAAATTTCACACACTATGAATGTGTAAAATCAAATATAGTCAAAATATAATTACATTACTTATCTCTTAATATAGGACTAGTTATTAATCCTCAAGGGGAAGTGTTTACAGTCACAGTCACAAAAGTCATAGTCATAATTGTCATCTATACCAAATGTTTAAGTTTATTTTAATCATCTTTTTAAATTACAAATGACACACTAGCATTTAAACTCCTACCAATTCAGTGTTAAAGGGACAACGAGGAGTTTCTATTTGGTTATAAAAAAGTCTCACGTTAATGTGGATGAATCTACGCTACCCACACTTGTTAATGGGCCCATTTTAGATAAATATATCGTTTTGTCTCTATCGTTATTTTGTTATTATTAGTGGTGGCGGAGATGCTGGTCGAGCCGACCAGCGTTTCTTTACTTTCGGTTTCGCGGCGAGTCATGAGAATAACGCAGCCGAATCGCCGTTTATGGTCGGAACTACGACGGTATGTGATCGTCTTCGAACCTCTGACTTTAAAGCAGATATCAGTGGAATGTTTTTGTTAATATAAGTCCTAAATAGTCCTATTTTCCGTCAGCAATCACTTACATGAAGTATTTCAGCCTAAACACGAGTCTCTCCGTCACTCTGCTCTGCTGTAACCCGAGGAGAAAATTTTCCTTGTGGGATACAAGTGTTATCCAATGAGGAGAGAGAACGGCATGAAGGGCTGTGTGTGCAGCCAAGGGATGCGCGTGAATGTGGTGACGTAGCACGAGGACCAATTGATGCCTGACAAGGGCGGGGGCTGCTAACTCATGGTGCGTTCAAAGAAACTCGTACTTTGTGTTTTTCCTTCCTGTGAAGTCATACCAGTTCGATCTGGTACGAGTTCACGGGTCGGAAGTTACGAGTGGCCGTTATAGGGAACTTTCACAGACAACAGGATGGTAAAAACACGAGCTACGGGTTACCTGGAACGCTACCAAGTCGTAGTTGTGACTTGAAGCTGTAACTTACGGTTTCAAAAGCCTGCCTTGAACGCAGCATTAGCCGAAACGGCCGTGAAGCTGATATCTGCTTTAATTCTTGATGAATGAAAACATGAGTCTGTCTTGCGCCGGTCAAAGAATTTCACGGCGCGCGCGGAGGCTCATAAATGTAGTGTGAAAACGCTTCGCTTTTCCAAAACTCCTCGTTGTCCCTTTAAGTTAGATAAATGGAGCAGTATCTGTGCATTCTCCTTTACTTTGGCGCACATCTGCCGATATGGTTCTGACATCATCTTTTTTGGAGAGTGACGGTATTTAATAATCTTTACGATCAATCAACTGTGGCGTTTAATACCGTGATTAATTGTGAAAACAAGTAATTATGACTGACATCTCTAGTGCAGAATAAATAATACAGATGCAAAGCAGACACATAGAATGAATCATCAGCTATCTGTAACAGTGGAGCGGCTTCTTATCACCTGCTGGCTCCTCTCTCCTACACACTAGGTAAATACTGTACCACTTGGCATGGTTTCTCCTAAAGTCTCACAATCACTATCACACCTGCCTCTAAATATGAAACCATAAATATGCTGTTATAATGTCAAACCAGTATTTAGGACCCGAGTGCCTGCATCACTATGTAAGAAAAAAGAGGAAATGGAGAGATATTGTATCTATGGTAACGAATCGAAAAGCACATGTGTCTGATTCATTTCTCGCTTCCAAGCGACGGGTGACATCATCACCTCCTTTCTCATTACGGAGGTGACACTAACTGACAAGCAGAAGCCGGCTCACCGCCGCTATTTCTCTCTTCACCTATTTCTGCTTCAGCTGTGAAACCTCTGCTTTGTCAGGGACTGAAAACGGTGTGTGGTGTGTGAATAAAGTTATATAATCTTATCTGGCAACTTCACCTATCTGTAAAGCAAAAGATCTGCCACTGTTGATTTTTCGAAGGTAGAGAGCGGAGAGAAAGAACAATGTGGGAATAGAAAACATACAGTGCAGGAGATCAGCTCAGTACAGCAGAAAACTGGCAGGCGCACTATATGTAGGCTACTATTACTAAAAATAATATGTCAGATTTTAAGCTTTAATTTTCTAATACAGTTTACACTGTCGCTGGGCCAGTTCTAAAAGTAAAACTGTGGGCAGTTCTCTTACTAAACCTCACAGTAGTAACTCTCTGCATCCTGTTGTGAAATTGAGACGTTAACAAACTCATCACCACTGTAGTGCACTGTAACATAGTCTAGTTTGCATTATGTGTTTTGACAGATTTGAAATTGAACTGAACAGAAAACAGGCTACTCCCGGGCAGAAGGTATAACCATCATCTGATACTCAACATTTCTTGTTTGAAGTTCAGACAAGGAGGACAGATAAAAGCCCAAACAGTGGCTTTATCAGTCTTATATGGGCGGCATGAGCGTTCGTTTTTACTCCAAGGCAGCAACAGTCAAGACTGTTGTACTGAGGTTGAGTTTCATCACTTTTTTAAATGTGACAAAGCAACAGAGAAGTATCACTTCACTAAGTAGTGTGGCGTCTTTTTGGATCCTTCATCTCAGTGTTTGAATTTTATGACCACAGCTTTGCTTTTAAGTGATCTCACGGCTCTGATTGGTCTGATTCCCAGCTGGAGCGGTCCTAACAGCTTGTCAGTCTACAGATAATAATACTAAACTTGCCGGCCAATATATAAATGAGATTTGAGCTGTTGTGCTTTTCTCAAAACACCACAGATTTATTCATGTACAGTTGTTGTTTACTGTCTCGGGTGGTTAACACCAGTTTACAGGTATAACACAAGCAGCCAGTCAGAGTACGCCTGGAAATGAAGAACAAGGTTGTTGACCTCATAGGAAATTGATTCTTTTTTTGTAGCAAGTGCTCATATGTTAAAAAAAGAGAAACTCTACTAACTCTACTGGCTCTCCACCTTATAAGTTCTTTACCAATCGATTAAAATGTCCAAGGTAGGTGTTATGAAATAGCTACATTTATTTATGAAGATGAGGCATGTATGTTATGTTAGAGAGAGTGATGGTTACATGTGTGATAGTGTTTAGTGAGAAGACTGGTGCTTTATTTTAACAAGGTCTTCATTATCATCACCAGACTTCACAGACACATAGGTAGGTCTGTAGTGGTGGAAATTATCAGCTCAGCTGTTATCAGTAGTTATCAGTTAGTAAAGGTGTTTTTTTATGGCTGCAAATATGATATCAACCATATTTATCACTTCCATTCACACTACATTTAGAGATAACGACAGCTGCCTCACAACAGTAACAAGACCAACCAACAGCAACAGAGTAGGAAGGGTAATTCTCTGCAATACCCCGAACACCTTCATACCACAGAACAGTCCCAGCATGTCTACCGTCCTCGACCTGCCTCAACAAGACAGTGGACATCACTGCACAGGGCGGCTCGAGCTGAGAGCAAATAACCTCTGTTACAGCAGTAAAACACTTCTGTTGATGTGATTGCTTCTGTGATTTCTTATCTAAATGAACCTTTTACAGACAGATGGTGAATTGAAGGATAAACCAACATTGAGCATCTGAGTAAGATGTAGGCTAATGAACCTCTTCTAGAGTCACTGCTTCGATGATCTTTTCATCATTCCTCCACTCATTCATTCAGGTTTTTCATTGCATTTGTCACCTGTCTGTGCATCCTGGTATGTGCTAATAGAAAACCCGTCAAAAGTGAGACTCATTCATGATTGCTGCCATGCATCAGGACATTTCAAGCTCCTTTGAATAGCTGAACTGGAACATCTGAGTCTTCGTTTGCGAAGGATGTGACTGTGGTTCTTTCACTGCCTGGTCAAGTAGTCTCTTCTAATAATAGCACCCCGGCCACTTAGAAAAGTTGGTGTGTAAGAGAGGAAATATAGTTGTCACTGTTTGGACATCATATGCATGACTCACAGACAGCTGTTTAACTCCCTCAGCATATTACAACCTCTGCCAATTTGCTGCGTCTCTGTGGCTAAAAAGCTGCAGGGCCGTGGCATGTGGAAAGGTTCACTCTAAAAAAGATGTAATCACAAATTGAATCTCAAGCTGTGTCTCAACTGTGACTTTACGACCGAGACTTGTTTCTGCAGATAAAAAAAGAGTCAATCTTGTAGACGCCGATATTGAAACATATGTGTTATAACTTTAAGCCTTGGCCAGAAACGTAAAGGCCATCTGCTTGAAGAGCAGAAACTAGCGCAAGCTAACCCAATTCTCAGCAGCATTTTCTTTAGCTTGTCCCAGTGCCGACCAGAAGGAGCAGACTGGTTTATAGCCCGAGGGGAGGAGGGGGTAAGAGTGTGGTGGTATGCAATGTGAGGAGTGACGAGTTCAAGCCCCTACATGCAAGCAATGCAAACCACTTTCAGCCCTCGACTAACTGAGCATACCTATCATCAGCTGAGGTCCACTGTTTGAGCAAATCTACACTGGTTAACCAGAGATTTCTCTTCCTCAAAGTTTGAATCAACTCAAGTAGAGGGTAGATACAATACCAGAGTGAGTGCATATGATTACAGTTTTAAAAACTGGCTTTCAATAGCTCTCAAATGCCTTAACACTCAAATCAATCATTAATGCAACTATATACCTGATATACCAAAGCAGAAAGAAAGGTATGCACACAAATCAATACAAACAGTGCTGCAGGAGGAGCAAAGATAACATCTAGTCCTGTCTGCCCATTAGAGACGTTATTTACTGCGGGAGGAAAAATACTATTGCTGAAATACAACGGTAACAATTTGCCTGGGAAAAGAATCAGTAGCCCGGTAAAGAGACAGAAATTAGAGAAGTTAATCAAAAAAACATGCTCGGATGCCGAGAAACGACCATATATGGACTAAAAAGCGTGAATGAGGAAGTGCAGGCTGTATAGGAAGTAGTACTGCGCCTGCTCACATCCAGACTAATGAGCAGAAAAATGAATTGCGCTGGATAAAGTCACGGCTAAATATACACGGTATCATATCAATGTGGAAACTGTAACTTAGTAAATTAACATCGGTTTTTTACACTGTAACGCCAAATTATGACGGGGGGAAACTCCAAATGAATGAAGCCAGATGTGAGGACATCCTTCCTCAGTCAGGTTTCGGTCTTGTAACAGCAAACAGTCGCTGGTTTCTTTACACTGAACCCCCCCGACAGGAAGAAAAACACAGTGTAGCTTGTGATGAAACCGAGCTAATGATGAGAGAAGCAAACGAGCAGGACAACGAAATTATAAAAAAAAAAAAAAAAAAAAAGAAGAAGCGGTAGCCGTGCACTCTAGAGAAACTCTGATTAGCTGACTGGCTTTGATGCAAATGGGAAATATCATTATAATGACACAGTTAGCTGTTCGCGAGCACGTTAGCTCGCATGCTAGCTGCCTGGCTGCATATACACAGAGACACACACCCAGTCGCTGCTGCTGCTGCTGCTGCTGCTGCTGACACTGACAGTCCCTGACCGAGCTCAGCCTCTCCATGACACCCCCAGCCCCCTGTCTGCACCGCGCTCCGCTTTCAGCAACCTACCCCGTGCCGCAGTCGACAACACACGCCGGTAACCGTCCAGCCATCTCTCCCCGGGGTCTCTGCTGACTAGGAACGGTTGAGTTTGATGGATAGCAGGCTGTTGTCGGCGGGAGGATCTGGCGAGCCGTTCACAGGCGGAACCCTGAGCCCGCACAGTGTCAGTGCCGTTTCCACTTCCGCACTCGGCTCCTAGCAGGCAGGCAGGGAGAGGCAAGATGGCGGAGGCCGGGTAGAGCGACGCGGGCAGGGCCGTGCAGCTGTCAATCAACAGAGGAGGACGGCATCAGTTTGCTTGAACTCAACCGTGACCTCTACAAAGATGTAATATGGCAATACTTCAACGTTAGCAGGAGCTCATCTTTTTAATTCTCTTTTATGTTGCCTAAGTTACCATATTTCAGTTTTTCTACCTTTTGTAAATACATTAGCCTTTATGTGCAAGTTAATGATGTTGTTATAGCCTACATCTATGATTAACATACTGATAAATACTATCGTTTTATGAATAGATAGATAACATAATAATATAGTGTAAAATATGCAATAGAATAACAGTATCTAATCTAATCTAATGATAATGATTGATTCATGCCTGTAACATAATGGCCTTCTTTTCTGTGTGCTAGACTTCTAATAGTAGTCTAGTAGAACAAAACACTGCATACATCCCCTGTATCCCGTATTAAAACTGCACATAACTTACTCTAAACGTCAAAAGTAGCCTAAGTATTTCAGAAAAGAAAAAGAAAACATTTCAGCAATTAAATATGTGTTACACAGTATAAGCCCATAAAAGCACCATCACTTCTTTTTTACTCTTGCAAGGCAGTTTACTTCCTACAACCCCCTCATATCCCCTCAAATGGAACATTCCATAAACCAAAATCAGGAAGTAGCAGTGGTCACATCTCTCATAGGCTGTACAAAGTTATCCTCTCTACATTTTGTTTGTTTTCTCACAAATCCTGCCTGGTCTCTTAATGGTGCAATCCTGTGACCAATATTGTTAACTATATTAGATATCATAATGTGTCTGCAATATACAGTAACATGTGTCAATAGTTTGCATGCACCAAATGCTATCAAGCTAGTGTAATTAGTAGCCTAGTCAGTTTAGTTGAAATGTTTGTATTGATGTAGGCCTAGGCCAAAATATTTATGAATAATAACTATTTTCTACATGGGAAACCTAAGGACTTTTGGTAGCAGAAATTGTATTTACCAGGCTACAGAGATACTGTATATTTGCATTCTGAACTTCAAAAACTTTTTGCTGTAAGCAACTCTGAAATGAGTGCAGTAGCACAAGGAAGCAGAGAGAGACAAATGCACAAAGCAGCATGAGCTGGTCTACTACCACAGCATGTAGTAATGTATATCATTTAAATACAAAGTTGGCTACATCGTTTGGTATAAAAAGTCAATTCAGACATGTGCCTCAACTGGTAATTGTGGGAATGTCATGTCTTTTTAGAACTTGAGGCTTATTTTCCACTCTGCTGTAGCAAACCCTGGAACAAAATGAGAATTTAGAGTGATGTAGGCTACACAATATAAAAAACGAAACATCATTTGAAGTTTAAACAGAGGTATGGGTAGGCTAGTTGTTTTTTTATGTTTGACTTGTCCCTACCTCTCCTGTTTGCTGTTCAGTCACATTTTGCATAAGACATGTTTTCACCACTTTCATGCAGTATCTGATGTTGAAAGAAGATCAAGATCACTTGATCACAAGAGCACTAAGCAAAAGATGCTTAGGGAGAAACTTGATTTCTTCGGGCCCTATAAGATGCACAGTTGATTTATCTGGAAGGTGGAATGATTGGAATAAATATATGCACTATAGGCACTGGGCACTGTGTGACCCAGCTCAGAGAGATGAAGCCTAATGTTTTGATGACCTGCTCTGTTCCCAGACTTTATGCTCCATGTGTATGTAGAGATGGGTGGTCTTTGTGTTCATTTTTCTCAGTGAGCTCCACAGAGAAGATTGCTGTTGCTACTACTGACAAGCAGATGGCACTGCACTGTGGATATTTTCCCTTTGATGATAATTCCTGTAGTGACCTTTGCATTAGACTGGATTATCACTGATCTGAGCATTGAGTGCTAAATCCAACCTACCCCAGGAGTGATATCTCTATAGACTTATTCATAGGACTATGTGATTTATTAAAGACACATCCCAAAGAGAGGTCCATAGTACCACAAGAGTAAAACATACAGGATAGAAACATCAGTAATATAGGCTACAATAAAAAACAAAACAAATCAAAAACAATCCTATTAGGCCTCAATATGAAGCCTGCCCATTATGATAGGCTGAGATGACATTCACACTCATCCAAGCGATATACCTATCCCTATACATTAGGTTCTGCAGAACCACTTGACAAATAGGCTATTAACTCTTGCAGCCACAAACATTTCTCCTGCATTGCACCATTTAGTTATTTTGAGCAATATTACAGAAATGGCATCATTAAAGGCTACTTGGAGTTTCTGAAGGCTTGCTGTTTTATAACTTGACCACATGTGGGCAGTATAAAGTGGGGTACAGTGTGTAAATATTAATGAAAAGAAGGATATTATGTTATCATGAAGAATTTATTTATAAGAACAGAACACAGCACAGATCCAGCTGAAGTCTCCTCCTGACTCTGGTGCAACCAGGTTTGTCGGGTGGTCACACAAGCAGAATCTTTTGTAGAACAATTATTTTCAAGTTATTGTGGGCAGTATAAAGTGGGGTCAAGTGTGTAAATATTAATGAAAAGAAGGATATTATGTTATCATGAAGAATTTATTTATAAGCAGTAAGAATAGATAGATAGATTTGGTTGTCCCAGGTTCAAGCCCAGAAGACACATGGACAACCATATTGAAAATGTAGCACATTTCCAGGGTGTGTTGATGGTCTGTTCAAAATGATGTGCTTTGATATTTTCATTCTTTTTCAGCTAAAAAAAACAACACAATTTGATATAAAATCAATACAATATTTAATCGAAATAAAGTTTGGATTGAACAGAACACAGCACAGATCCAGGTTTGTCGGGTGGTCACACAAGCAGATACATCTGTAGAACAATTTAAATTATTTTCAAGTTATTGAATTACATTACATAAACCAAGGTGAGTGACAGAGAGACATTTGTGGTAAAAAAAAAAAAAAAGAGGTGTCACTGTAGCTGTGGTCTTGAGAAAAAATACAGAGTTCAGCTCGACCGAGACCGAGACAAGACCAAGCTCTTGAAAATGTGGTCTCAAGACTACTATAGTTAAATGAATAACCTATGGACCATCAGTTTTAACCTATATGGTCATCACAAATCAAGAGGAGATCTACAAATCTGTCTGCTGGGTAACATTATACTAGGCCTACTTTGACTTGGACCAAGTGGTATTAGGTCAATGTCAAACTTTACATCTTTAATAGTGCTGCTAATTTTCTCTTGCATAGAATGTGCAGAAAATGTCCTAATGTTTGGTGTTGCTGTTGTGTCTTCCTAGCCTGAAGGTCCACAACTCGCCAGCAAAGCCAGGATCAAGAACCAGATGGAAACAGTTGTTATCGAGTGTGATGAAGGAAAGAAAGACAATGCTGTTGCTGTTGGCTTCACTGCACAAGTGTCACAAGAATTGGACTGAGTGGAGGTTAAGTGGTCATCTACTTTGCATCAGGGTCAAGAAGAAATGGTATTCCTTTGTTTTCTTTTTGTTTTTTGCGTGTGTATGTTCCGGAAACAAACACACAAGGGAATGAATTGTTGATTTATAACTTGCCTTGCTCACACACACATATTGCACAACAAGTGTAGCCTAACTGTACGTGTCAACTCAGACTTCCTTGCACTATTGTGTTACCTTATTTGGTAATAGATAAAGACTTCACATGACCTCCTGCTGTATAGATTTTTTTCAGGTGTGTATGTGCATGATTTTCAATTGTTTTGATTCACAATAATCTGATAGGAATCCTCACGCCATAGCTGGACTAAATAAAACACTCACCTTCCTTTTTGCCTTTTGTTCAGTATTCTATTAGTCAATGACTGTCTGTTCATTGATTTTCTAAAAAAATATGTACAGGGGGATATACAATTTACACATGTTTTCTGAGGTATAGGAATACGTTTCAGATTTTTGTACAATTTTTTTCTTTTGTTGATTTTAAAGATTTAAAATACAGTTTAAATTTGTTCAAAGATTAAACATGTAGCAGAGTATACAGAGTTCCTAATTTTAATCTTTCAGGAGTATACCAAATGTAATATTGTCTGGGAAACTTGTGACTTCTTGTGTTTTCCCTAGGCTATGTCACAGAATATATGAATTATTTTACATAAACATGAGAAAAATGGTCTGTAGTTTCAGTCTGTCAGTGTATCTTTTATAAAATTATCATCAGTATTAATCACAGCCAAAGTCATTATTTAGAACAATAAATGGCGGTCAATATTTCAAAATGTGTTTCATTTTGGGAAGTGTGAGAAATTGACTTCCTGTTTGATCTTTTTTTTTTTTTTTTCAAATAAACCTTATTCAATGTTCTTCAATAGAGACATTTAAATATCACATCAGTTCAGAGAACAATGAAAAACATAACAAAACAGAGCAGAACTACACATTTGAGGTCTGCTAAACATTAAAATTATTATTATTAATCTTTATTGCAGACACAACAAGCGGTCCATATCAACAACAACAGACATGTTAAAACAGATTTAAGAAGGAGAGAGAGAAAAAGACATAGGCTACACACAGACAGAGAATCAATTCTCCACATAATTCATAAGCAGGCTATCCCACCAGTGTTTTCTAAGCCTAATGTTCAAATAATCTAATTGTTTTTACCAATGTATTGTTTATGCTTTTTATGTTCTCAATAGTATTCAAAAATACTTTAAGTCTGTAAATTTAAAGCTGTAAAAGGAGGGGAATTTTTCTAGCCAAATTGTTTGTTTGTTTTTCCCACAAACTTTATTGTAAATTTTAAATAGCCTAGTAGGTGGCTCTCGATAGGAACATATTGCATTCTTCTTCTTTTTTTAAAGCATACATTTTCATAAATAAAATCTGCAAGGCTTTATATAACAGAAAATAAATAGGCCTACATAGGAAAATAAATTAATACAAACACAAATACAAGGCACATCTCGTTGAGACTCTTCACAGTTTAACATATTGCATTGCATTGCAGTGTCCACCATAGACATGGTTTCCACCATTTCATACATTTTCTCATGTTCATCACCAGCCAAAGTGTTTTGTGTAGATAATATTTTCCTAAAACGACGATACGTAACATAACTGTGTTCGCGCATGCGTGTGCGCGTGTGAGAGAGGTCCTATGATTTTGGCTCAGGCAGAGCAGACAGCTACCTCTTCCTGGAGAGAGAGAGAGAGGGGTCCTGAGCACCACACACACTCACACGTGCGCAGTCCTCCGTTACCATGGCGGACCTCCAGATGAAACTGCTCCGCAAGAAAATTCAGAAGAGAAACGAGAAGAACAAGGAGAGGAAACTTCTCCAAAAGCAGACAGAGGAGGAGGAGAACGGTGAGTGTTGTCAGACATAGACCTGTGGCTCTTTGTTTTAGTGTTTCAGAGGCGGTGACGGACCTTTAGCTGCTAGGCTAGCTGCGTTAGCTCCTCGCGACGTGGGGGTTTTAATGTGACACCGGGTATAATGTTTACATTTGTCTACATGTGGGGTTTCACATGCGAATATTAACTCATGTATGATTATTTAACATGTCATGGTTGTGTCACATGTCTGTTATGTTTACCTACTTCGTGCTGTGGAGCAAACATCCAGGTGGCTCAGTATCATGAAAACCCATCCTGTTACGTAATTGACGAAACGTTTCATGGTCCGAGGAACCATATTTACCACGTACTCACTCTTACTACATTGTCTGACTGATGTATTTAATGTGTTTAACAGTTGGCTCCAACGGGTTGGATGAGGACTGTGGCCAAGCAGCAGCAGCAGCAGCTCCATGTGGGACGGACAGGAAGCCCAAGAAGAACGTGAAGAAGCAGAATGGAGCTGCAGAGGGAGGGACCAGCACAGACACGACTCCTGCTCAGAACAAGAAAAAGAAGAAACGCAAGCTGACTGACACAGCTGAGCCACCAGGTGAGGTCACCGACACTCTACCTGATACCAGTGGATTGTTAATTTTATGGTAAATTAACGTGAATGTCATACTTCCAGCTGAAAAGAAGACCAAGACGGTGACAGAAGCTGGGGATGAGGAGGAGGATGAGGAGGACTTGTTGGAAGCAGCAGATGGCGGTGAAGACGATACTGACAAACAGGAACCTGCAGATGATGGTGATGAAGATGATGATGAAGAAGAAGAAGAAGAAGAGGGAGGTGACACTGGAGAGGAAGAGTCAGAAGATGAAGATCAACCAGAATTACCATCAGGTTTAACAGGTATTAAACAAAGGAATGTCTTCTCTCTTAGACCTGAATCTTTAGCAGTTGTATCATCTGTCAGGATCCATCCGCTCAATCCAATAAGAAGATCATTTTTATTATTTTTCAATTTCCACCACTTCTTCATACACATGTACACACAAATGACTGTTTCTAACTTTAGAGCCAATAGTGTGACCCAATAGTGTTCCCCTCCACCTGTTGTAATATCTAAAACCTATAACTGTTCCCTGTTGAGTTTTCACACATTGACTGACCAGTGTTGCCTTTATGTGTTGCCCTTTCACTGTTTCCATCATGAATGGGGTGTCAACTAAGGCATACAGAGACACTTGCGGTTCTCTATAAGAGGAGTCACATGTGATTCCTCTGACAGCAGTAGCTGCAAGGACATGATTTAAATCTGGACTTTTCCAGGCTATTTAATATTTAAGTTTACAGTCATGCTGTTTTCCTCACATCTAGGTCTTTAACCTAAATCTAACTGTAATTAAACGTGTCTTCAGGAGCGTTTGAGGACACATCGTTTGCCTCTCTTGCTGGGATGGTGAGTGACAGCACTCTGAATGCAGTCAAGGAGATGGGCTTTGAACACATGACTGAGATCCAGCACAAAAGCATTCGCCCCCTGCTGGAGGGAAGGTGAGTCTGGAGGAGGAACTTATCTGAAGCATTTGTCAAACTGTCATCCATCCTCTATAATGATTTCACTTTAGACTGGAATCATAGTGTGACAATGTCTGTGTGTGTGTCTTGCTGACCTGCAGGGACGTGTTGGCAGCAGCCAAGACAGGCAGTGGAAAAACTTTGGCCTTCCTCATCCCGTCTATAGAGCTCATCAACAAACTAAAGTTCATGCCCAGGAATGGTAATCCTGCTGTTTATTTATCGTTTTGTAGTGTTGTCTGGGCTGCAGTTCTTTTCCTACAGTAACAAACTGCATCACGTCATTAGAGCTTCACAACTCTTCATTGTATGTGTCCATCTAATGACTCTTTTTTTTTTTTATCTTTTTCAGGCACTGGTGTAGTGATCCTTTCACCCACACGTGAGTTAGCCATGCAGACGTACGGCGTGATGAAGGAGCTGATGACTCACCACGTGCACACCTATGGTTTAATCATGGGGGGCAGCAACCGCTCGGCCGAGGCCCAGAGGCTGGCCAACGGTGTCAACATCCTGGTGGCCACACCCGGCCGTCTGCTGGACCACCTGCAGGTGAGCTGATGGACACTCTGCATGTACTGAGCACTTCACGCAGAAGACTTGAGTACGGGTTTATACAGAGTTAGAATATCTAACAGTTAATGATCCACATATCCAGTGTTTGTCATTATCGAGTGGGTTAAAGGGATTTTTCAACATTTTGGCAAATTTGCCCATTGCCATAATCCTGCGAGTTGCTCAGCTAATGGATTTTCTGGCTTTCCCTCATCAAATACACAATCCAACAACGCCAAAACGCTCTTGTGGACAAGTTGTGACCCGCACATTCACCACGCTATGAGATAATAATGTAACAGAGTTGTTTTCGGGCAAATGCAGCCGGAACTACATTCCCGACATGGCTGCCCGGCAGAGTGACTTGAAAAGCGCAAGTAGTTCAGAGTATTTGCTTCATGTGTCGCAAGGTTACATAATTATGTTATTATTTCATAGCGTGGTGAATGTGCAGGTCACAACTTGTCCACCAGAGCGTTTTGGAGTTGTTGGGTTGTGTATTTGATGAGTTTGATGAGGGAAATCAAGAAATACCATGAGCCTCTGTAGCGTAGCTCTGAGCAGCTTGTGGCTCTGCCCCACTGATCTAAAAACAGCTTGTAACGAACCTACCGCTAAGACTATAGGGATTATGGCAATGGGTGAATTTACCAAAATGTTGAAATATGCCTTTAACTGAAAATTGTTTTTTTTTTTTTTTAATATTCAGATATTAATGCTTTAGAAATGACCCTTGTGTTTTCAGAACACCCCCGGCTTCATGTACAAGAACCTCCAGTGTCTGATCATTGACGAGGCCGACCGCATCCTGGAGGTTGGCTTTGAGGAGGAACTGAAGCAGATCATCAAGCTGCTGCCAAGTACGTGTGTGTTTCTGCTGCTTAGACTTGAGTCCAGTATGTTTGTATGTTGAACCGTATAACAGGTGTGGTGGTTCTGTCTGACTCTTACCTGTGTTCCCTCCAGAGAAGAGACAGACCATGCTGTTCTCGGCCACTCAGACCCGTAAGGTGGAGGACCTGGCTCGCATTTCCCTCAAGAAGGAGCCGCTCTACGTCGGAGTGGACGACAACAAAGAAAGTGCGACCGTGGATGGCCTGGAGCAGGTACGTGGCCACGCACACCCATTCTAGCGGCGTGTTGTCTCAGGTGGTTGGTACTTTAGCTGACGTGGACTCTTCCTGTGTCGCAGGGTTATGTGGTGTGTCCATCAGAGAAGAGGTTCCTGCTGCTCTTCACCTTCCTCAAGAAGAACCGCAAGAAGAAGCTGATGGTCTTCTTCTCCTCTTGCATGTCTGTCAAATTCCACTATGAGCTCCTCAACTACATCGACCTGCCCGTCATGGCCATCCATGTAAGTGTCACCTCCCAGCAGCCGGCGGTGGAGCCTGGAGCAGACGGAGCAGAGCGGCTCTAACACCCTTTTCTTGTTCTCCTCCCGTGTCACAGGGCAAGCAGAAGCAGACCAAACGTACCACCACCTTCTTCCAGTTCTGCAACGCAGACTCAGGCATCCTGCTGTGTACAGATGTGGCCGCTCGAGGTCTGGACATTCCTGAGGTGGACTGGATCGTCCAGTACGACCCTACAGATGACCCCAAGGTACTGAGACTGTGTGACAATTAGAGCTTGTTGTTTGTTATGTATAGTATGTGCATGTAAGTTTTTTTTAAAGGGGACATATTATGGAAATAATACTTATTGGAAGCTCTTTAACATATATTTGGATGTTTGTCTTGTCAAAATGTGAGAATTGACAAAAAAAAGTAATTCTGAGGCTCCTGAGGTTGAAATCCATGTGGTTTTACGAACTGTTCCCTCAGTTGTCTGACAATGATGTTATTAGTTTTCAAATTTGCATAATCCCACCCCTACCTGTGAGTAGAGGGGGCAGGGAAAGATGAGCAGTGGCTCGTTTGCATTTAAAGGGACAGGCACTGAAACAAACCGTTGTGATGTTTGATCCTTGGGGTAATTTGACCAAAGCATGTCCTTAAGACACCTGGGAACTATTTTAATTTGTGGAAAATGGGCAGAATATGTCTCCTTTAAATAAGCACTCAGACACTGATTCATCATAAGTGTTGTAAAACTCTGTAACTGAGACTGCTGGGAAATCCCATTCACCCCACAGGAGTACATCCACAGAGTGGGAAGAACAGCCCGAGGCATCAACGGAAGAGGCCACGCCCTCCTCATCCTTCGACCAGAGGAGCTCGGCTTCCTGCGCTTCCTCAAACAGGCTAAGGTAATTATGTTTTTTTTTTTTTTTAGATACCATCTTTTTCTCATATCCATGAACCTTTGTTTTTGAGTGACTTTCATGTCTTTAAGATAATTTTTTCATTCCCTTGTCCTCTGCGGTTCAGGTCCCATTGAGCGAGTTTGAATTTTCCTGGAGCAAAATCTCAGACATCCAGGTCCAGGTGAGGAAGCTACATGACTCAGTGATTACTAACTAAAGACTGCTGAGCTCAGCCTAACATGAAACTGTGTTTCCTCAGATGGAGAAGCTGATTGAGAAGAACTACTACCTCCACAAGTCGGCTCAGGAGGCCTACAAGTCCTACGTCCGAGCGTACGACTCGCACTCACTCAAGCAGATCTACAGCGTCAGCACCCTCAACCTCCCCATGGTGGCGCTCTCATTTGGCTTCAAAGTTCCTCCATACGTCGATCTGAGTATCCTTTGTCATGGTTCCACACACAGACGCACAAAACACTGCACACTGGTTGGTTGTTGTGTTGATATTGAATTGAATGTTGTTGGTGTGTTTTCCAGTGACCCTGCTGGGAACACACACTGTGGCATCATGCAAAAGTTTGGGCACCTCTGGTCAAAACATGACACATTCCCTTTACATTTTAAACTATATATACACTACTCAGAAAAAATAAGACGATCATTTTTATTATTTTTCAATTTCCACCACTTCTTCATGCACATGTACACACAAATGACTGTTTCTAACTTTACAGCCGGTAGTGTGATGTAGTTCCCCTCCACCTGTCTTCACATCTAAAACTCTTCCCTGGTGATTCAACACACATTGACTGACCAGTGTTGCCTTTATGTGTTGCCCTTTCACTGTTTCCATCATGAATGGGGTGTCAACTAAGGCATACAGAGACACTTGCGGTTCTCTATAAGAGGAGTCACATGTGATTCCTCTGACAGCAGTAGCTGCAAGGACATTATTTAAATCTAGACCTTTCCAGGCTATTTAATATTTAAGTTTACAGTCATGCTGTTTTCCTCACCATCTAGGCCAGGGGTCCCCAAACTTTTTGCAAAGAGGGCCAGATTTGGTTAAGTAAAAATGTGTGGGGGCCGGGTCGGCCGACCTTTCAGCCTGACATCCTTTGAACCATTAACATTAAATGCAAATTAACTATTTAATACTTTTTTTTCATTGCAAATGGAATTCTTTTCATTTCTTCACATAGATAGGCTACATAAATCTAAACAAGTTTTTTTTTTTTTTTATCAAAATCACTCTGCTTTTCATATTTGAAGACCAGATAAAATGACATAGCCTAAGTGTCTGGGGAAAAAAGGAAGCTTAAACATATCTAGGTTAATTTGAAACATTATTAACTATATTTTATATTATATTATATTTTTAAAAAATCAAAAATTGCGCTTGAATAAAAATCAAACCAAAAACAAGAATAGACCCTGTCTCTGTTAAGAAAAGATGCACTCAAATATCATCACAGTATATGAGGTGAGTGACTGAGCTGAGGCTGTGTATGTCGCTCTAAGACGGGTGTGGTGGGGGTGTCAGCGGCATGGAGCGGGTCTCATAGCGGGGACAGCTCCGTCACACCGCCGCTGAGTGCTGTAGGGACGGGGGCGGGGGGCTCACGGCAGCACCGCTGCTCGCTGAGGACAGCAGTGATGACGTGCTTTCACGTCCGAGTCTCCAAACCAGAAGCGTTTGTAAAACAGCACCGGAAAAGTCGCTAGATTTGTCGCCAGTGGCTTTTGTCAAAAAGAAAGTCGATAAGATGGTTTGGAAAGTCGCCAGATTTAGGGAGAAAGTCACCAAGTTGGCAACTGACGTTACCTAGCGTTGCTCCTCACAAAACTCACATGCTGCACTGTGTGTGTGGTAGCGGCCCCGCCTCCCCCCACAGAGACAAAGATCCTGGATGACTGACAAGAGGCTTCACTCCCTTCATTTCATTCCGCTATGGAACAAACGCGCCCAGGTGCTGAGACCGAGTCACAGAGTGAAGCCTCTTGTCATTCAGCCTGTTTGGAGGCCAGAGACGAGGAAAACAAACAGGCATGCACATGGCAATATATCGAGGCTGGAAAAAAATTGTACGTGCTGGCGGGCCGCATATTATTGATTTTTTTTTATGACAGAGGCCGCGGGCCGGTTGGAATTTGAGCCGGCCCGCGGGCCGTAGTTTGGGGACCACTGATCTAGGCCTTTAACCTAAATCTGCCTCCAAGAAAGACTAGAATATCACTGTAGCATGAACTTTTTATAGGGATATTCTTGTCAAATATTTGGTCAAAGTTATCTGAGAGCTCAAGTCTCCTGGGTTTTCTTTTGCAGGCGAGGCTGCTTTGTTTCCCTTTTCACTCTAAAAATGTAGAAAACAATACACTGATTATTGATTGAAATATTGCCCGAACTTTCGCATGCCACTGTATAAATGAATGTTGTGTTGTCGTCATGTGGCGTTTTTCCTTAACCAGCTTTCCTCCCAGACGTGCACAGCAGCAAAGGCGTGAAGTTCCAGAAGCGAGGCGGAGGAGGCGGGTTCGGATACCAGTCCAAGTTCAAGAACGTGAACAAGTCCAGAATCTTCAAGCACGTGGACAAAGGGAAGAGGGACGGGAGACAGTTCTCCCGCTGAACGCTTCACCTGAACGGACTCTTCCTGGACTGATGTTGAAGAACTGCCCTTTTTATCACATGAACTTCCTGTTTTGAACAGCTCGTCTCCCTATAAATTGTCTCTGATATCTTTTATAAACCCTGTTTTCCTGAAATGAATCGTGTAAGAGTACTTTGTAAATATAAAACATTGTGGCTGTTCACATCTGAAGTGTGTTAACCTGATCTGTAAATTCTAACTAAAACAAAGAAATAACTCAATATAAACCATGAGGTGCTGATGTACTCATTTAATAGCAAGTCAGGTATTCATCACATCTGTTGCAGCCTCTACATCCATGTAGAGCTCAACAACACCTGTCACGCATTTTCTACAACAAAGCAGCAGACATACAAACATCTGAGAATTATATACACGTTACAAAAACATCTTTAAATCACAGGTCTGCTACCAGTCTCAAGTGGATCCAGTGAGCAAGTGTTTGACTTCATTCTGACTGACAGTGGTGTTGAAATGAATAGAAAACAGTGTACATACAGAATCAAACCCTGCTGCTTTGACTTGGACCAGTGTGATGGTGCTATCTCCCAGTCTTAATACTGACCTCAGCAATTAAACAAAAAAACATCCCTTCATAAAAACAATGAGGTTAAAAAAAGACACCTGCATGGTTCCCATAGTGATCCTCTCCACACATAGGATAAATTATAAAGTGCTGTTGGGAGCCTGCAGAGTGTCGGCTGGATGTTCAAATTCATTAGTCAAAACATTTCCCTTTGATAGAAAATAAAAAACTAAAAAGGTTGTGGCTACTGAAGATGATTACATTCTACTTTTTTTAATCCTTTAGTTCCTCTGTGGACAAACCTCTGTATAAAAAGGATATAAACTGAGCATTAACCATTAGTCCCTCCACATGTGTTACATCTGGTCAGTCTAGTCTGGATTAGAGGTCAGCTGATACTTTAGTTATAGTGGCCGGGGGCTCATTATACTTAATGCATCAGATCTCCACACTGAAGAGTAACACCACTGTCTACCCGAGTCTACTTCTATTTAAACGTTAACTTTGCATAAAGCGGCTTCACTCATGAATAATGAGCATGTCAAGTTTGTTTGATGTGCTATAGCATGATTTCAACTCAAGAAACGGTCTCTGTGTCCTCTCACTCACACACTCTGATCTTCACTATGTTAAAAAAAAATAATCTAAGAATGTTGTTAAAAACAATGTCAATTTTCTTGTGAAGTAATCAGCTATCGTCTATTTCCTGCATTTAAAAACCCACTGTGGGTCGACCTCTGGTGTGGATCTGCTACACTGAGAAGAAAAAGGTACAAACGTCAACACCGTGTAGAGATAAACCATCAGCACGTCCTTTGTTGTCACAGCAGAGAGGTACAATAGTGAGACTTCAGACCACTAACAGCGACCGACTCCCTGAACGGGGTCGAAGGCAAATTCAGTTTTTCACAGGATGGTTCAAGAACAGAAAAAAGGATGAGGAAGAAGAAGGAAAAAAAATCCAAACATGGCTCCCTTGTTGCTTCAAAGAGCTCCACAGGTCGCTGGGGTCTGGACGGCACTTGGTGGTCGATGATCCAACTGTGGCGTTGTATCTCGGCCGTGAGATGCTACTGCTATAATAGGCTATATACTTCACTCCAGATGACTGCACATCCCATCATGCAGCAATCAAGTCCTGTGTTCACTGTGAGCACATTTCCTCCTCCGTACTCGTCTTCCGTGTTCCCATGAGGATCTCGTACCGGCGGTTTTGCTACTGCTGCTGCTGCTCGTCTGTGTGGGTGAAACAGAAGCGCTTTTAGAGACCACGACACGGACAGACTGAGAGCTGGGCAGAGGTTTAATCTGCTAGAAAACAAAAGGCAAATAGTTAGATCCAAACCACTCAGAACCAAACATGTAAACAAACTGAGGCTGCTTCTGTTGCACAGAGTCTGAACCATCAACCCATCAACATCAGGGGGAAACAACATAATAATGGTTTAAGAAACATACAGAGCCTTGCAAAGTATTCATACTCTTTGAACTTTTCCACATTTTGTCACATTACAACCACAAACTTAAATGTATGTTATTGGGAATTTATGTGACGTGGTGTTCAAGATGTTTTACAAATAAAAATCTCTGTATTCAGCCCATTCAGAGAGCAGTTTTCAAGTCTTGCCACAGATTCTCAATAGGATTGAGGTCTGGACTTTGACTGGGCCGTTCTAACACGTGGATATGATCTGATGTAAACCAGTCCATTGTAGCTCTGGCTGTGTGTTTAGGGTGGTTGTCCTGCTGGAAGGTGAGTCTTTTTTTTGTTGCCTCTAACAGCTTATACTCCAGGATTGTCCTGGATTTAGCTCCATCCATCTTCCCATCAACAGCTGAAGAAAAGCCTCCCCACAGCCTGATGCTGCCACCACCATGTTTCACTGTGGGGATGATGTGTTCAGGTTCATGTGCAGTGTTACGTTTCCACCACACAATTTTGGTCATTGATTTGTAAAAAATCTTGAACACCATGTGTCATTTTCCTTCCACTTCACAATTATACCCTACTTTGTGTTGGTCTGTCACATAAAATCCCAATAAAATACATTTAAGTTTATGGTTGTAACGTGATACAATATGGAAAAGTTCAAGGGGTATGACAACTTTTCACAGGCCCTGTAGCAGCTATCAACTGGCTTCTATATTTTAGTTCAGATTAAATCCTCTCATCAGCCACTGTTGGTGCCTTGTTCTGCACTGAGGCCTCTCGGCCATTTCAGTTCAGCAGCTTCTGAGATGGTTTGAAATATTTCAACAACTGACTTGTTTTTTGTACAACAGCATTTTGTGATTGTAATCCAGACCGATAAAGCTCTCTTTTGAAGTTGAGCCTCAGACACAGTAGCCTCTCGTAATGTTTAAATGATAAGTGTTTAGTGTAATAACACCAGTCCTTCAGTCAGCAGGAAGAAAGTGAGAAACAATAAACACAGTAACATGCAAACCCATCCAACAGAAACACCAGGCTGGACTGACAGAGTTGATTTACCTGCTGAAAGGATGGAACCATAACCACACCATAAAAATGTATCCATCTTTTTTTTTTTACAATAGATTTTATGCTATACTATACTATATGATGGCCACTACCTGATGTTTGCATAGATTTTGTTGCTTTTCTCTATTGTGTTTTTGTACTTTATTTTCTGTATTGAAAATAACCTCTATGTATTGGTGTTTCCTGTTCTCAATAGACACTTTCTATTTTGTTGTTCTCAAGTTTCAAAGTTCAGCTCCAGCACCTCTTCTAAGTATTTTGCCAATGGATGAGCGGTGGCCTTTTTCGCTGTTTTTTTCTGATTTTTTTTATTTATTCTATTTTTTAAAAGGTAGTTTAGATGAGTTAAACATAGAGTTTGGATCACGGATCATTTTCCTTCATTAAGGTTCCAGCCCTCAGACCAGGTCTCAGGTCTCCATCAGTCAGACCCTGGGTCAGTGTGTTAGTGATGCCTGGAGAGAAACCCACGCCACAGTCAGCCCGTCACAACACACACAAGTTAGTGCAGCTTGTCAAAGGTTCACACACACACACACACAGCATGCAGCAGGAAATGCCGGACCTTATGGGTCAACTCTGGTGGGGGGAGGGGTGGGAGGAACCCCCCAGGGGGCGCCGTTCATCTTCTTCCCTAAACCTGTTGGTAAATGAGAGAAGAGAGAGAGAGAGAGGGAGAGAGAGGGGGCGTCCGAGATGGATCAGTCACTAACAGGTTCCACATGTCTCTGATGTAGGTAACAGCTGGTTACACAGATGTTGCAGTCTGCTGGGCCAGACTTGTGTCTGATGTTCGACACAGTTATAAAGAAGACACTTTAGCCCCAGGGTGACTCAGGTCTAGGACCAGTGTAACCATGGTAATAATCAAAAGGGAGCAGAGAGAAGAAGAGAAGAGAGTCTGTACAGACAGAGATCAGGTTTTCCTTTTCATTATTTCACTCTTTGCTGAATTTGAATGTTTAATGTCCTGTATGTGTTTAACATAATGACACTCTGCTGATGTAAAAGCAGCTGAGCAGCTGGATGCTGGTCCTTGGTGGACTTTTATTTTGAAAGAAGTCTTAATTTGCCCAGAACTCAGTGGTATTCTACAGCGATGGGCGGGAACTGAACAGCTTTGTGCGATGGATGACTCTGGATGTGTATCTGTAATCTGTAGACTGTTTATTCTATCTAGAGTGTATTCAGACCTGGCTCATTTGGAGATGTTGGTCAGAAACAGGGATCGTTTAACCCCAACAACACAATCGACTCAGCAACCAACACAACTGACTCAAGAAAACAAACTAGCCTGTTCTGTGGTTTTTGTTTTACCCGGGTAAACTTCTCCTCCTCCTTCCGGGTAAGACTTCTGACCAATGAGAGAACAGTTGGTTCTCACATGGCATTTGTTTACAACTTTGGACTGCTGCCTTGTGAACACAAACGACCCAAAAGCCCCTGATTTGGGACAAAACAAACGAGCCACCTGTCTGAATACACCCTGAGACAATCCAAGTCCATGTGCTGATTGGTTGAAAGGTTTCTGAGATGAGAGCAGCGGTTTGTACCGTTAGAGTTGCAGCAGGGCTCCGTCGTCTCCCAGTTCATGGCCTTCTGGACGGCCTTCTTCCACCGAGCAAAGCGGAACTCGCTCTCTGTGATGAGGAGGGACAACAAGTTGAAGTCATAGAATAAAGCAGCGTCCACTAGGTGGCAGCAGAGTCCCGCCCTCTGACCTGAGGACTGCGTGTGTTCTTACCATCAGAGTTGATCTGAGGTTGGTACTTCTCTGACGTGAGGCGAGGCAGGTGACCGGGGCTCAGGCTCCACACATCCACCCCCTCTGCTGCCCCCGCTGCCATGGCTGCACCCAGAGCCGTGGTCTCTGACATGTTGGGTCGCACTGCGGACACACAAAGAGGAAAATAGATAGCTAGAAAATAGATAGAAAAGTTAGAAACAATACCTGATCTGACAACAGCTGGCTCTATTATGTACGATGTCAAAATGTTCTCATGTAACAGGGAAGAAACTGTTCCAGGATATTCAGCAGGTGTATTTTAGTCAACACCATCCTCCACTTATAGCTTGTTGTGTTGTTGTCGTCATGTGTGGAAAAGTATTCCGACACACAGAGCAGCGCAGGTTCCTGGTGCCAACATGGATCCATGTGGACCCTCAGTTCAGCTTTGACTAAAGACGCATGTGCTTTTTAAATATGACAAAAGTCAGGGAAGACTTAAAGGTCTACAGTCCATGTTAAGACTCGTGTCATTGTGTCATTGACACAACGCCATCTGTGTTCCTTCCAATGACCCCGACACACAGAAAAGAAATACATACTTCTGTTGTTGCCGTTAAAAAAATCTATCTCTATCTCTCAGCCTGCATCTTCTGGATTAAAGTCAGCAGGTGCGTTTCTATTACCTCTAGAAATGTGCAAAACCTATTTACTGAAAATTGGCAAAAATGGATTACATATTTCTCTACCATAACACCAGACTTCAGGTAATCTCAGATTGGACTATCAGAATACTTTTATGCATTTACTTTTCTCTACCTTTTTTTTTTTTCACTTTCACGACTGGAGGTGTTTCCCAGTCCCCTTATGTACGCTTTTACTTTCCCCTTGATATTTTTTTTATAGGTCTTCATTCAGTTGATTGTTTGTTTGTATACATGCAAAATCAAAAACCAATAAAAAGTAAATTACAAAAAAAAAAAAAAGAAATGTGCAAAACCTAAATACCACAGTAAAAAAATGGTAATGGAAACGCCTACATTTTGAAAAACCTCTCAAATATCGCTAAAACATTTTTACGCTCTCATGAGGTGGTTTTTCAGACGTATCGATATAAAAGTGTATCGCAAAAGTGTTATGAAACACTTATTTCGGTTTGAGAACATCACGAAGCTGATTGAACGTATCCCAGGTCATCCTGAAATGTTGTATCTATAGTTCGTCTGTGAAATCCTCATTCATTATCCTCTCCCACAAATCCCTTATTTGTGGCCACTGCCACACATAATATATAATATAATAATGTATATGATAAATAATATGAAATATGAAATGCAAGACGCTTATGTCCATCTTCCTCAAAGTGAAGTCTGGCAGGATGAGAATTTAAAAGAATTATGGGATGTCGCGAGACTAGACTTTACGAAAGTTACGGCTCATTTGCAAAACGCCTTTCAATGGAAACATCTGCACATAGCAATTGTGCTTTTTTGAAATTTCAGAAATATTGCTTTTATTTTGCAAAACACCTGTAATGGAAACGCAGCTACTGACAAATACATGTGTGTGTGTGTGTGTGTGAGGCGGGTGCAGCGAGCGCTCTTACCCACGGGGATGCAGAGGATGTCTGCCTGCAGCTGCATCAGTAACCTGTTGGACGTCATGCCTCCGTCCACCTGCAGCTGCGTCAGTGGGATGCCGCTGTCCAGGTTCATGGCGTCCAGGATCTGAGAGACACAATGTACCCATCACACTCTGACTAACACTCACAGACAAAACCACATTCTACACAACCAGTCCGTCCAGCTGGGGGAGGGAGAGGATGCTCACCTCTCTGGTCTGGAAGCAAACGGCCTCCAGAGCAGCGAAGGCCAAGTGGTTCCTGTTGGTGAACTGGGTGAGACCACAGATGATGCTGGAGACGGAAGAAAAGGAAATTAACTTAACAATGTCAGTCACATAACAGTGAGGTCACTTTATGATTATTGTAGGAGTCAAAATATATTTTGCTTCTGTTTCTTTTTGCATGAGTCATCATGGTGTTGAGGAGAGTGGTTTTTCTGACTTATTCTCTGTGGTTGCAGTCGTTTTGAAACAAAGGGAGTACATTTAGTTTCTCAAATATTTTTTGTCATCACCATTATCTTATTATTACTGAAACACACCTAGTATTGTTTTGTTTTTTTCCTTTTTTTGCAATAACTGCTTGTTAACTGGCTCTTTTTTTCTGCCTTGAAAGACAGCTGCAACAGTTATGTATTTCTACTACTTTAATGTTTGTTCCTGAGGAGGAAACTAAGAATTTAAACAAGAAAGACCAAAAGAAGGATCACTGTTATCCAATAACAATAACAGCTGATGGTTGAGACGTGTTTGAACAGCTGATGCTCTCACCCTCTTGCGCTGGGCTCCCAGTATGGAGCATAGAGTCCAGAGAAAGCCGGCACAAAGTAACAGCCGTAAGACGTCCCTGCTGCAGCTGCCAGTTTCTCTGGAATGAGAGGAGGACGAAGGACAGAGGAAGAGTTGGTTTTCACTTTTCTCTACACAATTAACATCACAAAGCAACAACACTGTAGTATTTGGTTAAAGTTTAAATCAAATGTATTGCCCCGACGTGGAAATTTGTCTCGGGCACATAGAGCTGCAGGCATAGAATAAAAACATTAAAAAAAAAAGACAAACAATATTAGACACAGTGGACAAACAGTGTAAAAGGGGGACAGAATAGAGCACTGGTATCTGAACACGATGGTCGTTGTTGGTGCAAGTTGCTTTACTTAGGATTCATAAGAATGAGTTGAATGTGAACTAAACCAAACAAAAATTTGCTTTGCGTCTGGTATGAATACGAATGTAAGAGCTCTGCTTCAAAGTAAGAGGATTTGATAGAAATGTAGCAAAATCAAAAGTACAGAATATTTGCCTTCCAAGTGCGGTGGAGTTAAAGCTGCAACTTCACTCCCAAAAAATAAAACACTCAGGTAAAATACAGATACTAGAAAACATAATGAAGAGCAGCATTCAACTAGAAAAAGAAAGCATTTCCAGCAGGAAATGCATGTGAATGCTGAAAGCAGCTGAACACTATTGCTGAATGAGCTGAAGAAACTGCTGAGGCAATGTTGAAAAAGGCTAAAGCTAAAACATAAAACTTGAAGGCTTAGAGATGAATGTCTTTCTATGGGCGAAAGAAAGAAAGAAAGAAAGAAAGAAAGAAAGAAAGAAAGAAAGAAAGAAAGAAAGAAAGAAAGAAAGAAAGAAAGAAAGAAAGAAAGAAAGAAAGAAAAAAAAGACAGAGAGAGAGGGGTGGGTAGAAAGAATGAAATGTACTTCATCACTTTGTTATAGTGGACCTGTGTATTTGCTTTATCACTGACACTAATTTCACATATGATGAGGTGAGATGAAGTGTAAATACCGATCTCTGAGGACGACTGCACGATGCCCATGTTGTCCTTCAGCCACCGAACCACTGCCCCTGCTATGGCCACCGAGCCCTGGGAGGAACAAAGACACACATCAGACCCTACACATACAAACACACACACACACACACACTATGGAGGACTGCAAAGTGATAATGGAGCTGAATTTAGCTGCGGATGAGGAGGAGCAGTGAGCGGTGTCACACACCTCCAGAGCGTAGCAGGCCGGCTCCTCTTTCCCCAGTTTGTAAGCAATGGTGGTGAGCAGGCCGTGCTCGGACATGACAGGCTGACACAGAGGAGAGAGGGACACACACAAAGTGAAATAACACACATCAAGACATGCATATACTTTAAATCATAGCCTTGTAAATATTAATGTATGGCGTCTCACCTTGGGCCCTGTGTTTCTGAGCAGGAAGCAGCCGGTGCCGTACCTTCACACATCCAGAGAGGACACAGATCAGAGATCAGTCAGTCAACAGTTGTCCTGCAGAGCTGCATTACTGTCTACTCTGTTCATCGGGTTTCTCCCTGATCTCAACTTGAGTTTGATTTGGACCAGTTTATAAGATTGAGCTTGTTCTATTGTGCTGAAATCAATTCAGATGCATTTGAATGAGATGATACTATCAGCTTGAAAAAGCAAAACAGCTAATGCTGCTAGTTAGTGTGTTTCAAAAACAGCAGCAATATTTGTATTATTAAATGACAGTGTCTTCTGCTGCTAGTGCAGCTGATGTGTCTTTGAGCAGGACTCGGTTGGCAACAGTGATCATGTTTTACATGCACCAAACTGTCTCTAACATTGTGTAAGGCAGGCTCCTCAGTAGAGGTGAAACAAAAAAGAAAAATTAAGTATCAGGATTTTAGCAGCCTAAACAGTCGAAGTCAAGAAAACATTTTCATTTTAATAATAAAATAATAACATGTCCAAAACATCTGTGTGACAGACAAGGACACTGGATCAGAGACAAGATTGTTCTGATCATTTTTCACGCTGTAATGTCTCTCAGACACAGAGACAGTGGACACCTGTCCCCTGTCCAGAGTGCTGCTGTTTGACCAGAAACACCACAGCTACGCCACTCAGTGATCAGAGTCCTGGCCCCCACCCACACCCACCTGGGCGCTGACCCCAACCTCCAACTCTTTTTCTCATTTCCTTCTTTATCTCTCTCTTCTTCCTTTTTTTTCTTTTCTATTTATTTATTTTATATTATGTATGTATTTATTTTTTTCCTCTTTCTCTTGTTTGTTTGTTCAACTATTATTATTATTATTATTACTGTTATTATGCAGTGTAATATTATTAATACAACTATCTTTATCATATAAAGTCTATTACCTCTACTACTCGCCATGTCTATCAATATTATCCTTTCACTGTTACCATTATTACTATTATTATGTTCCATGTTCGCTACACCTGCTATTTTGTATTGTTTTGTATGTTTTTGTGTTGTTCTGTTTGTCTTTAACTCCTGTTATTACCACACGTGTCTTGTGTTATTTGTCTAAAAAATAAACACTTAAAAAAAAAAAAGAGAGAGACTGAGTCTCAGCAGCAGCTCTGTGAGGGAGCACCATATGTGGCAGAGTAAGAGTCATTCACACAGTGAAGTGTCAGAGACACTCCTGCTGCTTGTTGGGTCTAACATGGTTGTAGTGATCCTTCACATGTCCACTTCTACAGTCATGTAGAGTGAACTCAGTGGCTGTTTCACCTCGTACACACCTCTCCTGCAAACACACATGCACACACACGTTGTTTCTGGCTCCACTACAGTGAGGACTTACGTGTTTTTGGCCTGTCCTTCTGTGAAGCACATCTGACCAACCAGAGCAGCCGACTGGTCGCCAAGACACTGGAACACACACATGGTTTATGTTAGAGGGCTCAGTCATGTGACTGTCCATGTGCGCGTTTCCATAGACACATGCACACACATTCTTGTTGTACTATATTTGTGGGGACTCGAGTTGTTACAGACAGATTACATTTCTAAACCCCTTCACCTTAACTGTGCAAGTGTGAGACCCCGGCCCTCTATCCTGATTGGACCCTGAGTACTACCCAAACCTTAAAACCCTTGTCTTAACTACTGGTCTCAACTAACTAGTTGTTGGACCCCACACGAAGTAGGATTCTGGACACACAAGCACTGACTCTGAATCTGTCATAGGATAACATGACCCAGGCTGACGTGTTGGTGGAGCTACAATACAACGTATAGCTTCATATACATAAACGCCAGCCCTGCACCCAGTGACAGTCCCAACACTAACCATAGACACATGTTGCTATTCTGACAAAGTTACATAACATGCAGAAGGCCTTACCCCAGAGATCGGGACTCCTGCCAGAGAGCTGCACTTCTGCTCAGAGGAAACAAACAGACATGATTAGACTCTGGAGGAGCAACTGCAGGATGATTACTGACTCAACTCATCAAATACACAATACCACAGTACGGTACACACCACGGGCCGTATTTACTGTATCAAGCGTCTTAGGGTGCCATTTTAGTCTTAAGTGCTGAGAATTTGTGGAATTTAGTCCTACTGTCAAAGAATAAAAAGAATAAAAGCTATTTATCAGCTTTCTCAGGTCTAAGAATCCCTCCTGCTCCCCCAGATATTTAAGGGACCTCCAGAGGTGTCCTACGTGGTAAGAGGATGCCAGGAGAGGATGGCACTGAGGCCAGAGAGTCGTGCGAGAACCTTCTGGGGGCTGAAGGACG
Organism: Trachurus trachurus; assembly: GCF_905171665.1. Classification (NCBI taxonomy): domain Eukaryota; kingdom Metazoa; phylum Chordata; class Actinopteri; order Carangiformes; family Carangidae; genus Trachurus; species Trachurus trachurus. Next base: position 3,190,218 of record NC_139899.1, read on the forward strand.
TTGTGGTTTTGTTTGATGATAAACAGTTGATCAAACGATATCGTCTGGTATCATCCCTGTCACGGATTTAATGAGGGACGTCATCTCACCAACAGTGTAACGCTGAATTAATTAATTGGAACGATTTGGAAACATTTATTTTTGATTCATTTCCAACGTATATATTTTGTATTATTTTGTAGATTATTGTCAAAATACGGTTGAATATTCACTCCCATGGGCCATATAACTATTCACTGAGATATTTCTATATTCTTAGATAAGGATTCCATTCAGCCGTCGTCATTCCTATGCACTTGAAGTGACGTCATTTCAAATTCCATTTCCAGCACATAGTACTGAGACTGATTCAGTCCTACACTTCACTATAAGTGTAAGTAGGACGCTTGATAACTAACTTTTAAGTGCAGCTTTCAGCAAAGATTTTACTTCCTCATGAGTCAACTCTTAGTACTGTTGTTAGGAGTCATTCTAAGAAGCTTGATAAATACCCCTGGTGTGTTTACATCTGAAACATTTGAATCAAGCAAGGTCAGTCATACATGAGAACTGGTTTGCAGCTAAATATGTCATATTTTTTATTCATTTATAGTAGGACACATTAACAGAGTCAAATTTCATAATAAACCGACATAATGGATGGAGGATTAAGTGAATACACAGGAACAGAGGCAGGGATTTTATTACCTAATGGGCATTATTATGTCAATAATCCTGTGAACAGATAATGATGTGTGTGTTGCCATTTGAACAGCTTAACACCTCTGCATGGTGTTAGTTTCATACTTTAGTGTGAACTAATCTCCACGTGATCATAACTGACAGTGTCACTCCTCTGCTAAAATGTGTTGTTATCATTAAAACAAGAGAAGCAGCAGACAAAGAGCTGAATCCTCTCTTATGAGGACATTTGTCATGTGATATTTCTTCAGCTTTTTGCAGATTATAAGAAAATTCAGTGTTGCATGCTGCCATTGAAAGATACAGTAGCTATGGAGGGTGTGTGTGGAAGCTTTCCAAACGCAAAAAAAAAGTAAATATCTAAACTATAACATGATAGAAAACAAACAAAGCTGCTGTGTCACTGACCTCTGTTCTACGGGGCAAAGTGCATGCTGCGTAAAAAAGGTTTAATACCAAACATAAGATAAGATATGAGCAGCACGGCAAACAGACACATGATAACAGAAGCTGTGTGTTCCTAAAATGTTTTATAATGGGACTGGTTGGAATATGGGCTCATCTATCGCAACAACATCTGTATCTGGTCCCTTATCACATCATCTGGCAGATCTGTATCAGGGTGAGACTGCACAAGAGTTTTACATCATCTATTATAAAACTATGAGTTGTTATCAGCTGATAAATCTGGGCCTGATCTCTCAGACACTGTCCTGTGTTGTGCGTTGATACTTGCTGCCTACAACTGCTGGAAAACAGGATGCACTTAACGCTGTTTTTTAGAATATTATAATAATATATCTGTGAGGAAGATCAGCTCATCCAGGACCAGCACCATCACTTCTGCCAGGCATTGCACTTGACAAGGAGAAATCATCATGTCATGCACTATTACCAAACAGTGTAATGAACAGATACAGGTGCATCTCACTAAAGTAGAATATGATGAGGTCAGCTCTTCTCCATGATAGTGGAGCTACTGAACCAGATTGAGGAAACTTTAACAGAAGTTTGGAGTTAATCAGCTAATTATAGTGTGGTACCATTAGGTTACAATAGTCAGCTTTTTTTAAAATTATATTACGAATCTTTCAATTTACTGAATTTGGGGGTTTTATTATTATAATTATTATATTAGTTTTATAGAATATTTCAGTCTGTGTGTAATTAATCTATATGAGTTTCACTATTTGAATTGAACAAATTAAATAAATTAACTTTTCTATGATATTCACATTTTTTTGAGATGTGCCTGTACATGCAACATATGAAATGATGGCAGACAGCTTTTTTTATATACATACTGTATATTATTCAGAAAAGGCTGTATTGTTGTTTAAACAGATTATTGCCACCTTGGCTTTTTGTATGCGATGACTCCTTGAATAAATAGGTCATGATTTAAAAACAGGCCCATGTAATGAAACTGTCTTCCAGTTTAAACACAATTCTTCTTCCTTGTTCAAAAAACAATAACATTTCAACGGGAAATCGTTTGCTATCTCGCCATTATCAGTGCATTATCTGCTTTTGTCATGAGTTATACTGTATCTTATCGTGTTATATGGCCTTTACATGATCATGCTATTTCATGAGACCATTACACCAGAATCATTTTATGACTGTAGTTATCCTGAATCTAGATGTATGACTCTTGGATGAGGTGAAATGAGGTGAAAGGGACATGTAGGTCAGGTGTCAAAACAAACGCTAGATCTTACCATCCAGCCGTAGATCTCAGAGGAGCTTCTGACTTTGGGCAGGATTTCCATGGGGACATCAAAGTACCTGAAAGCAGCACACATGATGTCATGACCACATGTTACATACATAACAGCAGTGCAACAATCAGCAGCAGCAAGACATTAACAAAGACGAAAATATAACATTAGCTTCTTGCCAGGGATCCCCTTAGCAAAACTATCCACAATACTATGAAATATAGAAAAAAACAATCATTTTTTAATGTATTTCCTTAAATGCAGTATATAATTTGCAGCAATTAAAAAAAAACCTGTCCATTTTTGTAGCACTGGCTAGCTACATGCTAGTTTGAGGAGCGGAGCAGCTTGATGTCAGACACAAACTGCCAGGTCAACACTAACAGTCTAACAGGCAGGTAATCAGAAAGATGAGCAGGGCAAATTAGATTTCTATATGTTTTATTTAAGAGGAACTGCAAGTCCAGTTGCTTTTCCGCTGTGTTGCTAACCCTCCTCCCGGCCATGTCTGTTTGTTTACAACGAAGCCGGTGAGAAATCAATCCACAGAGCTGTGTATAACGTTATATCATACACAATGTTACGATGTGTATATTTGTGTCTTAAACAAGAGATTACAGGTTACGAGGCGCATTTGTGTCGTGTGTTTCTCAGCCAAGAGATGCAATATGCGCGTGGAAGGCAGAGACCCTCCATTCTCCCACATAACAAGTTAAGCCGTTTATTAAACCATCACAATTACTCCAAAGCTGCTAAATTAAGGTATGCAAATCCTGCATTGTTCCTCTTTAAAGCATTTACAAAGAACTTTCATTCTGTGTTGATTTTGGCGACCCTTGTGGACAAAAGCGGTAGTGTTTTGTCAGGATGAAGACTACATTTCGAACGAGCTTTAGCACGTATTGTCGTCAAGATGCTTATCTGGCGTGCAGTCGCTTGTCTAAGTGCCGAAAATCGTTTCATCCAGTGGACCGACCCGAAGGTGAAGAGTTACACTATTTAGAAATAAGTTATCTTCTCACCGATGGCCACATTTGCTGTTGTAAGTCACACAGAGACATCAGCAAAAAAGTTCTTTGTAGTTGCTTTAAATTCAATTTTATATTAATGCTCCAAAAAAAACCCAAGGAGGCCGCTTCCTCCACTTTGAAAACCACTGCATAAGCTTTTCAAATGGTTCTTTTGTGTGTGTTTAACTGCCTGTGTTTACCTGCACAGTTCAGGGTCCCAGTCCATGGTGTGAATGTTGAAGAGCATGGTGCGACTGGCGTTGGATACATCTGTACAGTGGACCCCTCCGTTCTTCCCCCCCGTCAGACACTGAGGAGACAGGCAGTGAGGTCAAGGTGTGTTTCACACACCGTCGACAAAGAGACGCGCTGTTGCAGGTTCTAAACCCGTCCTACCCATATGATCCAGGAGTCCACTGTGCCGAACATGGCTCTCTCGCTCAGAACCGCCTGTCGCACTTCATCCACGTTGTCCAGGAGCCAGCGCAGCTTGACGGCGCTGAAGTAGGTGCTGATGGGGAGGCCCGTTTTGTGCTGGAGAAATGAGGAGAGCAGAGATACAGATTAGGATGGTGTGGGTCAACATCTCTTCTTTGAAGTTCCTCAATGTTTCCTTAGCAACGTAGAAAGAAAGGACTCCAGGCATTGATTTATAGACAATCTATGGATGCTATCCTGTTTGTGTTTCTTTTGTTAACACTGCAGCCTGAACCAAAGAAAAAGAAAGTCAGGTTTGAAAACAACCAAAATAGGAAAAGAAAGGACTTCTCTCACCTTGAGGTGGTTCTTGTTTCGGCCCGGAGCTTTGTTGATCAGCCTCTCCACCGTTGACTGTGTGCGCAGGTCCAGCCAAACTACAGACACAGCAGGGTACAAAGGCTTACACACAGGAACATAAGACATATAGATTAGTGCTGTCACAAGAATCTGAACTCTGTGTTACTGACAGAATGACCACTGACATTCAACACCCTCCCCTCATGTCCACATGCAACCCTAATAAACTTTCAGCAGACTTTAAAATTAGTCAAAATTTGGCTCCAAAGATTCCATATGCCATTGTATTGACACAAATGAAGTAAATGAAATAAAACAGCCTTATGTACATTATCTCATATCAAACAGCCTGGAGAACTTAAGCCACAGAGAACCAGTCCCACCAGTTCTGCAGAGAGTCAGTTAGAGACGCAAAGAAAAAGTGACTGAGCCGGTGATTCTGAGACGACAAACCATGGTCATTGGTCAGGATGGAGGAGTGGCTCATTTTAGTTTTTGTGCACCAACCACATGGAACCATCTTTAAAACATACTCATTTACACTCTCACTACTCCTGGACATTTTTAAGACATTGCTCTCAAACCACCTCACTTCAGTGTTGTCTTAATCTTTGCTTGATTTGTATTTTTCTGTTGTTGTACCTCGACATCATTGCAAATCAGGGAAACCTCAATGAATGAATGAATGAATAACAACAGAAATATACTAAGGAGGTGTCGGCCTGTCACAGTGATCCTGAGGACTGTGCTGTCCACGACAACAGCCCCTGGTTAGATGTCCCAGGGCAAACTGGTCACAGGGGAGGGGCCAGAATAAGAGTGAGAGTGACTAACAAAACCCTATGAACAGTGTTCTTGGAGTTGGGGGGAGTGGGGGGGTCTGATGGCCAGGCCTCCACCCAGGGTGCCCAACCAGGCTCAGTCTAAAAGAGACACAATGGAGGGCCCTCCACCTAAAGCAATAGGTATTATTACCAATGTCATTAGTGAAACCTGAAGGGACATCTGTAATTGGCTGGAACGACCTGCCTGATCTGAACTTTAGTGGCTATGTGTTGTTATTGCATGGGAAGAGTTTTCAATCATCTGAATTTCATCTTTGTTCTTTGGAGATGATGTGGTTGTGTTGGCAGCCCCTCATCAGGAGTGTGCACTAGAGCACTCCACAACCAAGTACAAAGCATCTCTGTAGAAAAACAAAGAAGGCTTTCTCTGGGCTACAGGGGAGATGCTGCCACAAGTGAGAGTTCAAGTATCACAGCATCTTGTTCCCTCAACAGTAAAGTAGTGATATGGACAGGCAGGTTGGAGCAGGAGGAACTACAACGCAGAGACTTTATTGTGAAGAGAGAGCTGAGTCCAGGGGTCAGCGTCAGCCTGGAGACAGGCTGTGGGGCTCAGACATGTGGATCACCCTGCTGGGCCGGTCCACTGCTGCAGAGAACGGTCAGTCCAGACCAAGGGGGCAGTTGTCGGTCTGAGAAGTGAAGCTCACTTCCGCATTCAAAAAGCTGCAATCCCCCCGGCTGTCGCTGGGGGCTGGCTCCAGAAGGGAGCAACTCCAATCCAGCCCCATGTTAAAATAGCCGATTTTACAGCTTAAAAAAACATATTTACAGCCTGGTACATTTTATTTTTTTGGTCTCAATCGATAGTTTCTACCCCCGCACACACTCTGAGGGGGGTGAATTTTTTTTAAACTCTACCGTTTTACTATTATTAGGGTTAAAGTTCTGGCCAATCAGGGCGCAGAACCGTTGAGTGACAGGTCCGGCGACCGCTGCTACGAGGCCAGTGGGCGGGCTCTCGGCCGGCCAACGGCCGCACCGCTCCAAATATGGCAAGTAGAATCCAACATGGCGCGGTTCAAACCCCCGTAGTAGCGGCACAAAACAGACTCCCCAAAACCAATGGGTGACGTCACGGACACTACGTCCATTCTTTTTACAGTCTATGGTCCAGACTGGACAGACTCTGACTTTACTGGGATGTTTGTGATTCACAGTGAATTGTCTTCACAACTATTGGATGGACTTCAAATTAAATTTTATGATCATGTAAAATGCAGAACGTTGTAGAGAATTATCACTTATTAGTCTCAGTAATTACAGACAAAATATTCCATCAGATAAATGATTTATATTTATATATTATATTTTAAAGGTACATTGTGTAGGAATTATCCCCATCTAGCGTTGCGGTTGTATATCGCAAGCAACTCAATCGTATTTTTCATGTTGCATTCATGTGAAATTGGGCAGACAGCAGACGGACGACAGCCGCTGCACGTAACGGCATAAACAAGCCTCTATGTAAACAAGTGGTCCGTCAGCACGAGGCAAAACAATACACGCGACAATATGTTGTCATGGCGATGTGGTATTGTTTACCTGACCAACGTCTTTCTCTGGACTTCTGTGACTAAAATAACATCTGGTTTGTTACCGACGGCCGTCTGCCCGACTGCAGGTGAATGCAGCGTCAGTGTAACGCTCCATTCCTCCTCACTGCGTTACCGCGGTGACTTTTCACAGACGCCACCTCGACCTGAGCCGACAGCTCCGGTGTCTCCGCTGAGTTTCCGTGGTTTCCTACCGTCACGCTGCCACTGAACGTAACAACATGGCGACACCACATGGCAGCCAGCACCGAGCTTACCCGCTCCATGGAGATATGAATGATATGAACGGCTAATTCAGAGCTGAAAGGAACACTTCACTTTGTTGATGGGGGGGATTACTGATTAATGAAAAACAGACTTTTGAACAAAATAATCGATTTTCGTGAGTCTAGATAACAGGAGAAGTTACACAATGTCCCTTTACGTCACATCTTTTAAAACACATGGTGGCAAACTGGATATTTTTACCTCTACTTCTTCTGTGCACACTGACATTCTTACTGCCCTCCCCCCGACACATTCCTTTTTAAACAGCAGTGTGTACAGCCTGTAGACAAACTAGCCTACAGGGGAGAGAGGAGTGGTGGTGGGGGGGGGTATATGAATGAAAGCCTGTCTCTGCTAGTAATATTAGCACACAAAGCAGGAGTGTGTGGTGACAGTATGTGCTCAGCTCCTACACCGAGTCACTGCCACATGAGATGGTGAGTGGCGGGGCGGAGACAGGGACAGGGACGACACTGGACACTACAATCCAATGTAACACTGTGCTGTTTGCCAGATGATGCAATCTTATTGGCTCAGTCAAAGACACGAGGAACAAGTTTGGTGCGTCATTACATATAGTGGTTCTGTTGGCTCTTAATTAGAACTATTAGGTCATGAAAGTGTTTGGCTGTGACACTTTGACATTCCGATATTTAATGGACTCACCCAAAGCATTGTAGAGAGGCTCTCCGGTCTCTTTGTCCCATACCAGTGTGGTCTCTCTCTGATTGGTCACTCCAACCGCTGAGAAAACAACAACATAAATGTCAATAAAAACCCCCACTCCCACCCATCTCTCTGTTGTTAGGTGTGGTTAACAGCTGGTTTTGGTTTTGGGTGTGGTCGCCACACACCGGCCCACAGTTAGCTCCTGGGTTTCCCACCTTTTATGTTGGACACGTCGATGTTGAGTTGACACAGTTTCTCACACGTCCTCTCCATGCACTCGTATACGGACTGCATTATCTCCTTGGGGTCTTCCTCCACCCAGCTGAATGAAACACACACAAAAACACAAAGCCGCTCATCATCTGAGTAATAACAAAACACATTTAAGTTTTGACCTAAGAGATAAAAAAAAAAATCTAATCAAATCAAAGATGCTAAAGTCAAAAGTTAAAGTTTTACCTGCCACCCATCATACCATGTGGAGAAAACGATTATTATAGTTTCTTTAGATAATTTAAGGACGGGGGAAAAAAGTAAACAGCAGCTTTTGGGATTATTTGTTCAAATTATATGTGCACTGAGGCCAAACCTACTGAAACCAGAAACTAAAAACTGATTTCCTCAACATTTATGAAAACCTGCAGTTGAGTTTTGTTTGTACGAGAATGATTGATAGGTGTGCAGGGCTCCAGACTGCCCCTAAATGGAGGCATTTTGCCCCTAAAATTTGAGACAGTGCAGGTAAATTTTCAATATCCAACCAGTAAATTTACCTTTTTTTTTTTTACAGTGGTGAAATGTGGAAAAGGCGAATCAAAAATATGGAATCTGTCACTACAGGTGGCAGGCTAATGTGTGTGAGGATCATGAATGAAAAGGAAATGTGAATATTTGCCTTGCAAGTCAATTTACACCCTTAAATGTTCTGCTTGTGCTACTAAAATTTGAAGTTAGGGCCACTGTGTGCTCCTAGTAAAAAAAAAAAGGTAAAAGGTGTGAACATGTTCTGTGATAGGAACGTTGTGGTTATTAGCCAAGCAAATCCATTTGTGGTCATTTTACTTCTCTTGGATTTGAAGTTGCAAGTTATGTTGCCTGATTTAAAAGTATGTATGTAGTTTAGCTCAGGAACACAGAAACTGACACAACAGGCTACTGTGCGGTGACAGTGTGTGGCCTCTGGTGCTTTGTACTTTTCTTCAGCCAGATTGTCATTTGTAACATCTAAATATGCACAATCGAGACAGCTTCCGTGAGTACAGTGAAATATGAGCTGGACCTTAGACCCAGTTATGTTGCACACGCCAAATTAAGTCAGAGATTAACCACATAAAACATAACGAAGCAATCACAACATACAAAGACTTTCTCTTCAGACACACAGTGTGGATTTGAAGCTTCTTTTTTTAAATAATTCTTATTTTCTGTCCCTTTGAAAGTGTTTGTGTATGAAGGATGAACTCACCCCTCCTTGGGGAAACTCTGGTTGATCTCTACTTGATGGTGACTGATCAGTTCGGCTGTTTTGGCATTGAACACCTGTGGAAAAACATGAGATGAGGCTGTGATCAGAGTCAGACAGGTGGGAGGAAGGTGGCAGGAACGTTTGTGACGAGTCGTTGTCTTTATGAGATAACAAACAATCTCGCGCAGCACTCGAGTCGTGTGACGGGGGGGGGGGGGGGGACAATTTATTTTTCCAGTGATATCTTGTGACACGGAGAGGCAGAGGCTGGAAAGATAGCGATCATCATTGGCTGGATTTCATCCTGCACCCGACAGGAACGTCGCCCCTGGGTGCTGCCAGGGACAGCAGGAAGAAGCAGTGTGGTATTAGTTATAACCTTCAGTTGGATGTAAGTCAGCATTTCTTCTAATACAGTAATAGGATGAAGCTCCCTGCAGCACTGGTCTACACAGTATAGGTCTATGCTTCAGATACGGTCTTTTAAAGGGATAGTTCAACAAATTGGCCCATTGCCATAATCCCTATAGTCATAGCAGTAGGTTTGTTACCTTTAATTGTCGGTGCAAGCTATTTTTAGAACGGCGGAGCAGAGCGGCGAGCTGCTCAGAGCTACACTACGGAGGCTAATGGGGTTTCTTGGTTTCCCTCATCAAACTCATCAAATACACAATCCAACAACTCCAAAACGCTCTGGTGGACAAGTTGTGACCTGCACATTCACCACGATATGAGATAATAACAGAATGTTACCAGACAGAGTTGTTTTCAAGGTAAATTCATGCAAAACCGCTGATGCGCGTTCCCGTCGGAGGCAGTTTTCCGGCAAGCAGTCTCTGAATTTACCTCTAAAACAACTCTGTCTTGCAACGTTACGTTATTATCTCATAGCGTGGTGAATGTGCAGGTCACAACTTGTCCATCAGAGCGTTTAGGAGTTGTTGGATTGTGTATTTGATGAGTTTGATGAGGGAAACCAAGAAATCCCATTAGCCTCCGTAGCGTAGCTCTGAGCAGCTCGCCGCTCTGCTCTGCCACTCTAAAAATAGCTTACACCAACAATTAAAGGTACCGAACCTACTCCTGAAACTATAGGGATTATGGCAATGGGCCAATTTGGCAAAATGTTGAACTATTCCTTTAAAGACAGTATAGGAGGCTCCGACCTTCAGGGACATATGAGCCACCACTGCAACATTAAACTCTTTATGGCTGACAGACACAGACTACATACGCTGACCCCGCTGACACCGAGCAGAGCGGCAACATTCAGTTGTTACACACAGAGTTGCACAACACACAGGATCATCATCCTCACACCATCATGAGGACAGAACATATGACTGGGCCAGTTAAAGTATAAACCTGTCTGATGCAATTGGACGTTAAACTGCTCCACAAACATCCAAAGTCTAGTTCAGTAAAGTCCTGTCGCTCACACACACACTACTAGACTTTGAAAAATTGTTCATTCAACTTCACTGTCAACCCGCCTGTTTTGGCACAATACACAGATTCTTACATTATGATTGATTTGATTTTCCACACACACACACACACACTGCTGTGCTTTGCTCATGGAAAGTGACAAATCAAAACCAGACAACACACAGAAGTGGACAGCCATTCACTATGTAGTAAACTGGATCAAAGGCAATCTGTAACACAGTGTTTATGTTTTATCATCACATGGTGATGTCACTGTATCTAGATTAGCATTCATGAAAAATAAAGCCAACATTATCTTTATGACACCATAACATGTGTATGTAAAAATTAGATTAGAAACTGCAGAGCAATTGTAGCAAAGAGCATGGAGGAGGTTCAGTTAGGTTGAGTAATTAGTTTAATATGTGCAAGAGCTTAATAATCATCATCATCATCATCAATGACGACGAGAGACACTTGCGTAATTGGTCACTGGGACTAAGTTGAACAGGAACTCAAAACAGACGTCCAGGTTAAAGTTTAACTGCTGGTCAGAGTCACCTTTACGTGTGTTTGACTTGACCGACGTGTCAGAGGATGGACATCGGGCAGGGGCCCCACAAACAGTCAAAGACCCCTTAAAAAGAACTGGTCAGTCACTGTTTAACACAAGCATCCAGAGGAAAAGTAATGACTCCTTAGTTGCTGTGGACATCCATACTGTTGGACCACATACATTCAAAATAAAAAAAAGATGGAGGTGCATATGGAAACACACATGTGAGTTCAAACTATCTGACCCCGTCCTTTCACCCATGCAACTTCATTACTGCCATAAACAAATGTGGGATGTAATCACTTTATATTAAGTTTACTTTACAGTTCACAAACACATTGAAGCTGCTTTACTGAGGTGAACAGAATGCTTTCTGTCTGCTCTGCCAAGACTCTCCAGTCTGACCTACTTGCAGAGGGGCCAGCTTCATTCACACTGGATGACTGAGCATGAGCAGGCTTCAATCTGTTCATCAACAAACACAAGTAGATTCAAATCTGAATGAATAAATGAATAAATAATAATTTTCATGCAGCACGAAGACAGTCCCATGTGAGAGAGGGACACTGGGAGGACACCATGGAGCTGTGAACATGGCTTCTACTAACTAAACCATGAAGAATCTCACAGAGCTACAGCCTCAAAGTTTATTCACTGTCAATGGGTTTTAATGAGGCTTTGCAGGAGAGGATCAGCCAAGATTTACTTGTCTGCTGAACACATATTAATTTATTTGGCATTTCAATAATCAACTCAGTGTTTGTAAACATCGGCCATGTGACCAAAGTGCATACCCATATGACTCATAGTGTGTTGCTGTGACAGGGAATGACAGTGGGATTTCATGTTTAGCAGCATTTGAATTCATGTTTTCATTTATTAGGCTACTTAAAGCTCAACTTCTGAGTTCAACTTGTCGTTATCACAACTTTACACCAGTTGAACGGTTGTAGCCTACCACCACCTTTTTAAAATAAGACAGTTAACCACTGAAAATACTTCAAGCTGGTGAATCACTCAGTAGCTATCCATTGTCACTGGCACTGCCTTGTATCGTTATCGAGCAAATGAGCTGAGTTCGTTTTGGTTTAAGTTATATTTCTCCAGATTAGAAAAAGTCGCTGAGACCGTATAGGCTACACAGTAAAAGCCGACGTGGTTACTGTAGCTACATCAGCTGCTCTCGTGCAGTGTGTTTATTTACCAGTAGGGACGCACACACACCCATACACGGAGAGGTGATGGGTTTACAACTCCACACAGGCAGAGAATGCCTCTTTTTCCCATGTAAACATTCAATTATACAGGAAACACAAAGATACGACAGCAGACGTCCAATTAGCTCCACGTAGCATGTAAGTTAAGCTAAACTAAAATAATCGTGTTCCCGCAAATTCTCGTTTCAATATTTAGCCTAGGCTGTTTTCTTTTACGAGATTTTGGTCTTTATCGTTTAAAATGAGCCAAACGGTGAATGAAACAGGTCACAGCGTGAGAGTGGAAGACAGGAGGTCCCGCCGGAGTGAGCACGGCTCAGTGTGTGTCTGTCTGAGTGTGTAACCGGCTCATTAACGTGTGACCGACTGGACTCCACAGTGTCACTCACCAGAAACCTCGTCGAGCTCGTGCCCTGGTCGATAGCAGCCACCAGTGGATCCATCCTCGCTCCTTTGGTGCAGTGACTGACGGTTACAACGCGGAGAAGAAGGCGTTAATGGCGGCCTGCTGCTGGCTCTGTGTGGCTCTGTGTGAGGCTGCTGGACTCCCCGGCACGAGTGGTTTGAACTTTCTTGAACACCAGCCGCGACTCCGCGTGAGGGGCAGAGGGGCCGGGCGGACAGACCGGAACCGGCCCTGACCGACCGATTGGCTGCTGGTCAGAAGGCGTCGGCCAGCCTCCGACCAATCAGATTTGGGGGCACGTTCTCACAGGAAAAAGGTCCCGAGGATCCATAATGTATCCACCCCAAAAACACAATCAGTCCAACTCACTTGGATTGTTTGTCTAAATATCATTCAGAAAAAAGATTAGCTACACCACAGTCAGCATGCAGCACACTACTACAAGAAATGTGATTCATATTAAATGAGAAACAATAGGCCTAAATCAGCATTTAAAGGGATAGTTCACCCAAAATTCAAATTTCACTCATTATCTACTCACCCTCATGTCAACTAAGAGCTGTGAGAATTTTCAGAGTCCTCCGTTCCTTCTCTGAGTTACGGGGGGGTCTGCGCAGCAGTATTTGTCCATATAATGGTTGTGAATGGACACCAGAGCTCTTCGTCCAAAAAGACACACCAAAAAACATCCAAATACCTCCATACTGCTCGTCTGTAATGTCCCTCTTGTATTGAAGCCCCGACATGAGAAATTGTTCCGCCGGTCAGTGCAAATCACGTGAGATTTGCACTTACACAGGCAGAGCAGTGAACTGAGACACTGGGAGCTTCCGCTACAAACAAGCTTAAAATATAGACTTATTTAATTTTTTTCGGAACAATTTCTCATGTCGGGGCTTCAATACAAGAGGGACATTACAGACGAGCAGTATGGAGGTATTTGGATGTTTTTTGGTGTGTCTTTTTGGACGAAGAGCTCTGGTGTCCATTCACAACCATTATATGGACAAATACTGCTGCGCAGACCCCCCCGTAACTCAGAGAAGGAACGGAGGACTCTGAAAATTCTCACAGCTCTTAGTTGACATGAGGGTGAGTAGATAATGAGTGAAATTTGAATTTTGGGTGAACTATCCCTTTAATGTTATAATATCATTTATATCTCTGATTTTTCTAATTGAGTGTGGAAAAAACCTGGACCCTTAATTATTTCCCCCCCAAATGAAGTTATTATGGCTTGAATTAAAATTAAAAACACAATGGAAAATTCATGAAATGTTCCTTTTCCATCAGCCCAGATAAATTCTTTCTGAGCTCTAAAAATCTGTGGTCTTTCCTACATGTGTAAACAATGGAGCCAGTTAGTTGATAGTGTTTTGCTTAGTTAGTTTCAAACATGTTTGTGTAGCCTAAGAAACAGATAGGCCTAAGATAACCCAGTTATTTGTGACTTGCAAAATCCACGGTGATGCAAAATACAAAAGAATAATACCATTCTGAAGCCCATTTATTTAAACTCTGCCTAATTTAGCTTCCTTTTTTCCCCTGTGTGTCTCTCATTTGTTTTTCTATTGTCCACACGCCTCTCTATATTATGTCCTGGTCAACACTAGAAGTTTGTCTTTCTCATGTCCGCATGTTGCTGCTCTGTCTCAACAACCTGACTTGACAGCACAGGTCAAACAGCTTCCATTAACAATGACTGAATGTTTCGTCATGCCTCCCCTGCTTTGACTTGTCTTCAGTGGAGAGGAAAAAGGTCTGTTGGTGCTGCAGCTGTTGCAGCTCTGTGTGTAGGCTATGTGTGTGTGGGGAGGGTGAAGGAGTTTGGAGGCTTCTCTTCTTTCAGTCAGATGGTGGTCATCCTCTGGTGATAATAAGGCCTAGTACAGCCTAAAAATAGTACACATCTTTATTTGGCTACAGATCATTTAAATGAAGTTCTCTTCGATGAGCTGTGTGAGTGAAGGAGGGGCTGGAGCGGTGGTGTCAGATAAACACACTTGTAAGTACAGTGAGTACAGTGGAGAAAAAACGTGTTTGGTCTCCTGCTGATTTTTTAAGTGTGCTCCGGCACAGAGAAATGGGCGGACTATGCTTTTTATGGTAAATTAATTAACAGAGAGAGACATATATCCAATGAAAAAAAATCCAGAATTAATTAATGCGACAAATCATTTTCCATTTGATCAAGTGAAATAAGGACAAAAATCCGCAGGCGGTCAAATACTTATTTTGCCCACTGTCATTAACTGTCGGGAATCATTTCAAAAGAAAATCGATTTGTTGGCAGCATTGTAATGTTGGTAGTTGGTACAATTAATAAATGATTTCAAATAAAAAGGTGAAACTGTGCTGCCGCCTGCTGGATAGATGTGTTTTAGTTTTTTTTTTCAAAATGAATGACAGTTTGCTTTTTTTTGTGCAGCCACGATGAAGTCATACATCATTTTTGACGTTGACTCCTCCCATTTTACTGTAGGCTTATAAACTTGTGGGCTTGTTCATGACAGGAGGCATGTGTTATGGATTTGAGTTCTATGCATTGATATAGATGCAGTGGTATGGTGTCATTTTAGTTACCACATAAATAATAGTGTACTCCAAAACCTAAAACCATATTATTGCAGTAAATTTTGCATTATTTAAAATCTGAATGTGACCACCACAATTAAAATCCAAGAAGAGCTTGTTTTGTAAATCCACTTGTATTTCCTATGATAACCTTTAGACACATTTTCCCTTCATGGAGAATAGCACAGTTTCAAGGTTTCTCTGTTTCCTATGGAATTTTTTTTAAATACGTAAATAAATGCCCAACATACTTTAAAAGAATAAATTCATGTTTTTAATGGAAAATTGTATTTACTTAAACATTTCTGCTGTTCTTTATTTATGTAGGCTATTTCAATAGAAGGTCCAAACATTATAGTGTAAAGCAGCATTAGTTTACATCTCTGCGATCAGATCCACTGTATCTGTCTTGATAAAAAAAAGTTCTCTTAGGTTTGGCAGGGCCTCTTAAAATAGACATATTTCTGTTCAGCTTGGCTCCTGATAGGCCTAACCATGATTGATCTGTTCATCTCCTGCCTCGCCTCAGGGATTCTCACAAGACCTTTAGTATAGGAGCCTCTTCTTTTATTGTTCCAACCCGACTTTTGTATGTAATATATATGCTTATTTAGATGTAAATTTGTTATATCTTGTATCATATATTTGTTCAAACTGAAAAATAATATACTCCATATATTTTTGTTCTGTTGAGAGAAACTCATACTTTACCCTAGTTGTATTTTTCATCATAAACTGGAGTTTAAATGTGTTCTGTAAATAATTAAGTTTTGCATGAAGTGTTCTTCACATAGGTTTACAAGATCTACTCAGTCTGAGTGTATATTTGTGCCAAATTTGGGGAGAATTTCCCTCAAAGAGTTATTGAAATATTCACAAGGTGAATGTGAATGTTTTTGTAAAATTTGATGAAGATCCGTCCAGATTAGTGAGATATCATGTCCACGAGGATGGGATGGACTTTGGTTTGGAGGATTAAAACCAAAAGATTGTTGAAACTTTTTATTTGGAGGTTCACCATCATCAGGTCACATTTACATATGGAGCAAAACTATAGCAACAACTGTTCAAAACAGCATCAAAGTTCATATTCTGTTGGTTCACATTTGAATCAATATACAGTTATACAATCTATAGGTATGATGTATGTAGCCTATGCTGTGGTCCAGTCTGACGTGTGTCGTCCACCATAGGTCAGTGTGTATCTGGTCTGGAGGACTCTGCCTCGGCTTGGCTGTCGGCCGTGCTCTGAGCTGAGTCCTTGTTCTTTGCGGTGTTGTCGCTCTGAGCTCGGTTCTGCTTCTCCCGCTCCAGAGCCTTCTCCATCTCTGTGTAGTAGTCCAGAGCCTTCCTCACTGGGTGGATGATGTGTTGCTGCAGGATTGATCAATGATTAATGAAGTTATCCTTAGCCTTAATTAACAACGTATCCCAGAATAACGTCCTATGGATTTAATTACCTCCAGACAGGGGAAGAGGTTGGCCAGTTCGATGAAGAGAGGCAGGAGGACAAATCTGATGAAGCCTGTCTGAGATGAAGGCTTTGTTACTTTGTCCCGGTCCATAAAGGGAGTCACTGGAAGACCCTCCAGCTTCTCCACGTCACTCTGTGGACACATGGAGCAGCTGCAGCTCAGGATTACAGGGACAACTTACTTGCTGTAAATTTCAGATAACAGCAGGAAAAAGGTGAATAAAGCACAAAGCATTGAAACAAAAATTCAGATATCAGTACCTGGTTGTAGAACTCCTGTAAAAGACAGTCCAGCCAGGGCTCGGCCACCTCCATGGGCCGCGCCTCATTGGATATGTCACTCACTTTGATCAGGATCATCATCAGCTGCACACACAAGAAGCCGTCACAGCATTTTAAACCTGTGTATCTAGTGCTGACAGACAGAACCAGTGGCAACTCTTGATTCTGAGGGTCAAACAAGTCCATCTAAACCTGCTGAAGAGTCCCCACCACCATCACCCACCCCTACAAGCAGACTTTTGGCATATGGTAGGCTACTTTTAACAATTTTCTCTGGTTTAGGGTTAACTTAAAGGGAATTTCCGTTTTTTACAATCTGGACCAATTTCTAGCATAAAGTACGATTATTTACTCATCCAGATAACTTTGGTGTCCAGCCGAGAGCCGCGTATATCCGTATAGCCTAATGCGAGTCTATCGGGCACCAGAATGCAGCCTCTAAATATCACATTATCTGCCGCGAAACTCATTCATTTCACCAATATTTTGTTATGATACGCTAGTGCTATTCCCCTCTGAGTCTGGGGTTAGCTGTTATCAACATCCAGGGTCTGTATTGGTTGATCTACTAACCTCTCAGAATTATTATCAGAATGAGCCGCATCTTATCAGACATTATCAGAATGTCTCGCACGAGCTGCTCTGTGCTGACTTTATGCGCTGTGCTCCGGTGTCCGATAAAAAAAGAGAAGCTCTGCGTGTTGCGGAGTGCTGCCGGATGCCGGAGCCAGTGGAAACTCACACATTGACTAGAGTAGAAATGTATCGGCTCCGCCACCGTGCCGTTCTGCATAACTCTCCCTCTTTAGTTTTTTAGTCTCCTTAAGACAAAACCTTTGGTTTTCTTGCTGCTTCTACCATGATAGTGGTAATCCCACATAGGCGTTCGCATCGACTTCTGTCTTTTTAATGAAGGGGAAAGGGGGAAGTGACGTCTGCTGTAAAGCAGTCAGCACATTTGTAGTTTTTTGTGTGGAGGGGTTCCTAGCATCCACCTGGAAGCTGTTTAGTGCCAGTGAAGGCCAGTCAACCTGTTGTAAGACGATGTACCATCAGAAAAGTTCTGAAAATATTATATGAAGGTTGAAAAGTTACTTAGTGTTGGTTTAATGGTCAATAAATTGTTGACCATTTCAAAGGTGAACATTTCTTTCCACTTTATATGAACACAAACTGGGACGTAGACTGTTCGTTGTGAACTCATGTAATATCAACACAATGAGCTAATCTTTCCATGTGTGTTTGTGTGAATGTGTGTGCATGAAGGGTTATGGCTCTGTGCTATACACAGGTTTGTTACTGGCAAAAAGCCACAGAATAATGTAAAGTAGATATAGTTATAAAGACACATACTAATCGCACTGATCTTATCTATTCAGCCAGAGCACACAACCACTACTGAAGCTGCTAATAACACAAACCTGGTTTCTTATGCAGAAATACAATACAAGAGAAGTTCATATTTGTCAAACATTAAATGATATCAAACTCATATCACTCTCATGTTGTGTAGTGTTTCCGTTTCCTCTCACCACGTCTTTGTGGTCCTTGTTGGTGAAGTCAAAAGCAGGCAGGATGGACTTGAACTTGTTCAGAATCTCGTTGTGTCTGGTCATGTCCGTGGCCAGAATGCACCTGCAGTTCCAGCAGAACAAAAAGCAAAACTACATCATGCTGAATTATCATGACTGAACAACTTGAGAACATGTGTCTGCTGAGAGAATCAGAGAGATGATCTCACGTGATGATTCCCTCTCTTATCCGTTTGTACTGATCCATGGACAGATTTCTGAAGATGTTGCTCTCTGTCTACACAACAGAAAACAGGCCATTTGAGTTTTAAAGCCCAAAAGTTAAAAAATGTATTATATATTATCCACAAACAGTAGATTTTCATCATTTTCATCCTCACCTTCTCCAGGATCTCAAAAGCGACAGCACAGTGATGGTTCTCCAGTGGAGAGATGTCGTTGTAGCGAAGAGCCAGTTCAGTCCGAGCGTTTATCTGAGAGACAGTTGTAGATTATGTTATGTTGGATTTACTGTGTGTTGCTGATGTTTGCAATGTAAAACATGTTTGAGGTCATTTATGAAGTTCCTTGATTTGTCCACTAGATGGCACTGACATGTTTTCAGCTGTAAAAAGTCTCTAGGTCAGAATTAAGAAGTAAGTTAATGAGATGAGCAGACTTTCATCCACCTGATAGGCGTTGTTGTATCCTGTGTGGTCAAGGTCGTGGCAAACGGCAGAGGTCAGCATGATGAGCAGGTCGATGGTGTCCATCTTACTCCTCAGGTCGGTCAGCCAGATCAAACCGTACATCTGTTCACAGATGTGGGGAAAGGAAAGGTTCTGTTGGGCATAACTTGGGAAAACAAAAGTTGCCATGTACTTTTATAAACAATCTGAATGTAATGTAATATAAAAATGTTTAAAAGTGACTTAAAAGCCAGTACAATGAACAGAACTATATACCTCATAGGTTGAACTTCAAATCCTTGGTGATACAATTACAATATATTTTAGTTACTTTTATTTACATTTTGCCCCTAAAATTTGAGACGGTGTAGGTAAATCTACAAAAAAACTTGTGCATATGCAACCAGTAAATTTGCCTTTTTTTTTAATGCTGGCGAAATGTTAAGGGGTCGACTCAAAGAATCTGGAATCTGTCATTACAGGTGGCAGGCCAATGTGTGTGAGGATCATGAATGAAAGTGAAATGTGAATATTTGCTTTGCAAGTCAATTTAGAGAGTGTGTCTCTAAATGTTCTGCTTGTGCTCCTGAAATGAGAAGCTGCAGCTAGGACAAAACCCATGGCACTCGTTCTACCAGATGAGCTCCATGATCTCTTATTTTTGTCTTCTGCAATCACGACATAAAGGAAAAATTGTGAATGTAGATTTGAAACTACATTGAATGATATTGACATTTATATATTGTTACCTGTTTGATTTTGTGAATGGTGTGTTCTTTATTCTTAAGGCAAGACACAACAGGCAAAAACACAAGTTTTTTCATGTACTGTTCAATTTTGAGATTTTGGGCTATTTTTCTTTCTTAACATGTATTCTTTCAGAAAAATCAAAAGAAATGGTAGAAAATCCACATGAAGGTGGTTATTTTACTTCATTTTGCCTCTTTCATTTCTCCTAAATTTACCAAAAGTTAACAGCTACTGTGACATACTGTGCTGTGTCTGTTGTCTGACCCAGGTCATGTCAGGTATCATTGTAAAGCTCTCTCTCTCCTGGACAATGATGTAGGCTCCAAAAATGGTCATTTTCTCCGTATCCACAACCAATCGTAAACGTATGATTTACATTAACAATCTATGGAATTTTACAGTACAAGTCTTTAAAGGCTGTTTTCTCAAAATGAGTTTTTCCTCAGACTCTGAGCCTTAAATCTCCACTTCAGCAGCACTTAGAGACACCAAACCTTCCAGTTTCATTCCTGTCTATATTCTGAAGGTTTTTACAGAGGGAGTTGTTGATATATCATTCACAGCCTGATTTATACAACATTTTATTCCTAAAAGGGCGAAATTTGATTTAGGGCTGGTGACAGTATTTTCTCATTTACAAAGTAATAAAAAGAGATATCCAAAATCCCCTCTGTAAAAACTTCTGACTCTAATATGTCAACAAAATAAAACAAGAAATGTATGCAAATTAGAATTAGAATTTCATCAGATTTTGCCTCATTTACATATTTAAACATAAAATTTGACAAAACTTGTAATAAAAAAATATTTGTCTTAATGTAAGTGATACACTTGGTAAATTTCATGATATGTGTTAGTTATAGTGTCTCCCCTTAATCCTTCTAAACACCATTGTAAATGAGGACTCAATGGTCTTCTGAGGTAAAATAAAGGTAATAAAATAAAGTTGCTTATTTACACACTGAGACATGGGCAACACTGCAGTAACATTGATTGGGAACCATGTTTATGCCCACTTGATGAACACCAGTCCAATATTGAGTCAGCTCACATAGTTTAGTTCGTAACACTTTACAATAAGGGTCCCTTAATTAATGTTAGTTAGTACATTATTAAAGCAGAAGTAAGCGGAATATTTGTGTTAATATAAGTCTTAAATAGTTATATCTTCCGACAGCAATCACTTATATAGAGTGTTTGGTCTGAAACACGGGTCTGTCAGTCACTCTGCTGTAAGCCGAGGAGAAAACTTTCCTTGTATCCTACAACCTTTATCCAATGAGGAGAGAGAACGGCATAAAGGGGCGGTCCTCTCTGTGTGTGCAGCCAAGGGATGCGCGTGAATGTGGTGACGTAGGGACGAGGACCAATAGATCCATGACGAGGGCGGGGGCTGCTACCTCCATCGGCTGACAAGAAGTTAACCAAAACGACCGGATCGCTTACTTCTGCTTTTAGCATTAATAAACTAATGTGTTAATTAATGCTGAGTAATGATAACTAATTACATGATTCAACTTTTACATGTATTAAAGCAGAAGTAAGCGATATTTTTGGGTTAATATAAGTCTTAAATAGTTCTTCCGACAGCAATCACTTAGCGGGGGCTGCTAACTCCATCGGCTGACAAGACGTTATGGTGCGTTCAGGGCAACCTGTAACCCGTGTATTTCCGACCTGTGAAGTCGTACCAGTTCAATCTGGTACAAGTTCACGGGGCGGAAGTTACGAGTGGCCGTTATAGTGACTTTCACAGGTAAAACAGGTCGGAAAAACACGAGTGGGTTGCCTGGAACGCTACAAAGTCGTGAGTCGTGACTTGAAGCCGTAACTTACGGTTTCAAAAGCCTGCCTGGAACGCAGCATTAGCCAAAACGACCAGATCGCTTACTTCTGCTTTAACTATGAGTAGTAAACATTAATTAACTGCTTACCAATAGGCTACATTAATTAATGTGTTTCCTAAGTACCGGGAAGGCTAATACATAATGATTGTTAATATATCTGTAACAGTTAATTAATGCTTAATAATGTACTAACTAATGTTAATTAAGGGACCCTTATTGTAAAGTGTTACCGTTTAGTTGATTTTGTGGCCAGAACAACATCACACCTTAGAGTGAACCAAGAGAGTGCATCAGAAATATAATGAAATATGAACTATGAATCCTCCTTCATGGAGGTGAAGAGACGACGGCTGACCGTCCTCAGTCCAGTGAGTCACCTGTCTGTCTGCCCTGAGGTCTAAATGTCCTTCACCGTTTAGCCTTCAAGGTGATGGCATAATTGCCCAATTTCATAATTATGGACACAATTGGGCTCTCCATGATTACCTTCACTTTACCTGATAACCCTTCACTTTAACACACACACACACACACACACACACACTCTTACCATCTGGGTCACACAGAAGCAGTGTTTGAAGTTGTGGAAAGGGATGTTGTTGTATCTGCGGTAGACTTCAAACAGGAACTGCTGCAGCACCTCAGGCTCTATGTTGAACGTCGCTATGAAATCTAAATCTGTGTACATGACCTGCAGGAGCACCATGATCTCTGCATCCTCCCACTGCCTGCACACACACACACACATTCATATTTTTTGCATAAGACTACAGCATAAAAACATTTGTGCTGTGTGTCTTGAGTCGGACGAGAGACAAACAGACTCAAACAGACTCAAACATAGTTGGTTTTATTTTCTTTTCACTTTGATTTGGCGTCTTGTTGACAACAATGTAGAGTAACGTCAGCCTTTCTTATCTTTTATAATACTCCTATGCCAACACGGCAGGAAAAAGAAAAGAATATTCTATCAGGCTTTCAAATGGATCTTGTAATTTAGTATAATTATGTGACACGGCGCGCCTCAGTTCTCATTCTGTGGCCTCCACATAACCTCATACAGTACGTGTCCACCTCCATTATTGTGGGTTCGCTTTAGTAAAAGCTTTTGGACGGATAAAACGATGACCGAGCCCCCATTGAATGCGGTGCGCACTTTCTCCCCTGTAAAGCCCACTTCAAACATGGTGGGTTGATTAAGGCCTTTTATGAAGACCTTCTTTTGATTTGGGAGCCCTCTGCAGGCCCATTCATATTGAGATGAGTGTGTCAATCAGAAGAAAAGGCTGAGGGCTGCTGTCCTCGTCACAGATGCATCAGAGTACTGCTCGTACGGCACGACTGTCATTGTCCGCGCTCTGAGGACACAGGTGTTCTGGGTGTTTGTTTGGGATCACACACGTATACGCAGACTCACAGCACCTCGAGGTGATGGTGATGGTGATGATTTATTTGTTTATTTCTAGGATACCCATTAGCTCCTCAATGCAATTAAAAACAGAGTATATACTCACAGTCATCACTGTTACAGATCACTGTAACACATCATCATATACACAAACAGCAAACAGTCTAGTTAAAAACTACATTAACATTACATTACATTACCAGAACAGTTCAACCCACAACAAATTCCTACAATAACTCATCCCATATATTTCTTATTCTTTGAATAAAATATTAATTATTATAAGTTAAAGGGATAGTAGCATTTTTTTTAAAGTGGGGTTGTATGATCTACAAATAGCCCCTAAGTACTTTAATTGCAGTAGAAGACTCTCTGCACTCCTCCCGTTAGCAACGCCAGCCCATAGCCCTGCCCAGAGATTTACAACATACAGTGTTGTGAATGGACCCAAAGAAACTGCCTATTTTCGTGGCCTAAAAGAGGTTTTACCTGAAAAAAAAAATACACAGTTCCATTGTTCGCTATAATATTTTTTTTTCCAGCCCCTCAAAGTGCAGGAAAAACACAGTTTTTATTTGGAGTTAACCAACTGCTGATCGGCGGGCGCTAACCCTGGGCCGGAGGGATACGTGAGTTGGTTAGGTCCAAATAAAAACTACGTTTACACGATTCAATGCATTTCACACAGCGCAACCAGCGAGAGTGTTTTATATAAAAAAATAAAATAAAAAAAAAAGAGAGAGAGAGAGAGAGAGAGAGAGAGAGAGAGAGAGAGAGAGAGAGAGAGAGAGAGAGAGAGAGAGAGAGAGAGAGAGAGGAAAAAGGAAGCCCGTATCCTATTCTCAGCGCGAATCCGTCCCAGACTGACGCGTCTGGTCGGGAACTGCAGTTGAGAATTTATTATTAAGCTTATAAGTTGTTTATATTCAGTTTTTTACGAGGTGACAGAAAAGTCAACAGGACAGGGGGCGTATTAACCCGCTGAAACAACAGGTGACGCCGCATGAGGGGGCGATGGACCCCGTCAGTTATTCGGTTTTCTCAGTTGCATGTATATTGAGACAAGGACAGAAGTCCGACTTGACGCCAAAATCGAATTTTGAGCATAGCTCGATTAAGCTCTGAATGTAAACGTACTGTGTGTTTATTTCAAACCACCATGCTGGTACAGCTAGTCAAACAATGACTGGGGACCGTTGTAACACCTTTGACCTTGTTGTTTTAAGTGTCATTAAGTGTCACCATCTTTCCTTGACTTTTACATGGACTATGAGCTGCTTCTGACCTTCTGATGAAGCTTTCCATTTAAACATACACCATTCACTGGTACTAGCCTATCAGAAGATGTTATTTAAGACAGCTTTCTAATGTTAGGATCCACACCACTGTCACTGTTCTTCATTTAACCATCAATGATGAGTTCTTTTTGTTCTTACTGAACCATAGAAAGATGCTTTAGTGTTGGAACATGCACAATGAACTTACATAGATGCATGTTTTTTTGGTTTGGCCTCAATTTTTAGTTTTTAAATCTCACTGTTACAATTAACCCCAGGTTGTGTTACAACCTACCCTGGTCGTGGGGTAGGTTGTAAAAACAGTGGCACTCCTTTCATTTGACATCAGATAGTGAATTCTGTGATATAGTTTGAGAAGTTTAAGGCACTGCTATTTGTAGAGAACAAATGAGGGTAGGCTACTCTGTGTCAGAATTTGAGAGCCCTACTATGAACCCTCTGCAAGTTATGGTGGGAGCTGAGACAAAAAGTATTACAACCATCTCCGGTCTCCCCTATGTTTTCAACTAGCAGCCATGATAAATCCCGGTGCATTTTTAAGATATTTGCGTGCAGTGAACAACTGAGAGCAACTTAAGCTGCTTTGCTCTGTGCAATTTGAAGTTTTCTAATATCTTAAGTGGCTGCAGATGACCAAATAATTGGGCAATAATCCAAGTGGGACAACATTGAAGCCTTGATTACTTGATTCAGTGTATCTGATTCAACATTTTCTTGATAATGATGATGAGGCTGCAGGTTGATTCATGTGCTCTAACTTCACTCACCAGTTGTCGAAGGTCGGGGTCTTCAGGTACTGCCGCACTTCTTCTGAAACCTCCAGAGAGCTGCAGCATGGGACGACAACCATTGATGATGATGATGATGATGATGATGATGATGATGATGATGATGATGATGATGATGATGATGATGATGATGATGATGATGAGACGTTTCATTTCATTTCATTTCGATTTATTTCATTCATGGTATACATTCTCACATGGTTGCACATATTTACATAATGTAAACATTTTCACCATGAATGAAAAGGAGCAGGATGAAGAAAACTTATAGTACCTGCCCCTCTCTGTTGTTACAATTACATTGACTTACTTCAACACCAGTATTATTCTCTGTTTCAAAATATTAAAGCAGCAGTAAGCGGAATGTTTGTGTTAATATAAGTCTTAAATAGTTATATCTTCAGACGGGAATCACTTATATAGTGTATAGAGTGTTTGGACCGAAACACGGGTCTGTCAGTCACTCTGCTCTGCTGTAAGCCGAGGAGAAAACTTTCCTTGTATCCTACAACCTTTATCCAATGAGTGTTGGTGCTGTACCTGAACGTACCTCATTTGAAGAAACTTTTCCCGGACGTGTTCGCACTCGTCCCTGGTTTTCCTCAGCGTTCTCTTATGGTAGAAGGGCGAGGGCTTGTGTGTTCCCTCTGACAGGTCTTTAAACAGCCCCAGCCAGCTCAGATGCTCCACACTCTGGAAAGAGAGAGAGAGAGAGAGGATGGAGGTTAAACATATAAAATATCACTGCCTACATTTTTCTTCACTTGACTTTCTATTTTCTTTTTTATCAAGGGTATGAATGTAAACATGTATACATTTGAGAAATATATATGACAATATATGGGGCTAATATTCGTCCATATTATCACTATATAATCATTTTATCATTATTTCATTATCATCATTATTTATAATAGTAAGGTGAATCTACACACAAGTGTCTATATCTCTCATATCTCAGCCATAAATCATTTCAGTTGTGTTAATGGATAAATGAATGTACTTAATCTAAAATAAATGATCTTTAAGGAAGCTGGATAAATTATATATGAATGACTTATGAAGAAGGGGTGGGATTAAATAAGCATCACCTCTTCTCACTCCTTTTCAAATAATGAATGAAATGATTGTGTTTTGATAATCTTCAATTTTTGTTATAGGCTATAACTTCTACTGTAGATGTGAACTTGTGCTTTATTCTTACATGTCTGAAATAAATTCATTTCAATTTAATTCATATATCAGGAGCTAAAAGAGCAGAAAAAGCTTTTTCTGTGGGTTCATCACTCTGAGTAACCCCTTTCTACTGTTATTTGAACAATCATCAACATATCTTCTACATTAGTGCAATGTGGACCCTATAGGTTCAAGCTGTTAGTTTACAGGCTACTGTTCTTTTCTCTATATTTCCCGAGCAGGTTTGAATCCTTAATAACTTGGATCGTACCTCAAGTTTGATCTGGAAAGAATCCACCTGTTTCTTCATCTCATACACGACTGCAGGAGTCTCTCCAGCCTCAATCAGGATTTTCTTCTCCAGGCCCTGAAGTCTGAACCCACACAAATCAGCCAGGCATTCACCGACATTTTTTTGTATATATCTATTTCCTAATATTAATATTGACTCCCACTCTGCCTATACCTTTTCTCCATGGACGAGAGGTCAAATCCAAGTGCACCAGCAAGTTCTGCACCTGAGCCAACAGCAGAGGAAGAGGAGAGATTGTCAGCGTTTTCTTTCTTTCTTTTTTTTTTTTTTTTTAATAAACCCAGTTCCCATGGCTCTCGGTGACAGGTATAGACCTACCTAAGGGCTCACTGTTGCAGTCAGAGGCCACCACCTCCAGCTTGTAGCAGGAGTTTGGGCTGTTGGGCTCCAGACCCGGGGAGATGTTGATGATGTTTCCTTTGGGGTTGTACAGCTTCAGGATGTCGTGGGGTCCGGCTTCAGCAGCAGAGCGGAAGAGATCTAAAAGAATGGATCTAATATGTTCAGTTAAATGATATTTAATTTTTCACTTACTTCATCTATTTGACTAATCTTGTCAGCACTAACCACTCAATATGAGATTTAAAGAGTCTATAAAAGATAATGCTATGAGACATACATTGATCAGGCATAATTCTGACCACTGACAGGTGACATGAATAACAGTGAATAACACTTCATCATGGCACCTGATATATTAGGCAGCAAGTGAACATGTTGTCCTCAAAGTTTATGGAAAAATTGACAAGTGGATAAGGATCTGGTCCAGTTCTCCAAGGAGGACTGGGTCTCTCATGTGAACAGCTGCAGCTCTTGTGGGCTGTTCCCAGGTCTGCAGTGTAAGGATCTATCAACAGTTGGTCCAAGGAAGGAAGAGTGGTGAAGCGGCCACAGGCTCATTGATACATGTGTGCTCCCATCCAACAGACCATGAACAAGTTCATGCTGGTTAGTGAAACCTTTTGATCACACACATAATTCTAATAAGTTGCAGTAACAGACAATCAAAAAAAAAAGAAATGAGCTTGACCGGGACGCACTTGCTTGGATGCATTTTAATAGTCTATATTATAATTCTTCCATGTGCACGTTTTGTTCAGTGCTTTTAACTTCAACAAGTGCCACTATTTTCTGGAATTTTACAAACCAAAGATCAACTGCACCTCAACCTACAACTGCAAAATGCTTCTTAAAGCAGATATCAGCTTCACGGCCGTTTCGGCTAATGCTGCGTTCAAGGCAGGCTTTTGAAACCGTAAGTTACAGCTTCAAGTCACAACTACGACTTGGTAGCGTTCCAGGTAACCCGTAGCTCGTGTTTTTACCATCCTGTTGTCTGTGAAAGTTCCCTATAACGGCCACTCGTAACTTCCGACCCGTGAACTCGTACCAGATCGAACTGGTATGACTTCACAGGAAGGAAAAACACAAAGTACGAGTTTCTTTGAACGCACCATGAGTTAGCAGCCCCCGCCCTTGTCAGGCATCAATTGGTCCTCGTGCTACGTCACCACATTCACGCGCATCCCTTGGCTGCACACACAGCCCTTCATGCCGTTCTCTCTCCTCATTGGATAACACTTGTATCCCACAAGGAAAATTTTCTCCTCGGGTTACAGCAGAGCAGAGTGACGGAGAGACTCGTGTTTAGGCTGAAATACTTCATGTAAGTGATTGCTGACGGAAAATAGGACTATTTAGGACTTATATTAACAAAAACATTCCACTGATATCTGCTTTAAACAGTTATGCATGACTAATACTAATGATCAGGGCCGTCGTATAGGGGAGAAAGGTGATGATAATTCTAGGGGCCCAGTGCCCATGGGGCCCACAAAAAACCCCAGTAGTCTAATCTTTGTATGACTGATTTATTCTGCATAAGACCCTGACTAATACTCATAGTACAGTACACTGTAAAAACTCAACATCTTTCCAAGAATATTTGTCTTATTTCTTGTCCAAATGTCTCATTTCTAGTCAAAGCTAATCTCTTTCCACTTAAAATAAGACTCATAACCTAAAAATTAACTTGTTTTTAGATAATTTTCACTTGTTTCAAACAAATTTTCACTTGAAATAAGTAGAAAAATCTGCCAGTGAAAACATGTTTTTTGTGCTTGTAATAAGGAAGAAAAACGTGTTCCACTATCAAATTTTTTCTACTTATTTCAAGTGAAAATATGCTTGAAAGGAGTAAAAAGTGTCTAAAAACAAGCTACTTTTAATATGATGTGTCTTATTTTAAGTATAATGAGATTTGTTTTGACTAGAAATTACATTTTGACTAGAAATAAGACAAATATTCTTGGTAAGATACTTGAGTTTTTGCAGTGTAATGCTGCATTAGCATCAAAACAAAGTAGGCTAAATAAAAAATGATATACGTAGTCTAAGAAAAAAAAACTGGAAAAGTTAGAGGGAGGGGCCCACTTTAGTATTCTTTAAGGGGGCCCAGAATTCCTAGCAACGGCCCTGCTAATGATATAACAGTTGGAGTTAATTTAACCTTTTAATTTTTCAAGTATTTTCTTTTTTACACTGTAAAAAATGTTATTAGCACTTTCACTAAAGTAAAGCATACGTCTTCTTCCACTGCTGGCAATGTGTTTTTTTTTTTTACTAATGGCTTCAACTGATAAGCCTTAGTATAGTGGTTCTCAAACTGTTTTACATCAAGGACCCCAAAATTGACACAAATTAGACCACGGACCCCCATTGGACAAGATTTTGAAGCAAACACCAGAAATACAGAAATATTAGTTTCGAGACTGAATAAAGTTTTGTACATTCAAATTAGGGCCAATGGTGTGACTTTTTGGAAACATTATAGAGAAATTTCTGGAAACAAGTGGTACAATTTCTCCCAAAACATTCAAACATTTCTAAGAAGAAGTGGTAAAATTCTCAAAAAAAAAAAAAAAAAGTTTTAAAAAAATCTAGAAAAAGTGGTTACATTTCTAAACCTCCTCCTCTCTTCATTCAAACAGAGTTTACCTGAAGTGAAGCCATTTCTACATAAAGCATCAGCCCATGAGGAGCTGTCAGTCGCAGCTGTATCACTGTCTGCAGCCCAGACAACCTCCACAACCCTAAACACACTTTTCATATGCCTGCGTAATAACTGTTGTTGTCTTGCTGTTATATGTGTCATTCATTAATTTTCTACATGAGACATGACTATCTGTTTATAGATCAGATATTCATGTTATATTCACCTTTGTTCATCTGATGTGAAATTGTGGGAGATGTTTTGCCAAAAATCCCTTATAAAAAAAGAAACTCATCACATCACAGAAGCAGGTGGTGGCTCTTTAACAATATGGATATGTGGATATCAGACATGATATCAGACATGTCACACTTGCCTTAAAATACTTTCCTTACAAAATCAATAGACATGTGAACTTGAATGTAATCTTCTCCTCCTACCTTTGACATCCTGGGCAGGACAGTCCATGGGGAACTCAGCCTGCTCTGGTCTCCCGTTCACAGTGAAGTAGATGATTTTTGTTGCCATGTCATGAATTCAGAAGCACTGGTGTAATAGTGTGCACCGCCGATCTGCTTGTCTCACCTCACTGTTCCACCAATAAACACTCCACCCCCTTGTTATTATTCTCTGCCCCTCCTCCTCTGCCCCTCCTCCTCTGTCCTCAGTGAAAATAATGAATTTATTCTAAAGCCCACTTATCATGTGTTTTATCTACATCTGACATTGAAGCCCATTTCCACAAAGCGATTTTTTTGTATGAACTATCATCAAATGACTATTGAATATCTCCTATTCATTAATAATTGTGATATTGTGACTATGGTTTTTATAAAGATGACTAAAATAAATGGGAGGAAAAAACAAAGTTATAATCAACCAATAACCAATAAATACTTAGCTTGACTGCTGACTGACTTGATTCTCACATAGATCTGTTTTGGTTTGTGTCCTACAAAAAAGGCAAGAGTAGAATGTGAATTATACTTCAGATAAAATGCTAAGTTTATTACAGGCTTCCAAATTTTTTTAACCTCTTTTTGAAGTGCACTGCAAAACGCTGCTCAGGCTCCTCTCCCTGCTGGATGCAACAGCTGCTCTGTGCAGCTCCAAAGGTTTGGCACTGAGGCATCCTGTCCATCCATGACTGACTGAATGACAAAAATGACTGTAATGCTGTGATAGGCCTATTCTTCCTCGTCCATTAGAGGAAAATGCACAAAAGTTACATCTCCACTTTGTGAACTTGACATGCCTGTCATCTGTACCTGTAAGAAAAGAAAGAAAAGAAAAGCAATTGCACATTTTGTGTGTTGAAAGTGTTTGATGCAAAATTGCAGGAAATTATGTGTTTCAGCAGCGATCTTCGTTAAAAAAAAAAAAAAAAAAAAAGGTTTTAAAGTTTAAAAAAAATGTTTCTCCAACAGAATACAGCTTTAATGCTTTGTTCCAAATCACTTTCCTCCTCATTTTTTCATGTCATTCATATAACTCTGGTGAGTGACAAAGTCATTTTGAGGCAGAAACCCCCTTTCACTGCAACACTAGGAGCTGGAATCAGTTGCAATAGGCTATGTGTTGCAACAGCCCTTTACTCATTTTTCAAGTGGTAAGGCAGTGGTTAGGTCAAATCTTTAAAATGTGACTCTGGTGAGTGACATAAAGTCATTTTGAGGCTTAAAACCCCATGCCAAATGCCTTTGCACAAGCCAGATAGCTAAATCATGTTAATTAGCCTACACTTTATCTAACAACGATAATACCAAACACAGTGCATAACATTATTGAAAATAGAATGCATTTCCTGAAGGAAATACGGGTGAATGCTGAAAGCTGAATAAATTGTTGAAAAAAAAATGCTGAAACTGCTGAAGCAATCTTGTCTTGAAGAGATGAAACAATGAAGAGAAATGGTTGGAAATGATTTGTTGAAGATCAGTATGAAGAAATTGAAAGGCAGTCTACTCAGATAAAACTGACAGTTTGAAAACATCGTGTTAATGCTTGATTAGCCTACATTGTAAACATGGGCCGCTCTTGTGAAGGATGAGCTGTAGGCAGGTGGTATCAGCACTAATCGGCAGCGGATTCGTTACATTGTCCGTTGCTGTTAAACTAGAGCACTGGAAAAGAGAGTAACGACACCATAGAAAGCGCCTCCTGTATGGCAAAAGCGCACAGGAACTGATTCTGCATTGTTGGTGAATGAGCAAGTGTGGTATTTTCAATATTTTAAGGACATATATAGATCACCCACGTTAATAGCATAGGAGGACCCTTTAGCCTACAGATAGTAGCCTAGGCGAGTAAAAAAACAAACAAAAAAGCAGTTATCTACATTAATGTTTCAATCTACAGTTTGTAATAAACAAATTATAGCCTAAGTATAATTTGATATGACAAAGACACCTAAAAACAAAAACATGGCCGTTTTCATCAATTTACAAGCAAGTGGGCAACACACATACATTGGAGTGAATGGGTTTTCTGGGCGCTTTTGCAATACCCATAACCTGCCACTCGGGGCGCAAAACCCTTAAACCCTTACCACGGGAGTCAATGGTGGTGTCGTTACCTTACAGTCGGTGCTCTATGTTAAACGAGCCTCCCTCCTCCGCGGCTGCAGGCGGCGCTGTGGACAGCTCTCAGCTCCACGTTCACACCTTCTTTTTACAGTCTATGGTTCACACCGAGCTTTGTCGGTCTGTCACCACATGGTTCAACCGGATGGAGAGTAGACCAGCAGCGTGGCTAACACGAAGCTGCATGGCGGTGTTGTATTTTCCACTGTACAACTGATGAAGCTATTATCAAACCAAAATGACTGAGAGCCAAGCAGAGACGACCTCTCAGCCCGCCAAGGAGCTGCTGGCGCTCAACCCGCAGCAGGAGTCCGACTTCAAGAAGAAGGTCCAGGAGGTGAAGAAGAGGAAGAAGAAGACCGGCAAGGTGAGACACAGCACGAGGGAGCTCAGCTCAGCTCAGCTCACTTAGCTCAACTCTAGTTACATCTGTCTATAATCTGACACACAACTGGACACACTACACGAAAACCCTCGGGCATTTAAGACTTGTGACGCAGTACCGTTTTTAAGCTAGCTAGTGTTTCCATAGAGACCGGTAACGTGGTGGCCGGTGGCGTCGACACTCGACACGGTCATGTGTTTTATGTTTGACCAGTAGAGCATCATAAACGCGGAGAGTGAGGGAGAAAATGAATTAAACCCTTACAACACAAGCAGAGAAGAGAATAAACACATAGAAAAAAATTAATGTTCGAAAAAAAACAATCATTTAATCATGTCACAGTGTGTTGGATAAGATGTATGAAGGCCTAGCTCCCATTTTAAGATAGGCCACGTAAAGATTAGTTAGTTCATTAATGTTCATCTTGCCTGTCTAACTTTGTCCTTTGTGTTTATATTGTGTGTTTCAGGCCTTCAGTCTGACCCCGGGGGTGATCTATGTGGGCCACCTGCCTGTGGGCCTGTTTGAGCCTCAGCTCAAGACTTACTTTGAGCAGTTTGGGAAGGTGTCGAGGCTGAGGCTGTCCAGGAGTAAAAAGGTAACACTGATGTTTTAACTTGGGTTTTCATGGTTTATTTTTTTAAAGTTTACTTCATAATACTAGATAAGACTAGTGAAGGGGAACTGTTCCAATGGGATAAATTAACATTTCACTTTAAGTAGCCTACAATATAGCTAGCTGACAGTTCCCTCACCACCTAATATACCATCATCTGCTTCTCCCACCTGAAGACATGAAAATAGTTAAAGGGAAAATATTATATGACCCTTCAATAAACGGATAAACAAATAGAAAATCAAAAAAAAGAGGAAACTATCAAGCATGTGTTTGTCTGGGAGGGGGGGGTGTCTCATTATTAAGTCAAGGCAGCAGAAGGGAGATTCCAGAGCAGTTAGATGAGGAAATTCACATTCATAGTTCAGTTCAGAGCTTTATTGTCCCTCTAGGGGAAATTTAATTTGCAGTGACAGTGCAACTAACACAGCAACAATAATAAATAGACAAACAGTGCCATAGAACAATGTTGCGGAGTACAGCACAACCAAACTTGATAAACAGAGTAAGAATAGAAGTATCAAAAAGTCTAAAAGATGCCACAAGAGCAGTGCATCTAAGGATTGTGCAAATTGATTGCACGTGGGACAAAGGAAAATGTATAGCTATCTGTTCTGCCCTAGGTAGCTTATCTCCGTCCAGACGGCAGAGAAATGAATTCCTCCAACAATGGGTGAACCAAGTTAGACGGGATGGGCCGAGCCTTCTGTAAGACTCGTCTGTCAAAGATCTCTGAGCTGCTGCATGCCAATTGTCTTACTGGCTTCTCTCACAATTTTAAACAGACGATTTTTGATTTTAACTGATAGGTTTTCATAAGTTCCAAGAAGTTAAAACTGACTCAATAAAAGATCTATAGAACAAAACCATTAAGGTCTTATCAACATTAAAAGATTTTAGTCCGTGCATAAAGTATAAATCTTTGCAGGTCCTTTTTGCGAATGTTGAGGTATTCAGGTCACGTGTCAAGTTTTTATCCATTATCATATCATAATCATAGGCCACAGAGTGATGTACTGTAATCATTACAGAGTGTCTGGGGGTTGGGTTCATTAAGTATGACATCTTTTCCAGTTTCGAAAACATGAATACATCTTTAATCCACCATGAATGTGAGGGCACTGATTTCTCTGTCATTATGGCTTAGACTGAAAATGATCTCAGATATCTATCAGTGGTCTGAGATCAGATAACTGAGCCGACAGTATTGTGGCGCATTAAGCTTATTACCTGCTCACCCATTTGCAGAGTGATAAAACCCATGTGCCAACAAAAGTGCAAAGAAAAACAATATAATTCAGACTCTGGAGATGGAATGGACCTTAGTCCAGTGCAGATGTTGGCTGTGAATTTTTTTTAAATGTCTAACTCTGTGTCATGTGTTTTCCTTGCAGACAGGTGGAAGCAAAGGCTATGCATTCATAGAATACGACTGTGATGAAGTCGCTAAGATTGTTGCAGAGACCATGAACAATTACCTGATGGGAGAGAGACTCATTCAGTGTGAGTATCATTAATGTCATGTCTGAATACAAACAGGACTGCTGTTAGTCACCTGACACACTCAGGGGTTAAAGGGACATTGTGTAACTTCTCCTGTTATCTATTCACGAAATCGATTATTTCATTCAAAAGTCTGTTTTTCATTAACCAGTAATCCCCCCCATCAACAAACTGAAGTGTTCCTTTCAGCTCTGAATTAGCCGTTCATATCATTCATATCTCCATGGAGCGGGTAAGCTCGGTGCTGGCTGCCATGTGGTGTCGCCATGTTTTTACGTTCAGTGACGGTAGGAAACCACGGAAACTCAGCGGAGACACCGGAGCTGTCGGCTCAGGTGGAGGTGGCGTCTGTGAAAAGTCACCGCGGTAACGCAGTGAGGAGGAATGGAGCGTTACACTGATGCTGCATTCACCTGAAGTCGGGCAGACGGCCGTCGGTAACAAACCAGATGTCATTTTAGTCACAGAAGTTGAGAGAAAGCCGGTAAAACGTGGGTCAGGTAAACAATACGACCATTGTCGCCATGACAACATATTGTTTTGCCTCGTGCTGACGGACCACTTGTTTACATAGAGGCTTGTTTATGCCGTTACGTGCAGCGGCTGTCGTCCGTCTGCCGTCTGCCCAATTTCACGTGAATGCAGCATGAAAAATACAATTGAGTTGCTTGTGATATACAACCACAACGCTAGATGGGAGGAATTCCTGCACAATGTCCCTTTAAAGCATGGCACAAAAATAAGGTACTAGTGTTTAGGCAGTTGCATGTTTAATCTGGTAACATGAACTGTTAGCTAAAGCATTATTTCTCATGTGTATTTATATGTTTAATAAGAGTAGATCAAATGAATGTGCTGCTGTTTTGTAGGCCATGTGATTCCACCAGAGAAAGTGCACGAGAAGATGTTTGTCGGCTCCCGGAGACTGTTTAAAAGGCCGTCGCATCCTGCCGTGGCGCGCTACAACAAGAGTCGCACGGCCGAGGAGGTGGAGAAGATGAAAGGCAAACTGCTGCGGAAAGAGTCCAAGCTCCGCAAGAGGCTGGCAGCGCACGGCATCGAGTACGACTTCCCAGGATTCGTAAGTGTTTCTGACTCTTGACTGACAGCTTTGCCTCTGGGTTGACATCATCCGGTGGCGGTCCATGACTTTAAAAGTCCAACAAATGTTTCCAAAGTCACCAAGTAATCAATATCGATCAAAATATTAATTAGGGATGCACAGATCCAGCTTTTTCCTATTGGCAGATACCACTGTTGGATTAATAAACTGTATACCTCTCCGTGTGGAAGTCAGTGAAGGCATCAGACTTGACCTAACATTACTAACTTTTTAAAACACTGTTACTCCGTGTTTGTTGTCTACCAGCATGCTGCACGTGCTGCTGACACCTGATGCATCACAAATGTACGATGGACATGGATCAGCCCCATTATCTAAATCTAGAGCTAGCTGTTGAGTCAATATCTGGGCCAATAATCAACCATAATATTGGATTGGGGCATCATATTCATAATGGTTTTTGCCACAATTGAGCAGTCCTAGTCACATGTAGTACATTGTGACACATTACAGGCACATCACAATAAATTAGAATATCATGGAAAAGTTCATTTAGTTCAGTAGTTCAATTCAAATAGTGAAACTCATATTACATAGATAGTTTTTATTTATTTTTATTCTATTTCATCTTATTTTATTCTGTTATTATTTTGCTTTTATTTTAGTCATTTTTTTTTTTCATCTTGATTCTCCTATGTATATAACATTATTATTGATTTTCCCTTACTATTCAGGAGTTTGTAATGGAGAAAAATTTCCCTCTGGGGATCAATAAAGTAATTCTGGACCTGAATCTTGTTTTTTTTCTAGTGTGTTTGCATCATGTTTACGTCATGTTAACCTCTGTGCTCTCTTTGCTGTTTCAGGCTGCTCAGGTGCCTCTGAAGAAAAAGTCCTCCGACCCCATGAATGCGTCAACGTGCAGTGTAAGGACAACACTAATGTTTACATTGAGCTGTGGTGGCACAGACTGAAAATGAGCCCAGGTGTTTCAGTGGTCTGGGTTCAGATTACTGTGCCTACAGTAATGTGGTGCGTTAAGCTTATTGCGTGTGTCTCTCTGTGGCTGCGTGATAAAACCCATGTGCCGACATACTGCGTCAACTCCAGGGAAAACCAGTGTTAAAATGAATGGGAAATGTTATAATGAAACAAACAGGCATCATTGAAGCACCAGAATGAGAAAATGATGAGCGTCTGTGTTCCATTTCAGGACACCACCCCGGTCTGCACCCCCTCTGTCCTGGAGAGAAGGAAGTCCATGGTCGTCGACGACGACGCAGATGATGAAATTATCCTTAAAATTCCAAAAGCAGAGGAAGATGATGAGTGCTCCTCGGAGGAGGAGGAGGAGGAGGACAGTGAGGATGACGAGGGTGATGACAAGGAGAGCGAGGAAGCCTCTGAGGAAGACGCAGAGGCGTGAAAGTGAAACTCTTGACTGTTTCACCGTGGACTGAAGCTGTCAGAGCAGAGACGCGTACATCAGGGTCATGTATGGTCTCTGATTCTCTTT
This sequence comes from Trachurus trachurus, assembly GCF_905171665.1. Classification (NCBI taxonomy): domain Eukaryota; kingdom Metazoa; phylum Chordata; class Actinopteri; order Carangiformes; family Carangidae; genus Trachurus; species Trachurus trachurus. The sequence goes on from NC_139899.1 coordinate 3,227,583, forward strand.
CAGAGTGAATGGGACAATTATGAACTGTGTTGAGAAATCACAGTGTTTGTCTCTGTGTGTGGAAGCCACACAGAAAGGGCTTCTCATGGGCTTCCTTCAGTTTAGAAAGAAGCCTGTGTGAAAGATTCCACTGTAATTGTGGGTGTATTGTGAGCATCATGAATGGTGCTCACAATAATCATCATAATGAGTCTGATTTATGGGAAGCAGTTGTGCCAGGACGTCTTTGACTATAGTATTTTCCCTGTCAGCCTTTGAGCAGACTCTGTGGCTCAAGTGTGGATTTAAAATGTCAACAATGTGGTGTCACTTGTCCAGAAGTTTGGTTGAATTTACACGAATTATGACCTTTGATAATAAACAGAGTATTAGTCAAAATGTGGTTGTTTCAATTTATGGGGTAAGCACTCAGACACAGACATTACTAGCAAGGCTTTCACAGAAGATTGATAGAGAAACTACAGGTGTTAGTGTTAAGATGACTGATGGGGCTTTAGTTTCAGGCTTCCTGCACTGTCACACTGCTACTGGAACACCTCCACACACTCATCTTTAATGGCATTAGCAACACTTGTTTTTTCTATTATGACAAGTTTATTAAAGGAGCTTTTGTAAGATTTATAGTGACTGCATCGTCAGCCTTAGTGTGAACAGTTGTTTACTTGTTACAACTCAAAACTTCATTCCTTCACTCACCACATGGTGTCCCCAGTGGTGGAAAGCACCTTTAATTCAGACTCCCTTTTACTGCAGTTGATGTGCTCTCCAGCTAGCTCTGCCCATTTTGTTTTATCCTTCAATCTTTATTTATTTTTAGAAGTTTTTATTTTAAACATTTTAGTCATTTTACAGAACATTTACTGACATAGCTTCATAAAATAGAAGACTGATAGGCCGTGTAGCAATACGCAAACAATGTCTGTTTGTATTATGAAAAACATTTTTGGCTGCAGAGAAAACGTACAAATAGCCTGGAGCCTGCTGTATAAAAAATAATATTTTACATAGACCTTGAAATAATAAAGATATATCATTAAAGTTTTTGGATTTGAAAACACATGGCAATAAACATGAAGTTATGAAAAATTAATGACTAGATGAGATTCTGTATTGTTTCTGTCAGCTGTGAAACGTTAAGTAAAATTTGGGACATACAAACACTCAGATTTGAGTTTTATTCCCTCCGTGGACACATGTTCATGAGTTCATCTACTCATTAAAGGCCTGTTCAAGTAAGTCACCTTGTTGAAGCCAGTGTTCACAAATGACAAATATTTGTAACAGGTGAAATAAGTCTGTGCCTCAAGATTCAAGTAGCTCATTGCTCATTAAATGTTGTATCGTGGCGGAGGGAAAATGGCCTCAGAGCCAAATAATTAAAGCATCAGAAATCAAAGTCATGACGGGACTGAAGGTTTCTGAGAGGAAGAAGCACTGCACAGACTGGATCAGTTGTCTCCAAAGCCTGATCCCACTAAATGTGATCACACCATCAGAGGATCAATACATCAAGCTGAGCTTCCTGAGAGATAGAACATCATGTCTATATTTTTCAGCCTACAAGAGCACTTCTATAGTTTTTATTCATTTATAGATTCATTTATATTATAGGCTACCTTTATATATACATTCATTTGTACGTTTTACTGTCTTTGTGGGCACAGTGCTGCTTGATTATGGGTCATATGCCATCAAAGGGAGGGGGGTTTAGATGGGTTTTTCTTCCTCTTTTATTCTTTTTCTGTAATGTTTTATCTGTATAGCACTTTGTGCATGTGCTCGAAAAGTGCTATAAAAACTATTATTATTATTATTATTATTAGAAAAGTTCATTTATTTCAGTAGTTCAATTCAAATAGTGAAACTCATATAGATTCATGACACACATACTGAAATATGTCTTGTCCTTATCTATTTTAATTGTAATGATCATGGCTTACATTTAGGCTAATGAAACTCCCAAAATCAGTTTAAAAAAAAATATAATATGATGAAAACCTGCAAAGGTATCTATCTATCTATCTATCTATCTATCTATCTATCTATCTATCTATCTATCTATCTATCTATCTATCTATCTATCTATCTATCTATCTATCTATCTATCTATCTATCTATCTATCTATCTATCTATCTATCTATCTATCTATCCCATGAGCCATCCATACAGTCTATGGACGCTGACTCCATGTGTCCAGCAGGTGTCGCTCTCCACTGATTTATACACATCCATGACACGCAGGTTTTTTTTTCTTTTTTTCACATTGCCATGCGACAGTTTTCCAAGTGCCAACATCATCCCTGGACCGACTGCGCATGCGCACGACGATCCCATTCTTGTCCTGCAGGCAGGCAGCATTCCGGGTGGAGAGAGGGAGAGAGAGAAAGAGAAAGACACGGAGCAGCACCGAGGCCGTATACACTGTTTATTTACGAGCAGAAACACGAGCCGTGGGTTCCGAAAACCAGCCTCGACGCCACAGCAGGACATGGTGAGTGGACGTGTGTGTGATGTATTAGAGACACCTCCTCCCCGTCTCTCTGACACATTTCAGTCTTTTGTGGCGCCTGTGTGTGTGTGTGTCTGCCCGGCTGTGGACTGACGTTTCATTGAAAGGAAAGGAAGGGCTCCGCTCGGGGCTAGCTTTAGCTTTTATCCCTTTACACGCCTTACCCTCTGTCTGTCTGTCTGTCTGGGGTTTATTCATATCTGTCAGGTAACGGAGAAAGAGCAGCGTGGCCGTTTCATTGTCCGTGGGGGTAAAACACAGGGCCAGTTTTTACTGTGTGACGTTCACGGCGGCTGGGAGCTGCTGGAGCCCGGAGCTCAGCTGCCCTGCCTGCGTCTGGCTCAGCTAGCAGCAGTGATGGTCAGGCTGCTGGGAGCTAGCTGGAGCTCGGCTAACGCTGCACAAAAGCAGAGGTGTGTGTGTTTCTGTGTGTATATATATGTGTATGTGTGTGTGTGTGTGGCAGGACAGTCAGATACCAGGCAGATCTGTGTGACAGAGAGGAGCAGCTTGTCAAAGTTGTTGTGATAACAGAACAAAGGATGGTTATGTTTAAGGTGGTATGTTGATGAAGCAACTGTAATACTGGTGACACATCTACATGATCACACCTTTAGATTCAATAGTGAACAGCTGATGCTAATGTATAATATACCTACCAGGACTCAAGACTCATTTCTTTTACTAGTAGCACAATGACACCCTACCTTAAAATTGCAGGGGCGCAAGCAGAAAATTTAAGGGGCAAAGCAAATATTCACATTTGCCTCATTATTCACATTTTCATTCATTCATCAAACACTGGCCTGCTACTTGTAATGACAGATTCCAGATTCTGTGAGTCGCACCTTCCACATGTTAAAAGAAAAATAGCAAATTTACTGGTCGTACATGCAAGTAGATGAAAGATTTACTTGCATTGAGGGGCAGCCTGGAGCCCTGCCTACTGCTGTAATGAATTACACCTTAATTACTTCCTCTTATATACACACACACACACACCCTCACTTAAATGTCTGCACACACACCCATCTGCATTAGATGCATGTGTGTCAACCATTGCTGTAGTTTATGTCCCACAGTATGGCAGTAAGAAGGTCGTAGTCCAGTGAATCTGGCTCCTTCAACTCATGCAGGTTTGGTTTTCACCTCCCAGAACAAAGGCCCGGCCACATCTGATAGGGGCTTGTTTAACATTCCACTCAGGGAAGATAATCCTGTCACACACGGCAAAAAGGTACGAGTAGTTTGAAAGGGAAGGACCCCCCCCCCCCCCCCTCTCTTTACCCCCTACCAGCATACGGTAGGATGGAGCGGTCTGAAGCCGGGGCCGGTAAACAAATTACAGTGACGTCCTTGAGTCATATTCGGTCGGAGTTGCTGCTCCTGTGTTTCCATGACAGTGCCGGGTAGTCGGACTGAGTATTTGGAGCTGTCGGAGAGGAGACGAGGGGTGTGTGTGTATGTGTGTGTGTGTGTTTGGGTGAGGAGATGCATTCAGGGCCTGTCAACTGTCATGTCGTTTTCTTTTGTAATGTTGATTTCCCTACAAGTCTTGACTCCTTGTGAACATTGGTGGTGTGAAATTGTTGTCTAAGCAGTTTGGCTATGACTCTAATTACAGGCAGCGGCTGTGTTTCTTCCTGGCAACATTAATTAGCAGAGTGCCGGCCGATTTGGCTTACACTACGGCCGGAAGTATTCAGTCAGACAGTCAGACAGACAGACAGACACCCAAACATTACAACGACATGACACGGATGCACATCTCGCTCCCAAACCATGATGATGATGATGATGATTTATCTGCTGCGGTAGAAGGAAAGCTCCTCCGGCAGGTTTTGGGAGCCGGCGGCAGGGATTTGCTTCCATTCAGTGATAAGAGCATTAGTGAGGTTTGGCAATAATGTTGGGTAATAAGGCCTGATTCACAGTCAGCTCTCCACTTCACCCCGGAGGTGGCGGAGGATAGGCTTGAACAATATTCAAAATGCAATAAAAGTGAAGAAGAGGAAGGTGCAAAGAGAGATCAGTCAATTAATTGATTAGCGGATTTGACTGAAAGATATTCACATCATTTTCATATGCTATACATTTCCATATCAGTACTTGTTTCTAGTTTTGTAAAATCCAAAAAGAAATATAATCAACACTAGAAAAAGCATTTCTAAGAATGGAAATGGTGTGAATGCTGAAAACAGCTGAATGCTATTGCTGAAGCAGTGCTGAATAAGCTGAAGAAATCATTGAAACAAAGTTGATTTAGCTGAAGACACTGCTGAAGAACTGTTGAAAAAGTCTGACGCTAAAGCTGAAACAAATAACTTGAAGGCTGAGAGATTAATACCTTTATAAGGGTGAAAAGCAGAAATGTTAAAAAGGTAGAAGAAAATGCAAAAATCCTGCATGTTTAAAGGGACAGTATGGGACTTTATTGGCTTTTTGCAGCTAGCCCGACAGGAAGGAAAACTGATGAACCAGCAGTAACATAGCTGAAGCGATATTCAAAATGCAATAAAAGTGAAGAAGGTGAAAAGAGAGATCAGTCAATGAATTGATTAGTGGATTTGACTGAAAATTATTCATCATTTTCATATGCAATACATTCCATATCAGTACCTTTTAGTTTTACATCCAAAAAGAAACATAATAAACATTAGGGTTCAGACTGTAGTTGTACAGTCTCTTTACACACTTAAACCACCAGTCAGCAGCCAATCATCAGGGTTATCTGATCTCTGTCCAGTCATGGTACATGCTTATTGGTTCACCAGTGCTGATGAGATTTACTCATCCACTGCTTATTGAATGACAAAGCATTTTTCATGTTTGATACTCTGCCGCACAAATTTAGCTTTTACTGCTTTTCATTGATGGTTTTGGACAATAAGACAAATGGATCAACTTTAAGACACAGGTTGAACTGGACGTTATCCTGTGATCAGGTTAACTCCAGTAGATAAACTGCTCTTTTTTTTACCCACTAATCCTAAACTTTACTTTAAGCTCAAGACTGTGACATTATGTTCAAGCGATTAAGATTTAAAGAGCGTTTTCACCTATAATCAGCACAATCACTTCTTATTATGTGTAATTCAAGGTAATTTGATAATGAATTGACTCTGTCCTGTTGTCTGCTGTCCTTCCTGCTCCCTTAGGGCTCTCCAGGCCAGATCCCGGGACAAGTCATGGATCTCTAAGCTAGTGCTCTCCATCCGTTTCCATTTGCTGCCTCGCCTGCTGCCTGCCTAAACCGCCTCCTCTTACCCCTGCTGTAGCGGTTTGGCTCAGGCTCCTCTAAGAAAAGAAGAGAGGGGAAAAAAAAAAAACTGAAGTGGGAGGGTGTAGTAAACTTTCCCCAGCTGCTGTCCAGACACACACATGCTGCATTGCTGCCATTCCCCAAGCCCTGCTCCATCCATCCCTAGGGCACGGCCACTAGCCTGCTAGCGTGCTAGCACTTGGCACAATAAGAAGGCCAGTGCTTGGGTATATAAAACAAAATACAAGCGCCTGTCTATTTTCTCCCTTTCCCCGAGTCAATCAGCTACATCTTCCTAAGTAAAGGCTCCTTTTGTCTGGCTGTCACTCCCGCTGCTTTGAGCAGTGGAAGCTTGCTAGTAGCCAGCGAGTCAGTCATTCAGCAGGGCAGACTGAGGAAGCCAGAGGAGGGGGGGGTGTTTATCAGAGGCCAGGATGACGGAGCCCAGCATGGAGAACTGTCTGACCCAGGTCCTGCAGAAGGACGTGGGCCGGCGGCTGCAGGTGGGACAGGAGATCATCGATTACATTTTGGACAAAGAGAAGTCTCACGACCTGGAGCAGGACCAGACGGCGCTGGACAAGATGGTGGACGGCATCGCCAGCTCCTGGGTCAACTCCAGCAACTTTAAGGTAAATTCCACCGACCAAGTGTCGGAGGCTTTAATATAAATAAGGTTTTTTTAGTTATGATTTCATATTTGCTGTTGAATACCAAAGTGTGTTGCTGCACTCAGGCCTCTTCAATTAACAACTCATTTCCCACCCACTGACATTTCCTCAGCACTGTGGGCTGACTCTCCTCATTAATGTCAGCGGTGGCGTTGTGTTTACCAGTGTTGCCTTTCATTAGGTTTCTATGGAGCTGTCTGTCACCTTGGCTCATCTAATGGTGATTTATGCTGCTCATCTTTGACATATTAAAGCACAGTAGCTTTAGTTTACCAGCTCCATAATGTGTGTTTTGATTTGGAGTCTTGAACCATTAGAAGATATAGGCTATTTGTAGTTGTTTCATCTTAATGTTTGATCTCTCCACTCTCAGGTTCAGATAGAGAAGGTTTCTGGTGAACATAGAGAACCCAAACACTGCACAGCTGGTGTTAACATCTGTCTGGGGTCAACTTAGGCCAGTGGTTCCCAATCTTTTCTGGCTCGTGACCCCTTTTTGACATCACAAATTTCTGGTGACCCCGTCGATCAAGATGCACCAGCTCAGATATTTCTATATACTGCAACTCGATTTAAATTCGAGAAAGTGAAAGTATAGAATATAGTTGTTTAGGATTGTGTGTGGTGTTTTTATCATAATTTTAAAAAGAATAAAAAATTAGTTTAAAAAATATTTGTATCAATTGCTAGACATTTCAGGCGACCCCATTTGAATTCCAGGCGACCCCACATGGGGTCCCGACCCCAAGGTTGAAAAACACTGACTTAGGCTAAGTTATACAGGTGGGAATGCAGAATGCACCAAGACTACTAGTATTTGCATTTGAGGTCTGATCACTAAGTCCACATTTGGATGTCTGGGCGGCTCAGTGTCTGCATACGGGCTGTGTGTGTTTCTCTGTGGACTGAAGCTTTGATACTTTCTCAGTATTGATGTAAAACCTGGACCTGCTAACTTGTATATCCAGCTATACAATGAATATCAGCCATTTCAATAGGTGAACACTTTCCTCACCCTCCATATCAAGTTCCTGAAAACAACCCTGCTCCCATTGTGAGCTGGACACAGAAACAAGCACTTCCATGTCATTGTACGGCCGTATAATGATCTCTGTTCAGTTTGCTTTGGGGGGGAATTTCCAGTTTTTCTTTCTGTTTGCTATTTGCTAAATGCAAAAATGTCCTCACGCGGCCGAAGCCTCACAACATTATTGTTTCTCTTTCGGCGCGGCTCGCGTTCCATTCTGTGATTGACCGTGTGTTATTGTGGACTTCAATCTAGGGCACAGTTTTTTATCTGACCCCGAGTCGTGGTCACGCCAGCAGTTTCTTTCCTTGTGTCCACCGGCCACAGGTTGCTTTCTCTGCCCTAACTGTGAGAGCACATTGTTTTTTATTTTATTTTATTCAACTTTTTCTCGCAAAGCAGATGCAACAAGAACAATAAATATAACATAGCACTAGCAACAGTGCACAAAATACAGACACTTAAACCTGACAAAGGAAAAAAAAACATAAAATAATAATAATAGTAATAAAGAAAAGGAAAAAAGAAACAATAAGCATTCAGGGGGTCCAAGGACAATAGTATAATACATGATGAAGCTCTAATTCCGTGGCAGAATATGCTGCTTTTACTGCTTGTGTGCCCAAAAATGTCAGAGATCTGTGTCTGAACAAAGCTGGGCCTGCCCCCAGTGCCCTACATACTATAGCACACAGTGTTTTGTTTTTTTTCTCTCTCTCCTGGAGTCTCTGCAGCAGTCTGCAGCTCTGTGGTGCTAAGTGCTGCCTGGATTGTCCTTTCTGCGTGCTGCAAACGACCACATTCGCTCTCCGAAAGTCTGGCACATGCCCGAGAGAAATGGTGACGAGCGGCCGGGCGGGCAGGGGTTTTGACATGTAAGTTGAGGACATGGAGCAAAAAAGAAGAGTTTAATTGGATCTGGCCTGGGTACAGCTCATGATGAAGGGGTGCTGGGAGGCCAGAGCCGCCAGATATACGGGGCGTCTGAATTCTGAGTCAGTACTTGCGGTTGTAGACAAAAACCCTCCTGACTTTGTGCCAAGTTAAAAAAAAAAAAAAAAAAAAAAAAGTTTTGCCCTGTTTTAGGTCGGTGTCGTATAAATCTTTCCTCTTCTGCATCCTCGCTCCTGTATTATGGGCTGGCAGAGGCTGAGGTGACCTGACCTGTCAGATGCAGGTGATGATGTGTCCTGGCTGCAGCCTGCTACAAACAACCGGCACTACGGTGTTTGTTAGTCGTTGGCCCTCCAGAGACTGTATCCTCAGCACAGGCCAAAGCCGATCACTTGGTAACTAATGTGGAAAGTATTTAGTTTGAGAGAGAGAGACAGAGAGGGAAAGAGGGGGTTGGTGGGTGGGGGGGTGGCTGATGGATTCATTCACCATAAATGGAGGTTTTAGAGGAGGGGGGGGGGGGAGTGCCTCTAATACCAGGCAACTGTTTAAAGAGAGGAGCTTTACAGTGTTTCACACTCGCTGACATAACCTAAACCTGCGTGTGGCGTTCAGTCACACAGCGTGCTTTCTTGGAGACACATACCTTGTAGTGTTTAGATAACAAACACTACATTGTTCTGTAGGGGAAGAAGAACAGAGTCACTCGGTGTATTCCTCCTGCTGTATCCATGACTACACTTTGTCAAGCTACAAAATATTTCAGCGTGGAGTCAGAACACAAGATCTATTAAAAAAAAAAAAGCATGAAAAACAAATAGTGTATATGTAAATGTAAATAGTGCCATAGAGAAAACTACACAGTGTCAGGCAGGCGGGCAGACATAGGTATAGTGAAGTTCACCTCATTTTAAAAGTTTCCTTCAGCACTACTATGTATGTTTGCTTTTGGGAACTTTTCTCTCTGGATCTGTTTCTGTCCAAATCCGCTGCTCTGATCAACATGATGTTTCACATCGTTTTAAAGGGACAACGAGGAGTTTCGGAAAGCAAAGTGTTTCACATTTCTAGAGCTGTCCCGATTATCATATTTTGATAATGGAAGCTTCGCGGACATAAAATCGATCAAAATCGAAGCTTCGGCGGCCGGGAGGGGTGCACAATCATAGCTGAAATAATGAAAGTGATGGCAAACAAACACTGCATTTCTCCAAAATCAGGCAGGTTTCCAGGATGCCAAGTCGCCTACTCATTTTAATGTAACAATTGCCGATGAGAGCCGGTGTCAAAAAGGAAAAAGGGAAGAAAAAAAAAAAAAGATCACGGACTCCATGATCGATTGCCATGGCAACGAACGAAGCTTCGAAGCTCCAAATTTTTTGGGTCAGCCCTACACATTTCCCCTGAGCCTGCTCGCGCAGATGCGCACGGTGAAATTCTTGAACCGGCGCAAGATGGATGAAAGCGAAAACATTTGCCAAGAATGTTTTCATTGATCAAGAATGAAAGTCGGAGGTTCGAAGACGATCAGATACCGTCGTAGTTGGGTAACGTTAACTGGAGATTACAGATTACAGGCTGTGTGTTTGTGTCGTAGTGTCGTCCATGTTTCTTGCGAGACGAGATCTCAGACTCAGACCGGGTCGGAGGCTCTAATCTTACTTTTCAGCCAAGAGACGCTAGGTGGAAGGTGGAGAGCCTCCTTTCTCCAAGTCATTAACCATCATAATTACTGTGAGGCTGTTTAATAAAGGTAAAAATCTTGCATAGTTCCCCTTTAAAGGGGAAGTCGCTTTTCCGCTTTCGGTTACGCTCCTCTCACCCATGTGCATTTGTTTACAACGAAGCCAGCGGAAAATCAATAAATGGAGCGGTGGATAACATATACGATGTTACGACATGTGTGTTTGTGTAGTCTTAACCGTCATGAACAAAGAATTACAGGTTACGGAGCGCGGGACACCGGGGCGGCGACCGAGTAACTTACACTGATGTTGTAAGGTTGGTTTTCAGCCCTGAGACGCCAGGTGAAGACAGAGAGCCTCCGTTCTCAGTCATAACAGGTCACTAGTCATGTAGTTAACTATCACTATTACTCCAGAGGCTTTGTAATTAAGGTACAAATGTAGCATAGCCACGGGAGAAATCCTGCTTAGTTCCTCTTTAAAGTCAAAAACTGGACAAACCGGGCTGAAGCTCATCTGCACTTACTTCCTCTTTAAGAAATCTGGATCAGGCCTTGAGCCCCGCCCACTATCTGAGACATCAGAGAGACTCAAACACATGACTGAACCTCAGTCAGAGAAGAGGTCCAGAGCCAGAGACCAGCAGGACCAGGACAGTTAGAGCACTTCATGTCATTTTAGAATCTGAACCTTGAACATTGGCATCATTTATTAGTTTTTGTTACTTAGGTTGTAACTGTCAGTCACTGATAGAGTGTTAGCGGTTGTGCTAATGCTAACTCTTTCTCTTTCTCTGCACTGACAAGTTTTCAGGTTTATTTAGCCCCGCCCCCTGCCCCCACAGGGCGACAGGATTGCTTCCTCATGTTTGGGATGTATAAAATCATCAGTCATTGATTCATTGGAGGCCAAGTTAGAAACACTCAGTCATGGTGTTCACTGGTTACATGTCATATGGACATTAACATCGATAAAAGCATGTTCTTTTAAATAATATACGTAAACTTTTATTTGGTCAACCTCTATACCAGTGTTATCAAATCAATTTGAACAAAAAGATGATTACAGTTGCCATTACAGTACAGATCTGAGTTCTACCTGTCACATCCTGGTTTCTTTACACAGAAACATTTTTGCACACCAGTGTTGTTAGATCTCGGTCCAAACATACTGCATGTTTGTTTGCTCATTTGCGCCTTTAGGTATTGAAACTTAAGGCATTTTGATCATTAAAAGTACCGACACATTTGTGGCATGGCGACACTGCAGTTGAAAATGACTCTTCTCTAGATGAGGAGAGTGACTGATGTTGTCAGACTGTTTTGATTGTTCCTAAATGAAGCAGTTAAATTATTCATTTGCATAAAATTCCAAATGTAAAGAGTCATGTTCTGTTGATGCAGTTGTCATTTTTTTTTCCCAGAGTGATCCGCTCCTGTGTGTCCCAACTCCCGTCCATCCGAGGGGCGTGTCGAGCTGTAGCAGCCACCTCCTGGGGTTCAGCTGCTAAATCCACTCAAAACAAGAAGGCATATGTCTGATGAGGTGTGGTGCTGTTAGGGACTGAGACCGAGTGAGGAGCTGCATGTGTGTCAGAAACTCACAGAAATCACTCTGATGGTTATGTAGATAATTGCAGTCTTTAGACAAGGTTATGTTTAGTCTGGAGGTTGCGTGTTTTTGTGTGTCTGCTCATGTTGTACGCACAGTGGAGGTGTTCGTGTGTTGGTCGGGGTCGTGCTTACAGGTCACCGTTCAGCTCATTGTTTGATTTGAACAGAGGTGGACTGGAGAATTTGGAGAATTTTAATTAGAAGAGCTCCCCGGTCGGGTTCGGGTGAGAATGGACGATACTTTGATGGACAGACAGATCCACTCAAACACACACTCCTGTGTGACAAGGCCTATTCCATCTGAGAGCGACGTCTCGCTGGGAATCAGCGTTGACAGATTTAGCACCGTGTTTAACTCACAACGCAGCAGTAAACAAACGGCAAACAAGGAAACAGGAGTGATTTGCACCTCGGTCTCCTTCACATTCCTCTTTTTGTGGACAGACACCTCTCCCGCCTGCAGGAGACCAGTTAGGCCTGTGTCAGAAACCATCCATCACGTCATCCTCGTCTCCTTTGTGCAGGGCTCAGCCTGGGAGCTGCATGGGCCGCTTTACTGACGAAATAAATCCAGTCTGGCAGGACCGGTTTCCAGCTTGGTGAGCACTGAGGTGATCTCTGAGACGTTGTCCGGGCCACGTCCGAGGCTGAGCGGCCTGAGAGGGGCCACGGGCCACACTCTCACTGGATCGGTGCTGCTGATGCACATGTGATGCGCTTTAGACTTTTTGTGCTGCAGCAGGTTGGAGTTTGAGTTTATTTCGATCAGCAACACATAAAGAACAAAACAAAATGCGTCCCTCCAAAAGAAGGGGTACATGAGGCTGACCCAAAGGGTTAAGGCTGAAGCTAACTAGCTTATAAATGCCCTAACCTTTAAACCATATGTATGTAAATATAGAAATACAGTACACATACACAAACATGCATACATGCCATCTACTATTAGGGCAGCAACTACCGATTATCTTCATTATCAATTAATCTGTCGATTATTTAAACCATTAATTGTTTGGTCAATAAAATGTTAAAAAATGTCAACCAGTGTTTCCCAAACCACAAGATGACGTCCTCAAATGTCTCAAAAGAAACCAGAAATATTCACATTTAACCCTCCTGTTGTCCTCCTGGGTTAAGGACGGAAGGAAGGAAGGACAAAGGGAAAGATGGGAGGAAAGAAGGAGAGAGGGAACAGATTGCGTCAAAAAGGAAGGAAGAAGTAAGGATGAAGGGAAAGATGGGAGGAAAGAAGGAAGGGGAAAAGGGAAGGAAAGATAGGAGAGAGGGAACAGATTGGGTCAAAAAGGAAGGAAGAAGTAAGGATGAAGGGAAGGAAGGAAGGAAGGAAGGGAGGGAAAAGGGAAGGAAAGAAAGATGGAGGGAAGGAACAGATTCGTTCAAGGAAGGAAGAGAAAGAAGGAAGAAGGGAAGGAAGGAAAAAGGAAGGAAAGAAAGATGGAGGGAGGAAACAGATTACGTCAATTGGATCAAAGGAGGAAGGAAGAAGTAAGGAGGAAGGAAGGAAGGAACAGATTGTTAATTTGACCCAGGAGGGTTAAGAAGCTGAACCTTTTCTCTTAAAAAACTACCCAAACCGATTATTCGATTATCAAAATAGTTGATAATTAATTTAATAATCGATTATTGTGCTATTAATCGATTAATAGTTGCATCTGCACACATACACATACATATACTCAGCAACTACCAAACAAAATACTAGAAATTCAGCAGGTTTCCTTTGGGACGAAACAACGGGCAAATAAATTAATAAATAAATAAAAAACAACAGGGACAAAAGAGTCGTGGCCTTTTGTTTGTGTCAGAATGTAGCGTGTGTGTGTCTGTAGGGAGGACTGACCAGCTGACATCATCAAAGACCGGCCAGACGATTAGTTTGGAGGTAGCGAAACACTGAGGCAGCTAAATCCTCCAGGGTGCAGCTGAATCACATCACTTTGAAGTTGCACTCATAAAAAAAGGCTGTTTCTGCTGCCCTGCGGGGAAATATAACGTCTCAACAGGATATTGTAAAGCAAATAGTGCGGCCTATTAAGGCAAAGACACCCATTTCCCCTCCGGCGACGTCTAAAGAGCTAACATTCGTCAGCTGCTAAATGTGACGTGGCCACTTTAGATGAGCAGCGGTAATGTGGCTTTAATCGCTCCTATCAGAATATGCAACATGTTCACTTCAGCCCCACTTATCATCCCACCCACCCTCCTTTTCAGTCATGGCTTTATGTAAGAAATACAAGCATACTGTACATTAAGGTTTATTGACTCTGATCCAAATCCATTCAATGTGGTTATTGTCAATATTATTATCTTTACTAGATTAGGTATAAACCTGGTTCTTGGTTTGCTGCAGGCAGTTTCCTTTCTTTGCTACAAGCTGCAGCTCCAGCTCACTGAGCCTCACCTCCAATTACAGCAACTAAACTGCATTTATCGCTGAAGGCTGACACTAAGCAGAAGAGAGGGAGGGAGAGAGAGAGAGAGAGAGATACATCATTACTACCTGCTAAGCTACAGAAGCTAGCAAATCTTTATAACATGAAAACACCATGAAGTGGAAAAGAAACAATGGCTGTCGTCCGTCTGCCGTCTGCCCAATTTCAGGTGAATGCAGCATGGAAAATACGATTGAGTTGCTTGCGTTATACAACCGCAACGTTAGATGGGAGTATTTCCTACACAAAGTACCTTTAAAGAGCCTCCAGAAATATATATGTCCATAAAATGTCCCCTTTAAGTGTATTGAAATGTAGGGAGTGCATCAAAATCTGACTTTCTACCAAAATGAGCAGCACTTATGGAGATCACATTGGGGGATGAGAGATTAAGACCTTAAAAAGCTTCACTCTGTTGTTTTTCCTGCTAAATCTGCTGACAGGTGAGTTAAGTGACAGACTGTAAACAGTCATTAATACAGTCCTAATGAACTGTTTGCACCAATTAATGTTGAAAGAGTAATTTCCAGTGGGAAAACTCCACCTGAGTCACATGGCATTCAGCTGCCCTATGGTGGAGTTACGGTTGCACAGTCAGGGTAATTTGTGATTAAAGCACTGGTCCAGCCAAAGTGCGTTGACATTTATGAACAAAATGTTTGAAACACACTTCAAAATAACACATGCTAAACAAACCCTTAAAGGGATAGTTCACCCAAAATTGAAATTTCACTCATTATCTACTCACCCTCTTGTCGACTAAGGGCTGGGAGAAGTTTCAGAGTCCTCCGTGGCTTCTCTGAGTTACAGGGGGTCTCGGCATAGCAGTGCATGTCCATATAACGGTTGCAAATGGATACTAATGGATCCTCTTCCCAGTTCGTCCAAATTTGACGAACCGGGAAGAGGAGCTTCCGCTACAAACAAGCTTGAAATATAGACTTATTTAATTTTTTTCGGAACAATTTCGCATTTCGGGGCTTCAATACAAGACAGACATTAACATACGAGCAGCATGGAGGTATTTGGATGTTTTTTGGTGTGTCTTTTTGTTACGAAGACAGTTGGTATCCATTTGCAACCGTTATATGGACATGCACTGCTACGCCGAGACCCCCTGTAACTCAGAGAAGCCACGGAGGACTCTGAAACTTCTCCCAGCCCTTAGTCCACATGAGGGTGAGACATATAATGAGTGAAATTTCAATTTTGGGTGAACTATCCCTTTAAAAAGATGGTGATGCAATCAGTCAGAGAGAAGATAAATAACTTGGAGTTGTTGGAACTAACACACTTGCTGTTTGAGCTGTTCACAAATTGTGTGATGGGCACAGGGACCAGCGACAGGCACAGGCCAGTTAACGCACGCCCGTACCGCCCACGGTACGGCTCCAGAAGGTGGCGCTAGCATCAATTACTCCCGAACATTTTTAACCGCAGCCCTTAAGCATATATATTCATGTTATACATTGTTAGAAAGCTTAGATCGCCCCGATCAATTCAAGACCACCCACAATTTTTTTGGTTGCTCACAGCCCTAACAGGATTAGCAGTTAGGTCGGCTAGCCGCTAAGCTAACGTATGATGCGTACATACCTTTCAAGTCTTCCCTTTATCCACAGCTGATCTACAGCGACCATCTTATGACACAAGACCGTTTGTACAGCTTGCCAAGTACCCATGCTTGTGAAATATGAAATCCGTTTCCTTCTAACCGAAGTATTTTCCTCAATATGTCCATGTGTTTAGTCCAATGCGTAACGTAATACACGCGGATCAAAACAAAAACCGGCCCCGTTACCGCATTTTACGAGTTGCACGGCGATCTGTGACTACATGTGACTGAATGTTTACATCCGTGAGGTCTTCCTGCTTCAAACGACACCACTCAGTAGCCAATCGGTGGCGAGGATGGGCCGGGACATGTCTCGAAAGCCAATGAGGACACGTGACGATGAGACTGACAACGTGACTTTGATTGACAGCTGCTTGAGCCAATAGAAATTGTCCGTGAAATGAAGCCGATAACCTTTTAGCCAATAGTCTGAGGTTTTCAACGGTGTATGACACTACGCCATCACGTTTGGTTGCTGATAAACAAAGCCCCGTGTATCCGACGTGCGCGCCACCCGCTCCGCCGCATAGAAATACACAATGCAGATAGGCGTATAGTTCTATAATCCACTGCTTTTAGGGGTGCGCCCTCTACTGCGCGCCAGGAGTTTAACGGTTGTATTTTTTTTGTTTCTTTTGGTCTTTTGACTTGAAATTTGGACTGCAGGAAGCCAAGACCTGTGGCTGTGGCCTAATTGTGTCTATAGCCTGCTGAGAGGTCCCTGAATGTCTGTACCCATGTCATTCTATAGGCAAACCTATGGGCGGGGAAACAATTTAATCATTCTAACCTTTGCCATTTTTTGTCAGTAAAGTCACAGAATCAAAAAAACACCTTAACAGTAATCCTGAGAGTGTTACCTTTACAATGATACCAGGCACATCTCTGAATCTTAAACTATGTGGGATCTGTGCTGCTCACAACTTGGGCATGGCGTTATGGCAAAAAACATGAAAAATAGGGGCGTGCATTAAGAGGTTAAAGAAGCAACACGAGCTACAGCTGATGTGAAATATCACCTGTGGTGTTAAAGTGACGCTCTCTGAGGAGTAAAAATGAGAATCTACTCTGTGCTGCTGATTTTTGATGTCAGAGTGAAGTGACTTTGTGTATTTTAACCAACCACCCACTGGTTGCCCAGATAACTGTTCATTTACTAATGTCATTTTAACTGCCTGTTGCGGTGGAACACCACAGCGAGGAGACCAGCATGCTGAGGTCAATGGAACAAGATTAAATAAATGAACATGTGCTATTGGGAACCTTCAGTATGTGACCGTGGACTCCAAACTGTCAAAGCTGCCACATCCTCTCCTGTCAGAACACCTTCAGGACCGTTTTCTGTCCCTGGGTATTTATAGACATTTATAATAATTTACACCTTCAACACCGTCACCATTAATAGCCACATGTTGATGTGTTTTATGGTGTGTAAATCACACTGTGCTCTTATGAACCTTCAGTGCAGCAGTAGTATCTTTGTATCATTCCACAAACACAGTCCTGTCTCTCTCATGGCTGCAGTGTGAGCTGTGACACATATAGAGACAGGTGTGTGTGTGTGTGTGTGTGTTTCCACATCTGGTCCAATCAGCTAAATCTGCCAGTGTCTCCAAGCAAGGTTGAGAAACACCTTAAAGGGACAGTTCAACATTTTGGCAAATTTGCCTATTGCCATAATCCCTATAGTCATAAGAGTAGGTTCATAGCTTTAATTATGGGTGCATGTTGTTTTGAGATCAGCGGGGCAGAGACGTGAGCTGCTCAGCGAACACAATGGAGGTGAATGGTACAGGTCCCCTGTCCCACAAAACTCATCAAATACACAATCCAAAACGCTCTGGGGGACAAGTTGTGACCTGCACATTCACCACGTTATGAGATAATAATGTATCATTACAAGACAGAGTTGTTTTCGAGGCAAATGTATAGCTGGAACTACGTCCAGACACTGCTGCTGGGTGGAGTGATTTCAAAAGCACAAGTAGGGTTTGCTTCATGTGTTGTAATGTTACATAATTATACATGATTATATGTGCAGGTCACAACTTGTCCACCAGAGCGTTTTGGAGTTGTTGGATTGTGTATTTGATGAGTTTGATGAGAGACAGAGGACCTGTGGACCTTGTGTTCACTGAGCAGCTCACGTCTCTGCCCTGCTGATCTCAAAACAACATGCACCCATAATTAAAGCTAATGAACCTACTGCTATGACTATAGGGGTTATGGCAATAGGCGAATTTGCCAAAATGTTGAACTATGCCTTTAAAGATGAACAAGATAAAACTGAGTTAAAAGTGTCTGAATACTTATGTCAGTGGGATGTTTCAGTTTTTGGTTTTGAAATACCTTCTCAAAAATGAGGTGACTGAGTCCAGATCGAAGACTCTGTGTTTGTTCAGCCAATAAGAACTCAGTAAACCCGTACAACTGTTGACCATGGAGACAGCTGCAGCTCTTCAAGAGGCCCCAAGTCTCTGTTTGTCTTCTTCTCCTCATAGACTGAACTTGATCAATAACATCTCTCTATTTATTGTATCAGGACTTAGTGAATGTGGGATTTGTGTGTGTGGTCGGTTTGTAGGTTTGAATGACAGCAGCAAAACGGAGGAGCTTCTGTAACCTCTGTGCTAATACTTTGGATTAATCAACCTTGAGCAGCTGAATGTGTGTATATGTGCACAAACAGATATGTAGCCTACACGTGTATACACAAACACACCTCTCACGTTGCATAGCTGAAGACACAAAGTAAACCGAGGGTTGGCCAACATTATATGAACTTATTACATAATGTTTCACACATGATCCGTCACAGCTCCTGTGTGTGTGTGTGTGTGCACCAGGTAAACGTCAAGGTCCACTTCCTGTAGCATTATGGGGGGACTTTGGATCCTCAGCCTGTCCCATGTTAAATGTTAATCTGGACCGCAGGGCCGTTGTATAGGGGAGAAAGTTCCAGTTTAGTTTATTTGAAAAGGGACAATGCACATTAATAAACATTGTAGAAAAAACACATGTAAATGCACCCGAATTAGCTTAAAAAGCTAGTTTTCATCGACTGTCCCTCTGCCAGATTGTACAAGGCAACCTTTAAAAAGAACAACAATGGAATAAAATATTGTACCACATAGGGTAGAACACAATCTATACATCTATGATGATAATTCTAGGGGCCCAGTGCCCAGCAGGGCCCACAAAAAACCCCAGTAGTCTAATCTTTGTATGACAGATTTATTCTGCATTAGACCCTGACTGATACTCGTTAATGCTGCATTAGCATCAAAACGAAGTAGGCTAAATAAAAAAATTAAGTTGGGGGGGTAGGGGCCCACTTTAGTATTCTTTAAGGGGGACCAGAATTCCTAGCAACGGCCCTGCTGGACTGTGGTAACTTTGTGAACCCTGGGAGAACAGAGGTTTGTTCTGAGCTGAAAAAAAAGCTGCAACACGCTGAGACGACCCTGAGCCTCTCACATTCTGCCCTCTGCTGTGACATTGGTCTGATTTACATAACATACAAGATGTGTGTGTGACAGAGAAACACACTGGGGGCGGTGGTGTCAGAACTCAAGTGTGTGTATGTTATGAAGCAGCCTCCACCATGTGTGATTGTTTTGTGTTGTGGAGCATTTGTTTTTGTGTTGGCCTTATATCATGGAGCTGGTTGATGCACTGATAGATACTAGCCTAATAGATTGGTTTGATGAAATAAAACCAGACTATCTGTGGGTCATTATGCTGTTGTTTGTATTGGGCTCTAATTACTGGTTTCAGTTTCACTCTGGTTTTCATTCAGCTCTGGACCATTGAACTCGTTGTGTAACTAAGCCTACACTGAACAAATGGGCAAAACATTCAGTTATTGTTTATCTGTCAGAAGCTGAATTTGGGGTCTTTGAGTCCCACTGGCAAACACAATGTAACTATGAATCACTATGAATTACTTTTTCAAACAGGGCATGGTATAGGTTTGGATAGCTTTTTTACCTTGATAAATAAAACCATCATTTAAAAAGTGCATTTTATATTTACTTGGGTTATCTTTGTGTAATATTAACATTTGTTTGATGATCTGAAACATTTAAGTGCAAACAAACAAACTTTTTCATAGCACTGTACAGTATGTGACTTGAACTTATTGTAATCTAAACCCAAACAGATCCTGACTCAGATTTGATCAAACACAAAAGTTAGAAGTGTAAATTTTAGTTTTGACTGTCTCAAAATATTGTCATAAAATAATATTTATAAAAAAAACAAAACAGAACACAACATTAGTAGCTGTTAAGTGTGTCAGAGAGTAGAAAGTTGGATTCTGGCATCAATTAATGATTCCTTCACGCAGTATTAGCTGCAGTCACAGCATCAACAGTTAAGCTGCAAACTAGTTTCCACCAGTTTCACTGTTTGCTGTGAAGATACACAGTTGAATTTCTTCCATATAAGTTTTTGTTTTGTTTCAGTTTTGATGAGAAGCCATCCCAGCATGCCGTGGGGGCGAGAAGTGCGCTCTCCAGTCTTTATATAGAAACAGAAACAGACATGTTGACCTACGGACAGTTTACAGTTTGCCTGAGGTAGAGGAGAAAACCAACAGAGTCAGTTCACATCCAAACTCCTGACAGGAAAACATCTAGATTTTCAAAATAAGAGCAAGGGGAAAAAAAATCTGCAGTGTTGTAATTTTTTTTTTTTTTTTTTTGCAGAATGACATAATAAAAAAACAAGTTCTGTCTGGAATCTTCCTTTTAAACTGATAGGGTTAGTGATAGTAAGCTGTGTGATGAGCAGTGAGCCTCCCTGCCTGTGGTGGGTGTGAGTGCTGCAGGACTGGATGTGTCTCTCTCTGTGTGTGTGTGTGTGTCCAACAACAGAGGAGCCAGCTTGGCAACAGGGCTGCGCCATGATGTAAATGACGCAGCAACGGATAGAGAGCGAGGGTGAGGGAGGAGGGAGGAGGATCTGACGCCGTATAGAAGCACCCAGCACCTGGATTTCCACCCACTGGCCTTTTCCCTGTTCAACTCCATCCATCTTTCTCTCTGCTCTTGCTCTCTTTTTGTCTTCCTTTTTTTATTTTTGCAACAATTATTTTCCTCCCCTTCTCTCTCTGGCTACAGCTTCTCTGGCCTATTTTAAACCTAACTGTGAAATATCCCATCTCTTTTGTTACCTCTCACACAGAACGCAGTCTCTGCTCACTTGGCATATTTTAGAAATTGGTGGGGGGAGAAAAAACCCCGAAAAACAACCCCTTTGTGTGTCACCAGCACTGCCACCATCATTGTCACCAGCGGTTGCACTAAATCCCTGTGCCCTGATGATCTCCCTCCCATCGCTGCCAGTAACATTCAGTCCAGTGGTGGGACACTTTGCAGCGCTGCCTGACCCCAATCATAATCTGCTCTCTTATTTAATCTGCTCAACTCAAGGCTTTTTTTTTTTTTTCCACAGTTAAGCTAGCATTTCCCTGCATGTCTCAGTGGCACATTTCATCAGGTCTCTGCATGTCGGCTGTTTTTTTCTTCCTCTTCTTTTTCTTTGTAGGAGAATATTCAAATTTTATCAACTAGGGATGTCACGATAATAGATTTTTTCGGTATGATTATTGTCAGAGAAATAATCACGGTATTACGATTATCACGATTATTATGCATTAATTAATTTCACAACACTATTAAAGCAGAAGTAAGTGATATATTTGTGTTAATATAAGTCTTAAATAGTTATATCTTCCGACAGCAATCACTTACATAGAGTGTTTGGTCTGAATCACGGGTCTGTCAGTCACTCTGCTCTGCTCTGAGCCGAGGAGAAAACATTTATCGTATCCTACAGTTTTTATCCAATGAGGAGAGAGAACGGCATGCAGGGCTGTGTGTGCAGCCAAGGGACGCCGTGAATGTGGCGACGTAGGGACGAGGACTGTTATGGTGCGTTCAAGGAAACTCGTATTTTTCCGACCGTGAAGTGGTACCAGTTCGATCTGGTACGAGTTCACCGGTCGGAAGTTACGAGTGGCCGTTATAGTGACTTTCACCGGTAAAACAGGTCGGAAAAACACGAGTGGGTTGTCTGGAACGCTACAAAGTCGTAAGTTGTGACTTGAAGCTGTAATTTACGATTTCAAAAGCCTGCCTGGAACGCAGCATTAGCGAAAACGACCGGACCACTTACTTCTGCTTTAATATAGTTAAAATATACATTACTATTTATACAAATATTATTATATTATTAAATATTCAAGTCATTAATTGTCATCGATACCAAATGTTGAAGTTAATTTTAATCTTTTTTTTTTAATTACAAATGACACTCTAGCATTTAAATTCCTACCAATTCAATGCTACGTTAGGTAAATGGACCAGTATATGTGCATTTACCTTTACTTTGGCGCCACATCTGCCGACACGGTTCATACATAATCTTTTTTTGGAAAGTGACGGCATTTTGGAATCTTTGCGATCGATTAATTGTGGCATTTAATACTGCGATTAATTGTGAAAACAAGTAATTGTGACCAGGGCCGTTGCTAGGAATTCTGGGCCCCCTGAAAGAATACTAAAGTGGGCCCCTGCCCCCTGACTTTTCCACTTTTTTTCTTGGACTATGTATGTATTATCATTTTTTATTTAGCCTACTTTGTTTTGATGCTAATGCAGCATTACTATGAGTATTAGTCAGGGTCTTATGCAGGATAAATCAGTCATACAAAGATTAGACTACTGGGATTTTTTGTGGGCCCTACTGGTCGCTGGCTGGGCCCCTTGAATTATCATCACCTTTCTCCCCTATACAACGGCCCTGATTGTGACATCCCTATTATCAACAAATCCACTTTCTGTGTGAAAAGTGAGACGTGCTTTCCCCCAGTCCTCAGAGTGCAAATTGAATTTGAAGTTGTGTTCGGCTCCGATCGGCAATTAATGAGCAAAACTGTGCAGCAGATGGAGGGGGAGGACGCCGCCCGCTGAGAGTGTTTAGGAGGGTTAGTCCGGCCTCTGCCAGTCCCCTCTCTCATTACAGCGCACTGAGAGTTGAACCAGGGGCCAATAACTCTCATCAGTGCTGCACAGGGGCCACGACAGGCAGCAAGCTGTCATCTCCTGATAGGACTGATGACTGTGTTCAGATGGATGCCTGCTCCCTCTGAGGTGGGGAACCGGTCTTTACCTCCACCCAGCACCTGTTTGTTGATGTGTTTGTTTGTCAGCAGGATTACAGAGAAAGGCCTGAACCTGTTTGCTCCCTTGGAAGGAAGGGTGGGGGAGTGACTTTTGAAAGTTTGGGGTGGATCTGGTTAAATGTTCAAATCCATTAAAGGTATAATGTGTAGGAGTTCCCCCCATCTAGCAGTGCGGTTGCATATCAGAACGTATTCTTGATGTTGCATTCACGTGAAATCGGGCAGATGTCAGACAGACAACAGACGCTGCATGTAACAGGATAAACAAGCGTCTACGTAAACATCAAATGCGTAGCCACTAGCCAGAACTACATCCCAAACATGGCTGCTGGGCGGAGTGATTTTCATGTGTCGTAATGTTATATAATTATACATGATTATCTCATAGCGTGGTGAATGTGCAGGTCACAACTTGTCCACGAGAGTGTTGTGTATTTGATGAGTTTGATGAGGGACAGTAAAAAAAAGTAAAAAGCATATTGCGGCATGGCCAGCTTTAAAGAGGAACTATGCAAGTTCTTTTTCATTGTTTGCTAACCCTCCTCCCGGCCATGTGCATTTGTTTTCAAAGAACTCAAGGTGGATAACTTTATTTATCATGTATGATGTTACAATGTGTATACGTGTGTAGTATTATTTGTCTTAAGCTGGGACAACGGGTCGGAGGCTCTGATCTTACGAGGTTGGTTTTCAGCCAAGAGACGCTAGTTAGAAGTAATTTATTTAACCATCACACTTACTCTGAATCTGTTTAATGAAGGTAAAAATGTAGCAGAGTTAAGGTGAAAATCCTGCATAGTTCCTCTTTAACATCCAACAGCTGTTGACTAAGAAAAAGTAGTGAGTTCAACACCAAACTTCAGTCCTTTCCTCACTAACAGCTGTTAGCATGCTAAGCAGCTAGCCCTGCCCCTTACCAGCCTGTCCCCTCACTGTCTGATGCCCAGTTTGTATCCTCCGGTCTGCTCTGACCTAGCACTGCTCACAGGCTGTGGTCTAACCTCTTGTCTTGTAAATGCAACATTGAAGCTCATGGCCTGCAGCAGAGCAGCGGAGAAAACTCACAAATAACTGTGAGTGCATTTACATTTTCATCAAACTCAGGACCTGGATGTAAAACAGAAATATTAATGGTCTAAGATCTATGACACTCTGGTGCAGATCCAGTCCAGGATTGTTTGGCCTCGGTGTGGCCATGAGCTCTACAGACTGCCATTCTAGCCTACAACAACTGCTGATCCTTGTGTCACTGACTCCTGTGTAGAATATTAATCAAAGAAAAATACCAAAAAAACCAACTGAAGATGATTAGATAACAGTTTGTATTTTGTGTTGACACTGTGCAGAAGAAGGCTTTGTGGAGTAATTATGAACAGGATGTTTTGCACGGCTTGTCCTGCTGACAAAGTGAGTATTGATAATAATTCTGTTTAGTTTAGTTTATTTATTTCATTTATCAAAAAGAGAAAAGAAAACAACAATAATATAGTTTGCATCCAAGCAAAGAAGAAAAGGAAGATCATTTTAAATATGAAAAAATCTCCATGAAAAGGAGTGTGATTGTAGGAGATTGCACAACATTTGTCCAGGCGGTGTTTTTTCAAGGCATTGTAGGTGCAAGGATATGGATGTGGACAACTGAGGGACAGGAACGACATGATGGACAGAGGGAAGCTGCAGTCTAGACGGATGCTCATGTTGCTGTGTGTGTTACATAATGTGGGCGATGTGACGGGCGACCTGTGCAAGGATCCGTTAGGAAACGAATAGAGAGAGGAACAAGATGCAGAGACACGGCGGCGTGTTATTATGTCTCAGGTGGAGCAGCTCCCCCTCCCTGCTGGACCCAGTCACAGCACATTACAGCAGTGACAGTAGAGGCTTTTAAAACTCCTCTCAGCTCCGTCTTTCTGTGTGTAAAGAACCTGCAGGGATCGATCAGCTGAGCCTCACTGTGAGTTTGTGTTTTGTTCTCATCCGAACACTGGGCCTGATTGTGTGTGTGTGTCTCAGCTGAACCCTCTGCATTCTGTCCTCCATGCTCCTGTCTCTGTATGTTCTGCACTGATCATCAATGCACATTTTCCGGGCAGAACCCAGAAGGAAACCCTGATCCTCCGCCTGCCAGAAATACACATCCTCCCTCGCTCCATCCCCTGCTTTTTCTTTTTTCTTTTTTTTATCATCTCTGAACTCTCTTTCCCCTCAGCTCTTCACTGCTGCGTCATCCTGTCTACACTGTAAACCCCCCCCCCCCTCCTCCCCATGTGAAGTGAGTTACACAACTCAGACACACTGCTCACATTCTGATCTGTTGTTCTCTTAAAACTCTGTCGACTCAGAAAACAAAACATGAGAGGAACTCCTTCCTCTGCTCCATGCTAAAGAGTACGGTTGCAAAATTCCGGGAATTTTCAAAGTTGGAAACTTTCCATGGGAATTAATGGGAATATATGGGAATTAACAGGAATATATGGGAATAAACGGGCGATCCGACCCGCGCAGGGAAGTTTCTTAGTACAGTTTCAGCCGACGCAACCTGGCTCAGGCTGCAGCAGCAGCACCATTCATCCTATTAACCATTTTTCTACCATTGCAATGAGCCTGGAAACACTAAGGCAGATAAACTCTGCAATGTTGCTTTAACAGGGAACTTTAATATAGTTGGGGAAAATATATTGTAGCATAATCTATTTTACTCAACATTCATGTTTTTGTTGTTCAGTAAAATAATTGATTGTTTATATAAGAATGAAAACTTGATACATTTCTACTCACAAATAGGCTAAATCTGTTGAAATGTCATGTTTTTTAATTGTATTATTTTGCATGGATGTCTGCTTATGACAAAACAAAATATTTACATGATACAGTTTGTTTAAATTACCCCCAATTTCCAATGAATTCCCATAAATTCCCATTATTCCCATGAAAAGTTTCCAATTTGGAATATTTCCAAAATTCCCCAGTTTAAAGCAGAAGTAAGCGATCCGGTGGTTTTGGCTAACTTCCTGTCAGCCGATGGAGTTAGCAGTCCCCGTCCTCGTCCCTACATCACCACATTCACGCGCATCCCTTGGCTGCACACACAGAGAGGACCGCCCCTTTATGCCGTTCTCTCTCCTCATTGGATAAAGGTTGTAGGATACAAGGAAAGTTTTCTCCTCGGCTTACAGCAGAGCAGAGTGACTGACAGACCCGTGTTTCAGACCAAACACTCTATAGAAGTGATTGCTGTCGGAAGATATAACTATTTAAGACTTATATTAACACAAACATTCCGCTTACTTCTGCTTTAACTTGCCGTGGAAAGTTTCTGGAAATTTACCGGAAATTTCCTGGAAATTTTCCGCCCCTTTGCAACCCTACTAAAGAGTCACACAGATCTCTCACGTAGCCTAGGATACAGTTCTGCCCCCCTCCTCCTCCCAGACCCCTCCCTCTCGGACCATGTGCGACATGTTGTTAGGCGACCTGTCAGCGATGTTGTCATTGCAGCTTCCTCTCCTCCGGTGATGCGTCCAGGCACGTGTCCTCGTCCTTCACCACGGCCTGTCCTCCAGCTACCGGTGACATCACCCGGTCAGCCCTGCCCCCACAGAGGGGACGCTGCTTTGACTGACCCCTCCCTGAGCACTCCAGTTTGCACTCAACTTTTTTTTAGAAATAATACACAGCAGTTCACCTCCTGTTACACTGGACTCTAATGTGTATATACACCAGCCAAAAGTTTGGACACAACTTCTCATTCAGTGGTTTTTCTTTATTTTCACTACTTCCTACATTGTAGATTTAAACAGACATCAAAACTATGAAGAATCACATATGGAATTATGTAGTAAACAAAAACAAAAATGTCATCATCATCTTCATGAGGTCGTCACCTGGAACAGTTTTCCAACTGTTTTAAAGGAGTTCCCAGAGCTGCTGAGAACTTGTTGGCTGTTTTGCCTTCACTCTGTGGTCCAATCTTCTCAGCTGGGTTTAGGTCAGGTGATGGATAACACTTTGATAATTCCATAGTTTTGATGTCTTAAGTATGAATCTACAATGTAGAAAGTAATAAAAATAAAGAAAGACCATTGGATGAGAAGGTGTGTCCAAACTTTTGACCAGATTGGTTGTAACAGACACAGTCACTGACCTCTGGGCCTTTCACTGGTATCACAGACACACAGGTTCGTTGGTGACTCTTATTTCCGATAGGTGTGAATGTGGGTGTGACAGTTTGTCTCTGCACACTCACTCACACTTCATTAGTTAAACTTTATCACACTGGTTCAACTGGTTTAGATGATTTTGCTGAAGTTCATCATCAGAATGGGAAAGAAAAGTGACTATAAATGTGACAGGGTGGTTGGTCCCAGACAGGCTGCTGTGCTGTCTGCTCACCTCCTGCCTCGTACCATCACTTCAGGCCACTGGTGGTGGTGGTGCTGTGGTGGTGGTGGTGGGGGGGTATCCACGGGGTGTCCACCTTCTGATGGCTGCTTCCAACCACCACTGTGTCACAAAGCGCCTCAGATCATCTCAAACTGGCTTCTTGAACATGAGTCACAGTGTGTTCACTGGACTCCACAGTCACCAGCTCTCAGTCTAGCACAGTAGCATGCAAAAGTTTGGGCACCCCTGATCAAAATGTCTGTTAATGCAAAAACAGTTCAGCAAGTGAAAGATGAAATGATCTCCAAAAGGCATAAAGTTACAGTTACAGACACATTCCCTTTACATTTTAAACAAGATCATTTTTGTCTTCATCTTTAACATTTTCAAAATGACAGAAAAGGAACTAGAAAGGTGTGCCTAATAAAGTGGCTAATGTGTGTATCTCAGCCCTGTGATAGGCTGGCAGCCTGTCCAGGGTGGAACCTGTCCTCACCCAGTGTCCGCTGGAGCAGATAGGACATGCTGGCTTTGTTGGATGAATGTTTGAAGATCAGCACATTGGATTAACAATGTTAAGTGTGGTTTTTAAGATACATGTTAGAGAAGGAATGACCATGGCAGCGACGTTGGTCCAGGCCTGTTGGTTCTCACTGTATTTAAAGGGGACATATTATGGAAGTATCACTTTTGAAGGCTCTTTAACATATTTGCGTGTTTGGCTTGGCTTCCAGTTGCCAACATGTGAGAATTGACAATGAGAATCTTCCAATGATGTAACTAGTTTTCAAATTTGCATAACCCCACCCCTACCTGGTACCAGTAGAAGGGGTGAGGTGGGGCAAGTAATGGTTCATTTGCATTTAAAGGGACAGGCACTGAAACCAGCCGTTCTGAACAGG
This sequence comes from Trachurus trachurus, assembly GCF_905171665.1. Classification (NCBI taxonomy): domain Eukaryota; kingdom Metazoa; phylum Chordata; class Actinopteri; order Carangiformes; family Carangidae; genus Trachurus; species Trachurus trachurus. Next base: position 3,255,787 of record NC_139899.1, read on the forward strand.
GCTGTTGTGAGAGGATAGAAAGAGCTGTGATGTTTGATCCTTGGGGGATTTTGACCACAGCATGTCACAGACATGTCTTTAAGACACCTGGGAACTATTTTAATTTGTGGAAAGGGGCATAATCTGTCTCCTTTAAAGTTTCGCACCAAACACCAAACAAAATCCTGGTATGTGAAAACCAGAGTTCTGAGTTGTCAGTGGTATTGGAGCTCCACAGCTTCCCTGCAGCTAAAACACAGCACAATCCACATAACACTTTTAGAAACAACTTTACAGTGATCACACCCCGACTGTTTCATCATGAGATAAACTATACATGAGATAAACCAGTGTAGTGTTTTGTTGCAGCAGTTCCCATGTGTTTTTTTTGCATGTGATGTTTTCTTAGCAGAGCTCTCAGCACCATGGTACCACAGCAATTAACTATGGTGCAGTTTTTAAATGCAGTTGTGTTGTTGGTCAGACCATGGCTGTAATGCAGCTCTCTGGTCCAGGCAGCTGGGTAGATCCAGATGTGTAATTACTATTAAAAGAAAACCTCTGATATCCTAGCTGTATGGACAATTACATAGTTGTACATTAAAGTGTGTTTGAGTGGCGTGGACCTCCTGTGTGCTGTCCGGGGGCTTCGACCCCTCCTGGCACCTGCACAGGTATATGTCACCCTCCGATCATGTGACGAGCCAACAGCTCCGTATGACTTGGTTTTAATCCTGGGATTATGCTCTGGAAATTGCGAGCAGCTCTTCATCCACTGGGTTTTTGCTTTGATCATCTGTGCTCCATGTCACTGCTCATGACGGCCCGGCAGAGCGCTAACACCCGTGACGTGTTATCAGTTTGGCCATTTGTTCTGCTGAATCAGCGGAGCCCAGGAAGGAAGCCGCACAGTGTGGACGGTACTGTTAATGTTAATGTGCTCTGTCATGGTTCAGGGTGAGCGCTGTGGGAGAGTGCTGTGTCATGGACAACAGAGTGTGTTGAACAATACACTAACGTCCCGGCTGCTTCCATGTTACTGGGAGAATGGGCTGTGACGCAGATGAAAAACTGCTTATACTCAGTGTAGAAAAATACATTAACAAACACCTCCTTTACACCTGGCATTAGCATGCGTTTTTTTCAGAGATCGGATTGCAGTCAGATTGTACTTGACCATAATGAGAGTACAGGTGTAAATGAACCCAAGACACATTGAGGACGGATTGTGATCTGATTGGCCAAACCACCTCAGGGACGCATTGTGACCGCATTGAATGCAAGTGTAAACGGTAGCTAGTGCATCCTGTATCTGCATACAACTACGGAAGAGGATTAGGGCTGCTGTGGAAAAACAGAGTGAGTTCTGACTTTAATCTCAAAATTCCGAGTTTAAAGTCAGAATTCTGAGAAAAAAAGTCAGTACTCACTTCTTTTTTTTTTTTTTACCACAGCGGCCCTAATCCTCTTCCGTATACAACTACATCATTGCTGCACGCTACGGTTTCCAAAACAAACTAGCCTGGTGGATGGCAGCGGTCAGTGCCAGAAACTATAGAAAAGATACTGAAGATGGCTTCTTCCACTGCTTTGAAAAGCCAAAAAAAGTACATTAAATATAGCACATCCCGTCAAATTGTATTGAAATGTGGATCTGGATACCATACACATGTTAAATCCAGGTGTAAACGGCGTGTAAGAGTTGGTTAATTAGAGTTAGCAAGGGAGCTAACAGCACTGTCATTATGACTGCTTTTACTGTGCTGATGTGAATGAAATAAAGGTAATGTTACTGATTTAATCATAATTACACATAGATTTGATGTTGATTTGACTTGAATCCTCACTAGTAATAGTCTGGACCCTGATGGTTTGACACATTAATCAGTAGATATAAGACCAAGGTCCAGTTAACATTATTACTTGTGTTCCTGGTACAAAAGTTTGATGCACCGTTATCCTTGCACAAGGAGAAGTGGTAGACCTGTGTGTGCAGCTTTCTTCTGACTCTTATCCTTAAACGACACAAGCAGGAGAGTGTGTAGAGCTGCAGGACACATGTTCTGCTGAACACTGCCTTCATAGTGTAACCAAGCCATTGGATGTGTGGATGGTGTAAATGCTTATTTTGAAAACTTGAAACTTGGTGACCTGTGGAGTGATAGTCATACTGTGGTTATGTATTTATTTTCCTCATGAATGTTTTTAAAATTCCTTGCATCTGTGGCTAACCCTGAAAATATAACTCAACATCAGCGCAAATGAAAACCCTCTGATAACTGGCACTAAGTCGCTGAGTTGCTTTGAGGCCGACTCTTCAGCTGGAAGGTCCTGACCAATCTCGGCTCATTTTGAATACAATACACAATGGTTGCTGTGATTTTTAAAAGGCGAGCAGTCAACATAGACCGTCTGCCTCACAGGTGGTGGATTTCCTCCCAGCGATGTCCCCTAGAAACCGACCACATGACTCCCTCAAACTGCCGGGCTACTGTCGCAGCTCTTTATTACAATAAGGAGTGTCTTTGTTCCTGATTAGTTTGGATTTAGTTCTCATAATTAAGAAGCTCATCTGATGCTGAAATAAGGAGTGTGGCGTTCGGAGCAGCTCAGCTGAACGTTTCAAGTGTTCAGTGTAGCAGGATTCAGCTCCGCCTCCTCTTTTCCTAACTGGACATTTTTAATAGGTTTTTAATTTAGTTACATTTTTATGTTGTGGACAGAAAATTAATCTAAATGAAATTGTGGAAATTAAAATAAGAGATATCAATTCAAATTAGCTGTGCAACATATCCTCTAAATTATATTATGTGGAACATGCTGTATAAAAGGCTGTCATTCAGAACTATCATTTGATTTGGTACCAACAAGTAATGCTTCTATGTTCAACATTTTGGCAAATTGGCCCATTGCCATAATCGCTTCTTGGTTTCCCTCATCAAACTCATCAAATACAAAATCCCAAAACTCCAAAACGCTTTCGTGGACAAGTTGTGAGCTGTACATTCACAACGCTATAAGATAATAATGGAATGTTACGAAACGGAGCCGTTTTCGAGGTAAATACAGAGTCTGCTTGCTGAAAAACTGTCCCTGAACGCATCAGCGGTTTTGCATGAATTTACCTCTAAAACAGCTCCATCTCGTAACGTTCCGTTATTATCTCATAGCGTGGTGAATGTGCAGGTCACAACTTGTCCACGACAGCCTTTTGGAGTTGTTGGATTGTGTATGTGATGAGTTTGATGTGGGAAACCAAGAAATCCCATTAGCCTCCGTAGCTCTGAGCAGCCTGCCGCTCCGCTCCGCCGTTCTAAAAATAGCTTGCACTGACAATTAAAGGTAACGAACCTACTGCTATGACTATAGCGATTATGGCAATGGGCCAATTTGCCAAAATGTTGAACTATCCCTTTAACCTGTTCTACAACCATAGACTGTAGGTTAAGGTGATCGCAGCCTCTGTGATGTCACCACAGAGGTCTGAGGAGCAGTTTGAAGCTGGGAGTGAGCTGCCAATCAGTGCCTGGCCCCGCCCCCTAACTCCCAGCTGATATAAAAATGTGTGGAACCATTGATCAGAATAGGGCAACGCATAGTTTGACATTTAATGTACAGTCAGATATCGTCCTGATTGATCCATGTGATGAAAGATGACTAACATACTTCTTTTCTTTGACAACCTCTGACACAATGCTCAATAGTAAACAACAACCTAAATATGACAACAGTTAATTTCTGTTCGAGAACATCACACAGCTGATTGAACGTATCCCGGGTCATCCTGAAATGTTCTACCCATAGTTCATCTGTGAAATTCTCATTCACAATCCTCTCCCAGAAATCCCTTATGTGTTCGTCTTCATCTTCTGTTAAAAACAATAACAGCAACAACGGAAACGCTTACGACCGTCTTCCTCAAAGTGAAGTGTCGTGGGACGAGAATTTAAGAGAGTTATGGGATATTGCGAGGAAACAATGGAAACATCTGCAAATAGCAATTGTACTTTTTTTGGGAAATTTTAGAAATATTGGTTTTATTTTGCCAAAACCTGTAATGGAAACTCAGCTACTGACACAGTGTTGATGTGGTTTCTGTCCCGCTGTCTGACGGCTACAGATGATTCATGTGGACATGTGGATCTGCACAACATGCGTGCGACCTCTGTGTGACCCTTTGCAGTACTGCTTTAACTACCACCCTGCACTCCTGTGTTACTGTGCACAAGAACTGTCACCACGACGACGTCCTGAGTCAGCTGTCTCTCCACCTCCACGTTTGCTTTGCTGCCACTCTCACTCACTCAGCCTGCCGTCCTCCAGCAGAGTGACGTCCCCCTCCGCCCTGTCTGGCAGGTGCCACGGCAACGGCTGTGTGACACCCTGAGACACCGACTCTGTGTTGGTGACTTACTAGTAAAAAACAAGTCAATTCAGATAAAGCTGTATGTCTAAAACTAATAGATATTAACATTCTGTTTTACCTTCTGCCACCTCCCTGCTGAACCCAAGGAGGAAAAGGTAGTTTATTAAAGGTGCAGTGTGTAATAATTGACAAGGTTTATTGGCAAAATCTGAATGTACTACCCATGAATATATTTGCTCTAAAATACCTCTTCTTTTTTTTGGTTTTCGTAGCCTTATAATTCTTCTTTTATATACATATAGCAAGGGTCTTCCTTTAGAGCAGGGGTGCCCAAATTCTTCTCAGTGAAGGGCCAAAAATGAATCGGGGTGGAGGGTCTCGGGGCCCAAAATTAAACATTCAAATTAAATATGCCTATAACATAGGTTAATTGTGCAAAATAAACACTCATACAGAGTATTTTTTAAATAACAATATTGATTATTGTGTTTCACTGTGTGTTAAAACAAAGCAAAGTTACTGGTACTGGTAGCCTACTCTGGTAGAGAAGGGCATTGTCTGCTACTTGTGTTGTCCCCAGAAAAGCAGAATAGCATGTGAATTTGTTGCTGTTGCGCAGTCAGCTAATGCCCAGTCTCCCTGCTCCTCTCTCACACACACAGCACCCTACCGGCCTACCTTGCGCATTTGCCTTTAATTGATATAGTTGAGAGAGAAGTATTATTATTATTTTGTTTTTACTTTTTGCCTTTAATTGACAGGACAGTAGAGACAGACAGGAAATGGGGAGGCAGAGTGAGGGGTATTGACATGCAGTAAATGGCCGCCTGATGAGGGATTCGAACTGGGGCCAACTGCAGTGAGGACTGTAGCCTCTGCATATGGGGCACCAGTGCAACCCACTGCGCCACACGACGCCCTGCTATGTTACATTTTTGATGTATGGTTTTGGCTCCCATTGTTGCAGAGCTAATTATCCCACTGGGGACAAGTGGAGTATCTGATTGATTGATTGATTGATTGATTTAAACTTTTTTGAGTGTGGGCTTGTTTTACTGTATTGTGAGACCAAAATGTTAAATCCCTCAAGTTAAAATGTCTGTTTAGACCTGGTGCAGGCTCAGAGGTAACTGATTAGCTGTACAAGTGATTGTTTAACGTGTGTGAGTGACAGAGACAGTGACAGACAGTGTAGTGTCCCCTCACTGGCTTGGTCCCTCTCCTCTCTTTGTGGATGCTTCCTCTTGTCTTTACTCTTTGTGTGTTTTCTCTCAGTGTGTGTGTGTGTGTGTGTGTGTGTGGTCACTGGCCGTCTGTTTCACTGCTGCTGCTGTTTTTAGTCATCCACCCGTGGCAAATGGGACTCATGAGCACCTCGGCCCACGTCACTGGCTGTCCCGTGGTAGGCCACATCTCTACCTCTAGGACACAGCGGGAGTCTCGGGGTTGATGAAAAAACATTTGTCTAAAATTTCTGCTTCCTCGTTTATGTTGTCCGGTGGGTTTACGATCTCTCTTTTCCATTTGTTAGCATCAGTCTGGTGGCCGGGGTGCAGGCTGCAGCTCTCTGTGACTAGAGGGGCTCTCTGTGCATTCAGCTGCAGTTACCATCACACAGGAGCTGATGTGTTCCAGCTGAAAAACAACTAACTCAACAGTGGAAACATGATGTGCTGTGTGAGGACAGGCTCATTATGAAAGCCTGCGCCTCACATCCGCATGATAGTGAGATGTTAAAGTGGAACTATGCAGGTCCGGGTGCTGATCCGCTGTGTTGCTAACCCTCCTCCAGGCCATGTGCATTTGTTTTCAACTAAGCCGGTGAGAAAGCAATTCATGGACCGGTGGATAACCTTATTTATATGTGACCTGATGCATCAAAATGAGTCACAGTGACCCAAATTTCAAAGTTGAGATTGTGGTATCCATGGAAAGATTAGAAAATAAGCTTTAAAATGATACCCTAGTCAAAGTCATACATTTGATGGTTTTCGAGATGTGGCCATTTGAATTACGATCTCCTACTCTCTTATTCCGTTCTAAAACCTGAGGAAATTGCATTTAAAGTTTTGCCAGTGACTCTGGCATCTGATCCTGTACCACGTGATTACACGCACCCTATACGGTCCCCTTGTTGTCATAGATGCACCATTCAATGGCCCTCGGAAAGCAGGGAATCTCACAATTCAGATGCTTTTTACAGCTCGTCTCTATCATAAACGGTTCAGAAGTTGTCATGTTTTGTAAAACATGTGCAAGCGTTGTGCCGATGCTACGTTCGGTTTAGCATCGATGCTACGCTCTGTTAGCGTCGATGCTACTCGGTTTAGCATCTGTTTCTGTATCCGCCCCTTCTCGTCATAGAGGCAACATTCAATGACCGTCGGAAAGCAGAGAATCCCGTGATTCAGATGCAGTTTACAGCTCGTCTCTATCATGAACGGTTCAGAAGATATTTCATGTTTTGCACCGATGCAACGCTCATTTTCAGAGGGTTTAAGTTGCAAGTCAACTTTAATCATCATTCACGTGCCTTTTCTCAATTATCTGGACTATGAAACTTTGGGAGATTGTTTTTGAATGTCATTGCTTTGAAATTACGGTAACATTTTTTGGGGGATTTTCTATGGCTTATCAGCTGATTATCTAAAAATAGAATGTTGCGACATCCGACTAATTTGATAGAACGGGTCACATATTCACATATACAAGAGCAGGGACACCGGGTTGGACGCTCTGGTCTCGCAAGGTTGGTTTTCAGCCAAGAGACACAAGGTGGAAGACAGAGAGCCTCCATTCTCCCTGGAACTAGTTACAAGTCATTGATTTAACCATCACAATCACTCTGAAGCTGTTTAATTAAGGTAAAAATGTAGCAGAGTTAAGGTGAAAACCGTGCATAGTTCCTCTTTAAGTTAATGAAAGTTACAACATCAGTCAGCCTAGAGTTCTCAATTTCAGCCCGAGCCTGAATCTGACCAGAAAAAGGTCGGTCCCAGGCTTTGGAGAAAAACAGTGACAGCTCTGTGTGGGACAGACAGTCATCGCCTGTCCAAGACTTTCTCTGCTTGTTAAAATGTATATTTGTGACCAATGGGAGACAGAGTGGTCTCTGGATAGCGCCGCAGTGTTTTTACCCAAGAGTCGTTGCAACTCCCCTCTCTATGACACTTTCTTTTTTCTCAAGTATTTTTTTTACTTTTTGCCTTTAATTGATAGGACAGTATATAGAGACATACAGGAAATGGGGAGGCAGAAAGGGAGGGAATGACATGCAAACTCACAGCTTTGTCTCTGAGCATCTGTAACCTCGGTCCGTGTTCCTCTGTCTTTCAGCGTCTCCTCCAGAACACACCTCATTTTCCCATCATGGCTGAAATGTAAAGATCCAGGAATCTGTTTATGAGACTCTGGCCTTGTAGAAGACATGTTGGCAGTGTGCAGTCAGTCTGCTGACTTGCTCTCCTTTGTTATTCCAAAACCCTGCAAGCTTGTAACATTTAAACAAATGCTGTGATTTACGGCTGTTGTTGTTGTTGTTACATGTCAGGACGTTACATGTCGCCACTCTTCACACCTGCCCCCTCCCTCCTCTGGCAGCATCATCCACATGATCACATCCCATCATATTGGTCACAGCTTCTCCTCTGTCTCTCACCTCTTCTTCTGTTCTGCTCATCTCCCCAGCTGACAGACAGCCACGTGCTGCGCAGCACTGTGGTTTGAATAAAGTTTATTTATATCAAAGACTAAGGATGAATGATACGACCAAAATGTGTTGAAAAATAAAATAATTTCATAATGATGATAATTGATCATTTTAATGACCTTTTATAAAGATAAAAGTGGTATCTCCTGCCAGGGTGGTACTGGTAGTTAAAGTTAGGACAACATGGACATCAGGGGTCAGAGCAGCTGAAGGGATCAAATTAGTTTGTTGTGTTTCTGACGCAGTGATTGGCTGCTTGATGTGTCACTCATAGGACACTCCCAGATGAAGCGATATGATTGGTTTATGAGCCAGGGAAGGCGGAAGCCTGGTTTGTTCATACTATGAATGTATCAAACTTTCTACCACCACCGGTGTGAATGTGGTATGAATGAATAATGGTTTCTGTACGCGCTTTGGGTATCGGGTATCAATAACAAAGTGCTTTATAAATATTATTATTGTTATTACCAAATTATTGTATTATTGCAGTGTCAACCTCCTGTATATATTGCTCTTGTTGTATCAGGCCTGTTAGTGACTGTGGACAAAATACAAAATTATTAAAGAGGAAAGATGCTTGGGGTCAGATTTAGCTACGTGCTAACAGAGTAAAACTCAACATCACCATTACAGCATCCTATTCACATGCAAACACACAATAACACACTTCACCAGAGCAAAACAAAACAAGAACAACATAGATAAAGACACAATGTGTAGTAGATTATAAAAGCTGGTCAGATGAATTCTGACGAGACTTAAAATCCAGTCTTTAAACCACATGAGAGAAACTCTGAAAGTGTAGGTTTCCACTTTCCACTGTGACAGGAAACTGAACTTTATCCCACTCTTCGATGGCCTTAGTGGAAAAGGTGAATGGAGCTGGAGTGAAGGAAACGACAATCTCCTTTTGAAGGAGACCTTGAAGCTCAGCTCATTTAGTCAGAGTGGAACTGAACAAGGCTCCTCAGAGGTGAATACAGTACTTACTTTATATGCACAAAAACGATGAATGAGTGAAGTTAGAATGGAGTTGTCAAGGATGAACCTTTATGTCACATTGGTGTCATTGTTGCGATTCATGTCCAGGGTTTTAAAACATGAACCGCAAAGATAAATACAATAAAGAAACCATTGCATTCATGTCAAGACTCAAACATCTTTTTAATAGGACTTTTGCATGTAAACGTGTGTGTGTGTTGTTATCTCCATGCAGTGTGAGTAACCACAGCTGTGTTGTGTTTCAGGCCTCATCACAGACTGCAGTTATACTAGAATTGGAGGTTTCCTGTCTGTGTGTGTCTGTAGTTTTGTGTTTATTGTTGCCCCTGGTTACACACCACCACACCACACCACACCAGTTGTCATCAGCGTCCTATTGGCAGATGCTTTGTGACTGTACATGTGTTCAGATGATCATTGATATTTATAGATTACAGTACCAGCGATGGTCAGTGTGTAGACACATGCAGCACAGATGACGGCGGTTTGTGTAGAAAATGATGTGAATCATTTTGTGTAGCTTCTGTTGTTCACCATATCTGAGCTGTCATTTAGCCCCGCCCTCATAGTGACCGTTGCCACACCTATTGGGGTTTCTAATCCAAGCCAAGCATACACCACTTTTCATCCAGAAAAATAACTGACACATATTTCAAACACAACTTAATCTGCACACACACACACAACTGGGCTACATAACCTTGTATAAAGGGCTTATCTGCATGATGGCCTTTTAACTAGCGTCAAAAGTACACAGTCTGACCAAGTGGTACAGTACAGTCGCTCCATTGGTTCATGGTGCCTTCACTGCCTCATTCTGGTGTAGGACAGCTCAGCTACGTTGTTGTTGGAGGGCAGTTGCAGATTTTTTTCACAAACAGTGGCTGATTTCTAGGGGTGGGAGAAAAAATGGATTCACATAAATATTGCAATATCTTTTTTGATGATTTTTAAATCAATTTTTTTTTTTTTTTTTTTTTTTTTAAATATTGTGCAATGTGCATTTGTTAGCCTTTTTACATACAGAGAGTACAGGTTTTGAAAAGGGTTTAAGTTAACTTTATAATGGAGTATGTTAATTTATAGGCTCCTACAGTATTAATGTGCAGATAAATGTTAAAAATGCAGACTGAAAATCGAGAGAATCGGCAATATTGTATCCATCGTATTTAAATCGAATCGCCATCCAAAAAATCGTAGAAGAATCGAATCGGGAGAAAAGCATATCGTCCCAGCCCTACTAATTTCTGTCAATTTAAAAGGAGAAAGTGGCTCCACACACACACTGCTCCTGATGCTGAGTCATGATAATCTCATTAGCACGGCCCTTTGAGTTTGAACAAGTCATTACAGTCTGAATATTTCATGTGTTCCACAATGTTATGATACAGTTTGGTGTTTTAAGTGGCTGATTTGAAATTCATCGTGGTACATTTTGAGACAAAGATTCCTTTTGTGAGGAGGAAGTAGAATAAAGCAGCTTAGTTTGAGTCTGTTCACCATTCACTCACAGATCAGCTGCAGGAACCGAGTGCCAAAACCTGACGCGCATGAGCTGGTTGAAAGTTTGTCTGCAAACAAGAAGACTCCTGAAAAAAAAAGAGATGACTTTACAGAATTCATTCGACGGCTGCAGCTGTGATACCAACTCCACACCGTGAGATGATTAAAGTCGGCAGCAGCTGCTGATTGATGTGTGATGTGGATACAGAGCTGAGATGAAACACCCACTGGTTTTATGCTAAACGCCTGGTGGTTAGTGTTACTGTGTGAGTTGTAGTTATTACTGTGTGCTATTACCAACCAACAGTCACACAGGTGAGCAACGTGGGTTTCATTCATTTGATCTTGGTTACTGTTATGTAATCATCCATCTCTATTTACATTTCAATAGTGTTTGATGTTTAAAGAGGAACTATGCTACCATTTTTACCGGCTTCAGCATAATTGTGATGGTTAAATAACTTGTTCCAGGGAGAAGGGTGACACCACATGGCAGCCAGCACCGAGCTTACCCGCTCCATGTAGATATGAATGATATGAACGGCTCATTCAGAGCTGAAAGGAACACTTCAGTTTGTTGATGGGGGGGATTACTGATTAATGAAAAACAGACTTTTGAACAAAATTATCGATTTTCGTGAATAGATAACAGGAGAAGTTACACAATGTCCCTTTAAAAGAATACTGATAAGAATATATTTTTTAACTAATTATTCTTTTAAAATTATGACTAAAAATACCACACACAATCTTAAACAACTGTATTCTGTACTTTCACTTTGTTGAATATAAATCGAGTTCAGATAAAATGCAACATATAAAAATATCTGAGCTGGCGCATCTTGATTGACGGACAGGGCCGTTGCTAGGAATTCTGTCCCCCCTTAAAGAATACAAAAGTGGGCCCTATACCCCCCCCTGACTTTTCCTTTCCTTTTCCTTTCCTTTTCCTACGTATTATCATTTTTTATTTAGCCTACTTTGTTTTGATACTAATGCAGCATTACTATGAGTATTAGTCAGGGTCTTATGCAGAATAAATCAGTCATACAAAGATTAGACTACTGGGGTTTTTTGGGGGCCCTACTGGGCACTGGGCCCCTAGAGTTATCATCACCTTTCTCCCCTAACGGCCCTGTTGATGGATGCGTGGTCACCAGAAATGTGTGATGTCAAAATGGGTTCACGAGCCAAAAAAGGTTGGGAACCACTGATCTAGTGAAACCTGTACCCCCTCCTCTTCAGCACACATTCATATACAAAGATAAGACATTAGCATAAGAAGAGGAGCGAGTGAAGGAGGGAGGGAGCGAGACATGTGTCAGTATCAGTAGCAGTATGTCTGGAGGAGGATGTTCTCATCTCTGTGTTTTCACTGCAGCAAGTCGGCCGTGAAGCGGCGTGGCGGCGTGTCTGGAGGAAGTGAACTGTAAAGGCGCTGGTGTGTTTGTGTGTGTTTGTGTTATATTCATCTCTGTGTCTTGTCCGTGTCGTTGTGTACAGTACACTGTCAGGGCTGCAGGCTGACTTCCTCCATAATGAGTGTTTACTGTACGTTCCGTCTTCTTCTGGCCCCGGGGTCCTGGGCTTCTGCTGAACGGAGCTGAGTCACTGTGTGGTCACCGCTGGCTCATCACACCTCAGGAATATGATAGCACCACCACCACCACCGCCGCTGCCGCTGCTGCTGCTGCTGCTGCTGCTGCTGCTGCTGCTGCTGCTGCTGCTGCTGCTGCTGGCATAACACCACAATTACTCATCCTCATTACTGTGTGAGAGGATCCAGTGCGTGTCAGAAATTGTTTAATGTGCCCAGCCCAGTCTGTATAAGGCTGTGGTTAAACTGGGTGGGATGCACTGGAGGAACGGTATAATAATAGCATCGCCACACTGTTTGATTTTTTTTTACTGTCATTGCAGTTTTTAATCGTCAACACGACGGGTTAGGAGCGACTGATCTCCAGTGAAAGTAATGACATCACTTCAGTCTTCCTCAGAGGAAGTCACCAGACGTCCACACACACAGTTTGCTGGCCCGTGCAGCAGCGTGCCAAGACTCCTCCCTCCCTCCCTCAGACCGGAGCTTTTTTTTTTTTCACTGCAGGTATTTTGACGTGTCGTGGCAGGAGAAGCACGGGTGAAGCTAATGTCATTAACAATGGCTGAGATGCGTTCAGAGTCTCAGGAAGTCCTGAGGGGGAGACAACACAGACGCTGCCAAAACGTCTGCTGGAGAAAAGGTCATTAAAGTCCAACTAGTCAGACAGCTACCTGATGACTGAGGGTCACACGGGGTTGAGCACAGTTCATTTTCCTCACTTAAAACCCCATACACTGTGATATCTTTATAGTTTTGATGGATAAGAGGATATTATGGGTTAAAGAACCAAAAACCATCCCTCTGTAGTTTAACATCTCCTTTCTCATGTTGTTTTTAAAATCTGTTGTATCCTTAGAGAAACCAAATCCTGCATGGTTGGATGGGGGTCCAGGTGGGAGGGGCTTGGGGTGTGGCTGAGACCAGTGATTACTTTGTTGTGACATCACAAAGTTACACAAGTCCTGACAACTGATTTTAAGGTGGAGGTTCTGAGTGCAGTATTCTGCCCTGCTAAGCCAGACCGCAGTAACTACGCGAACAGTGAAACTGAGAAAAATGGCTTTAAAGTTTTTTGATTAGCCTTCCAAATGTGTTGTAGGTAGATTAGTGAAAATACACAGATTTGACAGGTTTTCATTAAGTAATATTTATGCAATAAAATATATGACCACATATTTTATATTTGACCCCTAAAAAGCAGATACTGCGCTCTGGTGCCAGGTTTCCTTAAATAAATACACAGGTAATGCTACGGCAAAGCGCAGTAAAATGTTGTTGTTTTTTTCCAGCATGCTTCTAGCCTGTCTAGCCTCTACCTGGTCTTTTTACTAAACTTAACAAACTTCTTTCTTCATGGCCTAAACTCAACCAAAGCATCAGAGCAGAGAAATGTATTTTTTTCTCCCCCAGTCTGCAGTCAGCAGGAGCGGGGGCTGCAGCAAACTCGCGCCCGTGTGGGCTGAGCTCAAGCCGCATACAAGCCGGGTTCATAGACTGTAAAAAGAATGGACGTAGCGTCCGTGACGTCACCCATTGGTTTTGGGGAGTCTGTTTTGTGCCGCTACTACGGGGGTTAGAACCGCGCCATGTTGGATTCTACTTGCCATATTTGGAGCGGTGCGGCCGTTGGCCGGCCGAGAGCCCGCCCACTGGCCTCGTAGCAGTGGTCGCCGGACCTGTCACTCAACGGTTCTGCGCCCTGATTGGCCAGAACTTTAACCCTAATAATAGTAAAACGGTAGAGTTTAAAAAAAATTCACCCCCCTCAGAGTGTGTGCGGGGGTAGAAACTATCGATTGAGACCAAAAAAATAAAATGTACCAGGCTGTAAATATGTTTTTTTAAGCTGTAAAATCAGCTATTTTAACATGGGGCTCGATTGGAGTTGCTCCCTTCTGGAGCCAGCCCCCAGCGACAGCCGAGGGGATTGCAGCTTTTTGAATGCGGAAGTGAGCTTCACTTCTCAGACCGACAACTGCCCCCTTGGCCGGGTTCAGCCGCGCTGAGCGGTGCGGGGAAGGGGAAAAAAAGTGTAGCCTACCGGTATTTCTTCTACTCTGTGGGACGGTAGATCATAACGGAGGGGGGGAGAAAGCAAGTGGGACAGATCTGCCCAGTCCCTGAGCAGCGCACGTTTCACAGACAGGCGCACAGTGTAAACAACGTCACCGGTTCAGCACCATGGATAGCTGGGGGGGGGGTCCGACGGTCCGAGGGTCCGGGGGGGAGGCGAGGGGGGTCCGATGGTCCGGGAGGGGGGGGGGGGGGGGTCCGAGGGTCCGAACAGCGGTGTTTCGGAGTGGGGGGGGGGGGGGGGGGGGGGGCGAACCGGTCCCTGTGCTGGTGCTAACCTGCCGAAGCTAACGTTAGCTAGCTACCGTAACCGGCTAGCGGTGTGTTAGAGCGCAGGTGGAGTGCAGGCGAAAAGAGGCAGAGTGCAGTAACTGCGCAGTTACTGCGGTTTGGCTCAGTTTTGAGCGTGATTTTGTGCAGGGAAACAGATACAGAGTGCAGTAACTGTAGTTACTGCGGTTTGGCTTAGTTTCAAGAGTGATTTTGTAGTTACTGCAATTTTTCATACCTCATATCTCTAAAACTGAGCAATATTGACCGCTGAAAATTTTACACAAGATAAAACATTTATTGACAAGTTAAATTTCACAAAAAAATCAATTTCGAATTTTCGGTAGTTACTGCGGTCTGGCTTAGCAGGGCAGTATGTATAACTGTGGACTGAAGCTTTGATATGTTCACATCACAGACCTGCTTTATAATTAAAGAATACATGAAAATATCCTACAATTTATGTTGCAACTGTTGGTGAATATAACTTATAATTTTATTTGTTTTATATTACTATTTTTTTTTAAAATTTTTAATGTTTGTGTTTTTTTGTTGTTTGCTTTGTCTTCTGTCAGTCTCTTTTCTTATAGTACCTTACATGTTCGAAAATAAAGGCTTAAATAAATAAATGAATAGGACCTTTAATAGAATTTAGAATTTTCTTTGTCAAATAGTTGACTGATGGAGCAGAAATTAAATTTTATGCAGTAAACTGGCCGTCCTGTCATGCATAGCATGTGTTTACTGTAGCTACATTCCAAGAAAGACAGAAACAATGATAGAGAGTGAGGTCTTGTCATTTTAAACTATATTTGCATGAAGCAGTAACTGTGTAGTAGTCTGTGTTCTATCATTTCCATGATTACAAGGACAAAGAGCCTGAGGTGCAGCACATTAGCTCTCTAGCTAACATCTTGGTAAACATGCTAGCAGCAAACACTCATCAGGACAAATCACCGTTGTTCTGTCAGTCTGACAGTTAATGTTTATTGGAGAAACATACCTGCTAACAGCAGCATCTGAATAACGTTGTCCTATTTTTGCAGTGCAGCTACAAACAGGAAGCAGCCTCATGAGTTATTGGCCTGTGATTTACAGTTCCAGCTACAGTGTAATTTGAGTTGGACTTGGAAAATAGACGTGGTGAAGACAAAGCGCCGGGTTTATGGAAACAGTCTGAGGCATCAGAACCCGGCTAGTGTGATGCAGGAGGGGGCGGGGGGTGGGGGCGGAGGGGCCAGGTATGCTGCATAATTACAAAGCACTAAAGCAATAAACTACTGCTGCTTTGTGTCTGTGTGTCAGAGACTCAGAGGTATGTGTGTTAGATATGTGGACATATGTGGACTGCTAAGCCAGACTGCAGTAACTACGTGAACATTTCAAATTGAGTTATAAATTGAACTTGTCAATACATTTTTTATCTTGTGTAAAAATGTACTTCAGCTGCAGTTACTGTGTTCTGTTACACACTGCTAGCCAGTTACGGTAGCTAGCTAACATTAGCTTCAGCAGGTTAGCTCAAGCACATAACACTTTAGCTAAACACTGGACATTAAATGTTAGCTCACTAAAGGTTGTACTGTCAAATTATTAAAGCAGATATCAGCTTCACGGCCGTTTCGGCTAATGCTGCGTTCAAGGCAGGCTTTTGAAACCGTAAGTTACAGCTTCAAGTCACAACTACGACTTGGTAGCGTTCCAGGTAACCCGTAGCTCGTGTTTTTACCATCCTGTTGTCTGTGAAAGTTCCCTATAACGGCCACTCGTAACTTCCGACCCGTGAACTCGTACCAGATCGAACTGGTATGACTTCACAGGAAGGAAAAACACAAAGTACGAGTTTCTTTGAACGCACCATGAGTTAGCAGCCCCCGCCCTTGTCAGGCATCAATTGGTCCTCGTGCTACGTCACCACATTCACGCGCATCCCTTGGCTGCACACACAGCCCTTCATGCCGTTCTCTCTCCTCATTGGATAACACTTGTATCCCACAAGGAAAATTTTCTCCTCGGGTTACAGCAGAGCAGAGTGACGGAGAGACTCGTGTTTAGGCTGAAATACTTCACGTAAGTGATTGCTGACGGAAAATAGGACTATTTAGGACTTATATTAACAAAAACATTCCACTGATATCTGCTTTAATTACTTTTGAGAGTTCATTGCTAAAAAAGATGAAGGAGTGAATGAAAATAATCAGATAATTAATATGAATACACACACACACAGTATAGTAAACAAAAAAATGAAATCAAACACTTGAATGTTACTTCACATAATTAAAAGAAAACATTTTAATACAAAAACATTGTAGGCTATAACATTCAGCCTACCGTTGCATTCATTATGTGAAATTCTGACTGAAAACAGAAATGAAAAATAGCCGTGACTATGGCAACAAAAGTGAAGATGATAATGATGATGATGCAAAGATTGAAATAGAAGAAAGTTAATGAAAGCTGGAAGAAAGCAACAACATTGTAGTTACTGCACTTTGCCTCAGCATTACCTGTAGCTATTGTTTAAGGAAAGCTGGCAGCAGAGTGCAGTATCTGCTTTTTAGGGGTCAAAGGTAAAATATGTGGTCCTATTTAATTGCATGAATATTAATTAATGAAAACCTGTCAAATCTGTGTATTTTCACTAATCTACCTACAACACATTTGGAAGGCAGATCAAAAAACTTTAAAGCCATTTCTCTCAGTTTCACTGTTCGCGTAGTTACTGCGGTCTGGCTTAGTAAGGCAGTAGACCAGCTTCATTTGGGATTGTGACAAAGTGTGTGTGCACGTGTTAGTGGCTTTTCCACATGACGGCTTGTTAGTGAAGGAGCAGACGAGAGAGAGAGAGAGAGAGAACTCCTTGATTTAATTTAAAGGCACATTGACATCAGAGCCAGATGGAGGCTGTGGTCTGCTGCGTCTAACAGCAGGAACAGACACATGTGCAGCCGGTTTGATGTCAGTGGGTTAGTTTGATCAGAGGTCGCTGCCTGAGATCCAAGAGCACGTCTCTACTCTGGAATAAGCTCTGTAAACTCTGGATCTTCCTTCAATCTCAAATCTGTTCAACAGCGATGAGAATCTCTCCTTCTGTGTGCTGCTTCCTGGAGGAAAACTGGCTTCTTTTGTCTCTGTGACAAAATTAAAACCACTTTGTAGCTGCTCCCCTGAATGCATCATGGGAATATGATGGCGAAATGTTTTGAAATCTCACTTGTGGTTTTTAACTTTTGCTGATAAGCTGATACTTATCATTTCTGGCCCTGCATCACGGATGACGTTCATCATATCAGTGTCACGCTTTGTAAAAGTTCCGTGCTTGTTTTGTTTTGGTGGCTGACGAGGAGGAGGAGGAGGAGGAGGAGGGAGGCGGGGCTATACGCAGACACAGAGCGCAGCTTGACTTTACTTGACTTGCATTAATGCCGAGCAGTGGTTTGTTTTCATTGAAAGTAAGTCCTGACTGGCTGCGTGCCCAGTACAGTGTGGTCTCAGACTTTTGGAGCCTAAAGCCACAGATGGAGTGAGAGGCAAGAGACAACCTGCCCCCGTCTGAGTGTGTCTGAACACACACCGAGGAGTCAAGACTGGAAGGATCTCACTCAGTACACTGGCTCACAAAGAGCTCTTATACATCTAGAGTCAATTTTCAAATCTATGTCCAATATCAATAGGGATGCACCGATCCGGCTTGTTCAGTCCCAGTGCTGATACCGATACCTGGGTTTAGCCTATCGACCGATACCTGATACTAATCCGATACCACTGTTTAATTGATCAACTGTTGGCCTTGCCATTTGGAAGACAGTGAAGACAATAAGACATCAGGCTTGACCTTAGCTTTACTTCCCTAACTTTGTAATATGTTGTTTCTCTGTGTTTGTTGTCTACCTGCATGCTGCTGCTGATGTAGTCAATATCTGGGCTGATATCTGATCTTAATATCAGATCGGTGCATCCCTCATATCAAGAGCCAGTTCCAGCATGTAAACATCTCTTATATTTGTACAGCACCAGTTAAATGTCTTCAAATAAAGGTCTGTTGGTTTGAATGACAAATGCAGATCATTGTTATTTCAGACAACTAGATGCTGTTTAACCCCCCTGTTGTCTTTCTGGGTCAAATTGACCCACTTTGTTCCCTTCCTCCATCCTTCCTTCTTTCCTTTCTTTCTCCCTTTCTTCTTTCCACAATCCTTCCTTCCTTACTTCCTTCCTTCCTTCCTTCCTTCCTTCCTTCCTTCCTTCCTTCCTTCCTTCCTTCCTTCCTTCCTTCCTTCCTTCCTTCCTTCCTTCCTCTTTTGATCCAGTTGACCCTCCATCTATCTTTCCTTCCTTTTCCCTTCCTTTTTCCCCTTCTTCCTTCCTTGAACAAATCTGTTCCCGCCCTCCATCTATCTTTCCTTCCTTTTCCCCTCCCTTCTTTCCTCCCATCTTTCCCTTTGTCGGCCAATAAGCTTAAGTAAACCGGACCGCAAGCTGCCCTGCGCAGCCGTGTGGCGTTCATGGCCGGCCTTATTGAGCTAAAACTTCTAAGAACCGAACATGTTCCCATGAAAATCTCCACACTCTACAATTATTTTACACTTAAAGGAGCATTATCGCAAATACAGCAGTAATAGCATAAAATAAGCTGACATATGTAAAAGATGGGTCGGGGGGAGCCATAACTAAATTTACAAAAAAAAATCGCCAACAGTATAGTGTCCGTGGGGCAAATGCAGCATTTGTCTTTGTTATGATCCAAGCCGGCCCGGCGCTTGCTGCGTTAAAATGCACTCGGAACTCGCAAATCCGACCCCCGAACCGGACAAATATGCAACAGTAAGTGATGTAGCAGTGTTAGGGTGCTTACAGTCACTGAATCGCTGGTAGAACACTTTGTCTCCAAGTCCCTGTGTCTTTCTTCAGCTGTCCTCTCAGCGTTATTAAGGAGGAGGACGTTTCAGTTGTTGTTGTCGTTGTTGTGGTTGTGCGCGACGTAGAGCTGCCGCTTCCACTAGCGAGTTTTCTTTTTCCCGCGATTGCACGTTCATTCGGCCTGGTGAGGAGGGAGGAGGGGGGAGGGAGAAGGAGGGAGAAGGAGGGGGGGCGGGGGGGGACTAAACGAGGCTGCTCTCTCTCTGACAGCTGCCCACTTGTTTATATCTGATAAGCTCCGCCTGGCTCCATCTAGTGGCCGAATTTTGCGATAATACTCCTTTAAAGCAGAAGTAAGTGATATATTTGTGTTAATATAAGCCTTAAATAGTTATATCTTCCGACAGCAATCACTTACATAGAGTGTTTGGTCTGAAACACGGGTCTCTCAGTCCCTCTGCTCTGAGCCGAAGAGAAAACTTTTCTCGTATCCTACAGTTTTTATCCAATGAGGAGAGAGAACGGCATGCAGGGCTGTGTGTGCAGCCAAGGGACGCCGTGAATGTGGTGACGTAGGGACGAGGACTGTTATGGTGCGTTCAAGGCAGCCCGTAACTCGTGTTTTTCCGACCTGTGAAGTCGTACCAGTTCGATCTGGTACGAGTTCACGGGTCGGAAGTTACGAGTGGCCGTTATAGTGACTTTCACAGGTAAAACAGGTTGGAAAAACACGAGTGGGTTGCCTCGAACGCTACAAAATCGCAAATTGTGACTTGAAGCTGTAATTTACGGTTTCAAAAGCCTGCCTGGAACGCAGCATTAGCCAAAACGACCAGATTGCTTACTTCTGCTTTAAGTCCAATCATTATTGGACACACACATCTCACTCATGGTTGCGATAGTGACTCAGACTCTCATCAGTCCAGCCTATAAATGATTGTTGTTTAGCCTCCTACCTTGATCTAATTCTTTTTGTTCAGATGTTACAGAACTTTCATGACCACAAATATAAAGTAACCAGCAATTTAATTTGTTTGTTTGTTCTTAAATTAATGTAGAATGGTGCAAAGCCTCATGGGAAATGGGAAATGTGTTAGCCTATCACTGTGAAAGTTATCATTAAACTAGCGGTTACAGCTAAAAGTACGTACGACTCACGAAAGCCAACCAGCAAAACGTATCAGTCCTGCCCGTGTGTTCCGTTATTTATAAGTTATATTAATTTAACAAGACAACACAGTCCGTGCTTTACTGTAAGTGGCCTGGTACGTCGGTACGCGGTACCGTTACTTCTGGAATGGCGATGGTGGGCCGGTGCTGGTTGTAGATTACTTTGCAACATTAGGTTATGTTATATAAGTATTCCTACTGTTTACACATCACCAGTCTTATAAAATGTGGATGTGAGGATAACCTGATGAGTTTCATCCTCTAACTCAGACTGGTGTTATTTAATAAATAACATCTGCTCACAGATTTGTGATTTCTGCTGTAGCAAAGCAAATATTCTAAATCTACACAAGAGGAGGACTAGAAACGGGTGCTGAGCTGAGCATGCTGGGTAGGAGGATTTAGGAATTGGGAAGGGATGATGACCGTCAGATTTGCTGGCCGGAGCCCTTAGGGGGTGGGCCGTGTGTGTGTGTGTGTGTGTGTGTGTGTGTGTGTGTGTGTGTGTGTGTGTGTTTTGGGGGTGTCTGAATGTGGATGACAAAGTTGTCCATCTGTCTGCAAAGAGGAGGAGCCTGTCTGCTCTCATCTCATCTGGCCTTGTCCTCTGTGTCTGGTCCTTTACAGGACTCACACTCAGGGGTGGTTCTTCCATGATGGCACAGGGGGGCACTTGCCCCCCCTGCAATCTGATTGGCCACCCTGTGTGCCCCCCCCCCCCAGTGGTCATTGACTTGTGGCAAGGTCAATCACTGTGTAAAACTCTTTACCACTGCTATGTTCACTGTAAAGAGCTATAAGCACTAACTTCTGACTAAGGCTCAACTCTGTACAGCAAACATCTCAGTGTTCTGTGTAGGAAATAAAGAAAATTGTGTAAGATTGTTATTGTTCTCAATTTGACCAACTGAGTGATGCTTGTTCTGGTAATTCTGTATAACTGACTGACTGTTACACAAAACACTGAGATGTTTGTACACAGCTGAGCTCTAACTACTGGGTAAGAGTATAAGATAGTGATGTTCACTTGTTGCTTATTCTGCTAAGACTTCTTATTTACAAGATATAATTGGTTATTGATTGGTTATAATTTTAATATTGACAAGTGGAAAATGGAAAGGTCATAGCCATCTTCCTTAGCCTACAAGGTGAACGATTCAATGTGGCCAAGAAAAGCAAGATGAAGACATGTAAACAGTGTGTAACTGTACAATATAAATATTCAAGAGAGCGGTGAATGGCAGCCTTCATTTTTGTTACTTTTGGGTGCCCCCCCAGATTCACTTTTGGCCCCCACCAGAAAATACTCTGGACCCGCCCCTGCTCGCACTCAAACACAGGGTGCAGTCGTTGCCATGGTGTCTCTGTGACTCAACCTGCAGAGTTCAGAGAGGGGAGGCGGTGTTTACCATCCAGCTGCCACACCGACACCGAGGAGGGTTAGACAAGACCTCCCGCGTGGAAGAAGAAGAGCCGAGCATAGATCTGAGATCAGCACTTTCAAGCGGAGAGGTGGAGTTTGTGTGGAGGTTCACACCGTTATTTAAACTCCACTCATCCCTCTCATCCACTCTTTGTTGGGGCCCTGTCATCAGACTAATTACTGTAATTCCCTCCAGTTGGAGAACAAGGGGACTGATCAGAGGATTAGGTCTGCAGACACCAGGCCCTCTGCCAGATCCTCCACACTCACTACCTGTCTTACTCCCCCCCCCAAAGAAGAAAATACGCAGTGGCTTAAAATCTAAATGAGCTGACGACGGAGGAGTTCTATGGCGTGCTGAGGAGAAATGTCCTGCACGACGGTCGGAGAATTAAGATGCATGAAAGATGCATGTGTGATTTTTCTTTTTTCTTTTTGCATTACCTGAGTTTTTGTTTTAGGTAGCAGTTTTTTATTTCATAGCCTACAGGTAAAATAAAAAGACTAAATGAGGAGAAAAACATCAACAAACAGTTCTACAAGGAAAAGCACAAGTCCAAAGAATAATTTAACAACAACATAATAATAATCCCTCTGTTCTAATTCTTGGAATCCTAAAAACCTAAAATAGAGTAGATAGAGTCAGCAATTGTAGGGGCCCAGTGCCCAGTAGGGCCCACAAAAAACCCCAGTAGTCTAATCTTTGTATGACTGATTTATTCTGCATAAGACCCTGACTAATACTCATAGTAATGCTGCATTAGCATCAAAACAAAGTAGGCTAAATAAAAAATGATAATACATACGTAGTCTAAGAAAAAAAAAGTCAAAAAGTCAGGGGGTAGGGGCCCACTTTAGTATTCTTTCAGGGGGCCCAGAATTCCTAGCAACAGCCCTGGATAGAGTAGAAAGGTTCTGCATGCTGAAGAATGAAGAGGCATAAAAAAAAAAAGAAACAACATAATTTCTCTGTTCTAATTCTCAGAATCCTAAAACTTAAAATAATCATAATGCTGGAGATGAATCACATGCCTGAAAAGGAGTAAGAAGAGATGTGAAACTTATTCAGGAGAACTCTATATAATGCATAGGGCATCACTGATAATATCGAAAGTCGCCACTAGATGGCAGCATTACGCCACCGTTCAGAACTAACGGTGCTTACATGTTGTATATTATTTCTTTTAACATATTGTGGGTTCCAAAAATTGCACCATGATCTAGACAGAAGTCCAGGTGATGCTTATGTGTTGTTCTGGTTGTTGGCAGTGCTACTCTCACTAGACGTTCATTGAGCAGCTCTCGCCCCCCATGACAAGGAAAGTTAAAGGGGAGGGGCTTGAGCGTTTTCTATCATTGTCTGTGCCGACGGTGCTCAGTCATGGTGCTGATGAAGACTTGTATTTTATTGGCTTTCCGGGTCCCATATGTGTAGTGTTTCACGTTGTGAGTGTTACTACAGGTCAGTTTCATGTCTAAACACAACAGACGCTTAGAAATAGCAGCGTTTGTGGATTACCCATAATCCTTTGCAGGAGCAGCATTTGAATACAGCCCTCAAATCAGGGCATGTGCAGCTGTTTAGCATTTGTTTTATGAAGAAAAAAAACGAAACACTTTTTTTTCAGATTCAGCATTCTCAGATTTAATGTATAGTTTAATTTAAAGAAATGTTATTTTAAATGCAGTTAGGTTATAATTGTGTTGTGTTGTTGTGTCTCCACCAGGTGGCTCTGCTCGGCTTGGACCTCTTATCTGCCTTAGTAACAAGGTTACAGGAGCGATTCAGAGCCCAGGTGGGAACAGGTAAGACTGGTGGCATCTTTTTTTTTTTTTTTTTTTTAATCATTTATCACAGGATCTGAGCATAATTATTTAAACATTATTATTATTTTTTATTTTTCACAGTCACCTTGGTTCAGCAGATGAAACAGAAATACAAAGAGTTTTGAATATTAATGATTGGAAGGAAGTTACATCACCTTATATTTTCTTAACAGTTAATAGTTTTCAAATTTTCTTACAGTAAGAAACTTTGTGACCTTTCTCTTGAACTGAACTGTTTGGATTAGATGTATTAGATTACCAAGAAAGACTACCCAGAATCCTTTGCAACAGAGGATTTTGAATGCAGCCTTTACCCTGGGCTTGTCCAGCTGTGTAGGAACAGCTTTGAGTTAGGATCAACATGGCTGCTGCAGTCTCCCTTTCAAGTTGAATGAGTGAACCATCAGTGTGGACTCTATTGTCCTGAGTACGAGCACATTCTCACCTCTGCTACACTTCATTTAAATAAGAATAAAGGACTCTACAGTTCAGGTTGTGTCCCCTCTCCTTCTTCATGTTTGTGTTTGTCGGCTCAGCTGTGGGATATTTACTTTTGTCTGCTTTTTTGTTGACTTGTTCTGTACTTAAATGAACATTATGTAACATTTGAGTTAATTGCTACACTCTGTGTTAAGTATTCCTGCCCTGTGTGCCTCTGTCCCTCAGTTCTGCCCAGCCTTATTGATCGTTTGGGAGATGCCAAAGACCAAGTGAGAGACCAAGACCAAACCCTGCTGCTAAAGATCATGGAACAAGCAGTCAGCCCGCAGGTACCACACACACGCACACACTTCTCTGACAGTTAGAGGATGTTTTCCACTTTCATATTTAGACCCAACCTCTGATTTGTCTATGGAACAAAACAGTTCCATTTAAGAGTAGCTATAGATCCCTTTTTAAGAAGCTTTTGTATAGCAATGGGTGCAAGGCATGATAAAGATGATATGATTGGTTACTCATAGACAAACTAGCTGTTTATTTTCTGTGTGTTTAATTGCAATAAGTCGCACCAACAATAATAAAATAACATGTATGGATGTAAATGTCAGCTGATGAGCAGGAGACAGTTGCAGGACAGCAATGCCAACGCAGGGTCAAAGTCATAGGCTATAAAAAACACATTGAGCATTATGATACAGATACAAATGAATTAGACTGCAAAGTATAGAAATATCTACTGTGCAATTTGGTTGAAATTCTTTAAAATAAAAATAGGATGTAATATATTGGTTTTATAAAAGAAATGACAGATGAACCCTAAATGAACCCTCAGGAATCAGTGTGAGTGTGAGCCTCAGAAACACAGTTGTGATGTGCACGTGTGTGTGTGTGTGTGTGTGTGTGTGTGTGTTGCAGTACGTCTGGGACCGGATGCTGGGAGGCTTCAAACACAAGAACAACAGGACCAGAGAAGGAGTGTGCCTTTGTCTCATCGCCACACTGAGCACGTGAGTCCCAACGCCTCCTCACTCTTCTGAGCTGATGAACATTTTTATAACGATGGGAGAGATGTACAAGTAAATGGGTCACAACATAGAGCTGCCTACTGTCATAGCATGGTAACAATAAACAAGCAAGGATGCTGTTGTTATTATTATTATTATTAATGTTGAGTTCCTGTCACATTTCAAGGATACAGGGCCGTTGTATAGGGGAGAAAGGTGATGATAATTCCAGGGGCCCAGCGCCCAGTAGGGCAAAGTAGGCTAAATAAAAAATGATAATACATACGTAGTGTAAGAAAAAAAAGAGGAAAAGTCAGGGGGTAGGGGCCCACTTTAGTATTCTTTCAGGGGGGGCAGAATTCCTAGCAACGGCCCTGCAAGGATAATGAAAGCAAACAGGACGACCCTAAACACAATTTAGAAAGTGGACATTTACTAAAAATGTTTTTCTTTGTCGATTTCTTTTTTTAGTGTAGATTGATGAACAGAAATAGTAAATGTATCAATAAAAGATTAATTGTACATGTGCAAAAGTTGATTTAATTCCTGTCTTCCAGATATGGAGCTCAAGGCCTGACCCTCAGTAAAATAGTTCCTCACATATGTAACCTCTTGGGAGACCCCACAAGCCAGGTGAGTCCACTGGTAGTTTCTCTACATCTGCTGTTTCACTATGTATTTTATTGTTAGTTTAAAATTCCTGAAAGTAGACTGTTAAATATGTGCTAGTTATTACTTTACTGACAGAGTAACAGACTAACGGACAAATCTGATGAGCATTTAAAACTTTTATTTAGTAAAATTACAGGTTATACTTACTGTAATAAATCTAATGTTGGTTTCAGTCTCTCCAGTGTCATATGAAGTGCAGGTTTAAACCATAGAGGTTTAAACACTGAGCCGCCCCCTGGTGGAAACATCAGGCACTGCAGTCACAGTAGTCAGAACTATCCTATCGACAGTTTTGCTAAGGACAGAATGCATAAAGACCCAGACTGATTGAAGCGTCTCTGTGTGGTGTTGTCCTCAGGTACGTGACGGAGCCATGAGCTCCTTGGTGGAGATCTACAAACACGTGGGTGAGAGGGTGAGGATGGATCTCAGCAAAAAAGGCCTGCCACAGTCACGGTACGACAACGGGACGACCACTGTCTCACTACGTCTACCTCTGTCTCCACTCTGGGTCCTCACTGCTGCTCTTGTTTTCTGATACTAACACATGAGATGCTGTTGGAGAGATAACTCATTAGAATTCACATGTAATGGCACCCTCACACACACTAGAGCCGTAACAATTAATCGATTAATCAAACAATAATCGATTATTAAATCAATTGCCAACTATTTTGATAATCTAATTATCGGTTTGAGAAGCTTTTTAAGAAAAAAAAGTCCAAATTCTCTGATTTCAGCTTCTTCAATGTGAATATTTCTGGTTTCTTTGTTCCTTTATGACAATATACTGAGTATCTCTTTGGTTTGTGGACAAAATAAGACATTTGAGGACGTCATCTTGTGGTTTGGGAAACACTGGTTGACATTTTTCAGCATTTTATTTATTTTTTAAACTCTTTATTTAAAGATAATTTTCATCTTTTAGTACAGGAAGGTAAAACAAAAGACAAATACAAAACACTGAACAATTACCCATATTCAAGGTCCGGGGGTGATCAGTAAATCCAAAAGACAAAGTATCATAACCAGTACGTGCATACAGTCTCACTCATTGGCCATATAGGCTTGCCATTTCTGCCACAGTTTTTCACCTATAGATCTTTTTGTAGTCTGACTGAGTAAGTCATTTGCTCTAGTACCTTTTGTGATGGCCATTTTACTTGCAGCCAGCAAGACCCTAAGTAGGTACATATCAGCTTTACTCAACCCATCTGGCATATTCCCAAGATAGAGAGTTGTGAATAATACATTCATATTAAAACATAGAACATTTTTCAACATTTTATTGACTAAACAACTAATCGATTAATCATTTAAATAATCAACAGATTTATCGATAATGAAAATAATTGTTAGTTGCAGTCCTAATACACACTACTATACTCACACATATACTCTAATTTTCTTACACACATACTTCTGTACTCTTACACATACACTACATTACTCTCTTACATGCATAACATATATAGGAGAAATACATCGTACATGTGTGTGTGTATGAGAGCTTGATTGAAGCTGAAGTGAACTTGATTGAACAGGAAACAGGAGTAAATTCTCAGTTTCTGATTGGTTATCTTGGATGAGGACAGAAGGCAAGGCAAGGCAAGGCAAGGCATCTTTATTTATATAGCGCATTTCATACCAAGGCAACTCAATGTGCTTTACATAAAGACAAAACATTAAAAAAAAAGAAGCATAAGACAGAATAAAAACAAACAAAACACTAAAAACAGAGTTAAAAGCAAGAACAAATAAAAGTAAAAGAAAAAAAAATTGTTTTAAGTTCTCAGCTATAAGCATGTGAAAAGAGAAATGTTTTTAACCTGGATTTAAAAGTGCTTACAGTTGGGGCTGATCTCAGTTCTGCTGGTAGTTTGTTCCACTTGTGAGCAGCATAACAGCTAAATGCTGCTTCACCATGTCTGGTCTGAACTCTGAGCTCCACTATCTGACCTGAGTCAGTAGATCTCAGAGCTCTGCTGGGTTTATACTCTACTAACATGTCATTCATGTATTCTGGACCTAAACCATTCAGTGATTTGTAAACCAGTAGCAGAACTTTAAAATCTATTCTGTAGCTGACTGGGAGCCAGTGTAAGGTCTTAAGAACCGGGGTGATGTGATCTGATCTCTTTGTTCTGGTTAAAACTCGAGCTGCAGCGTTCTGAATGAGCTGCAGCTGTTTGATACTTTTTTGGGGGAGTCCAGTCAGAAGACCGTTACAGTACAGAAGAGGCGGGGTCTCATGGTGTCAGAGCCTCACCTAACATAACATATTACTCTGACATACGTTATATAGGTGTGAGAGTGTAATGGTGTGTGTGACAGTATGGTGGTGTATCTGTGAGACTATGATGCTACATGTGAAACCAAGTGACAATTATCTCATAGTTTCCTCCCATGTCCAGACACAAAGAGGCAGCAGGCTGCAACATGGTCTCCCCCTGGTGGCTGTGTAGAGTAGTACAGAGAGGAAGGAGACCGGGATATACTGTATGTCTGTAGAGACACAAACAGACCTGAGATCTGCTGTTCCTAGATCACCCAGACCACCAGACACTGAATCCTTTAGATTTCAAGTAAAGTTACATAATGTGTCAGATAACAGACTCCCATCTACTCACAGTAGAAATCAGACCACCAACAAACAATATTTTTTTTGCATCCTGTGTTTAATACCTAAAGGTTTCATAATATATCAACTCTTGGTAAGTTTAGTCGACCGCACTGTCACCGTCAACTTTCCTCAAAGTCATTTTTCTAAGTGACACAGAATCACTGCAGTCAGATGAAACCATTACAGGGTCAGAGAAGGACTGTTCCATCATACAGGGATGCAGTTAGTCATATGTGTGCTTACACTGACTAGTTAAAGTTTGAATGTCTTATTATTATTTTTTTATATATCAGAAAAAATGGAACAGTGATAACTACTGTAGAATATTATTCTACAGTAGTTATCACTCTGTTCCATTTTTTCCATTTTTCCGTTACCATGGCCCATATGTCCCCCCCCCCCCCCCCCCCCTCTGGCCCCAGTACAGTTTGTCATCTATGTGGCAGTTTTTGGACACTGTCTATTTTGGTCTTGGCCGTCCCTGCTGCACAGAGCAGAGGGAGACGTCTCACCTCTCAACTGATGGATGGAGCAGTGAGCAGGAGTAGAGTTCCTACTGTCCACCCCTCCGTCCGCCTCCTGTCTCACACCCTAACCCTTTGTTTTGATGTATTTCTACATATAAATCATGGCTAGTTTGCATTCTCCTCATCTGTGCTCTCTGTCTGCTTCTATAGGTTGAATGTAATCTTCAGCAAATTCGATGAAGTCCAAAGATCCGGGAACATGATCTCATCCTCTGGCTCAGGTGAGTCCACCTGTGTGTGTGTGTGTGTGTGTGTGTGTGTGTGTGTGTGTGTGTGTGTGTGGTTATTTTGGTCTGCTGCCCCTCCTCCGTCTGTTTGTCTCTCACTGTTGCTCTTGTTTACGACGCTCTGCTGTGCGTCCATGGAGAAAACATTTGTTGATCTCCTTCAGAAGATGCAAAAAATGCAGAATATGTGTTGTCGTCGTGGCGTTAATAATCCTGTCACCGCTCACGTCATCGTTTCTGTTGTTTTCCTCCACACTGATCACAGTGGGATGCACAGTGGACACTATGTAGAGCTGTGCTAGTCTCAGTAGGAGGTGGTGAACTGAGGACAGTGTTGTTGGGTCTGCGGTGGTTTGTCTCGTGGTGCGGGGTGAAATTCAAGAGTCATCTGTGACAGCGGAACAGTTTTCTGATGAGCTAAGAGGCAGTCTTCTTCATTTTCATCAAATCGTCACTACATTGTAGTCAGCTGTTTCCGTCACACTCCTGTCACACTCCGTTTGGGCGTGTCAGCTCCGGTTAGACACTATTTTCCATGTTGAGTCTGTGTGTGTGTGTGTGTGTGTGTGTGTGTGTGTGTGTGTTAAAGGGGAAAGGAGGACAGGTTGCAGGACAAACAGGAGGTGGAGTGGATGAGTTTTCTCCACAGGACTTTGGCGTCCATTGGACATTTCCAGTCTCCATCTGTGAAGCCGAAGACAGAGCAGAGTCTTCTAAATATAATATATCAATATACTGTAAATAGAGAGAAGAGACACAGCTGTAATGCAAATGTATAAAATGCAGATGTTTCCTCCAGTATTTGTTCACCTCTGAGTGTTAGTTTAGTTTATTTCGGTCTTGACATGGCACCTCATTGTACAATAGAAAAGTAACAAAACAGAAAATACGCAAATCAAAGTATACAGTAAGTAAATAAAGAAAGTGTACAATAGACATTTAGACTGAAATGGTGTAGGCTGAAGCTTATTTTGCCTACCCTACTATAAATCAAGTTATATTAAAACTATGCAATCTACTAGTTCCTTTTATCAGCAAATAAACAGAGTCAAAAAAGAAGAAAAAGGGGAAAAAAAGTGTCAGGTGGAAGTGCTGACTGTGTCCCTGTGAGAAGAGCTGAGCTGCGTTCAGCATTACAGTCCAGAGGAGGGATCTGGTCCGGGATCTGGTCCTGGACCTGTGGTCGGGGTCGATGTTTGGCTCAGATTATCTGCTAATGTGATCACTTCACAGATCCAGTCTGAAACTTCCAGCCTCCTCAGGGCTGCTCTGATGACTGTCAGACATGATGTTAAGGATTATATATCAGGATAAATGAAATAATAATAATACATTTTATTCATATAGCGTTTTTACAGCTCTCAAATGCTTTACATAGTTTCAGTTCAGTTTATTTGAAAAGGGACAATGCACATTAATAAACATTGTAGAAAAAGCACAAGTAAATGCACCCGAATTATCTTAAAAAGCTACTTTTCATCGACTGTCCCTCTGCCAGATTGTACAAGGTAACCTTTATAGGCATAATATGTAGGAATTCCCCCCATCTAGCGGTGCGGTTGCATATCGGAATGTATTCTTGATGTTGCATTCACGTGAAATCGGGCAGACGTCAGACAGACAACAGATGCTGCATGTAACAGGATGTAAACAAGTGGTCTGCCAGCACGAGGCAAAACAATACAGGCGTGACAATATGTTGTCATGGTGATGTCGTATTGTTTACCTGACCCACGTTTTACCGTCTTTCTCACAACCAAAAAACATTAACACTGTTCTAACTACCGGTATTTTACATTTGCTACATAACTATTGTTAGAATTTACAATCTACAGGAAACACCACTGGCCTTTTCTTCACCTAAGTTAGAAGCTAACCATCTAACTCCACTCATGGTGTCATTAAAGGCTCATTCCAGCCCCCAGTCTACCCTGAAGACAGACGTCCTCTCTTCTCTCTTGTCTTTAAAACACACCAGTGTCTGAAGCTCTTACCCAGTGGCAGTCACCACCACCTGCTCCAAGCAAGAACCCTTGTAACCGATTACCAGCTCCTCACAGAAGTCCCATAGCTATCACTAATTATTTTTATCACTTAATCAGACTAAAGCACAGAAGACTTTTAAGGATAAAATCCAATAAATCACATCATAGCTTCTAACACCAGTTAAAGAATGTGTGACTGCTCGGCAGCTATTGCTCGATAATGTGCTTTAATTTCAAGATGCTGACTTTTGATACGCCTCGATTGGTTTAAGAAGAAGTTATGATATTGCAGAATATGAGTCCTAATGAATAAAGATAAATCTCTTTTCGTTGCCGTCCCCTGCAGTCGTCTCTCCTTCATTTTAATTCTCCTGCGCAGAGCCGCGGCAAGTTCTTTTGGAAAAGTCGACAGGAAACATGCAGACGTGACTCATTTCAACAGTTATTAGATATCTGAGCTCCACATTCATCACCGTCAGCCGCTCGGCTCCACGTTTCTCTTTTCACGGCCTCGCTGAAATTGTCTCTGTGACTGCAGATGATGGCTCATTTTAATTTAAATCCTTTTGCCTGCGTGTTAGTGTGGATGGGCCTTCAGCTTAGTGCCACCATGCGCTAACTCCTCCGAGACAAACTCAGGGTAAGAGGAGAGATAAACACCAGCAAAGAGAGAGGGATGGTGTATGATAAAGGTGATGAGCAAGTGATAACAGTTGGCACAATGTGGCCAAATGTGTGTGGACATTTACAACCACATACAGTGTCATGCAGAAGTTAAAGGGTCAAATTTCTGTTAATAGTGAACAGTTCAGCAAGTGGATGATGAAATGATCTCAACAAGACATAAAGTTAAAGCCCCAGTATGTAACTTATTTGGCTTTTTATTAGCAAAAATCAAATATGTCTTTCATAAATACGTATTTCACTGAAGTCAAATCACACCCGCATACAAATGAAAGCTTTCTGGTACCTTAGAATGAGTTGTTACAAGTCGTTACAAATACATAAGTGGGCGACGCACCGAACCGAGGCGGCCATGTTGCATCGCCATTTTTTTTACGTTGAGTGTCAGCGTGACCGTAGGTAACCATGGAAACTCAGCGGAGCTGTGGGCTCGGCCTGTTAAAACTGTCACCACTGTGTAGTGTGAGGAAGGATGGAGGCACTGATGTTGCATTCAGGTGCAGTCAGGCAGACGGCCGTCGGCAAACCAACCGGATGTCATTTTACTGAGAGAAAGACGGTAAAACGTGGGTCAGGTAAACAATACGACATCACCATGACAACATATTGTCAGGCCTGTATTGTTTTGCCTCGTGCTGGCGGACCACTTGTTTACATAGACGCTTGTTTATCCTGTTACATGCAGCATCTGTTGTCTGTCTGACGTCTGCCCCATTTCACGTGAATGCAACATCAAGAATATGTTCCGATATGCAACCGCACCGCTAGATGGGGAGAATATTATACCTTTAACAGTGAACAGTTCAGCAAATGGATGATGAAATAATCTCAAAAACACATAAAGTTAAACATGAAACACTTTTTTTGCAATATTTTAATCAATATCAGTGTATTATTTTTGTTTTCGACAGTTTTAGAGTGTAAATGGGAACAAAGCAGCAGCCTGCAAAAGAATGGGAAAACAAGGAGACTTGAGCTCTCAGATAACTTTGACCAAGGTATCAGACAAGATATTTACTACTTACACACTGTGATAGGTTGAAAAATAATATAAAAATATATTGTTTAAAATGTAAAGGGAATGAGTCATCTGTAACTTTATGTCTTTTGGAGAATCATTTCATCTTCCACTTGCTGAACTGTTCACATTAACAGTGATATTGACCGAGGGATGCCCAAACTTTTGCATGCCACTGTAGATATAGATGTTATGCCTGTTCGGTGTACACACCCATCACATGTTGTTTGCTTGTTTTTTTTTACTGCTCTTTTATTTGTTTTCATGAGGTGAGATTTCCTTTATAAACCTCTCTGGGTTTTTTAATCTCACCTGCACATCCAGTTTGTTGTATTTTAGTTGTTTTGCTTGCTTGTAATAGGGTGCAAATTAACAAATACAAAAAAAGAAGGAAATAAATGCTGCTTCTGATAGAAAGCTGTCAGAACACACAACGCAGAGCAGTTTCTTGTGGTGAACCTGCACATCGGACTTCTTGTTTTGCGAAGGGATTGGAGTTGTGGAGACTGTGACATCTAATTCCCAGATTCTGTCTTCTTGTCTCATCCTCATACTTGTAGTGTGCATGCTGATCTACTTATGAGAGATGGAGGCAGAGGGGGAGGGCAGAGCTCTGCTGTGGTGTTGTCACACAGGGGAGGAGGAGGAGGGGGGAGGAGGGGAGGGGGGGTATTGAGTAGAGAGACTGTAGAGAGGGTGAGATAGGGAGAGTGGGAGGGATACGGAGCAAAACAAAGCAGCCATTTCTGTAGCAGCACCAAGAGGTAAACAGCGGGCGAGAGATATAGGATAGAGATTACAGAGAGAACTGAGCTGTCAGCTGTGTAGCACCGCTCCTCTCTGGCTTCACAGCTGACGGCAGCTTTGCACCATGACAGCTGGAGAAGGTAAGGCTGTTTTCACTTGGCTGAGGTCAGATCAGAAACATGATGATGCAGATTCGATCCGTCACGTAGAAGATGAACCTTGCACGTATACGGAGCGTCGGTTCAATTAGGAGAAAAAAATAAAAAATAAAAGTTTGAACTCTCTTATGTAATGTGTTTCTCTCCTCTGCTGCTGCGATTTGTGTTTTTCACCGTGTCCTGTGGAGAGGACAGCTCCTCCTCCTGCACCTCCTTCTACTCCCACTGCTACCTGAGGAGACTGGGTCACCTCCAAGTTGATGCACTGAATGGAGGCTGTTGTTGTTGTGTTGCAGTGAAATGTTGCCTTCTCAGTCAGCACCTCCAGTGTCAGCTTTGCCCACAGCATCACGACACTGGCTGAGATGATGTGAGAGCTGAGAGAGCCAGTAAACTATTTGCCTAATTTGTTATGTAATCTATGACCCCCCCACCCCTCATTCGTTCATGTAATCAGGTTAATTTGGGATTACTCGACCTTCCCTCTCAAAGGAATACTTGGCCTGCGGAGCTGTCGTACTTCAGTTCACTGCTGTTTGATGGAAACTGCAGTCACTGAATGCAACATAAAGTTCTGTCAAAGAAGTTGTCTGTGTGTGATATCACACCTGGCTGCAGCTCTTCTGTTTCCCTGGACTCCTTTAAGTTGATCATCAGTCTGAACTTTGACCTCTCACTAATGAATTAGTTGTAATCAGCTGCTGTTTTAAGATAGATTTCTCAGTGAGTCACTCTCACCCTTAACCTCTATAATACAGCAGTATTAAGTATAATACAGCACAGATGCATACCTAATACAAAGTGCACAGATCTGATCTTCATTGAGTTAACACTGATTACAGTGTTTAGTAGATGACTTATTGGTGCTGGTGTCAGAGGTATTGAAGGGAACTAATCAGAGCGAACGCTAATCCTGTCTGTTCTGAAATCTTTTATCATTAAAGAAATGCAGCACCACTGATTTCTTGAGTTCCTCTGTGCACGGCGCTGGTTATGCAATCTGAGACAGACAGATGACTTTACCTCTCAGTAGTGAGGAGCTGCAGCATCAGTGCTGATTGCAGTTGTCTGTCGGCATCTTGAACGCAGCGCAGACACTTTGAAATGTTCCCACTTTAGGCAGCTAATGATTATTCTAACTAATGATTATTCTAACTCTCTGTTTATCATTTGGTCTGAAATTCTGCACATGTTGAAAAAATGAGTTTTAGACTGTGAACATCAGATGTCTGAGAAGTGACTTTTTCCACCGTATGAAGTGACTTCTGTATGAGGAGCTGCTGGTGTCTGTGTCCGTCACAGTCTGTGTCTGTAAAGGTCCATTTATAGCAAATCAATGCATAATGCAAAGTCAAGCTTTAAAGAGAGGAGTGATCCATAACCAGTCGGCCTGAAGCCACGTCCTAAAACAGGAAGCTCTGTGAATATATTATATTATATATATTATATAGAAATATATACAATGCACAGCTCAGTTTCAACCACACAATCACAGAGTGTCTTTGTAATTGCTGAATCCCCGAGGCTTTGTGTTTTTGAGCGGGTGTGTGTGTGTGTGTGTGTGTGTGTGTGTGTGTGTGTGTGTGTGTGTGTGTGTGTGTGTGTGTGTGCAAGCTGCGTTCAGTGTCAGTGGTGCTGCTTCGCTGTTACATAAACACTGTGAACACTGCAAGTCTGTCTTTTCCTGAGTTGAGCTGTGATGAGCAGAGCAGATCTGCACTGGTCACCTTCAGCCCTGCTGTGTCAGTGTCTGCTCACCACTCTCAGCCACTACAAGTTTATTTTTTAAAGGGACATTGTGTAACTTCTGTTATCTATTCACGATAAATCGATTATTCCGTTCAAAAGTCTGTTTTTCATTAATCAGTAATCCCCCCCATCAACAAAGTGAAGTGTTCCTTTCAGCTCTGAATGAGCCGTTCATATCATTCATATCTCCATGGAGCGGGTAAGCTCGGTGCTGCTGCCATGTGGTGTCTCCATGTTGTTACGTTCAGTGGCAGCGTGACGGTAGGAAACCACGGAAACTCAGCGGAGACACCGGAGCTGTCGGCTCAGGTCGAGGTGGCGTCTGTGAAAAGTCACCGCGGTAACGCAGTGAGGAGGAATGGAGCGTTACACTGATGCTGCATTCACCTGCAGTCGGGCAGACGGCCGTCGCTAACAAACCAGATGTCATTTTAGTCACAGAAGTGGAGAGAAAGCCGGTAAAACGTTGGTCAGGTAAACAATACCACATCGCCATGACAACATATTGTCATGTGTATTGTTTTGCCTCGTGCTGACGGTCCACTTGTTTACATAGAGGCTTATTTATGCCGTTACGTGCAGCGGCTGTCGTCCGTCTGCTGTCTGCCCAATTTCGCGTGAATGCAGCATGAAAAATACGATTGAGTTGCTTGCGATATACAACCACAACGCTAGATGGGAGTAATTCCTACACAATGTACCTTTAATTAACATCATATCACAGTGATATCTGTCTGTAAAAGTAGTTGCCACACACCTAACCTCCTGAGCCAGCTGGTCTCATGGATGTGGAGGTGCCACTGTGTCTGCAGAGTCTTGAGCAGTGCGTACATGTAAATGTGTTAGTGTGCTTCGTGGAGGAAATGGTTAACAGAGTGTGTGCAGGAGAAAGGAGGGATGAAGGCAGAAGAAGGAATGCTTATTCTAAAGAACTCCTTTGATCATCTCTTTCTCACACACACACACACTGAGTGAATGTGCGGCTTTGTAAAGAGCTTAACGTGTTTTCCTATGTGTCTACAGATCGTGTGTGGGTGTGTGCGTGCGTGCCTGTGTGTATCTGATGCCATTGGCTGCCGGGCATTGTGTGGGAGAGGCTCCAGCTTAAAAATAGTGAATAAAGAACTTTTCTATATTTGGTTTTTATTTTGTTTAATTTGTTGTTTGTGGTGTTGAGAGCTGTAAAAATGCTCTGTTCTGTCATTAGCATCTCCATGGATCTGTGCATAGTGCATATGCATATGTAGGCTACATATTTCCTGCCATTTTGACAACTGTCTGTGTCAACAGCTGGTTCACTCTCACACCACTCACACAATATATTTGTCCACAGCAGGCATCTGTTTTATAGAATAACCTCTAAACACCCAGCTGATGAACATTGTGGAGACTAATAGAGTTGAATGTTGGCCTTGACTCTAAATGAATGCTAACGTTGCTCTGTAGCAGCTGGAGGTGTAAGGGTCATGTCAGGTGTTGTCTGCAGAACTTGTTTCTGTCGCCCCCAAGTGGCCAAAAGTCTGTTATTACACAGGTGACGGTGTGTGTTTCCTATGCTGACTGGACACTTTTACTGTAACACGGGGAGACAGAATATGACAAGTCCTTCTGTTCAAACTGCTGAGTGAGTAGCAGGCTGGTCCTCAATAATCAACAGTGTTGGGCACGTTACTTTTAAAAAAGCAATCAGTTATTGTTACTAGTTACTTTTCCCAAAAGTAACTGAATTACTACATTACAAAAGTAACTGATCAGCAGGAAAAGTAACTATTGTGTTACTTTTATAAAAAAATAAAATGCTCAAATATGTTAAATTACATGGACATGCCCCCCCCCCCCCCCCCAACCCTCTAACCATAACCCTAACTTCCTGTTTATCTGGAACTAACCAAATCACTCAGTATTCCTCCGCACTGCTTTTTTTGACTAGTTGATGGACTGAAACAAATGTGTATATAAGCTACACTTCAATGGGTGTATTATTTTGTGACGGCCGGGACTTCTAGAGTCAAGTAACGGCGCATTTTATTGTCAGTAACGGTAGCAGCGTTGGGGGAAACTGTAACTTTTATTTTTTTTACTGTTACTGAAAAAAGTAGCGCCGTTAGTAACGCTGTTAATCCCATTACTGATAATCAATAATGTAGCACCCATGGTGATGGAGGAACATGATGTCAGAGCTACGCTGTGGCTCAGTCATGTGATTGAGTAGTAGTTGGAATAGAGTAGTTGGAGAGGAGTCGGGTCTATCAGAGAGTGAATACACAGACGGCCGTTGTTAGCTGGATCGGTTCATTGTTGGTTTGGGACTAATGTCTTTATCTGGACTCGTCCTTTTACACCGTCAGTCTGATCTGTGTTCATGAGTCTCTTCATTATTAATCACCTCAGGAGTTTGGTGTGATATATCACTGAGGATCAGGAAGTACAGATAGCAGTCGCCTTGGGAGGGCACCCAGGGTGAGATAGAGGGAGATATAAAGTGTGGCCATGCAGCCCTCTGAATGATGGGATTGTCCTCCTTATGGACTCTGCCAAGCAAAATGGGCAGGCAGCCCTCGGCCCATGTGACTGTGGGGGTTAAAGGGAGTCTTTGATGGGCACAATAAGAGAGTGCAGTAGCAGAGTGGCCCCTGTGCCAGGCCTGGGGCCTCAGACCGGGCTTATCTCCACCACATACACTCAGTGTCTGTTGGTACAAACAACAGCCTCCACTCTCTTCCAGGCTGCTTCGCTGTTTAACGTTTCCACATCCAGTGGGGAGGATCAGCGCGGCCTCATTGATGCTGCATAAACACAGCGTCGGTGTGTGAAGCGCTCGACTCGTAGTGGAGGATCACAGACTGTTAACAGAGAAAAAAATGGCAAATGTTTGTGGTTGTGATGTTGTTGCTGTTTCTAGGAAAGCCTGACTGACAGACGGTTGAGAACACAAACACATGGAGTAACACTACTGTGCTGCTCTGCACTGAACATATCAGTTGTTATGTCACATCATTATGATGAGAAATAGAAGTATGTTATCTGCTTTTTACCGACTATACTCAAAGATTTCATTTAAAATCCCAAGTGTCAGCAGTGACAGTTTTCATAACACTCTGGACCAAAAAGTGAAAACAAACTCCTCCTAATGCATCATTTCATCACTATTTCCTTGTAGTTTTCCACCGTTTGAGGTTTGACTGGTCCTCTTTTAATGACATCATCACATTGTACCCCCTTCTTCTTCTATAGTTTAATGACATTTGAGAGGAGCACCATGAGATATTTTAACATTTTGGCAAATTCGCCTATTGCCATAATCCCTATAGTCTTAGGAGTAGCTTCATTACCTTTAATTGTCGGTGCAAGCTGTTTTTAGATCGGCGGGGCAGAGACGTGAGCTCTTTCCCTCATCAAACTCATCAAATACACAATCCAACAACTCCACACCACACTATGAAATAATAATGGAACGTTACGAGTTGTTTTCGAGGCAAATGCGTAACTGGAACTACATTTCAGACACGGCTGCTGGGCGGAGTGATTTCAAAAGCGCAAGAAGTTCCGAGTATTTGCTTCATGTGTCGTCATTTTACATAATTATACGTTATTATTTCATATGGTGAATGTGCAGGTCACAACTTGTCCACGAGAGCGTTTGATGAGGGAAACCTAGAAATACCATTAGCCTCCGTAGCGTTAGCTGAGCAGCTTGCGTCTCTGCCCCGCCGATCTAAAAACAGCTTGCACCAACAATTAAAGGTAATGAACCTACTTCTAAAACTATAGGGATTATGGCAATAGGCAAATTTGCCAAAATGTTGAAATATCCGTTTAATTTCTAATATTCATTAGCATCATGGGTTTAGTTAGAAAGCTTAAAGGCAAACAGAGATTTTTATTCATAAGCTCCAATGTTTAATGCCAGAAAATAGCTCTTCTTCTTCATAAGGTGTAGGCTATGTGTATTATTAAACACTGTTTAGGCTCATACTATAATAGTGGTATAAAATAATCAGAAAAAGACAATTAAATCGATAATCTCAACTATTTATATGGCAATTTACGTTAATCGTCAACTAATATTTCATGATTGTGACAGCGCCCTCAGCTGGGACAGGCTTCAGCCATTTAAATGGTCTAAATTCACATGTGCCATAGGACTCAGCAGGAAGTCAGCTGGCTATAATGTCCCTGCTCTGTGTGTGCACGCTGCTAACATCACAACATCACTCCCACACTCAGCTGTGTTTTGTATTCACTTGTCTGAAACACTGGAGAACGTTCTTCCATTTTCATCCCTGTGACTGTTTCTGACAAATGGGGACATTAGGGTTTTTGATTGATTGTTTACAGAATAAAAATCCCCTTTTTATTTTCAGTTCTACATCTACTTTAGTATGAGACAGATACTTGTGGTTTTCAGTGGATACTTTTACTTGGTGTTGTTATGTTGAACATTATGTTTCCACTCAGCAGGAGATGGAAAAATACAAGAGCTTATCTCCTTGGTATGAATCTAACAGGTAGAGGCACGGTTTGGTTTATTAGAATGGGAGAAAATACAAAGAGAGACAAAGTGAGGCATTCACAGGCTGGTAAATATTTGATTTGATTAATCCACAACTTGAAGCCAGAAGGTTAATTTTCTGCCATGTTGGCAGCCTCCGAACAAGGCATCTCTGTTATGACATAATGCTGATCAGCGGTCATCTGTCTCTTATATAACGCTACAGGGTGCTGGTGGTGGCTAAACCTTGGTCTGTGTCAGCCTGGTGGAAACCCCATCGCCCTGAGCTCCAGGGAGAAACCAGAGAGGTCCAGACTGGGACGGAGTGACAGAGAAAATGGAGAGAGTTCTGAGAAAGATGATGAGATGAGGGCAGAGGAAAACCAAAGGGAGAGAAGATGTTAATAATAAGGCAGGAAAAGGGACGCTGTATCAGAGAAACAGTCTCACCCCTTCAGGAGGAGTTCAGGACAACATTAGTTGACTCCCCCCGTTCTGAGAACTTAACTTTCCAGAACTTTCTCTTAATCCTTCATGCCTTCGGGCTTTTATTCTGTTTCTAAAGAGTGCAGGGAGGGGAGAGAAAATCCTCTCTATTATATAAATCTGTGCTTCAGAGGCGGATTACTGGTGACTCTGCTAATGTCAATGCAGCTTCAGCAACTTTGACTCCTTCAGTGTGTTTATGGTGTGTTTCAGTTCTCCTGACACCCTGTGGTCACACAAGGCAGCACATCCTTGAATCCAGTGTATGGTATAGAGCTACTTAAAGTCTCCCTTTGCCCTGATTGGCTCATCTACAGACAACATCATAAAGAAAAACATTTAGTAACCAATAGATCAGAGCCTTAATGACCGACAGTTAAATGATTCACCACAAACAAACTCACATCCAGCTGCCATAAATTTTCACTTAACGTAAAAATCAATCCTCACACACACTGTCTTTAGAGACGTCGGTCATCAGCTGGCAAAGTACAAACACTTCCTCTGTGGTTGACTTGACCGTAATGAAATATCACTCACTACATGCTAAATGTTTCCAATAAGTGATATCAGAATTTCTACTGTATTTGTTCTTTGTGCACACAGTCTGATCCTGATCCATCTTAAATTATCTGGTATTTTTACCTCAACTCTGCTACATTTTTACCTTAATTAAACAGCTTTGGAGTAATT
Source organism: Trachurus trachurus (assembly GCF_905171665.1). Lineage (NCBI taxonomy): Eukaryota > Metazoa > Chordata > Actinopteri > Carangiformes > Carangidae > Trachurus > Trachurus trachurus. The sequence goes on from NC_139899.1 coordinate 3,297,081, forward strand.
GTAATGGTTAAATCAATGACTTGTAACTAGTTCCAGGGAGAATGAACACACAAACGCGCCCCGTAACCTGTGATATCTTGTTTATGACAGATAAGACTATGTATAACATTATCCACCACTCCATGGATTGATTTCTCACCAACTTCGTTGAAAACAAATGCACATGACTGGGAGGAGGGTTAGCAACACAGGACTTGCATAGTTCCCCTTCAACACCTACATTGTGATATGTAGGAAGAATTGTATTGTGATATCCAAGCCCAAGCCTTTATACATCTTTATAGAACGAATTGCCTTGTTTACAACTACTTCCGGGTGGAAAACCAGCATGAGAACAATAGTGACGCACTTACGGGCTAACGGTTACCTGTTTAACTTTAATAAGTGACTCCGGTCCATAAAAAAATATTTTCTCCAGTGGATATCTTAGTTACAACATGACTGAGCTAACTGGAGTAGTTTCATGTCGTGTCCGACAACAGCAGACGTCCTGATGTTAGCTTAGCTACTGCCGTTAGCTTAGCTACCACCCACCGTTAGCTGTCCCTGTCAGCTGCAGCCACTGATGCTTTCTAGATAATATGATTCCCCCAAACTGAATAAATACAACACATAGCAACACAAAACACACACAGAGAAATAGTAGCCTAATGTTTCTTCAATCATTTCAGATAGGGCATGAAAAATACGTTATATAGCTAAACTCTCGTTCGTTACTACTGTTCTCATGCAAATTACGTGCTGGTTTTCTACCTGGAAGTAGTTGTAAACAACAAGGCGATTCGGTCTATACATAGCTGCATTGCATTATGGTCAATTGAAAAAAAAACTATACATATGGTACGGTGGCAGCCATGGGTTCTGACCTGTGCTGCTTGGCTCTCTCTGACTTTCCTGTCTCTCTCTACTTAACTGTAATAAGAAAGGCGGAATGCCCCCCTCCCACCCCCCTCTCACTTGTTGAGGACTTCCTGTGTGTGTCTGATTGTATTGGACGTCCCTGTAATTGGGTGAAAGTAGCAGACTATTAGCTTCTCTATGTTGGTATATTTTCATTAAAAACCTGTTACTGGTTACTGGTACACCTCTTTAACTGCACATCAGACACAAAGAGCTGCTGACTTCACTCAGCCCCCCCCCCCCGCTCCCTATAGACCAGTTATCAATATAAACCACTGCTGATGTCAGGAGGCCTCTGGGATCACTGCTGCTGTCACCACTCACTGTACCGTCACACAGCACTAATGACCTGTTTGAGGCTGCCACAGACACTTGTGTGTGTGTGTGTTTTGATGGTTTTCTGTGTGTATCTGCATTAGAATAGTTTATTGCATGTTGCCTGCAGCTCTAATTGCTCCCCCGGCAGGCAGAGATCACCTCAACATTTGTGTCAGGAGCAGTGATCAATACCTCAGTGAGGGTGATTCCTGTTAAGGTGCTCAGACTATTAGGCCTGATGTAGAGGTGGGTCAGACAGGCTGAGCTCATGTATCTGCTCAGGTCTGGACCACTTCCTTTTTACACTTAAACTAAATGGAGGATGTTCGGTAGAGCCTCACAGTCTGGTGATTGGGGGGGGGTCACTCATATTGAGTAGGCCTAGTAGTCAATGGTCAGACACACCTGGATTAAAGCAGAAGTAAGCGGAATATTTGTGTTAATATAAGTCTTAAATAGTTGTATCTTCCGACAGCAATCACTTATATAGAGTGTTTGGTCTGAAACACGGGTCTGTCAGTCACTCTGCTCTGTTGTAAGCCGAGGAGAAAACTTTCCTTGTATCCTACAACCTTTATCCAATCAGGAGAGAGAACGGCATAAAGGGGCGGTCCTCTCTGTGTGTGCAGCCAAGGGATGCGCGTGAATGTGGTGACGTAGGGACAGGAAGTTAGCCAAAACCACCGGATCGCTTACTTCTGCTTTAATCAGTTTGTCCAATAATGTAAGACAGGAAATAAAGGAGCTTGTTTAAAGCCCCTGTACAGACTTTTCATTTAGTGTTGATTTTGGCGGCCCCAGTGGACGAAAGCGGTGGTGTTTTGCCAGAATGAAGACTGCATTTCACACTGTCATGAAGCCGTTTGTCTGGTCAGCGCGTGTAGATTTGTTTTGGAAACGTCGGAAAGAAGACGGGACTTGCTTCTTCTTTTTTTTTTTGCGGCGTAATGTATCTATTCGTATCGTTTCGTCAGTGGTCCGACCCGACCATGCCTTCCAGAGGTATAGAATTAGACTACTTAGAAATAGCATATCTTCACACTGATGGGCTCATTTGCTGTTGTTGGTAACAGAGACACATCAGCAGAAACCAGAGACTTTTGCGTATCCAGTTAAAAGCTCCGGAAGTAGTGGAGCTTTGCATAAAGCCTATTGAGGAAAAAAGGAAAAAAAAACTGATTAAATGAGTGCAGTGTGTGTGTGAGAGGGGCAGGTGTGATGTTTGCCTTCTATCAGATAATCTGCTCATCAAACAGCAGCAGGTGGTGGAGATGATACACTTACATCAATCAAGTCAGTGTGTGCTGAGCTGTTTTTGCACCCAGAGTGTAAACCACACCCAGAGGCCTCCACCCACCCAGGACTGGCTCAGTCTGTCAGCACCGGCAGCTTGGTGTTCAGCTCCACTCCGTCTAACCTCCGCCTGACCACACGTCTCATCACTGTGGAAGTGGATTCCATATCGGCCGCTGTAGCACAGGTGTCCTGCTTTTCTCAGCCTGTAGCCTGCTAGCCTGTAGCCTGCTAGCCTTTAGCCTGCTAGCCTAGCACTGGTGCAGCTGTGGAAGTGGAAGTGTCAGGCAGATGCTAAGTCACTGAGTGAGTCACACAGTCTCAGTGAATAGGGAGATACCACAGGACAGAGCCTGGGGGGTTTTCACCCTGAAGCACATTTGCTCTTTGGTGACAGAGCCACACTACATGTCAATTAGGGTTGTAAAGGGGCAGACCATTTCCAGCAAATTTCCGGTTAATTTACAGAAACTTTCCATGGGAAGTTAAGGTGGGGAATTTTGGAAATAGGGTAAGGGTTAGTTTACTTTATTACGTTCCATGGGAATTATGGGAATTTATGGGAATTAACTGGAAATTGGGGGTAATTCGAACAAACTGTATCATATTCAAACATAAATATTGTTTTGTCATAAGCAGACAACCATGCAAATTAATTCTGGTTGTTTTAGCCAAGATTATGCTACAATATATTTTCCTCAACTGTATTTAAATTGCCCGTTAAGGGCCTAACCTTCAATTTTGTAAATTTTGGATTTATTCCCGTTTATTCCATATTCCTGTTAATTCCCATATATTCCTGTTAATTCCCATATATTCCTTTTAATTCCCATGGAAAGTTTCCAACTTTGAAAATTACCGAAATTTTGCAACCCTAATGTCAATCAATAAAACTTTATTTGTAGAGCACTTTTCATACAAAAGAAAGCAGCCCAAAGTGCTTTACATGATAAAATAATATAATGAACAAACAGAAAAAGGACATTTACGCACATAGATACACACACACACACACACACACACACACACACACACACACACACACACACACACACACACACACACACACACACACACAAATAAAATGTATTGACATGTATCTGAACACTCTGACTGAAGCCTGTTGTTCCTCTGGCCCTTGGACATAGCTGATTATATAATATAATATAGTATTGCTGTAATACACTGATAATGTGCTCTTGTCTTGTTGCTGCTGTTGTAAGAGCAAGCACACAATAACAAAGCTAATCGCACAACAATAGACCCCTCCCTCCACCACCAGAGTCTCCACACACCAGCACCATCATGATGCACTGTGACACAAACACACACACACATACACATACACTGATAACTGAGCCCAGAGAGGAAGGTTTAAGGGGCGGTTAGTCTGGCACTTTGTCAGAGCCCAGCGTGCGACACACAGGCACACGCAGAGAAACACACACACACACACACACATACATACCAGAACACACACACACACAGCAGTGTGGACAGAGATGCCTGGCGATAGAGACAGAGCGTGGTAGAGGGTGGAGCAGAGACATGCTGAGGAAGCTGGTGTGCAAGAAAATCTGCGCTCGTAAGACCGATGCCTTTTTTTTGTTATCTCTCCTCTTCTTCCTCTCCTCCGTCCTCTCATCCCTCTGTATCGCTCCCCATCTTCCCCTCCGATCCGTCTGGCTCATCTTTCCCCGCCTGAAATTCTCTCTTCTCCCCCTCTCTCTCTCTCAACCTGTTGCCTTTTCTCTCCGTCTTCCACTGTCTCTGTATCTGTATGCCGGAGATGCACTGTCATGGTGATAGCCTTGGCTGCAGGGACATTTGAGAGCAGCTTATTCCATGTGTGTGTGTATTTGTGTGTGTGTGCGTGTGTGTGTGTGTGAGTCTGGTCTTTGTTCACATGTATTTTTTTGGCTTTACTGATGAAAGCAGTGTTTCTGTGCAGCTGAAAGCATCAGGCTTGGTTCCTGAGCAACAGTCCGCCTATAAGACGATATTCTCTGATAAATGGGTCGATGTGTTTTTCAGAACTGATATCGATTATAGAACCAGATGTTTAAAGAAATAACAAGCGCATATAGTACATGTTTGGGTACATACAGTATAATCTTTTTTCTTTTTTTTAAATTAATCCCCTTCATCTATCTATTTTTCATTTTGAGATACATAAGTTAATACAACTTAAATTACCTTTTTATGTAAACATGTACGTGTAAATGTGTATGCTGTCTGTAGTGTCTGATATGTTTTATGTTCAAAATGAGGAAAATCAATAAAAAGAGTTGAAAAAAAAAGAAATAACAAGCGCTTTCAGCCCCAAACATTCCTGTTGTTGCCGTGCCTCAGCTGGCAGCGGCCACCCAGCGCTGTCATATCGGCCCCGAAGCTAATCCCTCGTGTGAATAGTCACGTTGGGCAGGTGACAGGGGGTCATGTATCCATGCATGGCTGTCACACCAGATTAAAGTCAGATGGATGGATAGATAAAGGTTGAATAGATACATCATCCACACACGACCCCCCCCCCCCCCCCCCCCCTCCCTCCAGGTGGGAAGAGGTCATACATTACAGAGATGACTCAGGTCTTAAATGAAAGGAGGAAAAATAATGCAATTCACCAGAAGACCTCACACTAATCAGGATGTCTCTGATTGATGATGACTGAATAATGATTTATTGATCCTGATGAGAAATGTCGTCACCGAGCCAAAACATTTACCGTCAGCTTGAGGAGCATTTTCCCTCCTGTTAAATCAGCTGTTACACTGCAAAAACACTTACACTTAAAATAAGACTCATCACATAAAAAGTAGCTTGTTTTTAGACACTTCTTACTTCTTTCAAGCATATTTTCACTTGAAACAAGTAGAAACAATATTTTATTCCATTGTTGTTCTTTTTGAAGGTTGCCTTGTACAATCTGGCAGAGGGACAGTCGATGAAAACTCGCTTTTAATCACGCCTCTAATTCGGGTGCATTTACATGTGTTTTTTTATACAATGTTTATTAATGTGCATTGTCCCTTTTCAAATAAACTAAACTGAAACTGAAACTGAAACTGAAAACCTGAAGTGGAGCAAGTTTTTTTTTCTTATTACAAGCACAAAAAAAACCTGCTTTCACTGGCAGATTTTTCTACTTATTTCAAGTGAAAATTTGTTTGAAACAAGTGAAAATGTTCTAAATACAAGTTCATTTTTAAGGTGATGAGTCTTATTTGAAGTGGAAAGAGATTAGTTTTGACTAGAAATGAGACATTTTGACAAGAAATAAGATGTACCTCACAGTTTCCACCCTCTTCTGTCTCTGTTGTTGCAGATAAGAACTTCGAGGATGAGGACTCCGTGGACGGAGGCCGGTCCTCCTCCTCATCGTCCTCAAAAGCTCCCCCCAGTGGCAGGAGGACTGTAATGAGCTCGGTCAGAAGACCCAGCTCAGCCACTGCAGCCAAGGCCTCAGGTAACCAACGCTGCTCTCAAACAGAGACCAGAGACTTTCCTCTCAGACTCTGCTCCATGTTGACATGACCGCATCACATCATTTCTGCAGATGTGTCTGCTACCAGTCGCCTGTGTTCGACTGTATTCAGGTCTGGAGTCCTGGGAGACCACCGTAGGTCGCTGGACTCACTGCCAACCAGTTAATTTCACTCTGAAGTTTTTCTGGTCACAGTTGTAAAAAGTTATCTGAGTGGCCACAGCTTTTTTGACGGCAACAACCAGTCGGGCTCTTTGTGTCACACTCACTGGATGTTTTCTTGTATTCTCTCCATTCTCAGTGAAAACTCAGAGATCCTGAAACACCAACAGTCACCCCACAGTCAGAGTCACCCATTCTAATTCTAACCAAAGCTCCAGACCTGAATCTGCAGGATTTAAAGGAGACATATTCTGCCCCTTTTCCACAAATTAAAATAGTTCCCAGGTGTCTTAAAGACATGTCTGTGACATGCTTTGGTCTAAATCCCCCAAGGATCAAACATCACAGCTCTTTTCATCCTCTCTAAACAGCCCTGTTCAGAACTGCTGGTTTCAGTGTCTGTCCCTTTAAATGCAAATCAGCCTTCTACTGGTACCAGGTAGTGGTGAGGTTATGCAAATTCGAAAACTAGTTACAGCACTAAAAACCACATGGATTTCAATCTAGGGAGTCTGCACATTACTTAATTTATTTTGTCAATTCTTGCATTTTAGGGGCCTGAAGTCAAGACAACCACCCAAATATATGTTAAAGAGCCTTCAGAAAGTGATATTTCCATAATATGTCCCCTTTAATATAGTGGTATGTGCTGCTTCCATATCACTGGCTGATTGGATAGCTGCATTAATCAGATCATGTACACATGTACAGGTGTTGCTAAAACAGTGCTTAGTGAGTACGCGGCCGCCTCAACACAAGTTACATTAAATTCTACAATGTCGACTTCAATTGCAGGTAAATGTAGGTTCTAATCCCTTTCACGTTGTGTTCAAAGGTAAAGAAGCCGGCGCTGGTGCTGTCGATGAAGAGGATTTCATCAAAGGCTTTGAAGACGTGCCCTCGGCCCAGGTATGTTGATCTCTGACGTCCACTGTCCCTCATCAATCCTTTTATTGAAGCAGACGTACCAGGTCAAAGTCAGTTGAAATATCTCTACATCAGCTTAGTGAATGCCAACAATGTTTTGCACAGACATTTATGGGGACATCATTCCGTAGACAGTCCCATTGGATGAATATGTAATTTTTCATCTCAATTTATCAGCAGGTCAAGTTGGAATGTTAATTTGCCACTTTGGCTATTAATTTACTTACTTAATAACCTTCATATTACTGTAACCTCAGCTGAACATTGCAACTCACTGTGTATGGAGGTTAGCTCAGATGCTACACACACAACAACATTATACACATGATACAAGCACACACATCTACCTTCAGGCCACAGATATGAGTCACTCATATTATGACTTTACCTCGGTGATCCCATTTAAATAATGCTATTTGACATTTGTAAACACATTGTTCATGTTTGTTTGCAAACTCTGTGTGAGTTTTTTGAGGACATGACTTCAAACTAAGGTGAACTGAGCAGGTTGGCATTGTCAATGTGAGCACAGTAATGCTCTGGTTTATCATGCAGCCGCTAGCATAGATAGAGAAGTTTCATTCTTTACTACCAAAGGGGAAAATAACAAAGAGTCAGAATCTCTATCAACACAGATGTGCAACATCACTGATGACTGATTTTTTTATTTTTAGAACTTTTTATTTAAACATTTTACAAAACATTTCCTGACATATGACTTGTGATGTGTGATAGACTGTACATTAGAATTAGTTACAATAAGAATACATGAATAAGTAAATACATAATAAAATGAATAGATAAATAAAAAGGGGAGAGAAGGAGGGGGGGATTAAAATAAGAACTAAATAATAAGAGTATAATTAAAAGAATGAAATAAATCAATTAATAGAATGATTAACTAGATAATAAGTAATAAAAATAAGTAATAAGACATACATACATCCATCTATACATCATCCTACACATTGATGCATACGCATACCTTCACCAACACATGTGCATATATATGTATAATTAAATCAAAGAGGTATATTAATGCATATATAATGTAAATATAATGCAGACTAGAAAAGAATGTGTAGAAGGTACTGTAAGGTTTTAATGACTGATTCTAATGGTGTGTGTGTTTTTTATGTTTCTTCTTGTTCATCCAGATCTACTCCAACAGAGATTTTGAGGACCAGCTGAGCAAGATCAGAGAAGTTCTGTCTGATGACAAACATGACTGGGAGCACCGAGTGGTGGCGGTAAGACTTGAAAACCGTATAAACTGTACAGTCATTCAGCCATGTGCATACATTGCAGGTGCAGATAATCAGAGATAATATACAACAAAAACATTCCTCCCATCTCACTCCTCTTTCCTCTTCCTCTGCAGCTTAAGAAGGTACGTTCACTGATTCTAGCCGGGGCCACTGAGTACGAGGGTTTCCCTCAGCAGCTGCGGCTCCTGGAGGCCTCCCTCAAGCTGTCGGCTAAAGACCTGCGCTCCCAGGTGGTCCGCGAGGCCTGCATCACACTGGGGTAAGATCCAGACCTGAGGAGACTGTACTGTCCTGCCCTAGACCCGACAGTTTGGTAGCACTTTACTGTAGCTTTAATCTGATTTGACTGGAGCGCTGTGTAGTGGTGCAGCTACCATATCAATTCTGTAGGAACCATATTTAATTTTTCTTTATGTTTGTGAAATTGTAACTCCAAACCGCTAGGGGCTTTTTTTTGTTCATTCATGAGAGGCTGACACTGGCCTGTAGGGGTCATGTCAGGGTTATTTGAGGTGAGTGTCATTTTGCACAAGTGTTGTTAATTGCTGGCAAACAGTTTCCGACTGTGCTCGGTTATAAGTTATAGTTTTTCTGTTTATTTTATATGAATGGAATGATAAACATGGACATTGGTAAGCAAATAAATCGCTTATATGTGTGTGTGTAAAGGAGGATTTGCATTGTTCTGATTTATATCTAAGTGCACCTCAAAACAATTAGTACCAATAAACAGTTAGCAGCATAGTATAGGACTTGGTCGCTGCTAGGTGTGCCGAAAAAATCTTTTCAAAGATGCATTGAGATTCTTAATGGGATGACTATGAATCGATTAAATTCAAAAAGAATAGAGAAATTCACAGGTGCACCTTTAAGTAGACTAGGCCTTTTCTTTTTCTATGTTTGTTCAGACTCCAAGGAAGCTGCTGTGTAGTGGAAAGGCATTTAAATGATATTATGTATACGTTATCAAATTTATCTGACTATTTTTGCTAATTAATGGAAAAGGCAACATAGAAAATTGAGGATGTGATGCATCGGAATGCATGGTATAATCGAATTGAACCAAATCGTAGACTGGTGAATCGTAATCTAATTGAATGGTGCGACCAGTGAAGATGCACACCAATAGTCGCTCCAAACTCTTTAGCAACTTTTCCTTGAATGTGCCTAATTTGTTTGACAAGTCCATTAGACAGGCATTGTAGGAGCCATTTTTTATGTTGTGTAGGTATTTACTTTTCCACAAGGGTGCAGTATTGTTTCAGTTCCTTTCTTTTACCCCAGAATCTGCCCCAGCTGTTGGAGATCAGGAGAGCTGATTAGTTTGAGTTGAGTGGTGGTGGGAAAGACACAGTTTTTACTTGTGTGGTGACTATTCAAAAAAAACAAAACTTGTCACCTGATGGTGGTTTGGGACAGTTTTTACACGACAGCCAGAGAATCAATAGAAGCTTTTTGTTTGTCAACTTGCCTTATCCTTTTTTGTTGAAATAAACGGGAACCTCACCCAAAGACATCATAACCTTCGCAACCTTTCTTTTTTATTCACTCTGGAATCGAGTTAAGAACCATCCCAAACCACCATCAGGTGACAAGTTTTGTTTTTTTTGAATAGTCACCACAGGCATCTCTATTTCAGGATTTTGTGTGAGAAGTGAACATGGCAGTAACACAGCTCAGCTTTTTTATACTCAGTTGTCAGAATTTGATTAGAACCTCCCAGTGAGGGCACAGATCATTTAAAAACACAACAGGATAATACAGTGAATAACCGTAAATCTGATGAAATGACGGTCATCAGTGTCAGATGGCCACGATGGTAGGAATGATATTTATTTTAAAGAATCTGGAACTGATTAGCCTGTGCTAGGAAAGCAGCATGAAGCATGAAGTATTTTCTTTCCACATACTTAAGCTAATGAAAACGAGCCTGATTGGGTTCTCCACCCTAAAACATTCATCATCCAAAATTTAATACAACCCCGATGAGGTGGAACAGAGCAGAGGCGCACTGAAAGAGCAGTGTGCTGATGAATGGATGGGATGGAAGCTGTCACCACCACTGCCTACATCTCAATCCTGTATAGACTCCAGCTGAGGTGGATCACATATTGAATTTTCCCCCATTTTTATTAAAACCGCTGTCAGCTAAAAGGCATCTATTGATTTTTGGGAGTAAACATCTCTTTTTGTTTGTTTCCTTCCTGTTGTTTTTTTCTCTCTTGTGGAGTTTGAGTGTTCTGACACTTGCTTTTTACTTCAGAATGTGAAACAAACTTTAATATACATCGTATAATAGCATTTTTAGGAGGAACTGTATATTTCAAACAGGCCAGAGTTGACTGTGTATGATCAGAAAGAACTGTTACACATGACCATGACCATCTTATGGTTAAAAGGGACATTGTGTAACTTCTCCTGTTATCTATTCACGAAAATCAAGTATTTGGTTCAAAAGTCTGTTTTTCATTAATCAGTAATCCCCCCATCAACAAACTGAAGTGTTCCTTTCAGCTCTGAATTAGCCGTTCATATCATTCATATCTACAATGGTTAGCACTGTTGCCTCACAGCAAGAAGGTCCTGGGTTCGAATCCCCGGCCGCCCAGGTCCTTTCTGTGTGGAGTTTGCATGTTCTCCCCGTGTCTGCGTGGGTTTCCTCCGGGTGCTCCGGTTTCCCCCACCACTAAAAACATGTCGGCTAGGTTAATCCTCCAGTCAGCGCCACTGACCAAAGGCACTGGCTCATAATCTGGAGTTGGTCCCCGGGCGCTGCACCGTGGCTGCCCACTGCTCCTCAGGGATGGGTTAAATGCAGAGAAAGAATTTCACTGTACTAGCTGTATATGTGACCAATAAAGTACCTTTACCTTTACCTTTACATGGAGCGGGTAAGCTCGGTGCTGGCTGCCATGTGGTGTCTCCATGTTTTTACGTTCAGTGGCAGCGTGACGGTAGGAAACCACGGAAACTCAGCGGAGACACCGGAGCTGTCGGCTCAGGTCGAGGTGGCGTCTGTGAAAAGTCACCGCGGTAACGCAGTGAGGAGGAATGGAGCGTCACACTGATGCTGCATTCACCTGCAGTCGGGCAGACGGCCGTCGGTAACAAACCAGATGTCATTTTAGTCACAGAAGTCCAGAGAAAGCCGGTAAAACGTGTCACTCGTATTGTTTTGCCTCGTGCTGACGGGCCACTTGTTTACATAGAGGCTTGTTTATGTCGTCCATCTGCCGTCTGCCCAATTTCACGTGAATGCAGCATGAAAAATATGTTTGAGTTGCTTGCGATATAAAACCGCAACGCTAGATGGGAGTAATTCCTACACAATGTACCTTTAAAAGTTGTTCTTTAACACCCTCTTCTCTCTTCTCTCTTCTCTCTTCTCTCTTCTCTCGTCAGACATCTGTCGTCAGTCCTGGGTAACAAGTTTGATCATGGAGCGGAGAGCGTCATGCCCACACTGCTGAACCTTGTGCCCAACAGTGCCAAAATCATGGCCACGTCAGGGATGGCTTGCATCCGCCTCATCCTCAGGGTAGGACCTCCACAGACGGGACGGGTTTCCTGGAAATTATTCTAACAAGAAATAATGAAACTGTTCCTCTGGACTCATGGAAAAATATAACACATGATGATTTTGTCTTTCCCATCCAGCACACACACTACCCACGTCTCATCCCCATCATAACCAGTAACTGCACCTCCAAATCAGTAGCAGTGAGACGGTAAGAACATTTTGTTAACAGTGCGTAGATGTTAAACATTCATATCTGACAGTTATCAATTTACAGTCTTTAAAAAAAAAATTGAAATGTTGGTCAATAACAAACTAGACTTGTGATTTTAAGAAACAAATACTACAGTATGTACTTTTTATTTCCTGGTCGCTCTCTGGAGCTCTAGTAACAACTGGTTGGTGTCGCCCAATCAGAAGACAGGTGGCTCTGGACCTCTATTCTGATTGGCTGACTGTTTTTAAGCGATATGATGAAAATAAAATGAAACCAAACCCTTGATGGTGTCTTCCAGGCTTAGAGCATGGCTGAGAGTGGTAATTGCTTTGTTGTGACATCACAAAGTTACAGAAGTCCTGGTTTTACAGTTTCTGAATCCAGGCTGTGTGCATTTATCTGTGGTCCGATTCATTCACAGGATTAAAGTAGAACCTAGACACTGTAATCTACCTGGATACACATGGGACCTTTAACATAACTTTGTCGTGATATTGCAAATGTGATTGATTGTTTTTCTTGGTCAACTTTTCAGGCGCTGTTATGAGTTCCTGGACCTCATGTTACAGGAGTGGCACACCAACACACTGGAAAGGTAAGCTGAACAAAAACTACCAAAACACTTGAGAAGTTGTGTCTGTAGTGTGTAGTGTGTAGTGTGTAGTGTGTGTCTCCACATGTTTCCCCTCCTCCCTCCTCTGACACCATGACATTTCAGTTTGCTAACATTTGAGTTAGTTAAGCGTTGGCTGGGTGCGCCGCTGATGAGGCCCATTAAATTGATGAGCGTCGAGAGAGCCGTCACCGTCGAGACCCCACGGAGGCAACTTTCCCCCGTTTTTCGTATCCATGGCAACCACGGCACGACACTTTAAAAAGCACGCTGAAAATCCTGTGGGTGGCCACATTCCCTGTGGACCACCAGAGGATTAAACCTGGAAGAGAGAGAGGAGAAGAATTAGTTCTGTTTGTCTTTTTTTATATTTAATGTTACAGAAATCGTCCGTTAGCACGCAGACGTTTTTATTTTGAGCGTCAGTGTCCTCCTCACCATGTTCCCTTACTATCCCAGACACGTGGCTGTTTTGACTGAGACCATCAAGAAGGGGATACACGATGCCGACTCCGAGGCCAGATCCATCGCAAGGAAGTAAGTGTTGTTTAAAGGTGACGTTTTAATTTTTATGTATTCATTCTCTCACCTCATCTCCTGCTCACTGTATTTTTTAATGTAATATTATCTATTTTACTTAACAAAACTTTTACTGTCTTTTTAGAATTTTAGAAATATTGTCTTGTTTTAATCTTGTCTCCCTTTTCTCATGAAAGTGACAAATAAAACTGAATTGAATTGAATTTTCCTCGTTCGCCTTCGCCTGTAGGTGCTATTGGGGTTTCCATGGTCACTACAGCCGGGAGGCGGAGCATCTCTTCCAGGCGTTGGAGTCCACCTATCAGAAGGCCCTGCAGTCTCACCTGAAGAGCTCCGACAGCATCGTGTCCCTGCCCCAGTCTGACCGATCCTCATCGTCTTCCCAAGAGAGTCTTAAGTAAGAGCTCTGCATGACGTCCTCCTTCTTTATTCACCCCGTTTCCTCCTCCTCCGTCTCTCCTGTCCTGGTTTATTCCACCTCCTTCCATCCCCACTCTCTGTCCTGTCCACTGTCCTACTTTTCTCCTTTGCACATCTATTTGCTGTAATTGATTGGAGGAAACCACTAATGCATCCGTCCTATTGACGACTGTGAAAACATTGGTAATTATTATCAGTCGGACAGCAGACGGGTGAGAGCTGGACGACTGGGATCGGTTTATAGATTCCCTATGGGCTGTGTTGGCTAATGACCTCATAGTGCATCCACGAGGACAGCAGCTGTTGTGGTCATCTCTGTGTGTGTCTGTCTGTGTGTGTGTGTGCTATATCCATTGTATAATTTATGAATACATTACCTGCCAATAGCTGACAGACCTTACAAAGTCTAAAATGTGATTCCTGTGTTTTTTCAGCCGGCCGCTGTCTGTGAAGAGTGTGATTGGAGGGAGCATAACAAGAAGTAAGACACTTTCATTCATCTTTTTTTTTCTATCCCTTTGTGAGTAATAATGAATGAATGAATGGAATTGAATGAATTAACTTTATTTTTCATTATTCACACTGTACTATGACATTCATTATGGCTTCCTTAGGTAAAAATGACAGAATAGAATACAGGTACATCTCACTACAGTAGAATATGATGGAGGTCAGCTCTTGGAATTAATCAGCTGATTAGAGTGTGACATCATTAGGTTACAATAAATACAATTTTTGGGGGGTTTCGTTAAATGTAAGCCATAATCACTACAATTAAAAGGATTAAACACTTGAATTATTTCAATCTGTATAATAAATCTATAATATAGATTTATTACACAGATTGATATCATATCCTATATAAATTAACTGTTTCATGATATTTTGATTTATTGAGATACACCTGTACATAGAATAGAGATTAAAAAAGAAAAGAGCAGCATATTAAAAAAATATGCTGAAATAGATTTTAAAAAAAAAGAAAAGCCAAATTAAGCACCAACCATTTAAGTTAGTGCTGGAGTAGTGGAGACTGCAGAGTGTTACTGTTCCCATGATCATGGCCTTAAATACAAAAAAACTTGAAAACTATGAGACACTCAATCGGACAAAAGACAAACACATCTATGAATGTTACATCCAAATGCTTAATAAATGAAGTGTTCACTCCCCTAGAATTTATTAGGACCCTCTGTTCACCTGCTGATTTATACAAATATTTCATCAACCAGTCTTCTATCAGCAGTGGAAAACATACATCACACAGTGAATCATGCAGATAGAGGTCAGACTGGCTCCATGATGCTGAGATCAGAGTTCTGTGGGGACCAGACCATCTGCTGCAGGACTCTGAAGCCCAGTCTGCTGGACTTCAGCTCAATTATGCAGTAGGCTACTAAAGCTCGGCTGCCACATGACCGGCTACACTGATTTTTGTCTATATGGCACAATATAATCTCTGATCTACCAGAATCAGAACTGAGCAAAGTGAAGCAGTTTTTAGTTCCTGTGTGAAGCAGCCTCCTGTTTGCTGCAGCTCACCAATAAATCATCTTTCAAGAACTCTACCACGTTCTTTTGTTTTTATCACTGCAGCACTTCTTTCAAATGCTCTCCTAAGTGTGTAACCTGATTTTATGTAATCTTGACATGACTTATTTAAAAGTCTTAAGAAATCCAAATGCTCTTTTGATGTATCTCTGTAAAGCACTTTGATTTAACTTCACACGACTTGAGTGGAAGTGCAAAGTAAAACCTCACTGTAATTCTTCAGGCTCTTAAAAATAAACTGCCTCAGTTTTCACTCTTTGCTTTTCCATCTCGGTGCTGCTGCAGGTAAGCTGGTGAGCACCAGGATGTCCTCCACGCCGGGTTCCCTCCAGCGTTCCCGTAGCGACATTGACGTAAATGCCGCCTCCAACGCCAAGTCCCGTCTGTCCACCGTCCCCGCGTCCTCGCCGTTCAGCTCGGCGGCTGCCCTTCCCCCGGGGTCCTACGCCTCATTAGGTAAGCTGTCAGTCATCTGCCTCTGTCTTCTAATAGCAGGCAAACAAATGTCTGTGTAGTTCATCTGTAGAAAGAATTTAAAGTACACACACACACACTGGTACAATGTTGAGACAGTCAGTGTAAGTACAGCACCTTGCAAAAGTCTTCATACCCCTTGAACTTTTCCATGTTTTGTCACGTTACAACCACAAACTTATGTATTTTATTGGGATTTTATGTGATAGACCAACACAAAGTAGGGCATGATGTGAAGTGTTCATGATTTTTTTTACAAATCAAAGACCAAAACTGAACTTTTTGGCCTACATGCAAAACAGTGTAGTGGAAACCTAACACTGCACATGAACCTGAACACACCATCCCCACGGTGAAACAGCATCAGGCTGTGGGGAGGCTTTTCTTCAGCTGTTGATGGGAAGATGCTGGAGCTAAATCCAGGACAATCCTGGAGTATAAGCTGTTAGAGGCAGAAAAAGACTTGAGACTGGGATGGAAGTTCACCTTCCAGCAGGACAACCACCCTAAACATCCAGCCAGAGCTACAATGGACTGGTTTACATCAGAGCATATCCATGTGTTAGAACGGCCCAGTCAAAGTCCAGACCTCAATCCTGTTCCCCAATCTGTGGCAAGACTTGAAAACTGCTGTTCACAGACTCTCTCCATCCAATCTGACTCAACTGGAGCTTTTTTAAGAAAGACGAATGGACAATAATGTCAGTGTGTAGATGTGCAAAGCTGGTAGAGACATACAGTACCATAAAAGACTTGGAGCTGTAACTGCAGTGAAAGGTGGTTCAACAAAGTATTGACTCAGGGGTCTAAATACATATGCACACCAGACGTTTCAGATTTTTATTTTGCACCACGAATCAGTTTCCTTCCACTTCACAATTATGCCCTACTTTGTGTTGATCTATCAAATAATATCCCAATACAATACATTAAAGGGATAGTTCAACATTTTGGCAAAGTGGCCCATTGCCATAATCCCTATAGTTTTAGGAGTGGGTCCGTTACCTTAATTGTCGGTGCAAGCTATTTTTTGAACAGCGGAGCAGAGCCGCAAGCTGCTCTCATCAAACTCATCAATAATACACAATCCAACAACTCCAAAACGCTCTGGTGAACAAGTTGTGATCTGCACATTCACCACGCTATGAGATAATAACAGAACGTTACGAGATGGAGTTGTTTTCGAGACAAATGCTGCTTCCCCCGACGGGAACGCGCATCAGCGGTTTTGCATGAATTTACCGTTCTAAAAACAGCTTGCACCGACAATTAAAGGTAACGAACCTACTCTTAAAACTATAGGGATTATGGCAATGGGCCAATTTGCCAAAAATGTTGAACTATCCTGTTAAAGTTTGTGGTTGTAACGTGATAAAATGTGGAAAAGTTCAAGGGGTATGAAAACTTCTGATAGGCGCTGTAGTTGAACAACACTGCCAGAAAATACACTTTGCACCACTTTGACTTCCTTATGAAAAGACAGAAACCTTAAGAATGATCACTTGAACGTTGCCATGTTCTTCCTGTGCGGCTTGTGACTCGTCTCCCGTCATCATGGAGCGTTACAACATTCCTCTTGTACTCACTGGCTTTTATGGACCTGACTGGGGTTATTAATGACCACTGAGATTGTCATTAGACTGTTCTGTCAGCAGGAACTGTTTAAATCCTGCTCTGACACATGTGACGAATCGATGTGATGAGGCTGAGTAAATCCCCCCCGATACTTTTTAAGGATGTTTTCACTCATATCTAAAGCTAATGGGGGACATTAAAGCCTCCCCCCGCCTACACATATAATGAAATTTACTGTCATCTTTTTTCCTGTGCAGAAACTTCTCTCCCTCTCTCCCTGAGTCCCTGTGGCTCGTTAGCAGCCGTTACTAATGACGAAGTCGGACGCAACCCCCTTTGCTTACCCACTCACTCATGCACCTGCTTCAATTGCTACTAATGTCTTCCTCTATACCTCTCCTTCCACTCGCTGCTGCACTGCCTTTCTTAAATCCCCCAAAAGATGGCACTCCTGGTAAAAGTGATGGTAAGACTTGTGTGTCTGTTTGTGAATGCAAGAGAGAGAGAGAGACAGAACGTATGAGTGTCTTTTTGACAGGCTACAACCTTACATCTTTTTTATCTCTTCATCTGTGCCCCTTTTCTCCTCTTTACCCCTCCCTCCCTCAAAGTGATCGTCAGTTATGTGGAACTCTGCATGGACTGTCTGCATGGACTTTATCGTCTGACTGTAACCCTAACAGCTGTCTCCATCACTTCTGTTACTTGCACAGCGATAATGTGCAGTATCACTGTTTTATACCATATGGCTGCTCTCCACAGTGAAGGTTTCACAAACTAAAAAACAGGTGTCAAATTGAACTATTGACCCTGACTTTTAACCTCCTTCGAGAATCCTCAGGGTTGCCAGATCTAGTCAAAGTATACGTTCCCACTCTACAGGTGGGCCGCAGTCTGGATCCAAATCCAAATCCAGTCCTGTCCTACATTATCATAAAGCATATCTTATCGATTATCTGATTTATTACTTTTCTAGCCTTTACGGCACTGCTCATGTGATGCTACCTGGCCAATCAGTGCAACTCAAGGCAGAGATAAACAAACAGGGAGAGACAGAGTGGGAGAAATAAGTGGGATAGAAGAGAAGAAGACAGATATAAAAAAGGATGTGTTGTAACTGTAGAGTTGTGTAGATGTGAAATTAAAGGAATCACCACAATTATTAACATTATTATAATCCTAACTACCGTCCCTGAACGCTGTTGGCTTAACCCTCCTGTTTTCCTCCTGGGTCTAGGAAGGAAGAAAGGCAGGAAGGACAAAGGGAAAGAGGGAAGGAAGGAAGGACAAAGGGAAAGATGGGAGGAAAGAAGGAAGGGAAAAAGGAAGGAAAGATAGAAGGAGGGAGGGAATAGATTGGGTCAATTGGGTCAAAAAGGAAGGAAGAAGTAAGGACGAAGTGAAGGAAGGAAGGAAGGAAGGGAGGGGAAAAAGAATGTGGAAGGAAGGAAAGAAAGATGGAGGGAGGGAACAGATTCGTTCAAAGAAGGAAGAAGGGAAAAAGTAAGGAAAGATGGAGGGAGGGAACAAATCAGGTCAATTTGATCAAAAGGGGAAGGAAAGAAGGAAGGGAAAAAGGATTGTGGAAAGAAGGAAGGGAGGAAGAAAGGAATGATGGAGGGAGGGAGGGAACAGACTGGGTCAATCGGGTCAAAAAGGAAGGAAGAAGTAAGGACGAAGGGGAGGAAGAAGTAAGGACGAAGGGGAGGAAGGAAGGAAGGAAGGAAGGGAGGGTGGGAAAAAAGATTGTGGAAAGAAGGAAGGGAAAAGGAAGGAAAGAAAGATGGAGGGAGGGAACAGATTTGTTCAAGGAAGGAAAAAGGGGAAAAGGAAGGAAAGATTGAGGGAGAGAACAGATCAGGTCAATTTGATGAAAAGAGGAAGGAAAGAAGGAAGGAAGGATGGAGGAAGGGAACAGATTGGGTCAATTTGACCCAGAAGGACAACTATCACACCTCACATAGAACTGAGAGTGTGGAGAAACTCTGTGTGTGAGTGTGTGTGAAAGCTGAGATATA
This sequence comes from Trachurus trachurus, assembly GCF_905171665.1. Classification (NCBI taxonomy): domain Eukaryota; kingdom Metazoa; phylum Chordata; class Actinopteri; order Carangiformes; family Carangidae; genus Trachurus; species Trachurus trachurus. The sequence continues at coordinate 3,316,358 of NC_139899.1, forward strand.
TGAATATCCAATGGCTAGCCTATGTAAAGTATTCAGACCCCCTTCAGTTGTTCACCATTTGTTATGTTGCAGCTTTATGTATAATCAATAAAAAAAAATCCTCATCAATCTACCCAAACCCAGGATTTTAGAAATTTTTGCAAATTAATTAAAATAGAACAGAAGAGAACAAATTGTGAAAAACTGAAGGGGGTCTGAATACTTTCTGTACCCACTGTATATGAATATATCTCAGAGCACACTGATTTTAATGATCTGTTGACATTAGAAATACTCAGAGGCTGGAGTTAGGGATATCTTATATGGTCTTTGGGTTGGTCAATCAGATTCGTTCCAGTCTGACTTGTGTGTGGTTATGATGATGAAGTTGTTTGTTCTTTATAATAAAGAACTTCTGACCCGCTGCATGTCTAATGAGACTCCTTGTTATGTAGAGTCTCAGTATCATGGACTTAGACTAAGTTTCCTCTGGTTTTTTGTTGCTGTTATAACGAAACAACAAATTAGCAATGTTAGCATTTGGCTTAAGGTAGCCTTTTAGCCTGCGGCTAGCTGTACCTTTTAGCAGGAAGGCTAAAATGTTGTCCTTTTTTAGCTAAACTTGTGATAAAATGTTTCTCTCCTCAATGTAAAAGTACATCTCTCAGAATATTTATTTCAGGTTCTTTTCAAACATAGAAGTCAGGCAGCTACAAAGGAGTTTCAGTGTTGTCTTTCTCCAGACCTGGGTCAACAGGTTTGCTAATATTTCTCATTGTTTGTTTTACCACACGGAGACACCTCAGTGGGAAATGGCACAAGGACTTCAAAGTCTCTTAATTTTCTCATCATAGTTAGCATTAGCATAACTGTGCTAAGAGACAAACCTCCACCCAAATCTTGAAGTTGCACCTTTAAACAAACACTGAGAATTATTCACAAACACTAACGGACCCTGGTTTGTCTGTTTCCCTTTCCCTTTGTGTTTCCAGAGGGGCTCCGTCCCCTTGTCCAAGGTCTTCTTCATTCTGTCCCCCCCACCAAGACTTCCTCCTACAGCATCTGTCCAGGGTGGGGTTGAAATATTAATGACTCATTCAGATCTATTAAACATGTCCCCTCCCTCCTTCCTCCTCCCTCCCCCCCTCTGCTCCTCCAGGTCGCGTTCGCACCAGGAGACAAAGCTCCGGCAGCGTGGGCGGAGCCAGTACTACCATGGTGGACAGCAGGGGGCGAAGCCGAGCTAAAGTTGTCTCCCAGTCCCAGCGTACGTACTATACACACACCTCCCTCACTCGCTCACACACATCACTGTCAGGTGTCATACAGCTGTGTGTGTGCATACTGCATACCGATCTGTCGCTCTCATGTTTCTGTATGATCTGTCTCTGCATCGGCTGTGAGATCATACTGAACGTCTCGCTGTGTGACTAATGTTTCCACCCTGAAAAAAAAACAAAAAAACTTCCAGTCACTCACATGTCATAATGTTTTCTCGCACATGTGCATCATGTGCAGTATGTGTGCTTGTGTTTTAGATATACTGGTAACACTTTAGATTAGGGAACACATATTCACCACCAACTAGGTGCTTATTAATATGCATATAAGTAGCTTACTAGCTCCTTATTAGTAATTATTAAGCACATATTATTATTTATTATTACCGTATAACACCTTATTCTACATAGCCTTATTCTACCTCTATTACACCATGAATGAATTCCTGATTTTAACTCCTAATTATCTCTTATTCATTGTAAATGAATGCATTAATGCTATACTAATTCAGAGTGATAAAGGAAGAATTACTGTTCTTTTGCTACTGCCCCTGTACAAGGCCCCAATAACCACTGGTTATTCACATTATCATCATCAGAATCAACAATGCATTAATTTACAATGAATAAGCAATAATTAGGAGTTAATATCAGGAAAAATCTTAATTCATAGATAAGATAGATAGATAATAGAGGTAGAATAAGGCTATGTAGAATAAGGTGTTAAAGCAGAAGTAAGTGATATATTTGTGTTAATATAAGTCTTAAATAGTTATATCTTCCGACAGCAATCACATATATATATTTGAAAGATTTAAGAGATCATTTGTTCCTGCTGCAATTGTGTTATATAACACTTGTTAAAATGTATTTTTGTGTTCATCTTTTTTGTCATTGTTGTGTGAGCTACTGGACTATCTTGAATTTCCCTGCTAGGGATGAATAAAGTATTCTCTATCTCTATCTATCTATCTATCTATAGAGTGTTTGGACTGAAACACGGGTCTAGGGCTGCAGCTATCGAATATTTTAGTAATCGAGTACTCTACTGAAAATTACATCGATTAATCGAGTAATCGGATAAAACGTATTTATGCTTGGTTAAAGAGCAATTATGAATACACAAGAGAAAATAACATATTTCACTTAAAGCAGAAGTAAGCGATATATTTGTGTTAATATAAGTCTTAAATAGTTATATCTTCCGACAGCAATCACTTACATAGAGAAAAGAAAACTTTTCTCGTATCCTACAATTTTTATCCAATGAGGAGAGAGAACGGCATGCAGGGCTGTGTGTGCAGCCAAGGGATGCGCGTGAATGTGGTGAAGTAGGGACGAGGACTGTTATGGTGCGTTCAAGGCAGCCCGTAACTCGTGTTTTTCCGACCTGTGAAGTCGTACCAGTTCGATCTGGTACGAGTTCACGGGTCGGAAGTTACGAGTGGCCGTTATAGTGCACTTTCACAGGTAAAACAGGTCGGAAAAACACGAGTGGGTTGCCTGGAACGCTACAAAATCGTAAGTCGTGACTTGAAGCTGTAATTTACGGTTTCAAAAGCCTGCCTGGAACGCAGCATTAGCCAAAACGACCGGATCGCTTACTTCTGCTTTAATAATGAATGACCAATTGGTTTCCTTTTTTTTTTAGAATCAACTGTTTTTATTTCTTAAATTCACAAGCAAGTATTTTCTGGTCTTGAAACATTACCAAAGAGGCAACTGCTAACATAAATAAGAATAAATAAAACACAAATAAAAATAAATAAAATAAAATTACTTACAAGATATTAAAAATAAATTAAATTAAATTACTTTCGACATTTTCTGTCTTTTTTTATCGCCTTTTATCTTTCTTATGTTTTATCATCGCTATTTCTCCTCGCCTCTGCCATTTTCCCGCTCCCTCAGTCAAACACCCGTACGTCCGCTTCCTCCTCCTCCTCCTCCTTTCTTCCCCGGTCTCCCCCCGCCCCCGCCCCCGCCCGTTAAGCCGGGTTTCTACCGAATCAACTGTCTTTTTTTTTTTTTTTTACACACCGCAACATATGGTTCACGTCATGATAACTTCTGTATTTTTGGCCATTCAACCTTCCACAGTCCATAGTCCTTTTCTTTGTTTGATATTTCAAGAGACTTTGGTGGGTCAAGTAGCCTAACCATGGATAGTTCCTTGTCCTGCTGTGTTGTCGCCACCGTCCCCCCAGCCCCCCCGGTCATCGCGGGCATCGCCTCGCCGCGGAGGGGGGCCCGCACGGTTACGTTCATAGGTTACGTTACGGCGCACGTTGTGCCACATTGAAAGTAGTCCGTGCGGCCGCTTGAACTACAATTAAATTAACGATTCCTCGAGGCAGAAAAAAATCCTCGGACCATTTTTTGTAATCGAGGTACTCGAATTACTCGAGGAATCGTTTCAGCCCTACACGGGTCTCTCAGTCACTCTGCTCTGCTCTGAGCCGAGGAGAAAACTTTTCTCGTATCCTACAATTTTTATCCAATGAGGAGAGAGAACGGCATGCAGGGCTGTGTGTGCAGCCAAGGGACGCCGTGAATGTGGTGACGTAGGGACGAGGACTGTTATGGTGCGTTCAAGGCAACTCGTAACTCGTGTCTTTCCGACCTGTGAAGTCGTACCAGTTCGATCTGGTACGAGTTCACGGGTCGGAAGTTACGAGTGGCCGTTATAGTGACTTTCACCGGTAAAACAGGTCGGAAAAACACGAGTGGGTTGCCTGGAACGCTACAAAGTCGTAAGTTGTGACTTGAAGCTGTAATTTACGGTTTCAAAAGCCTGCCTGGAACGCAGCATTAGCCAAAACGACCGGATCGCTTACTTCTGCTTTAATATGTGCTTAATAATTACTAATAAGGACCTAGTAAGCTACTTATATACATATTAATAAGCACCTAGTTAATGGTGAATATGTGTTCCCTAATCTAAAGTGTTACCAGTGTACTATATACTATATGTATCTGTGTGTATGTGCGTGTCTGATTAAGTTTCTCTAAATATTCCTGAGATCTGTGAGTGATTAATACACGCCTAACATGCTCACTGCTGTCCAGAGTGCATGCTGGGTAAATTCAATAAACATAACCCTCCTCTGTCTCATTTTGACCGTTCTCAATCTCCACCCTGTCCTGCCTATTGCTTCCATCACCCCAGGATCCAGATCAGCCAATCCCATCAGTGGTAAGGCCTCAGCCTCATCCAATCACGAGCCAGACGCCTCGTCCTCTCCCCCCAGAGTGTCGCACGTTGTCCCGTCCTTATTTTTAGACTTTCACGTTTGTTTCACACCGTGTCGTAGCAGCATGCTCCACTTCATCACCTTCAACCTTTTTTCTTTTTTTTTTTGATTTCTAAAATTACTTGACCCCCCCCACAGTTTGAGAAGCTGTTTGGAGATGGACATGTCTGCCGTCAGCCATTTTTGTTGTGTTTGTTTTCTATGTCCAAGCATTGTATGTCCCCACTGGTGATTGGTTCCACAGTAAATGTCACAGTTAGCTAGAGTGTAGACCCAGTCACCCACCTGTGTGTGTCTAGGTTGTTACATCTGTATTTGTTCATTTGAAGACTCGACTTTATTTCTCTATAAAGTTCTGTTTCTCTTCAGTTGTATGCTGTTGCTAATATTGTGTCCATTTACTTTATAATATAGCTTTACACTCAGCAGAAAGACACTGTACATTATAATATCAAATCAAAGTTTATTTCTATAGCACTTTACAGCAATGATGATAAATGATGAGCAAAGTGCTTTACATAAAAAATTAAAGGAGACATATTATGCCCCTGTTCCACAAATTAAAATAGTTCTCAGGTGTCTTAAAGACATGTCTGTGACATGCTTCGGTCAAAATCCCCCAAGGATCAAACATCACAGCTCTTTTCATCCTCTCTAAACAGCCCTGTTCAGAACGGCTGGTTTCAGTGCCTGTCCCTTTAAATGCAAATGAACCACTGCTTGCGCCGCCCCTTCTACTGGTGCCAGGTAGGGGTGGGATTATGCAAATTTGAATCCTAGTTACATCTCTGGAAGACAACTGAGGGAACAGTTGGTGAAACCACATGGATTTCAACCGAGGGAACCTGAAAATTACAGATTTTTTGGTCAATTCTCACATTTTGGGGGGCGTAAGTCAAGACAAACAAGAGCCTTCAAAAAGTGATATTTCCATAATATGTCCCCTTTAAAACTTAAAAACACAGCAAGAATAAGACAATATGTAATATGTAACATATATTTAACACATTATCTAGTCTGTTGGTATAGGACTTGTTAAATTTGACTAAATAGTCCAGACATGTTATCAGAGGTAGCCACCGACTGTGTCCCAGCTTCATTGAATCTTGTCTAACTTGTGCTGAATTCATTGTTTTCCCTGTCTCTCCCAACAGCTGGCAGTCGCTCCAGCTCTCCGGGGAAGCTGCTCGGACACAGCAGCTACGGCCGCATCCCCCGAGCCACGGCATCGGCCTCCACCACGCCGGCCGACAAGCGCAGCAGGATCCCCCGCAGCCAGGGCTGCAGCCGCGAGACCAGTCCCAGCAGACTGGGTCTGGGTAAGGCCCGGGAGTCGCACGACTCAACACCAGTCACTGTTGTTTCAGAGCAAAGCTGCTGCGTTTCTGCAACAACTGTCAACAACTGTTTATGTGCTCAGGGCCGTTGCATAGGGGAGAAAGGTGATGACAATTCTAGGGGCCCACAGCCCAGTAGGGCCCACAAAAACCCCCAGGAGACTGATTTTATTTTTTACTAAATTCCTCTTATACACAGTCAATCAAAAAAAAAAATGGTGATGAAAAGTCAGGGGTTAGGGGCCCACTTTGGTATTTTTTCAGGGGGCCCAGAATTCCTAGCAACGGCCCTGTATGTGCTATAAGAATTACTTTTCTCCCACTACATTTCATTCTTTCAGACAAACTTTACCTTAAATCTAAAGTTTGAAATGATGCATGAACTCGCCCGGTGTAGTGTTTGCTGAAACACCACATCAAATCTCAGCAGTGGTTCCTTGAAGTCTCTTTGACACTGTGCAGTCACACACAGGTGGAGGTGACACCACACCTGCTGATAAGAGATATAAACTGACATGGGATCATGTCAAAGACAGGTGAAAGTGGACTTTGTTATCTTAACTCTTTGAGATACTTGTATGTACAGCAGGGGAAATAAGTATTGAACACATCAACAATATACACTATATTACCAAAAGTATTCGCTCACCTGCCTTTACTCATTCTATGAACTGAAGTGCCATCCCATTCCTAACTCATAGAATTCAATATGATGTCGGTCCACCTTTTGCAGCTATTACAGCTTCAACTCTTCTGGGAAGACTGTCCACAAGGTTGAGGAGAGTGTTTATAGGAATTTTTGACCATTCTTCCAAAAGCGCATTGGTGAGGTCACACACTGATGTTGGTCGAGAAGGCCTGGCTCTCAGTCTCCGCTCTAATTCATCCCAAAGGTGTTCTATCGGGTTCAGGTCAGGACTCTGTGCAGGCCAGTCAAGTTCATCCACACCAGACTCTGTCATCCACGTCTTTATGGACCTTGCTTTGTGCACTGGTGCACAGTCATGTTGGAAGAGGAAGGGGCCCGCTCCAAACTGTTCCCACAAGGTTGGGAGCATGGAATCGTCCAAAATGTTTTGGTAACCTGAAGCATTCAAAGTTCCTTTCACTGGAACTAAGGGAATTTATACACCTGGGGCCAGGCCAAGTGATTAGGACACCTGATTCTGATCATTTGAATGGGTGAGCGAATACTTTTGGTAATATAGTGTATTTCTAATCAGGCTGTTGACATGGTTTTTCACCAGATGTCGTTAACAACCCACACATACAAAGAAATCAAAACATACGGTATATGTCCATAAATGAAGTTATAAAGTGAAATGATAATACAAAAAAACAACAATTTCAAATAGTGCATGCTCAGAATGCATGAAGTCCATGATAATATGCTTGAAGTTTTTAAAGGGAAGGGAGGCATCCAGCTGGATCTGTGACAAAAGATTATTCCATTTGAATGGTGCAAAATACTCAAGGCAATTTTTCCTATCTCAGTCCTAACAGTTGGGATATTACTGTATGAGCCTGAGTGGAGTAACTGAATAAGCTAAAAGCAAGCAACGTTTGATAAATAAACAGGTAGAGTTCAGTTGGTAATAAATCTAATTGCAGCATGATAAACTGTGTCAAGTGGTTTTAGTGTAGAGGGAGAGACATGCATGTAAATGACATCTCCATATTCCAGTACTGATAAAAATGAACTTGTAGTGTCTGCTTCCTACAGTACTGTGGAAGGCAAGATTTATTTCTGGAGAAGAATGCTAATAAAGGCTTCAGCTTGTTTAAAAGCTTAGTTGTCCAAGAGCCAAGGACATTTAGAGAGACCTGGAATTAGCAGGTGCAGTTGTTGGAAAAAACAAAACAAACGAGTAATGCACTCAACCTCCATGACCTCTATGCACGCTCACCGTGCAAGACTGTTGATGCGTTCATTACTTATTTCCCCTGCTGTACAGTATATGTTTTTGACTGCAGCTCTCCCACTCTGTATCCTGAACTGACACAGTTCAGATCAGCTGACAGAGACAACAGTGTGTATTTGTGACAGTTCTCGCTCATGATGACCATGCTCGGGATTAATGCGTATGATAGCTCACAGTGGCAGCTTGATGTGTGACAGTCGCTGTAGTAGCTGGCACAAAAACATCTAAGCTGGTGATTAAAAAACTGAAACCGAGGTCAGAAACCTGATTGTCTGCCAGTCATCACCTCTGGCACCGAGTCACACAGTCGAGCCGCGTCCGATGGCGATGCCGGGCCGAGTCCGGCCTCTCCTGATAATCTGCTTGGACATCTGCGAGCCGGCGGTCAGGGTCAGCTGATCGCCGGTGTGTTTTCTGTTACAGCAACGGCAGCTAGATGCTGAAAGGTGCAGATCATACAGTTGGTCTTTTAGTGAGAAGAAATCAATGTTCAATGTTTTTGCATGATAAGAAGTTACTGATCATGTCCCTTGATTACTCATCCAGATGTGGAACATTTGTATTATCTAAGTTCCACACCCAATAATCTTTTTAATGTGTCTGATCTGTGTCACATCTGAAAAGCTTGAGTTGTTCTCATGTCTAACATTTAACCGGCAGAATGTCTCTTCACCGACTCACTGCCCAGCACACTGCTTCTGTTGTAATGTTCCTGTCTGCCTCTCCTCCTCCTCACTTCTATTCTTCTTTAGTTCTCTTTGCCTCCATATATTTCAGCCTCATTAGCTACAGGGTGATGATAACAATTGCTTGTTTTTTCAGCCTCCACTGGTAGAGTTGCTAACCAGATTTTTTTTTACTCTCATCATTTTGGAACTCCTATGTAGAGCCAACGACAGAACAAAATATGCATTCATAGCAGGGCCGGTTCTAGGCAGGCATATATGAGGGGGCAGTCAGAAATGTGAAGGGGGCATCATGTGAACACATCATGCTCCAGCACTTTTTTTTCTCTGTGCTTACAGTAACTTCATTGAATTGGGTTGTTGTGTCCAACGCCAACCTGGAGAAGTGGATTGCACTTTGTCAGGCCTCTACCTTCAGACCCGTCCAACTAGGGGCCGGGGGGGGGGGGGGGGGGGGGGGGGGGGGGGGGCAACCAGGGTCTTAGAGGCCAAACTTTTGAACACATAGAACAGAACATTTTAGAAAAGAACACTGTCCCTTTTTCGGCGGATTTTTGTGCTACTGCAGATAAAAATTAAAAATAAATGTGTAGGATTAAGATTATTAAGAGTAAGATTATTCTTCTTTCTGCTCCCTTTTGTTGAGATTTGGGAGGTTTTTGTTTTTATTGTAGCTTTGTTAAAATGCAAGATAATTTTTCCGACTGATTTATTGCCCGATGCCGTGTAGCTATCTCGCTTTCTTCCCCCCGCCCTCCGCCCGTTGTCTTCGTTGTCACTTTGTTGCCGCTCCACAGAGCGCACATGGCTAATTAATATGCACGTGCAGACCATATATGGTTGTGTCTAGGCGTTCCGGGGACGGAGGTGCGTTCACATGCGCAACTGCGCACCGTTCTTGGATCCAGTTTGATTTATCAAAGAGAAATTGCGGAGAGTTGTGCACGCACAGTTTGATAGATCTGAAAAAGGTGTAAATATTTTGGGTGTCTTTTCTCCGTAGGCCTAAGCAAAACATTTAGTAGCAGCAGTTTTACACTGCTTACTTACAGTTTTGATTAATGAGGCCCCAGGCCCTAAGCCCAGAGCCCAGACGCTCACAGAGGCACTTCTCCGCGGCGCTGTCCGTGGTGCTGTCCGTGGTGCTGAAGGTGACAGGTTAACTTGACAAATAAACTGCAACATAGTTCTGTTTGTTTATCATGTGTGTCAGTTTTGTTTGTGACTTGATAGTTTAGTTGTTGAGATTAAGAACATCACTCCCTCATGAAACCGGTGATAGGCATGCTGAAAAGAAAAGAGAGAGAGAGAGGCGCCTGGGTATCGCAGCTGTAAAAAAAAAAGAAAAAAAAAAGACGACGCGCGGAATAGCGGTATCAAAAAGTGTCGGACTACCGGCATGTCTAGATAGAGGGATGTCTGAACCCCCAACTTAACTTCTTTCTCTTTGGTAATATACACATTTTTGAGTATATTAAAATGTGCTTTCTCAACTTCTAAAATTTGGATTTGAGGGGGCAAGACATTTATTTGAGGGGGCACTGCCCCCTCTTGCCCCTGCGTAGAGCCGGCCCCGATTCATAGTTTGTTGAGCACATTCAGAGAATGAATTTTTCAGCACATATTATCTGCTATTTAGACCAATTATCTTAATTCTAAACTAATGGACCATTACTTTTTTTTTTTTTTTTTTTTTTTTTTACAATTTTTATCAATACAAGTTACTTTAAAGGTACAGTATGTAAGAAATCTAAAGCAACTGGCCGTAAAATCCTCCTAATATGTCATAGAGACTCAGGAATAATGTTCATAACATGATGAACTCACCAACAACAATAGTACAGCCAGAGTATTCGCATTAAAAATCTTTTTTTGCAGACTGCAAATCATGTTTATGTTTTGAATTTACGTGTTTACATGTTGCGCCACCTAGCCCTCTCTCCCAGTCACGGCGGCGTCAGTGGCATTTCAGCCTCAGTCTGCTTCCACTGAGCTGCCGCTACGGCTGGGAGAAAAAAACAGATCGCTGTGTTTTGAATTTGACTGCAGTAACCGTTTTTGGCCACATTCTTACATATTGTACCTTTAAATTCTTCTGCCAGTGGTAGATGAGCTGACAGACAAATGAATTTCCCTAGATAAAGAGATAAATCAGTAGACATAGTGAACTTTCACAATATATGTAAGGATTCCTTTTTCTTTGGTTGTTAACAAGGGTATAGCCTCAGTGCCATTGTTGCTGTCGTTCTATAGTAGTGCTATACACTTAATTTTTTCATACAAACATGTCTGAAAGGTTTTTCATTGACTGGTAGTAATGAGTCCTCTAGTGTGTCACCTCTCACAGCCTCTCCCCCTCTTCTTTTCTTCACCTCTGACCTTCACCTCAACACCCCTCCTCCATGGATGCATACTGACATTCCCACCTAACTTGTTGTCCTGACAGCCAGCCTGTGTGGTAAAGCTCTTCTTCCTGCTGCTCTTCCCTACCGCACGCTAGCCCGGAGCCGCATTCCCCGTCCCAGCATGAGTCAAGGTTGCAGTCGCGACACCAGTCGCGAGAGCAGCCGCGACACCAGCCCCGCTCGGGGCTTCGCTCCTCTGGGTGAGTACCGAGCTCAGAGCCGTCCCAGCCCAGACAGTCCCACCTCTACAGTCTGTACCTGCCACTCCATCTACTGTTGTTGTCTGTCTCCTGTCTCCAGTCTGCCTCTGCCTGTCTGTCTCTGTGCATGCACTAACTGAGTCTTTCTAAGTGTAGGGAGGAATACTGTTCTGTGGTGGATACAATTTTGTTTTTGTTTAGTTTTTCCTGTGATGGTGTAATTTATATCAAGGATTAGATTTCTTCTTCATGTTGCTCTGTATTCAGTTGGATTCATGTGTTTGAGTTGCCTCTGAACAAACGTGTGTACATGTGTTGAAGTGCCATAATTAGAGATTATAGGAGGCAACGAGGAATACGTTGAAACAACAGAAACAGGTGTCATTACAGTCATTGGCTGCAGCCATTGTGGCTCCTGTACTGTGATGTCATAGGTCTGTGCCTGTAGCTCCATCATCAAGAAGAAAAGAAAGAAAGATTAAAAGAGAATTCTGTTTGGATACATGTAAAACAGGTTTTACAGAATGGGTTAAGTTAAATGTTTTTAATTAATTATCTTCTTATATACACTGCCTGTCCAAACAAAAGTCACATACTCCAATGTTTCGCTGGACTGTCTTTAGCTTTGATTATGGCATGCATTCGCTGTGGCATTGTTTCAATAAGCTTCTGCAATGTCACAACATTTATTTCCGTCCAGAGTTGCACTACTGTAATTTATTCAAAGATTCTCAGGTCTGGACTCTGTGGTCACATTGGACCACATTTCTTCCCACTCTCCTTCCAGTCTTTAATAATGTGTTGGACAGTTCTTAATCCATTTTAGTTTCAGCAATCTCCTTAGATGTTTTATTTGCTTGATGCCAATAATTTGACCTTTCTGAAACGGATGAACATCTTTTCCGCGACCACAGGATGTGTCCTCTGACATGGTTGTTGAAGAAATGAGACTGCATCAGTTAGAGTTAGATAAGTTGTTGCCAGCTGAAACATAATCATCTATGCAGTAATTATCCAATGGGAGGCTCTTACCTAGTTAAATCCAAGTGGCAACTTTTCTTTTGGACGGGCAGTGTACATTTATACATCGGTACACATAACCACATATACAAGTGTTTTGAGTTGTTTTTGTCTGTGCTGTCAGCTTAGCACAGGCCAACTGTTTTTATTAGTTGCTGTGTTGTCTCTCTACACCTTCACTCTCAGTGATGGAGGTCAGACTGAATTCTACTTGGATTCATAAAAACATAGTGATGTGTGTATGTGTGATATACTTTAACTACATTTGAAATCCCACCCACCCCCGTTTCAGATCTCTTATTAACTTTTTCCGTAGCTCCAACTGTAATTAACCCTGCAGTGTGACACTAGTCTCAGACTTTCTGTAAAGGCTACATCAAGCTCCTTGATGAAAAAAAAATAGTGTTGGTTTATAAAAACAAAAACAACAACAAAAAAAACATTCATTTTGATTATGTAATAACTGCGACGGAGTATTAGGGCCACATTGACAAATAAAAAAATCACAAACTTCGAGAACGACTTTATTCTCGTAAATTTACGACTTTATTCTCGTAATGGTATGACTTTTTTTCTCGTATGAAATGTACAACCTTATTCTCGTAATTTACGACTTTATTCTCTTAATGTTATGACTTTTTTCTCGTAGGAAATGTACAACTTTATTCTCGTAGATTTACGACTTTATTCTCGTAATGGTATGACTTTTTTTCTCGTATGAAATGTACGACTTCATTCTCGTAATTTACGACTTTATTCTCGTAATTCACGACTTTATTCTCGTAATGTTATGATTTTTTTCTCGTAGGAAATGTACGACTTTATTCTCGTAAATTTACGACTTTATTCTCGTAATGGTATGACTTTTTTTCTCGTATGAAATGTACGACCTTATTCTCGCAATTTACAACTTTATTCTCATAATTCACGACTTTATTCTCGTAATGTTATGACTTTTTTCTCGTAGGAAATGTACGACTTTATTCTTGTAAATGTATGACTTTATTTTCGAATTATGTGTTTTGGTTTTTTTTCTCAATGTGGCCCTATTATATACTCCGTCGTAAATAACTCCTGAATGTATCCTTAACCTTCCTTTCAGAAGCACACATCATAAATATCAATACGGATTGTTACAATTAATCAGAACATAAAATCAAAGGCATCATTGTTGCAGTAGTACCTGTCTGTATGTGTGTATGTGTGTGACTAACCCCCTGGTCTGGATGTTGCCACCTCTCCTCTACCCTGCAGCCTCCCGACGTCACTCCCGCTCAACCAGCGCTCTCTCCACAGCTGACCCCCACGGCCAGTCAGGTGACCTGCATGCTCAGACCGCGTCCCCCCCATTCGACCCCCCCCCCCAAAAAAAAATGACCCGTGTCAGAGGCAGTGATGCCGACTGCACCGGCATGCCTCTGTGGTAGTGTTCGGTCATGTTACGCCATCATTCACCTCCTTTATTTCCCCTCCATCCAAAGTGTTTTAGGAGGTTTCACGTAGTATCTCAGCAGTACAGGTGCTTTTTGTTCAGCATGGTGAGGGACACAAGTTTTCATCTGCCTGCCCTCTGATCAGCTCGTTGACTTGTCATGTTCAGGTTTTGATGTGCTGACTTGGTTTCATGGTTTGCTGTTACATGTTATTTTGTCATTAGATTGAGTCAGTCATGTGTCGGCCTGTGGTTTGTGTGAAGCAGATATGTGATTTTTTGTTTTCTTATTTTTATTTATTTATTTTCATTTTTTTATTTGTTATTTCTGCTGATGTGTTGTTATACCTGCTGCCATCTGTTGTGGTCATCCTTTGAATGTTGTGCCTATGTTTTTTTTTTTTTAATTTCTAACATATTAGCTCATTTGTGTTTTTCCTTGTTTGGTGCATTATGGGTGATTTCTCTCAGGGAACCAGTGTAGCTGCAGTATTTGCCTGTGTTCTTTTCCGTATCACGTTTTGACATGTTGGTTTTCATTTTGCTTTCGGTTGTTGGATTGTTGAGATTGTTCCCCTCTAGCGACCTTTTCATTTCCAGTGTATTTCTTCATATTCAAATCTCCCTGAAATCAATCCTTTATCTGTCACCTATGTAAGAAACTCAGCCTTTGCTTTAGTTTATTCAGGTAAGTTGCAGAGGGAATGTTTTAATTTGAAACTGAGCCTCACTCAGTCTTTCTCTTTTCACTTCCTGTCTAGACCGATACGGTTTGATTCACCAAGCCAGAATCTCAGCATCAGTCAACGCCATGAGGGTCCTGAACACTGGCACTGAGGTGGAGGCTGCTGTTGCTGATGCTCTGGTAAGATACCAAGATACCATACCAAGTTTTGAATGTGAGACAAGATTTTATAAACAGTTGAAATGATTTAATTCCTGCCTTAACGTTGAGTCGCAGCTTTCTCATCCCTGCAAACTGAGACACCTAAATACAGTATATGTCAGGTTGTTCAGGTTTGAGTTTAGGGTTAGTGTTCAAAGCTTAGACTCCGGGTTTGGTTTTGTAACAGAGTTCTAATGCAGCAGGAGACTCATAAACCAAAATCAGTTTCCAGACTTATGATTTTGCACTGTAATTTAATTGTTCATTATTCTTAAATCATTTTAATCATGTGCTGAAAGCTGCATTTAGTTTTAATAGGTCATGGTTTTAGATCTCAGCACCTGTCAGGAATGTATCATTGATCATAATTGACTTTCATTGATTTCAATGTAATGATTGTGTCTATTTATAATTTATTTATTAGGAGGAAAGATTTTGTTTTAAACTGTCAAAAATAGGAAATGATTGTCTGCTCATCAGTTCAACAGTTTGAATATCATCCTGCCTTAGAATTACTTCAGGACCTTTGCTCCCAGGTTTCCTGAAGGCATCTTAACCACAAAGCCCTGACACAGCTGAAGTAGAAAATGTCCAGTCTTGGTCTCTTCTTACTTGGTCTTTGTTGCTGCGTTAAACCTTCCCTCTCTCCTCTTTCCCTCTCGGTTGTTGGTTTCAGCTGTTAGGAGACTCCAGGAATAAGGTAGTTGGTCATTTTACATCCTGTTTGTGTATCCATGCCGTCACGCACTAATCAAGTTCAGAAATTATTAATGCAGCTTGGCTCGTTATTATCGGCTCATGAACCCCCCCCCCCCCCTTTATTTCTTTACTTTAAAACTTAGTTTTAATTTTTGAATGTGTTCTCATTGCATCTCAGATGTTTGCATCTTTGGTACCATTGCAAAGATTGTTCTCACATTTCATTGTGATGTGATGACTCTCATTTTTCTTGGATTCACACTTGTGTATTTTGAAATCCATGAGACTGATTATGTTCTACCGTCTGAAGCCTTCCCCTCTGCTCTGCATTCATAGTCAAGACTGCTTTCTGTGGCACTGCTTAACTGGCTTTTGCTGTTGATTTAAAACTAAATAATTACCTTTTACCTTTAATTTTGTAGATCAGAACTGTATCTGTACAGATTTGAAGTAAATTTCGAAAAATGTCATACACAGAACAGAAACTGCATGGCTGGAGACCTTGTTTGAAAGATTCTTACCACATGGCTGAGTTGATTTTCCAAAGCACTTTCCCTGCAGAGTTTGGTGAACTCCTGACGGTTGCTGTTCCTCTTGCTCCCACACAGAGGAAGCCACTGAGGCGGAGGTACGAATCCCCGGGGATGTACTCCGACGACGACGCCAACAGCGACGCGTCCAGCGCCTGTTCGGAGCGCTCGTACGGCTCGAGGAACGGGGGCATACCCCATTACCTGAGGCAGACGGAGGATGTGGCCGAGGTCCTCAACCACTGCGCCAGCTCCAACTGGTCAGAGAGGAAGGAGGGGCTGCTGGGGCTGCAGAACCTCCTCAAGAGCCAAAGAATACTCAGGTGGGTTCATGAATCTCAGTCTCACAGCCATTTATCAGACTGAGCTGTAGCACCACAGCTTGAATGTGGTCTCCTTATTGTTATTGATATATTTCGATTATTATTCTTTTTGTGTAATATTTTCTTTTATTTCTATCATCTACATTTTTTTTTTAATTGCTCATTTGTATATTTTGTTTTCTTTAGTATGATATAATATTTTATTGTTAGGTGAAGGCACCTGATAAGCTCCTTGAGTTTTCGCCTCTTCCTGCACTTTAAATTGTCAAAATTGTTACTTTTACTTGTGTAATTTTTAACTGTGCAAACAAATAAATCAAATAAATCAAATCAATGTGAAAGAAGAGTTTCCGGTAACACTTTATACTAAGTACACACTATTAAGCGTTAGTTAAGCATTAAATACTGAATTCATAATTTATAACACATGACTACTCATTAGTATGTCGTTTATAATTACAGTTAAAAATGTTTTACTCATCATTGATAAGCACTAACTGTATTTATAACTACATACTAATGAGTATTCATGCATTATAAATGAAGAATTCAGCATTTATTAATGCTTAATAGTGTGTACGTATTATAAAGTGTTACAGAGTTTCATTTTCAGTTTTGGGGACTATAGTTTTAAATAGCCTCAAAAATAATGCATATGTTATGTTGAGTTTTATTTAGAAAATGATGTGATAACAACATCAGGTTGGGTGTCTCTGTGATGATATATGACGAGATGGAGTTGTTTTCGAGGCAACAGCAGCGACTGCTAGCTGAAAAACATCCCGCTAACGGGAACGTGCATTAGTGGTTTTGCATGAATTTACCTCGAAAACTCATAACGTTCTGTTATTATCTCATAGCGTGGTGAATGTGCAGGTCACAACTTGTCCACAAGATTGTTTTGGAGATGTTGGATTGTGTATTTGATGAATTTGATGAGGGAGAAATCCCATTAGCCTCCGTAGCGTAGCTCTGAGCAGCTAGCGGCTCTGCTCCACCGTTCTAAAAATAGCTTGCACCGACAAATACTGCTATGACTATAGGGATTGGCAATGGGTCAATTTGCCAAAATGTTAAACTGTCCCTTTAAAATCTCCAGATTGTCCTGGAACATCAATATGTCCTCCTTCTTCTGTTTAAAAATATGTCATTGGCTTCTATTGGCTCCTCCCCCTCTGCCATGTACACAAGGTGTATGCATGTTGCCATACTTGTCAATGTGAACACACACACACACTCTGAAACAGCAGGTGTCAGTGTGGACGTGCGCAGAGAAAGGAAATGGCTTCAGGGCGCTGTGGGTTTAATCATGAATGAATGTAAATACTAAGCCCTGCTTTGGAGGAGTAATGGTGCTGTTTTCTTTATTATAACCTGTTGTGTGTGTTAATCATTTGGCTCTTTGTGTTGTCTGCAGCCGAGTGGAGCTGAAGAGACTCTGTGAGATCTTCACCCGGATGTTTGCAGACCCTCACAGCAAGGTAAAGAGGACACAGCTCACTCACTGAAGCACTGACTAATTCTGACGTCTGTGAAACTGCATGGAAACGAAAAAAAAAAATGTCAATAACTGCCGGAGCGCGTGTACACTGTACATGTATGACCTCTGTGATACTAATGGAGTGTCTTCTGTTGCATGGTCTGCCTTGCTGTGGATTTAACAACAGAGAGTAAGTGTGCTGTTCAGCCCATGTAACCACACACACACACACACACACATACACACATTAACCAAAGTCTTGACTCAGAATATGCATAAAAACCAAAGGAAAAAGTGCTGTGTAATAAATATTTGAACGTGTCCTCAGGTGTTCAGCATGTTCCTGGAGACCCTGGTGGACTTCATCAACGTCCACAGGGAGGACCTGCAGGACTGGCTTTTCGTCCTCCTCACTCAGCTGCTGAAGAAAATGGGGGCAGACCTGCTGGGCTCTGTCCAGGCCAAAGTCCAGAAGGCCCTGGACATCACAAGGTCTGAAACACACACCAGGTCACACAGCTCAGATAACGGTCTGTTGTGACTCTCCAGTAGAGGAGGGGATGGACTGAAAACATGAGTAGTAAAAAGAGATTGAAGTAATACTTTGTACTAAGTGCACGCTATTAAGCATTAATAAATACTGAATTCTTCATTTATAACACATGAATACACATTAGTATGTGGTTTATAAATACAGTTAGTGCTCACCAATGATGAGTAAAACATTTTTAACTGTGTTTATGAACTACATACTAATTCGTAATACGTAATTAGTATTCATGTGTTATAAATGATGAATTCAGTATTTAATGCCTAATAGTGTGTACTTATTATAAAGTGTTACTGAGATTGCCAGTTTGTAAAGATGAAAACCTGTTTGATCGGTTTGATAAGTTGACCTCCTGAGCAGCTCACTCAGTAGTCAGTGTATCTTTATCATTGTACAGTGACATTCAAAAGTTTGGGCGCCCCTGCTCCAAATTCCTGTTAATGTGAACAGTTCAGAAAGTGGAAGATTAAAAGGCATAAAGTTACAGATGACACATTCCCTTTGCATTTAAAAAAATATAACATTTTTATTTTCATCGTTTACATTTTCAAAATGACAGAAAAGGAAAAAGGCCCTTAGCCCTGGGCCCCACCAAATGTGAGGAATGATTTGAACTAAAAAATGTTGGGTTATCTCTGTAACCCAATTTCCGAGTCATTGGTGTTGGGTTAAATTTTTGGGTTATTTTTCCAGAGTGTAAAGCGCTTTATACACGACCCAATAGTTGGGTTAAAAAATAACCCAACGTTGTAGTTAGCATAACCCAACTCTTGGGTTCAATATTCAACCCAAAAGTTGGGTCAAAAAGAATAACCCAACCTGTTGGGTTAAAATTAACCCAAACAAGGGGTTTGTCCTTATTCATACCAGCAGTTGGGTTAAAATATGCTTATTTTTTTAACCCAACTGTTTTTAGTGTGAATAGGAACTTGGGCATTTTAAAATGTTTTATCGTATTTTGTATCATGTATGACTTACCATTTCTTTTCGCTGACCATATAGGATAGTGTACACCTTTCTCAACTGCATTGCACTGGACCTGGTCTTTTTAAATGTGGAAACTGGGTTTCTGTATTGTCTCTGTCCTGTCCATTGTCTATTTGTGTCATTTTATGTATCAGGTTTTCCCTAGTATTTTAGTTTGTGGCCTGTGTCTTTTGTGTATTACATGTTGGGACTGCAGATGGAAATTAGCTGTGAGTTAAATCTGGTGCAACCATCTCCTCATTTCCTGCAAATGATTAATGTCATTGCACACTGTCCCTTAATAAACTAAACTAAAGAGTAAAAGGTTTGTCCACCCTGCATAGTTAGTAGCTAGTAGCAAAATAGTGTTTCATGTTTAACTTAATGCCTTTTGGGGATTTTCATCTTCCACCTGTTTAACTGTTCACATTAACAGGCATTTTGACCAGGGGTGCCCAAACCTTTGCATGCTACTGTATTTGCTCAAAAACTCAACTGTTGTTTAATAATGTTCAGCAAATGTCTTAACGTGTCTTCTCTGTGTGTGCGTGTCAGGGAGTCGTTCCCGTTCGACCAACAGTTCAACATCCTGATGAGGTTCATCGTCGATCAGACTCAGACACCAAACCTCAAGGTAAGTCGATCTGAGGAACTCTGATTCTTTGTGAAGTCGAGCTGGATTTTAAAAAGGTCGGTGTGATGAAACCAAGCGCTCCTCCGCTCCTCAGGTTAAAGTGGCCATCTTGAAATACATCGAGTCCCTGGCTCGACAGATGGACCCGACCGACTTTGTCAACTCCAGCGAGACGCGCTTGGCCGTGTCTCGCATCATCACCTGGACCACCGAGCCCAAAAGCTCCGACGTCAGGAAGGTATGCCAGCTCTGACACACAAAGACTTAATAGTGACTTTTCCTCCTTTTTGCAGTTGATTTTTTAAATCTCCATGTTCCTGTCAGGATTCAACAGTTTATATCAATGTTTTTAACTTTGTCTTTTTGATGAGAGAATATCAACATTATATTTCACATTGTATTTCTTATTGTGCAACATGATAGATCTAACTAAGGGAGAAGCAGGACCTATAATTGCATTGTTAAGCTTGAAGCTGAATGAAATGGGGACACATCAGATAACACATCAAAGCCATGTTTTCATTTATGATTTCTTTCCTTTGCCTCAGCATTAGTTACTAAGCATACATATTATGATAAGCTGCATAAGATTTTATGCCTTAACAAACTGTTGTAACATCATCACCAGCAGGTGAGCAGGCTTACTGCAGAACTAACTGCCTTAGGACTTAAATATGAATTCATATAAAATCTTATGTAAAACTTATTTCCAGAACAGATCTGGCATTTGCCTCCATACTCGAGTGTTGAGTGTTTCTCTAAGCAGCAGTTATAAACTCTGATGATAGGCCCTCTGTGTGGATGGCCTTGGGTCAACGGCCCATTATCTTCCTCTTGTCTGGTGCGCGTCATATGTTTCCCCCCTGCTGTTTGTTTTTCCATCCGCTATTCTTCCAAGTGAAATCCTCACCTATTTTCCGAGCAGGGCCTGACGTCCAGGAGGCTGGAAATGATCCGCAGGGATAGAAATGTTCAGTTTAATCTGATTTCATGAGTTCTTAAAGGGATAGTTCAACATTTTGGCAAATTGACCCAGTTTTAGGAGTAGGTTTGTTACCTTTAATTGTCGGTGCAAGGTATTTTTAAAACGGCGGAGCAGAGCTGCGAGTTGCTCAGAGCTACGCTACGGAGGCTCATGGAATTTCTTGGTTTCCCTCATCAAACTCACCAAATACACAATCCAACAACTCATTCACATTCACCACGCTATGAGATAATAACGGAACGTTACGAGACAGAGTTGTTTTAGAGGTAAATTCATGCAAAAGCACTGATGTGCGTTCCTGTCGGGGGCAGTTTTTTGGCAAGCAGTTTCTGCATTTGCCTCGCGAACAACGCCTTCTCGTAACATTCTGTTATCTCATAGCGTGGTGAATGTGCAGGTCACAACTTGTCCACCAGAGCGTTGTGGAGTTGTTGGATTGTGTATTTGATGAGTTTGATGAGGGAAACCAAGAAATCCCATTAGCCTCCGTAGCGTAGCTCTGAGCAGCTCACGGCTCTGCTCCGCCGTTCTAAAAACAGCTTGCATCAACAATTAAAGGTAACGAACCTACTGCTAAAACTATAGGAATTATGGTAATGGGCCAATTTGCCAAAATGTTGAACTATCCCTTTAATATCTGGGATGATTATAGACTGTGCCAAAAAAAAAAGCCTGGTACAGTATTTTCCAAATGTGTCATGCTATAATCCCCATTCTGCCCCCTGCCACTGTGCCCCAGACCCTTCATAACTGGGTGAGCGAGGAGCTAATTGGCAGGTCCAGTACCGCAGCTTTACTGTCCACTGAGGGCAACCAGGAAGAGAGGTGTAAGCAGGTAGAGCCCGCTCCAGCAGCCAATCACAACACAACAAGCACGCACTTGCCCTGCCCTGCCCTGCCCTGCCCTGC
Source organism: Trachurus trachurus (assembly GCF_905171665.1). NCBI lineage: Eukaryota > Metazoa > Chordata > Actinopteri > Carangiformes > Carangidae > Trachurus > Trachurus trachurus. The sequence goes on from NC_139899.1 coordinate 3,337,835, forward strand.
CCTGCCTGCCCCGGTGCCTAACCACCAACCCCTCAGGACTGTAAAAAAAACAAACAACCTCTCACTCACCTCTACCATTTACTGCTCCAGCTGTTCTGCTGTAACAACCTAAACAGTCGGTCTGAGCCTTGCACTGTGTTTGCTCACTAAGTACCCGAAGCTTGTTGTGCAACGATGACGTGACTTCAAGGGAAAGGCTTGTTGCTTTGTATGAACCGACTTGTGATCCGGTCTTTACCGCTAAACGTTTAAAGTGATGCTGTTTTGTTAACTACTGTGTGCCTAACACATTGTGTCTGTTTGAGTCACTAACAACCTCTCATCCACCTGCAAACATGCATGTTGTTAACCTTTTATTTTCCTACAATGATGGAGATTCATAGGACTTTCAAAATAAAGTAAATCCATATCTTTATGTATTGTATGTGTAAAAGTGAGGCTTTCAAGTTTATATTACACTAGAGCGCAAATTATATACAGTAAGTGTATTCAAACTAAATGGGTAACACTTTACAATAAGGGTCCCTTAAGTAACGTTAGTTAGTACATTATTAAGCATTAATTAACTGTTTACAGATATATTAACAATCACTATTACTGTATGTATTACTTAGGATTAGGAAACATATTAATTAATGTAGCCTATTAGTAAGCAGTTAATGAATGTTTACTACTCAAAGTTAGTTAATAAATTATTAAGTAATAATAAAAGTTGAATAATGTAATTAGTTATCATTATGTATGCATTACTCAGCATTAATTAACACATTATCTTATATATAAATTCTTAATAATGTACTAACTAAAGTGTTACCACTAAATATCACACTCTTCATCCCACTTGATTTAGCAGGCCAGGTATATACACAGTATTACAATATAAGATTATTATTCTATTAATCACGTTGTGAGTCATTCCTCAGTCTAACCAGAACACACACATTATCATCATATAATGATCGGTTCAGCAGAACTCTGCACTTTCCAGTCATTTAGTTTCTGCAGTGTCACAGAAAGTCTGTCCAGAGTTAGATCACCTCAGATTTTTCCTTCAGAACAGCTCAAAGTAATCCAGAGACTGATGTACATCACAGGGTACGGCCTCAGGAACTGCTGGTAGCTAATGACTTTTCATGGTGCAGATTCATCAGCTGAGGCATGATGGGAGCTCTGTTCATAATGGAAAACAGAAACCAACAGGACACACAGCAGCGGGTTTAACCCTGTATACACAAATGTGACTGCTTTACCTCCCCAGACACACCTCTCTGTGTGCTGACTGCATGGCAGCTGGCACGAATTAGTCTCTGATGATTTTATACAGTCAAAAGGACAGCTCCGTCTTTTTTATTTTAGTTCATATGACACTGTGGTTAGAGAATGAGGGTTTTTTAGCACCAGAAGAGCAGCCGCCTGGAAATGGCTTGGAAGTTAAAATTAAAATGTGTTGCCTTTCAGTCACAGTTTCAAATCTGTTCTGTTGTCTAAAAATAGATAAACATGTAAATGAGAACAGACTTACTGTGTATTAAATACAGCAGAGAATTAAACTGATAAGGAGCTGTGTTCGCATTGTGTGGTCCAGACTCATAGGTCTTAATTTTTTTTTTTACATGTTCCAACAAACCTGCTCAAGTCACTGTAGCTTTTACTGTTGGTCTTTGAATGTCTCTTACATTTCAGACAACATTTGACCTTAGTGATGAAACCTCTGTCCCTCAGCAACAGCAAACTACTTGTTTGGTTTATCTCTACTCACTTGCATGTTGCAACATTCATTATAGCAACAACCTAAAAACATTGTATCTGAGTAGATGTGTGCTAAATTAGTTTTCCACTGAATGCAGCTTTGAACACTCACTTTTTAACACGTTTTCTACAGGCTGATGCACTGTGGAGCTGAGAAGTTGGTTTCCATGGTTCAGAATTCTTTTGGCCTCAATCTGTGTTCAACCTTTGCATCAAATTATTTTATGTGGAAATAGATGATTACAGTAATTCATAATTCAGTCAGACTTTTACAGTTTTATTGTATTTTTTAAAAAGGTCAGTATATTTCTTCTGACTCGCCCAAATCAGTTTGAAACACGTGGTCAAGATAACTCTGTAACCAAGGGAACCACCTCAACCGTCTGCTGCAGTCGGCCTCCATGTTAATGTGTTGTGCTCCGTGGCCTGCAGGCAGCGCAGGTGGTGCTGATCGCCTTGTTTGAGCTCAACACCCCAGAGTTCACCATGCTGCTGGGAGCCCTGCCCAAAACCTTCCAGGACGGAGCCACCAAGCTGCTGCACAACCACCTGAAGAACTCCAGCAATACCAGCAGCAGCAGCGTGGTGAGTGGAGCTCAACCCTCAGACCGAGCAGTAACCTCATCTGCCGTGTTGAGATGTCCCACTTTACAGCAGAAATTAACATGTTTACAGCCTGAACAGTTTCCTTAAAGGTCCACATTGTGTAAAGGTCAATGTCCTTGTCTTCTTTGATCATAAAGCAGCTCCAGGTTCTATATTTATACTGTGAAAGTATCAAAGCCTCAGGCCGCAGAGTACACTTCACAGCCTGTATTCATAAACTGAGCCTTAGCTCAGCTGTCAGGACTTCTGTAACTTTGTGATGTCACAACAAAGCAGTCACCATCTAGCCATACCCAAAGCCCCGCCCACCTGGAGCCACCACCCAACTTTGTAGAAGATGTAAAACTCAGATGGTTTAAAGGGATAGTTCACCCAAAATTCTAATTACTCATTATCTACTCACCCTCATGTCGACTAAGGGCTGGGAGAAGTTTCAGAGTCCTCCGTGGCTTCTCTGAGTTACGGGGGGGTCAGTGCAGCAGTATTTGTCCATATAATGGTTGTGAATGGTGCTCACTTTTCTTCGTCCAAAAAGACACACCAAAAAACATCCAAATACCTCCATGCTGCTCGTCTGTAATGTCCCTCTTGTATTGAAGCCCCGACATGAGAAATTGTTCCGGAAAAAATTAAATAAGTCTATATTTTAAGCTTGTTTGTAGCGGAAGCTCCCAGTGTCTCAGTTCACTGCTCACCGGCAGAACAATTGAAAATTCTCCCAGCCCTTAGTCGACATGAGGGTGAGTGGATAATGAGTGAAATTTGAATTTCGGGTGAACTATCCCTTTAAGTTCTTTAAAAGAGAAATGTATATTCTAATTGATCAACAACCCATATGAAACATGGACACAAAATTAGTCTGAAGCCAAAGTCTCAGCTCCACAAAACTCCACATTTCATCATGGTTTTCTTGGTCCTCCAGGGCTCTCCAAGCAACACCATTGGACGGACGCCTTCGCGCCACACCCCCAGCAGGACCAGCCCCCTCACCTCTCCAACCAACTGTTCCCATGGAGGACTGTCTCCCAGGTATCACCAGTCTGCTGTTTACCCATTATCGACAACACACTTCCTGTCCTATTGCATGGCTCTGTTTGAAGCGTACGGTTTCTGCTGCCGCTGTCCTGTTCTGTCATTTGAAGTCGAACTAACACACAACACTAACAGGCGGGTTGGTGGAAGCATGGCCACTGAGTGAGCTGCTCAGAGACCACTGGTTTATGTAGGAGCAGGGTTTTTTTCCCTTTTTTTTTCCTTTTGACTTAATTGTTTTCATTTGCTGTTTAGTTTTATTTTAGAACATTTTTAGTTTTTATTAGTTTTTATGTTTTTGTTTCTTCTAAAGCTTCATTTATTGTCAGTTAACAAAAAATGTTTTAACCTTTTACTGTTTAAAGGTATTCAGAAAAGAAAATTGAATTTGATCCCACTATGGGTCTTAAAATTAGTGTAATCACTCATCTATCAGAAATTCATCAGCAAAATTCTATTTTCGAGTAAATCCGGGTGAAAGTGGGTTCGTTTTTTTTCGCATTGGATAATGCAGGCACACAAATTATACGTCACGCTGCTCACGATTCCTCAGCCAGTGATATTGGATCCATCATCCGTCAATCAAACGTCAAACTCTCCTCCGTCCCTACTCCACTCTCCTCCTCCGGATCCCAGCGGTCCATCATTTAGGCTCGCTAGCTAAGTTAGCAAGCTATCCACAAGTTTCCGAACGTCATCTATGGTCAAAACCGGAAGCCGGTTTTGCATTTCCGGTGGAATTGGACGTTACGTTTCCATGGTTTTCAGTCGTTGTCATAGTTGCGGTAAACGCATGGATCTATTAACGCTGGCTTTTAACACGGATCTCAATTTGTGTGATATCCATTGTTAAAAGCTGCTGTGATGATCCATGCGTTTTCCAGATTTTCATTGAAAAAAAAAAATCCATGCATTTACCGCGACTACCGAAACCATGGAAACGTAAACATAAAATTCCACCGGAAGAGCAAAACCGACTTATGTTTTTGACGTTCGGAAAAAGGTGGATAAGGTAGCAAGCCTACTAGCTAACAGTTAGCTACGTTAGCTAAACACACTCGCACACACTCAATAACGACCAGTCAAATTCGTTTTCCTTACTTGGGTAAACTCATGCAGCAACCCATGGAAGGAGGCACAACAAAAATGGCCATTTCTGAACACCTTTAATATTCATCTTAGCAAACGTGTACTACCTTTAACTGCTGTACAGAATCCTAAAGTCCAGTTTGACTGTTTGCCACTGAGCAGCTCATTCGTCTCGATCACTGTACAGACCTTTAATCTGCAAGCTGAAACCCATGAACTCTGAGAGTGGAAATATTTAGTTTTTGAACCTGCAAAGCTCAGACTGAGCTCATTCTGGTCAAACTCAATCATGATGGGGAGACTCTGTATTTCATGGGATTCTGCTTCTTTCCACTGCTCTCCTTTAAATTAACACTTTCCTTTTAACCTCTAAAGCTCAGACTAGTTTCTTCTTCTCTTTTCTCTTTCTGCACACTTGTTTTTCCTCTTTCTCCTCCCCCTCTCTTGTCTCGTCTTGTGGTCTCCTCGTGTTGTCCATCCCCATCTGTCTCGGCCCCCACCCTACCTCCCCCCACTCTTTTCTCTCCTGTCTGTCTGTCTGTCCGTCCTTCCCTCCCGGCCGCGCTGTGGCAACAGTCGGTTATGGGGTTGGGGTGTCGACGGACTCTCAAAGCACCCCCCTGCCCCTCCTCCTCCTCCTCCGCCTCACTCCACCCCTGCTGCCCCCTCCCTAAGGGTCCTGCGCAGAGCATATTCACCCAGGTAATAACGTGGGCTGAGACACACTGGAGATTTAGCCCACATGAAGCCAGACCCTGATCCTGATGAGCTCATGTTCCAAATCCCCCTTTTCCAAACCAGCTGAGAGGATCTATATTCCTCTAGTATCTGTAATTAAATGGAAAAAGCATGTAACATTGCTCTAGTGATGTGGTTTGTATCAACTTTATAATAAGACATATTAAAGGGATACGCCAACTTTTTTTTTCTTGTCTTGCCTCACTCCCGAGTCCATGACCAGCAGAGAGACACCATCCTTTCAACTGTGCGTGCAGTAACAAGGGAGAGCCCGTATCACCCGTAATTAGCTTAGCTCAAACGCTGGAAGTGTATAGGTAGTGTTAGCCTGCCTCCTACCCGAGCTGAAATCAGCAGTCAGAAGCTGATTTCATTTTAGCTCTAAACTCTGTAAATATATCACTTTATTGACATGTCAAACATTTTTAGGCGAGAAAGTAGCCGTTTAGATCAGCAGTGTGTCGTTAATTTGCCTAAATACCACAATTTTGTTCGGACGAATTTGGCACTACTCAAGCTAGCTGTTGTGACCAACGCACTTCCGATTACTTTCACAAAATAAAACACACTTTACATACAGAAAACCATGACGATAGAATTTGTGCTTTTACTTTGAGACTCTGAGACGAAGATCGGCCCGCCAGTTTCCATTTAGAGTTGCTGAAGAGTGTCTCTGATGACTTTAGGTGGAGGCAGGCTAACACTACCTATGCACTTCCAGCGTTTGAGCTAAGCTAATTAGCGGTGTGCCAGCTCTGCCCGTATCTCCCTCGTTACTGCACGCACAGTCGAAAGGATGGTGTCTATCTGCTTGTCATGGACTCGGGAGTGAGGCAAGACAAGAAAAAAAATGTTGGCGTATCCCTTTAAGCTTTACATCAGTTTTGATCCTCCACTGTCAAAACCAAAGCTAAAGTTCCTGATTGTGGCAAAACAACTTTAAATCTAATGTATAAATGATGTATGTGTGTGTTTCTCTCTCTCTCTCTCTCTCTCTCTCTCTCTCTCTTTCTCTCTCTCTCTCTCTCTCTCTCTCTCTCTCTCTCTCCCTCTCTCTCTTCCTGTGTGTGTGTGGTAGCATGATGGAGTACGACACAGAGAACATGAACTCTGAGGAGATCTACAGCTCGCTGCGTGGCGTCACCGAGGCCATCCAGAGCTTCAGCTACCGGAGCCAGGAGGACCTGAACGAGCCAATCAGGCGGGAGGGAAAGAGGGACGACGCAGTGAGTCACAACCTTTCTCATCCTCAGTTTACTTGAATGCTCACGTTTAGATGCAGAACAGAGTTTGGGAATAAAACTGGTAGAAACACAGAGAGCAGCAGTTTTATGTAAGAAGTCAGTGATTCACCATTCAGTTTTTTTTTTTTTACTCAGACAGGAAACACTGACCTGATAATATAAAAACACAACTAGCAACAACAGTATAACATGGGTTTAGTCATATTACAACTTTAAACAAGGCATACTTTGTCATTTCTTTCATCATTTTGTAACAATTTGATTATGCAGGAAAGTGATCACCACAGCCTTCCATCTCTTGTAAAAGATAGATTTACTGTAATTAGGGCCACGGGGCAATCGCCACGAGCACTGGCCCCTACAGCTATGAAATAGCTGCAGGGGCCAGTGCTCGGGGCATTTTCTTTTTCTTTTAGAAAGATGATCATGTCTCTTTCTGATCAGCTCTGTCTTGACTTTAAGATCGTGGGTTTGATTCCCATGTTGACAGAGATGGTGCCCGGCAGTAGCGCCCCGTGGTCCTATCAAAATTTCCCAGAGGAAATTTTCTAGTTGATCAGTCAGGTTTATCTACTGTGATGTCAACTAATCCACCGTTGGTATAAAAATCCACTAAACTTATCTGAGGAGTTTGTGAACATAAAGGTGAGATATTAAAGTTTTGGGAAACTGTAACTAAAATCATGATTGTTAATCCCTCTGTTTCACTGTGCCACAGGCCGGGAGAGAAGGAGTAGCATCATCTCCTGGTTCTGATGCTCGCTTGGGTCTGGACATGGTTGAAGGAGGTCGCACCGCTTTGGACAACAAAACCTCTCTGCTCAACACCCCGTCGCCTCGCTCTTTCTCGGGGCCACGGGGTCGCGAGTTCGCCCCGTACGGCTACGGAGACACCATCTGCACCTACGACAAGAGCGCCCTGAAGGAGGCCGTGTTCGACGACGACGTGGAGCAGTTCCGCGACTGTGAGTTCACAACATAACAAAGCTGCTGATTATTGCAGCAGATGTGGTACTACACTCGTGTATTTCATAAAACACGTGGGGTTTAAAGGAGCTGTATGTAAGACTGTGGCCAAAACTGTTGCTGCAGTCAAATTCAAATAACTGCAACGCATTGTTTCCCAACCCCCCTCCACCCAGACTCGAGGTTGCCAAAATGCTACAGACTACTGAGCAACAGGCCAAAACACAAAATCAAGTGTCAGCGTAACGGTGCTTTTTATTGTCATGACGCGTTGTAACGGGGGAATCAGTCACTTTTCTGATTACTCGTTATTGAAAAAGTAGCCCTGTTAGTAACACCGTTATTTTAAACACCATTGTTCTCATCACTGCTGGTGACATATTGGGTGATTTTATGATTACTTGCCACTTCTTACATATGGCTCCTTTAATATTAGAGGCTTCTGTTTGTTGTGCACGAGCTTGCACACCCATGCATCCCTGCACGCAACCAGCGTGATTGGATGCCTATGGGTCTGTGCAGCTGATGACACACAGTTTCTGACATTATATTTTAATGTGATGAAACCTCCTCTTCTTTTTTTTTTGTTGCACAAAAAAGTGAGAATCCAACAGCTGAGTGGTTAGTTAGGATGCTCACCATGTGTCTGAGCAGTGAGTCTCCAGTTGTTTGCTGCATGTTGCCCCCTCCCATCCCCCCAACGCTCTCTGTCCCTGCATTTAGTTGAGTCCGAAGCACACGAGCCATCAGTCATGACGTCCCCCTCATCATCCACCCCCCACCCCCCACTGTGTAAACTGACCAGCTCATGCTGTGGTGTCATCACCTCCACCACAAACAGGACAGTAATGATGTGTAGTTTGTCGTATTTAGAACAGTTCTGTTTACCTCAGTCACAAGTAGGGTTGCAAAGGGACAGAAAATTTCCGGTAAATTTCCAGAAACTTTTCATGGGAAGTTAAGATGGGGAATTTTGGAAATATTCCAAATTGGAAACTTTCCATGGGAATTATGGGAATTATTGGGAATTTATGGGAATTAACTGGAAATTGGGGGTAATTTAAACAAACTGTATCATGTAAATATTTTGTTTTGTCATAAGCAGACATCCATGCAAAATAATACAATTACAAAACATGACATTTCAACAGATTTATTTGGTAGTAGAACTTTATCAAGTTTTAATTCTTGTATGAACAATCAATTCTTTTACTGAACAACAAAAACATGAATGTTGAGTAAAATATTACTCCCCCCCCCCCAGTGTGCTGTGTGCATGTGATGGAGGAATATCATAGATATTCAAGTGTACTTGCATTAAATCTGGTTGTTTTAGCCAAGATTATGTTACAATATATTTTCCCAAACTATATTTAAGTTCCCCGTTAAGGGCCAACCTTCAATTTATTAAATTTCGTATTTATTCCCGTTTATTCCCATATATTCCCATATATTCCTGTTAATTCCCATGGAAAGTTTCCAACTTTGAAAATTCCCGGACTTTTGCAACCCTAGGTGTGATCATAAAAAATAAAAATAAAAAAACTACCTCCCCCACAAACAGGCCAGTAATGATGTGTAGTTTGTTGTATTTAGAACAGTTTTGTTTAGTCACAAGTGTGTAAGTGTGCAGCCCCACTGTTGTAAACCGCTCTGTGTGTATCAGTTGTTGTCATCACATCCTTTGCCTCCTGTCCCCCCCCCCCCCTCCCTTCTGTCCCCCATCTCCACCTCCATCCCTCCTCCTCCTCCTCCTCCTCCTCCTCCTCCTCCTCCTCCTCCTTGCCCCCTCCTCCTCTTCAGGCCGACGTCAGGACAGTGGTGAAAACAAGAAGACGCTCCCCAAGGTGTTTGGCCCTGGTAAAGACGCCTCCCCCCGCCTTAGTTTCCTTACTCACTGACTCACAGTCTCCCACACTGCACCGCTTTGACCAGTCTACTGACTGGACCTTCACTCCACTCACCCTTCTGTCTGTGTTGCATAACTCACTCTCAGTTCCCTTCATTGTTTCCTCAGCTTCATAACTTGTTCTAACTCCAGCTCCCTCTGTGTCCAACAGACAGTGTGTAGCTGCCAGGGTGACACTTGCACTAAAGGACATTGTCTAACCCTATTGAACACAATGATTGGCAGTTGTAGTGTTATATTTGATAAATCTAATGAATCAATTCTATTTCAATATGTAGATCCACAGCTCTGTAACATTACTAACATCTGTAACAGAGTAGTGAATGAGATGAGTGACTATTTTACCTAGACAACACAAGATAACAATTATTTTTTAAAAAGCCGCACCAACATTTATTCCTTAAAGGGATACTTCACCCAAAATCGATAATTCCCCAATTTTCTACTCACCGTCATGCCAAGGAAGGGTTTGGAGAACATCATAACACTTTTGGAGTTCCAGGGGGGGTCCGGCAACGGGTTTTCATATAATGGTGGCGGATAGAGTTCACTTTTTAATCATCCAAAACACACACTATGAAACATCCAAATACCTCCATACTGCTCGTCTGTACTGACCCAAGTGTCCTGAAGCCACCACATGAAAAAGTTGTTCAGAAAAAAATTATTTGATCTCTGTTTTTATCCTTGTTGTAGTAGTAGCTCAGACACACAGTATCCCTTTAATGTCAAAATCTACTTTGAGATCCCATTGTGCAACAGCTTCAGCTATTGCTGAGCCATTGATCCCTCACACAGTGTCAGTTATTAAGGGTTTTCTTGCACTTTTGAGACTGATCATTAATTCTGTGCTTTACTAGTTTATTAAATGAAATTCTAGCAGGTGAAATGAGTAACTGATACTACGACTTGACTCGGCATTTTTGCGTTTCCATTAGGTAAAAGTGCCTGGAATCTGGTACCCGGCACTATATTTTTAATACCTACTCAGTCGAAGTTACAAAACAGGCAAAGTGGTACTCAAATGTGAGGTGTAAACACTGCAGACCACTGATTGGTCAGAGAGCCATCACCAGCGGGTCATCTCAGAGGCAGCAGCCGGGCAACCTCCGTCATCATCATGATGAAGTTACCGCTGGCTGATAGAATTCCTTCTGACAGATAAATGTTGGTTTTCTACTGTGGCAGCCACGTTAGTTTGTTTGAATATAAAGTGAAGTTTTAGGTGTGAACTGGACAGAACAGCAGCGCAGATATCACCACATTTACATAAATAAATGTTTTAAAATGAACACATGAATCTATATTCAATTTTATTATATTTTATTAAGCGCTGTCACTATGATGACTGGCTACACTAAAGGCGGTACTATCCTGTAATGGAAACGCTCTCTAGAATAGTACCTGGTACCAGTGCTGAGTTGAGTCGAGCTGGTGCTGCGTAGTTTGGTTGTTTTGACTGATTGATTTTATTTATTCTTTTTTATTTGTTCCTCTTTAAGCAGTCGGCCAGGACCACTCAGACCTTGTAGCCGATCTTCTTAAGGAACTGTCCAATCACAACGAGCGCTGCGAGGAGCGGAAAGGCGCCCTGGTGGAGCTGCTGAAGATCACGCGGGAGGACAGCCTGGCCGTGTGGGACGAGCACTTTAAAACCATCCTGCTCCTCCTGCTGGAGACGCTGGGTGATAAAGATGTAGGTTACCTCACCACTCTGCATGTGGCTCTTGACTGTGTGTGTTTTTATGGAAGTCATGGTACATCATTCAGAAGAGGGGTATCTCTGCTGTTAAAGGGATAGTTCAGCATTTTGGCAAATTCACCTATTGCCATAATCCCTATAGTCTTAGTTTAGGTATAGGAAGGTAGGTATAGGTTCATTACCTTTAAATGTCAGTGCAAGCTGTTTTTAGATCGGCGGGGCAGAGCCGCGAGCTGCTCAGCTAATGCCACGGAGGTTCATGGTATTTCTATGTTTCCCTCATCAAACTAAATACACAATCCAACAACTCGTAAACACGTAACATTACTACACATGAAGCAAATACTAAGATCTACTTTCGTGTGTGGAAAGACGTCGCCTCTGAGATGTAGAATTTGTGTTATAGAAGAGAAACACATGTCGGGACCAATGACTTGTATCATCAGAACAGACCTGTCCTGTGATGGTCAGCCTCCTTGTATATTTAAAATGAAAATCACAGGGCATGTCTCAGTCATGTCAAGTCAGCAGTGTAAAGCTCCAGCATGATATGTAAATCATGATATGATAGGCTATGATGATGTCAAGATTTTTCATTTTATATCATACAAAACACCAAAGATGTATATCAATGAAAATGATGCGCACAAGTAAAATAAAAATATAAACAACCAAATTATTAGGCAAAAAGGTGAATTTAATTTAAAACGAAGCCTATTTTAATGTCCGGCACATGTGTTCCCTGTGCCTCTGCCCCTCCCCCCAGCACACCATCAGAGCTCTGGCCCTGCGCGTGCTGAAGGAGATCCTGAGGAACCAGCCGGGCCGCTTCAAAAACTACGCTGAGCTCACCATCATGAAGACGCTGGAGGCTCACAAAGACTCTCACAAGGAGGTACGCTGCACCCACGTCTTACTGGTTGGGTATAGTGGAACAAGTTGAAAACACAAGTTCGACATATTATGGATGGGATCTTAGCAAACTTTTTTTTTTTTTTGCAAATATGAGCAGCAGTTGTGTCGACTTGTAGCCTAAAACCATCTGTTTTGGTCTTTGCCAGCTCCTGGTGTTCAGTCTGTAGTCTCTCAGCTGCCAGTTAGTGCTTGATCAGAACAATGAGGCTAAATGGCTGTTGATGTTGAGAGATACAGAACTCCTAATCTCTGTGGATTCATCACCAGCAACATCTTTCATAGAGGACAGACTCATAGTTCATACATAAAAGCATTTGTTCAGGGTGTGACAATAGAGGGCGTGTTGTCCCTGTGTTATCAATTCAAAGTGATTTTATGTATTTTTTTTCGCTCAACTATCAGTTTATAAAAAGCTTCCTGTTGAGAGGATATTTTAATATTTTGTAATTCCTGATATTTTGCAGGGGAAACACTTCTATGATCCAAAATCTGGAGACAGAATCGTTCTTATACAAAAGATGTTTAAATAGTTTAAACTTTAAAACAGTTCGACTGCTGCTACTGCAGCTGTTCAGACCTCCTAATTCAGTGTTTTTCAACCTTGGGGTCGGGACCCCACTTGGGGTCGCCTGGAATTTAAATGGGGTTGCCTGAAAAAATTGATAAAAACATTACTGATAAAAATATTTTAACTAATTATTATTCTTTTTTAGAATTATGATTAAAAACACCACACACACTCTTAATCAACTGTATTCTATACTTTCACTTTCTTGAATATAAATCAAGTTAAAATAAAATGCAGCATATTAAAATATCTGAGCCGGCGCATCTTGATTGACGGCCGTGATCACGTGACTGTGCGTGATCGTGGGTTCCCCAGAAATTTGTGATAAAATATGGGGGTCAAAGGTTGGGATTGGGAACCACTGTTCTATCTTATCTGTAAGAGGTGCTTGAAGTGCCACTGTGACCAACAGCTGGTAACAACCGTCTCTCACAGCATCCTTTCACTGTGTGTGGCTCAGTGAGACATTGTCCCCTCCTGTTCCTGCTCTGCTCGTGTTGTTATGGGACATTATTATTATTATTATCTGGACAATTACCAGTGTGTGAAGTGAGTGTGATTGTGTCACCCTGACAGTTCAGACCAGGCTTAGAGCAACAGAGGACAAAGGTCCTCCCAGTGTTTTATCTTTAAGGCAGTAAAGACAGAAGATGTTGGGTTTTTATTTACTTTATATTTACAGTGTGTAGTGATTATATAAATGTTCACCAGATGATAATCTACATTAGGAATAGTGATCAGTTTGACTTGGACAGTCAGTATGAGCTGTGTACAGTAGAATATATACACACACACACACACACACACACACACACACACACACACACACACACACACACGACTTCACCTCTGTATGCAGAGACAGGGAGCAGAAAACAGCCCAGAGTTCAAAAGATGAATAACTGATGGTTTACAATCAGTTTTGATATGTGAACAAACAATAACAATAGCTGAACACAATGACCTTTGACCTTTAACTCAAGAACAGACAGGAGAAACCTGGAGGGTTACTCAGGGTTAACTGGAGGGATATCCTCTCACCAGAACAGTTTAATTAAAACATTATATGAACAACTGTATTTTTAGATTTGTAGCAGCTCTGGACAACACACACACATACACACATACACACACAGTAAAGAGACAGACACATGGTCCAGCAGTGCAGCAGGGTTTTCTCCTGGTGGCCACTGTGACAGATAAATCCAGAGAGAGAGGGGCAAGGAGGGGCAGAGCCAATCAAAAAGCTGCAGATAGCTCTGCAATGAAATAACATTTGACCAATCTGAAATGGTAAAAAAAAAAAAAAAAAAAGTTCTTATGTGGCAGTCACTGTCAGTTTGTTGCGGTTGACTGCCAAATATATATCCATACATGGGAAACACTGACCAACAAACGAAGATTAAAAATCAAATGTCACCAAAAAGAAACCACTGATCTGATTCTGTAGCTCTAACAAGTGATTTCTTAGTAATGGTACTGGTTAGATGTGTACACACAAATTATAACATATACAAGGCACAAGGTAATAGTAGTTAATCCCATTATGAAACCAATTATCACCCGCTTATTTATCCTGTTACATGCAGCGTCTGTTGTCTGTCTGACGTCTGCCCGATTTCACGTGAATGCAACATCAAGAATACGTTCCGATATGCAACCGCACCGCTAGATGGGGGGAATTCCTACATACCTTTAATGTGTGTGTGTGTGTGTGTGTGTGTGTGTGTGTGTGTGTGTGTGTGTGTGTGTGTGTGTGTGTGTGTGTGTGTGTGCAGGTGGTGCGTGCGGCCGAGGAGGCAGCGTCCACCCTGGCCGGGTCCATCCACCCGGAGCAGTGCATCAAGGTGCTGTGTCCCATCGTGCAGACAGCAGACTACCCCATCAACCTAGCCGCCATCAAGATGCAAACCAAAGTCATTGAACGCATCGCCAAGGACTCACTAGTGACGCTGCTTCCTGACATCATCCCCGGACTTCTACAGGTCTGGAAAAAAATAAAAACAGGCTTTTATTGTCACAGTCATGTAGACTCATATTGTTGGATGGAGACGTTTTTTATGAGTTTGAGCTGCTCGGGAAAAGCTGAAATTCAACTTTTTCTTTAGTTCTGACGGGGCACCAGCCTCAATGTTTGATAAAACCCCAAAAAAGGATGAACAATGTCAAGAAACGGACTGATGTTTTTTTTCAAACAGCTTCAATAACGAGAGCCAAGGTTTCTGGGGACAGTCGGAGCAGAAACATCCTGCTCCGCTCCAAAAGGGCATATTTGGACAATGTGCTTATTTGGACACTGCAAATTATTTGCCTTATTTGTCCCTGGAAATGTTTGCGTGTACTCTGCACTCTCTGTGACTCCTCCCACGTTCCTGCTGACACCTTGTGTGTGTGTGTGTGTGTGTGTGTGGTGTCTCTCTGCAGGGCTATGACAACACAGAGAGCAGCGTTCGCAAGGCCAGCGTGTTCTGTCTGGTAGCTATCTACTCTGTGATTGGCGAGGATCTCAAACCCCACCTGGCACAACTCACAGGCAGCAAGGTAACTGACGACCGCCAGCAAGGTGTTGCATGTACAACTACGCACACAGACACACACATATACAAACAACTCAGTTTTACCAAAACCGCTCCGCCAGGCGCGGGGCCTTATCATCTTCCCATGCTGTTATTCCTCAACCGGTTCCAACTGGTCGTCCAATTATAAAGCACAGGCTCATATTTGCCCTACTTCTCACTACGGCCTGTGTGTCCTTGGGGTTATATAAGGCCTGAGGTCTGAGGGTCAGCTTCACCTGAATGAAGGGGCTCTCCCCGAACCTGACCACTCCCAAGACTTTTAAGGGGAGACACTACAGGTGAATAGGGTAAAAATTTTAAATAACAGATATTACCATGAAACTTCCCAAGTTTATCACTTACATTAAGACAAATATTTTTTGTATTACAAGTTTTGTCAAATTTTATGTTCAAATATGTAAATGAGGCAATATCTGATGAAATATGCGCTAATTTTCATACATTTCCAGAACCAAAATCTGAAAAATGGATAAAGCCCCTTTAAAAATTATTGTTTTATTTTGTTGACATAGTATGAGAGTCCGTATCAGCAACCAATCAGAAAATTACAATTTACATTAACAATCTATGGAATTTTACAGTACAAGTCTTTAAAGGCTGTTTTCTCAAAATGAGTTTTTCCTCAGACTCTGAACCCGAAATCTCCACTTCAGCAGCACTTATAGACACCAAACCTTCCAGTTTCATTCCTGTCTATATTCTGAAGGTTTTTACAGAGGGGATTGTTGATATATCCTTCAAAGCCTGATTTATACAACATTTTATCCATAAAAACATGGCAAAATTAGATTTTTTAGGGCTGGTGACAGTATTCTCTCATTTACAGAGTGATAAAAAGAGATATCCAAAATCCCCTCTGTAGAAACTTCTGACTCTCATACTATGTCAACAAAATAAAACAATCATTTTGAAAGGGGCTTTATCCATTGTTCAGATTTTGGTTCTGGAAATGTATGCAAATTAACGCATATTTCATCAGATTTTGCCTCATTTACATATTTAAACATAAAATTTGACAAAACTTGTAATACAAAAAATATCTGTCTTAATGTAAGTGATAAACTTGGGAAGTTTCATGGTGATATCTGTTAAAATGTTTACCCTGTTCACCTGTCTCCCCTTTGGTCCTTATTGTGAAATGTTCAACATTATTTCCACTGCAGAAATCTAGAAGTGAAATCAGTCAGAGGTAAACCTGACCCTGTGTTGTTTGTGCTTCCCTGCAGATGAAGTTACTGAACCTGTACATCAAACGAGCCCAAACCACCAACAGCAATAGCAGCAGCTCCTCAGACGTCTCCTCTCACAGTTAATGGACGGAGGTTCAGTTTGGAAACCGTGTGGAAGGACGGGCGGACAGCGTTCCTGGATTCCCAGGGCAGAGCCGCAATCCCCCCCCCCTCCTCCCCTCCCTCCCCTTCCTCCCTCCCCTCCCTCCCTCTTCAGCGTAACTTCAGCTCCACTGCGCTTCTCTCCCGTCTCGAGGAGATTCTGTCAACGTGTCTGTCATTTACTCCCTTCTTCCTCCTCCTCCTCCTCCTCTTCCTCCTCCTCCTCCCCACCCCAGCTCTCAAAACTTTTGAATGTAACTGGATTGGTTTTAGTCTGGTGGGGAGGGAGTCAACAAGTTTAGAGTTTTTGGATTTGGGAAATGCACTTTCTCCTCCTCCTCCTCCTCCTCCTCCTCCTCCTCCTCCTCCTCCTCCTCCTCCTCCTCCTCCTCTTCCTCCGTCATTCCCACAGCCTCCACACCACCTTATTTTGTAAATGGAGCCCCGTTTCTCCCTGAACCCTCAGATTTGGTAGCATAAGGAGTTCACCCATTATACCATGAATTATTATGATTATTGTTAGTCACATCAGCGTAGAGAAAATTCTGTCAGATCAGCTACAGTTTGGGATGAGGTGTCATTTGGCTGGCCCAATGATGGTTAATGAGCCTGTAGGTTCTGGGATGAATTCTGGTTCAGAGGCATAAAAAACCAAATACTGCAAGAAAAAAAAGTGAAACAAAAAAAACAAAGTATTGTATGAGAATATTTAGTTCATGTTAAAGTTTATGGACCAGGGCTCAAAAAGCCGAACCATCAGTTAATTTCTTTATTCTAATTTGTACTTAAGAATCATTCAATTGATTAAATGATTTAAATTTCCCTCTCATCAAATTGACCGAACAAGGTGCCAAGTTTCAGCCACAGAAGTGACAATCCTGCAAATACAGTGCATATCTTCATTTTATGGTACCAATTGTGAAGAGGGAATTAAATTTGAAGTTAGGACTCACTACTAGTTTCCTGCAGGAAGTGGGAAAACACATTTCACAAAAAGAAACAAAAAACAGACGCCGTTTGTGGCATGTAAATCTACACGGCTGCTGCTCAGCGCCGACTGACTGAAGAGGAAGTTTGTAAATACTACAGATGTTTTTTTGTTTTTTTTTCCCTGCGTGGAGTTTGGAGAGAGAGACCAGAGCTCCGAGACAGTCCAATAGACATTTCCAGGCCTTACTCACTTCACACATGCTGATGTTTTGTCGACTGGGACCGTGGAGAGTGGATTGGGATGTACAACACTGTAAGTCTCTGCTCTGAAGAAAAAAAAAATGTGAATCTGCAGGAACAACAAACCCTGGCGGCGTTTTTTTTTTTTTTTTTTTTTTTTTGACAGTG
The DNA here is from genome assembly GCF_905171665.1 of Trachurus trachurus. Lineage (NCBI taxonomy): Eukaryota > Metazoa > Chordata > Actinopteri > Carangiformes > Carangidae > Trachurus > Trachurus trachurus. Next base: position 3,355,601 of record NC_139899.1, read on the forward strand.
AAGCAAATACAGTATTAGTGGTTTCCTCCGATCTTCTCTTTAATGTAACCGCAGCTTCTGCAATAACCTTAATCTACAGTAAAGGTATTTTGTACATACACTTTTTGACCACGGCTTCGCAAAAACTTTTACACAATGTCAAAAAAAAAAAAAAAGAAGAAAAAGAAAAGTGAACAGGTTGACTATCTGACTCTAACTTCTTTTGCACGTTAGCGAACTTGCATGTGATCTGCAGCACTTGTCAACTTGTCTTGGGAGTTCCCCGGCGTTTACGGCTGTTAAAGTGCACTTGTGACATCATCAGATTCCTAAAGTTTTCCGAGGCATCGGTCACATTGACCATGCCAGCGTGTGAAAAGGTACAAAAGAACGGAGACACAGCTATTCTGATGAAGCCGGTATTAGTGCTCAGGCAGGGTTTAGAGACGACGACGTCAGGTTTCAAATAGCTTTAACATGTTGGAATCCTGCTACATGACACTTCATGATTGATCCCTGATTGGAGAGCTTCCCCATTTGATCAGATTGTTATTTGGAAAAAAGGAAAAGGATCGATCTCTTATTGCTTTTTAATATTTTTTTTTTCGTATCTCATTTGCTAAATCCTAGCAAATTAAGAATAATAATGTTAAGAAATATGAATATTCCCAGTTTGACTTGGGGATGTCCTGACTCCTTGGATGGTGTGTTCATCCAGGGAATCCACTGAATGGGCCAATTCTGGTTATTTAAGTAAATGAATGTACAGTGTTTGCATAATGTTTTAATTTGCTTTTTTTTATGTATCGGTACTGAAAGTATAACTTCAACAACACGCCACCCTGCACACTCTCTGCACTCTGCCTGACTCTCACCTGAATCCCGTTGGACAGTTCCAGACCATTAATCAACCGGGTTCTTTTAGTCTTTTTAGCGGGGGCAGATCTGTAGTCGTCCTACAGGGGGGAAAGTTCACCAATCACCAAACGCTGCCATCTAGTATCTCACTGCTGGTCGCAGAAACAAGACAAGATGGTATTCTCCTTGCAAACCGTTCACTATGCATGTTCTGCAGTACACTGTCTTTCTTTTGTCTCAATCGGTCATGTAAGATTCATACCTGTATTTATATATTTTATTTGATCTTATTTTATTCTCTCATGATAAACTGTACAGAGGGTTTCTTTTTTTTTTTTTTTTTTTTGTTAAAATCCACCTGTGATAGATTTGCAACAATGTAAAGAAACTGTTTGCTCTAGAAATAAACTCAGAGCTGATCTGGATGTTTCCTGTTTTTTTCTCTCTTTTTTTGTTGCCTTATCCCTCGATTTCACAATTTCTGCTTAATCTTGTGTCAGTTGACGCTTGTGTGTGTACATGTGTGTGTCTTCCCCTTTTTTCCCCCCTCCCCTGCCTCAGGTTGAACCTTGACTTGCACAGAGGCACTGGCAGCACTGTTGCCCAGTTGTCCATCCATTTACAGGAGCATGCATCTGAGCGCGGAGGTATGTGGAGCTGCTCTGGATAAACATTAACCTGAGCACACTTTGAAGTCACCTGCTGCTGATCTCTGCTCCTTTAGAGGAGCTGTGGAGAGGAGAGACGGGCTGGCAGCTGCACGCTCCTTTGTCTGTTTGCTCGCATTTAACCTTCCTTTCACTAGCAAGGACCACGCCGTTAGGGTCACCACTGACCCGTTTTTATGTTTTTTAAATGTACCATAAAGTAAAGTACCATATAAATGTTTTTATAGCATCAAGGCTTTTTGACTTTGTCAGGAACCTCTATTTAAACAAAATAAAAATAAAAATAAAATGCTCTGGTTAGAATTATGACAAATGTGGTGTTACAATGATAAAAACAATAATCAGTTAAATCTGAAATCATAAGTGCAAAACCAATCTTTTCATGGATAAGGAAGTCTAACAATGTAACCAAGAGATGAGAAACAAATGGGATGATAAATAATTGTTTTAGTGTGTTTTACAGCTGATTTAAGACTCGGGTCAAAACTGACCCTAACACCATAGATGGTAGCAGAAAGCTGACTAGAAGAAGGTTACATTGATGACAAGGCGTATACTGACAAAAAAAGGCCCAGGGGCCAACACCAAAAAATATTAAAACCAAAATGTTCATGGATAAGGAAGCCTAACAATGTAACCAAGAGTGGAAAAACAAATTGGATGAAAGTTTTTACTGTATTTTTCAGCTGATTTAAAACATGGGTCAAAACTGACCCGAACAGACACAAGATAGGTTAAATTCATTCTTACATGGACTCTTTGGTTTTATCAGAAATATTTGGTTTAGTCGTCACAGCAGTTGCATCATGTTGTTATATTAAATCACTGGTAATTGAAAGCTGCCTTTATTTTCATGGCAGCCATCATGACGCTCTGATAATTACATTTACTGCCTGCTCCCTCTCTTCATTGTCCCCAAATGTTTGTTTTCCAAAAATCTATCTCCAAACATCATTACCCTAAGTGAGTTTAAAGTCTAGCTTTAGGGCCATCCTGCTGGCAATGTCAACAGCTGGTCAAGTGAAGCCGGTTATTAATGCATCAACCCCCAGCTAGACATTTGTTGTGGGAGGTGTGTCCACACACTCCGCCTCTCAGGGGTCATCCAAGGTATGCTAATGGCAGCCCTGGTGATATCACCGGGCGGTATAAGAGGCAGGCGGCGAGGTTTTGGCTGCAAACCTCTCTGAGCTGAAGTCTGAGGAAGGCAGCGTCTGTCTCCACCGTCTGTCCCCTGTGGTCCTCCTGGCACACAAGAAGATATCGCACTGGAAAATATGCTGTTCTGCCATTCCCAGCCTGAGTCCTACCACCAGCACTCTGCTAATTACATTAGGTAAATCACAGCCATGTTGAGAAGCTTCAGTAAAAAACTTGTGGATTTCAGGCACTTGTCATATCTACAACAGGTTGAGTCAAAATGCCACTGTAAGGCAGTGTTGTATGGGGAAATTCCACATTAGCAGTTATTAGAGAGCACATTTATGTCTTTTTTTTTTATCATTATTTACAAATCTTAAGTTTAATATCAGAGGTGCACTACATTCAAAATCCATATTTAGACTCTAAATACAGACCCTACACAAATTAATACACATGCATTGTGCTAGATCGTGCAGCATGAAGCTTCATCACCTTTGTTCAAATACTGAATTGATCAGATGAAAGAACACCAGACCAGTTTCACCTCCATGCTCAGCCCGTCTTCTCTCCCCGTGCTCCGCTTCAGAGAGGCCTTGGCGCCTTTCCTGAAAGACGAAGAAGCCAGGCTCATGGCTGAAAATGCCGCCAAGAGGACGCCCTTCCAATACATCCTGTGCACGGCCACCTCGCCAGCTGTGAAGCAGCAGGAGGAGACTCTCACTTATCTCAACCAAGGTAGCTATCTGTCCTGCTTGTTCAATGTCCACGTTGACTAAATGGACTGGAGCTCATATTGTCACATGTAATCCCAGCAGCTGCAGGGTTAGATTAAAGGGCTGTTGATGTGGGGGTTCAAATACAGGAGGACTCCAGATCAGGCTATAGATTTGAATAAATTAAAGCCCATTAGTGTTGGGGTTAAGCCTATAGTATCAGGATAACTACTGTGGACATTTCATTTGCCAAATAAGCTTTATAAAAGAATTGTCATTCCAGAATCAAGTCGCAGCTCTAGATCACAACATTAACATTAATTGCTATTGGCTGATGGAAGCAAAGAGCCCAAATTCTACTAGATTTTATAAGCAACTGTTTACCTACTCCTGACAGTTTTTTAATTATCAATCTATCTGTTGATTGATTTCTCAATTAGCTGTTAAATTAATAACATTCTTAAACATTGTGGAATTAAAAGTACTTGTTCAGGTTTAGACAATTGGTCAAAGGATATTGAATTGACTTTAATATACTGTATATATATAGAAAAAGTGTAGCTCTGCATGTAGTTCTAAATGTCACCACCACTGATTACCTGACATTTAAATATGCTTAATATTAAAATTTGAATGTAAAACCTTGGAAATGCTTGAACATTTGAAAACCATCCATCTGGAGCTATGTGGTGTGAATTCCTCTTTTTGCTCTAAATAGTGAAATTCTTGAAGAGCAGTGTCTGAGGACAGACAGGACAGACAGATGCTGATAGGACGGATCGATTTCATTCAACCTTGATTAACTTTTCCTCGTGTCTGAACATAGCTCACCCAATTTAAATAGCCATACCTAATTTTGAGTCGTAGTTTGGCCACATATTTAAAACATTTTTATAGTGAGTGCTTGAATTTTCAAATTTAAATTTGTAAAACCTCAAATTCTTCCAATCATATTATTGAAATCAGAATTAAAATGTGTAAATTGAATTCAAACCATGTACATTCAGAGAGAAGGATTTCGAAGTAAAATATTTACATTTTTAATATTAGGAATTCAGTGGTATTTATTCAGAAGTGGAAAACTTATGTAGCTAGATGCTGAAAAAAGTCATTTTGGTCTTTTTGTACTTCCTGTCACAGCTGACTGATGTTTAGAGGAAGCTGCTCTGGAAATATTTTTCCTCTTAGTCTTTGAATTACTAAACTAGAATTACAAGGCCTTTTTCTAGAGTGTATTAAAGATGTATCCGTGCAACATGAGCTCCGACATGTTTGCTGATTTGACTTTATCTCCTGATCTTATTCACCTTCCTTTCCTTTTGTTCTCGCTCTTCCTCCCTAGTTTGTACTTAACCCTTTTCCCTGAGATCACTCTCTACCTCTGCTTGTTTCTCCTTTCCTTGTTCAACAGTGAAATTTTTTTTATTTGTGCTTTGACTTAATCTTTGTTTCTACAAGTTTGCCCTGCTTATCTGCTCTCAAGTAATTTGTTTAGAGTAAACACAATGAAAGTGAGCTTGCTATAACATGCAACTTCTGGCCAACAGTTACATTGCCACATAAAGATGGCATGTATTGAGTAGATATTAATTGACATCAGGGTCCATAGCTTAGTTTTATTACCACCGTGACAAAGCACTGATAGTCTATATCTGATCAGGATGGAGATATGTAAAGTTTCCTCGTGGCTGGCCTTGACATCTGGCTTTTAAAGGTTTCTAATTTGATTCAGTTTCTATCTCCACTGCCCCTCTTTTCTGATTGACTGATTTCCCATTTTTCAATTTTAATCAGGTTTTTTTTTAATGTTTTAAAATGTAGGTCAGTCCTACGAAATCCGTATGCTTAACAGAAAACTAGTGGAGTATACAGATATAAGCAGCAAATGTGTAAAGGTAGGTGTAAGGTATTGTGTTTGTCTGTTTTTTTGACTTTCATGTGACCTCTTCCTCTTTCTTCTTGTCATCTGTTTTCATGTATCCATTTCCTGGTTCGTCACAGGTCCCTCGACCCTCCCTTCCGCTTCAGGGGTGGGGTGTCGACCTTGGAGAGCTTGGTACTATCGCCCAAACTTACCTCTCCTCCGTCTTAGTCCTCACATATCTAAACACACACGCACCACAGCTCATCTTACCTTCATACCATCCAGCATACAGTACACACACACTCTTGAACATGCTACTCTGTCTTTGTTTTCATGACCAGGCTTCTTTATTTCTTACATTATCCCTATGTTCATAAGTCGTCTATTCCTAATGCCACTGATTTCTTAATAATGTTCATTTAACATCTTATAACTTCATCTCCTTCACCTTCATCTCAAAGGTTGTTGTGTTACCAACTGACCTCATGTTTAGGTCCAGTGTAACTTCATTTATTGCAAAGACATGTGTCAACACACTCACTTTAGAGTAAAGAGAGGTCATTTTATTCCACTTCTCTGTGAGGGCACTTGACATGTCTCTGTTGTCAGGCTACCACTACTCGATACTGTAATGTTAGCTGCTGTAGCATCCTAGAAACACAAGAACGGGACAGGTGGTATCTATATAAACACATGACGAGCAGGACCTAGTCATGCATGAGCCTCCCTCCATAAATATCCCAATGCTCTCGGTGTTTTGCAGGTTGTGAATTTTATTTGGTGACTTTTTTTTTCATGTCCAAGCAGGATTTTTTAAAAAGTTGCTGGTGCAGGGGCACCACAGCCTTTAGGGTTGTGTTTCTATAAGCAACTCACAAAAGACTGATTTTTTATAAAGAACACCCTAGTTTAAAGGAGTACATAGTGAGACATCCTAAAACAAGGCTTTTTTTTTTTTGGTGTCCAGTGACAGACTGACATCAAAAAGAGGCCCTGGCATTTTTGACAGAGAGAGGCCACACATTACACAAACACTATATATACTGTATGTGTACAGTATATATATGTATATATGTGTACACACACATATGCCGGTGCCGAGAAGTGCCTGCTTGCCGAGATCTGCATGCCGCACAACAAATGCGGAACTATGGCTCATTCATTGCGGGGGGGATGCAGTATTCGGAACAGCAGTTTTTGGACCTGTCGAGATTTGCATCCCCTGGCTGTTTTAGCCAAATACACTGCTACGAAATTCATATGCATAAACACACCTAAATACAATGTGCGTGACCCCATTTGACCACCGGGTATCTGCAGTGAAACACATGGGGGATGCAGTATTCAGCACAGCAGTTTTTGGACCTGTCGAGATTTGCATCCCCTGGCATTCCGCGAACGACATGCAGATCTCGGCAAGCAGGCTCTGCTGGGGTGACGCACATTGTATTTAGGTGTGTTTAAGCATATGAACATGAATACATGTAGCAGTGTATTTGGCTAAAACAGCCAGGGGATGCAAATCTCGACAGGTCCAAAAACTGCTGTGCCGAATACTGCATCCCCCCCGCAATGAATGATCCGTAGTTCTGCATTTGTTGTGCGGCGTGCAGATCTCAGCAAGCAGGCACTTCTCAGCATAACACCGGCCGTAAACAGCTGGCCCCGACCAACCTTTTTATTTTTTAATGCTGCCACATGAGCACGGCTGCATCTTCAAGCAGCCACCTAGGTCGCGTCTTCACGTGACTGCCTCGCCACAGCTCCATCATTGCGCGGCCGTTGTGGCATTTGCCCATATTGCCCTATGGCCAGTCCGTCCCTGCTGGTGACCTGTCCAGGGTGTACCCTGCCCTCACCTTATGTCAACTAGGAGTGGCTCTAGCCCCCTGTGACCCTGCATGGATTAGCAGTAAAGATAATATAGCACCAACATGATGAAATACAACATGATGCAACTGTGGAGTGCGCCTTGAATAAAATCTTACATAATAAGCCAGGAAAAATATTATGAAAATGTGTAGATTTTTTTGACAAGATTAAATATTATAAATATAACACAAAGAGCCTCAGTAAACAAGTAATGAGAACTGCTGCAACAGAGTGAAGACATAGGCAGTCTTATCAGGGCTCCTACATGCTGGAAATTCATGCTCCCCACAAAATTTCTGACCTTGATGGAAACAGTTGAGTTGGAAAAGTGTATAAGATGAGAGTCATGAGGTCTTTAAATGTCCAGGTGAATGTGGGAGCCCTGATTTTCATGGAGAAGAGTCACTGTCTATGCCCCTAACCCACAGGTACCACACATACCAGCTTACTGACTGGTGCTGTCATAGTACAATGTTACATCAATTCAATGGACAACAATTCAATGTTTGCCAATATCACAAAGTCTGCCATGATACGATTTCAATATGAGATGATGTCATCTGCTGAAAACAAGCACTGTCTTATATACAGTATCCTTTGACATATTTCTAAACTCAACCAGACGTTGAAATGAAAAACAGTGATCTTCTTTTCTTTTTAAAAACAGTCCTCATCCTCATAATGAAGCTTTACAATTTTCACATTTTGTAAAAAAGAAAATAAATAAAATAACCTGAAAGAGCATTAAATTCCTATTTGTTTACATAAAACTTCAGTGTGAACTGCCATCTATAGTCCCAACATAAAGATTTGTACATCTCAGTAACTAGCGTCACACATACTGTATCTCTGTAAATGAAATATGAAATGACAGCAGTGATACTCATCGCTCAGACATGCCAAGGAAATTTCAAAATAAAGGTGTGTCTTACAAATGATGATATTGTTGATGTCTGATCGATGCTATTGACTTGCTGATCATTGAATTGATGTATCAAAGAAGTTGGATGTATTATTGAATTATTGTTGACAGTTCAGTATACCTGGGTACATGTGGATACTAAAACAGTGTACTGTGTGAGGGGAAGGGATGGAGATGAAATTCAGTGAATTTCTACCTCCTTGCCTTTGATTACTGAAACTGCCTCAGTATGTTCTGATGAATAAATGAGGGGGAGCCTTTTTACACGTTGCCCAACAGTCCTGCTGTTTGGCTCTGTGTGAGCTGCCCCACTCAAGCAGTAGCTGTTGCTCTGGCCTGAACCCCTGATCCTACCTGTTCACAGAGCATTGTGCGAGTGGTATTTCATGACCGTCGACTGCAGTATATGGAGCACCAGCAGCTGGAGGGATGGAGGTGGAACAGACCTGGAGACAGAATCCTGGATATAGGTAAATTGACGGTACCAATGTATCACCTATCAAAGATCAGCATAAATTAAAGTAGCTTTGGCCGCTAACATTAGCTTTAACAGCTGGAAGCTCACGTACCAGTGTAGAAGAAAGGTTGAGATCAGTATCAAACTTCGTTGCTTTGCTCATCAACAGGTGTCTGCAGAGATGGAAAGAAAAGCCTTTGTTGTTGTCACTATCATGTTAGGCTGGATCCAGCCTGTCTCAATCACTTTCCGATAGCGAGTCAGTAGAGTCAGTGTAGCCTTCAATCTGACCTGAGGACAAATCTGTTCAGAGAGCATGTTACAGCCTCTTGTATCATAAAGACAACAATGGCTGAGGCTCTGTACAAGCAATTATTACCTCCAGCTGCTTCCAGCAAGAAACAAATAATCACTATTTATTCACTATTGGTGTCTGAACCAAGGCCCTTGTAATCGTAAACCCCATAAAGTGTATGGGATCTCTCTTGTTATTTGCAGCCTATCAATTTTGATATAACTGCACAGCAGCTGGACATTGGCAGAATTTCAATGTAAATCTCAAATGGTTGTTTAAAGGGATAGTTCAACATTTTGGCAAATTATTCCATTGCCACAATCAAGGCAAATGCAGAGACTTCCTTGCTGAAAACCTGTCCCTGACCGGAACGCGCCTCAGCAGTTTTGCATGAATTTACCTCCAAAACAACGCCGTCTCTTAACAGAACGTGGTGAACGTCTACAAGAGTGTTTTGGAGTTATTGGATTGTGTATTTGATGAGTTTGATGAGGGAAACCAGGAAATCCCATTAGCCTCCGTAGCTTAGCTCTGAGCAGCTCGCAGCTCTGCTCTGCAATTCTGAAAATAGCTTGCACCGACAATTAAAGGTAACAAACCTCCTAAAACTATAGGGATTATGGCAATGGGCCAATTTGCCAAAATGTTGAACTATCCCTTTAAATTGCCAAAATACAATCTGCTTTTTTTCAAACTTGCCAGGAAAAACAAAAACATCTTTGAGGTGAAACACACAATTGACATCATTACAGCCCATTTCAAGTAAAGGTAGACTGACAGACTAGCTCATTACTTGCAGATATCCCTCTGTCAGTGGGGATACTAGAGCCTCGTTCACACCCTCTGCACCTCAACACCATTGAGTTCCTCTGGGATCCTGTCAAGAATGCGTCTGTTTTCATCCAGGTACTGACACATCGTCTTCAAATGTCTGGAGGAAAGTCAGTGTCTTCGCTGCTTCCTCTGCCCGGTTAATTTTCACAACTTGTCCTCTCAGGTCAACTGTATCAGCACTGAGTTCACCCCCAGGAAGCATGGTGGGGAGAAGGGAGTGCCCTTCCGTATCCAGGTTGACACCTTCACCACTAATGAACATGGGGAATACATGGAGCATGTCAACTCCTCCAGCTGCCAGGTCAAAGTCTTCAAGGTAGAACACCTTCTTAGCATCTGGTTCTTACACACTACGAGATGTGCCAAAGGTTCCCAACCTTTTCCAACAATCGGTCCATCGGAAAATCTCAGAAATGAAAGCAGGGGATGCTCATTTTAATTTTTCTCTTTGATGGTGGGTGGGGTCATCCGTCTCTTGACTCTTTTAATTCCTCCTGTTTCCAACCATTTGTCTATTTTGATCCTTCAGTATGGCTCTGATCTTTTAACAGGAGCGTACCTATGTTCCCCGGGTCCGTTCCCCGATCGGGGAATATAGGACCCTCTTTTTGAAAAAGGGTCCTATGTTCCCCGCCGTTGCTGGTCGATGGACTCTCTCTACTTATCTGGACTCTCTCTATCCTCTACCTGGTCTTTTTACTAAACTTAACCAACTCCTTTCTTCATTGCCTAAACCTAACCAATGAGACAATTCCACTTCTCACGCAAAGTCACCTCAGCTTCTCACTCAAAAATAGGCAAAAATATGCCAAGTCACTCGCAACTCCACTTCCAGGTATGGGTACAAAAATGGCATGTTCCCCGGGTCCTTTTGGGGAAAAGCGGGGAACATAGGACCCTTTTTCTAAAAAAGGGTCCTATGTTCCCCGGTCCGAACATAGGACCCTTTTGGGGAAAAGCGGGGTCCCATACAAAGTGGGGAACATAGGGATGATCCCCTTTTAATAAACAATCAGACTGGTGGAAAAAAAAAAACACATGACATAGCTTGACATAGTAATTTTTATCAATAGAAAAAGACGGCCACCGCACACTGATAAGACTCTGCTGATATACTTTATTAATGAACAACGCGTTTCGCTTTCAGCGTCGTCAGGTTCCTAATAGTAATTTTTATGTTGCTGATGCCCAAACTAACTCTGCTGCCAGATTATCATTGACTCATCACAAAAAAAAGATGAACTTTGTTAAACCATTTAAACATTATTTCTACATTTATTTATTTTATAACAATATTTATATACATTTCTTTCTGCTCCAGGCTATAATGTCTATTAGAAATATAACTTAACCTAAACATGGCCTATATTTCATTTTGAATGTCCGTATCTCTAATGTCCTCAGCCTAAAGGAGCTGACCGCAAACTGAAGACAGACAAGGAAAAGATTGAAAAGAAGGCCCCTCAGGACAGAGAAAAGTATCAGCCGTCCCATGAGACCACCCTGCTGAAAGAGGTGAGGCAAGAGGTCACATTGCATAACGGAGCAAATGCGAGATGACCCTTTGCTTTTTCTTTTTTTTTTGTCACAAGTGTTGTCATGCTGTAGCTTTATTGATCTGATGGTGGTAAATTCTTGTGTTATCAGGAGGTTTCTCTAATCTCATCAGCACTGAATCCACTAAATCATTCACTGTAACTCCATGAGCTTCACCTGCCTGTTACTGTAACTTCCTCCTCCCATTCATTACACTGTAATCCACTGTTAATATGTTGCTTTGCTTGTTTTGAGTCTTGTCTTTTTTTGAACAGTGCTAGCTTGTTGCTGAGGTTGGTCAATGATTGGGGTCTGTGCGTCACTTCATTGTCTCTGAATGTGTCTGAAGTGACTCAGCAGTTTGTGCAGTTCATCTGGTTTGTTATTCAACTAGATAAAAAAACGAGCTGTCTGTAAAGGTCAACCTCTACTACTACGACTACTACTACTACTCCGTTTCAGTTTAGTTTATTTGAAAAGAGACAATGCACATTAATAAACATTTGTAAAGAAAAAAAAAAAAAAAGAAGAAAAAAAAGGGTTAGGGTAAACGCACCTGAGTTAGCTTACAAAGCTAGTTTCTATTGTTTGTCCCTCTGCCAGATTGTACAAGGCAACCTTAAAAAGAGTAACAATGGAATAAAATATACTACCACATACTACTACTACTACTACTACTACTACTACACAATGCAATTCAATCCAAGAAACTTCATTTTCCCTCTGGGAGGAATTAAAAGGCCTCATAGAATAAACATCAACACATGCCAATGTATAGCCATACATCTTAGGAAAAACAAAATATAATGACGATAAAGAATAAAGAGGAAACATCAATGAAAAAAAAGATGGAAAACGATTTCACCTCTGTAATATGACTGAACAATGGTAGAATGACATTCTATCAAAAAAAGTGTAGCTCATGATGGTGAATGGCCTCCATAAGAGTATTTCATTATAACAGGTCTCTATACCACTGTATGGGTAGCTTTACAGTGGTGAGATCTATAATGTATTATATCTTATTAATTGACTATAAGATATCAATCTGTGAATGAATTCGTCTGGATAGTTTTCAAATATGTTTGACATCTAAGCATGTTGGGAAGTGAATGTGTGAAGTAGCAACTTAAAAGTCAAAGTCAAAATTGGCCAATTAGAGCCCATAGTACATCCAACAGACATGGAGCAATGCTACAGTATTTGGAGGTGTGTGTGTGTGTGTGTGTTCCTCTTGATGGGTATAGGTTTTATATTCTCTCTCTTTGGCTATATTTTGGTGACACTTTGGTCTCTTGATGAAGTACATTTAGCTGTACTGGGCAGCAGAGCTTTTGTTGTTATCACAAGGCTGATCACAGCAGGGTTTTTTGTTAACTGCTGTAGCCTTTGTTCAGAGACTACTCTACTGTACATTGTTGATCTTTCTTTCTCTGTTTTGTTCTATGAAGTGTTCCCCGTGGCCTGATGCCCTGAATCTCACCAACACCACTCACAGCGGCTGCAGCACTCCATCTCCAGTTTACCACAGCTCACCTGTTCCCTGCAGTTTCCCAGATGGGTGAGTCCGCATTCACACTACCACCCTGTTTACTGGGGCTCTGCAGGAATGCTATAATCCTATACATTAATGCTGCCCTACAAAGGCAAAGTGCAGTATCTGTAAAAATGCCAAACTGAGAAAAACAGCTTTTTGTGTTTTTCCTTGTCAGGTTTAAGCATTATGAATAACTACCAAGTCTATAGATAAAGGTGGACTGAATGAAATGTATTTTGTAGTTTGTCTTTCTCACCAAATTTGACCGTTTTATGGCAGATACTGCACTTTGGCTTGGTATTAGCTACAGATACGGCACTTTGCCTTGGTTTCACAGTGCTTTTTTGGATGGACAGCAAAATAAAAAGCCCAATAACTCTGGAAATTATAGCAGTACCAATATCAAATTCTACCAGATTGAAGAGAATATGCCACACTTTTGATTGGTCAAAAAACAAAAATTGAAAAAATGCAGATACTGCACTTTGCCTTTGTAGGGCAGTTCCTTTGTTGATGGTTGAGACATGGAAGGCAGCGAAGGCTCCTGTAAACAGAAGCAATAGCTCCCTCTGTGGGTGTCCATCAGGAACAACCAGCACTGATAAAAAACATCAGCCCTGTGCTATAGATTTTTTTTTAATCACTGAAACAATAGACAGATGTGTTTCAGAGAAAATAAATAAAATACTCAACAAATCAACCCAATTTGTTTTTTTCTTCCTTATACGCATGTTTCTGTAGCAACTGTTCTCCAAACCAACAAGGGGAGCTGCTCATACCCGCCTGCTCTGATGTAAGTAACAGTTAGCAGTGCAGTGTGAAAGAGTTAATGTTGCTCTCTTATTTCCTTTAGGCCATTATTTGGAGACAGTGGATGCTGTGCTGCTATACTCATTTCAAGGGCTCTTCTTCTTTTTAACATGTAGCACCTTCTGCCATCGTCGTCGCCACAGAACACTCAGCAGTGGCTAAACCGTCACAGGTTCTCGCCTTTCTCAAGGCTCTTCTCCAGCTTCTCAGGTAACAAGGGTCAAAAGTCACAACACATTTGGATCCAGGAAACAAAAATTGGAATTAATTTGTCATGATGTGCCAGCTGGGACTCAGTTGTATTTCCTTTAGATTGTGATTTATGTCAGTGTGTTTGCAGTGTTGAGGTGAAGCCAACATATAATTAATAAGTAGTTTAAATAAACTGTTCAGTAGTTGGTAGTTGTTACATGCTACAGCTACATTCACATATACCGGTGCACAGACATTCAAGCATCTTCAATCCATTATTGAATGAGTCTCCCTCAATGGGTCCCCAGTTATAAATAAAGGTTTTGAATTGAATTGAATACACATTAACTTTCCACTGTACTCTTCTGTCATCCTGACCAGTGTGAAAACACACCCAGATAATGCATTAGGCAGTCAGCACCACGCTCATAGTGCATATGCAAAAGCCAAGTTGAGGTGTGGTAAATGGTCACATAGCTGCAGCATCGGATGGATGGATGAATAGTCACACTTGAGCTCACAGTCCAGTACTTAAAAGACAATTGTGGGAAAATTCAACTCGGGGCTGTATTTTCCTAACATTTTAGGTCTAAGAGAAGGAATCTGAAGATATGCAGTTTAATTGCTCCTGTTTTGCGGTAGTTGTGTCTGTCCCTGCATCGCTACGGCAGCGATAAATGGGAGCGGATGAAAGTTCTGCTGCTTAGGCTGTTTACATCCCTCAAAGCCGCATTTTTTTTCCACAGACAGCGTCAGATGGCTACTCAAACATGCACCGAGAAGTTTATTTACTTCAAGACAGTCGACATGTTTGTAAAACTAGATCTAATTCAAAGTCTCGCGCGAGACCCAAGTTGACGCGATGTGTTCACGTGCAGTCGGAAGCTCCCGTTTGTGTCATAAACACAGGACAGGAATATCAACTCTTGACTTGCTTGAAGTAAATAAACTTCTCGGTGCATGTTTGAGTAGCCATCTGACGCATCTGTCCGCAAAACAGGAGCAATTCAACTGAAAATCTTCAGATTCCTTCTTTTAGACCTAAAATGTTAGGAAAACACAGTCCCGAGTTGAATTTGCCCGGAATTGTCCTTTGAACCCCCAGGAACAGTGTATTTAATTTTCTTGACACATAATGTTGTAATGGCATCTTTTCAACAATATTGTCAAATGGATGGGTTTTTTATTTTTTATTTTACAAAGTAGTTTAGTAAACTTGAAAACAATTTTCCTTAGACCTTCACTTAGGAATAGCCTCCGCAACACTGTGTTCATCTGTCCCGGCATCAGATCCCAGATCAGGGCCGAGGGCAGTAGCAGATCTTCTGCTGTTGTTGCAGGTGCAGATCTGTTGAGGATGAGCAGGGAGGACCTGATCCAGATATGTGGACCAGCAGATGGCATCCGTCTCTTTAACACCATGAAAGGAAGGTGAGACACTGTGATACACTGCTCAGTCACAGCAGAACATGGTTAAACATGTGGAAAACCAGGTTTATATGAAATTACAGGTTATTACTCAGTCCCCAGTTCTCTGTCTTCCCTCAGTTGACAGTGATTACTAATTTGTACTGTGTCCCTGTGTTCCCCCTCAGTTTTAGGCTGATAATAGTGAAATATTAATGAACACTGGCCCTGTTCTGTGCAGCTGTTACATCACACACACTCAATACAATGAGGTTAATGAGCAGAGAGGATTTCCCCTAATAGTGAATGTAACTAGGTCTACATGGATCTTGAAAAGAATAAACTTTATACAGTATTTATGAGCTTATTACAAGGCCTCTCTCTTCTCTGCGAATAAAAACAAAAGATTTTAAAGTTCCAAATGCTCACTGCTTTGTTGAGAAAATAAATGTTGAAAACAGAGGTGGTTGCAGTCTCTTCTCATATCTTCCAGGTGTATACAGCCCCGCCTTACCATCTATGTGTGTCAGCAGCAGGCCGGAAATCATCCTCCCATCAAGCCAGGGGGTGGAGACAGTGAGTACACATCATATTTGTAATGGGTTCTTACTTATGTGCATATGTGTACTTAAAATAAGAGAGATAAGTGACTCTTGAGCGTTCATCAGATGTTGTGTTCCATACATTTAAAGTGCACAGTGTTGATCTGTGCTAGAACTCATATTTAAAACTGACATGTGTTTTCATGTGTTAAAAACGTGTTATGACTTTCTAGATCTGATATGATAGAATGTTGATGGCTTTTTCCAGACATAATAATAATGAATAACAATTCACTATGAAAGATGAATAATTATTTTACAAATAAGTCATAAAAAATATCAATTAACTCAAAGAACAATATCAGTAATACTGTATGTTTTACCTTTATGACACTGTCGACATGAGGTTTGTTGATGCATGCCCTCCTGCCTCCTGTGTCTGCCCTGCAGTCTACCATGCTCTGTACCTGGAGGAGCTGACCCTGTTGGACCTGTCTGAAAAGATTGCCATGCTGTACAACATCACCCCACAGCAAATTACACACATCTACAGACAAAAACCCACTGGGATCCACGTCGTAGTCTCTGACGAGGTATTGGTCAATCACTCTCCATAGCTCATGGCTAAGCTTAAGTACTATATCTAAGTGCATGGTAATCACTGATATACACATTTACCTGGAGCGGCTACATGTGTGCATGTGTGACCCTGCTGATTTTGATTTTGTGATTTGAGAGTTGTGTTTTTGTTTGTGCGTATTCTATCCTTTTTAACATATGGATATGCAACTGGAACCAAAATTTCTTCATGGGATTTCCCCAAAGGATCAATAAAGTTTTTTATCTATCTTTTTTATCTATCTATCTATCTATCTATCTATCTATCTATCTATCTATCTATCTATCTATCTATCTATCTATCTATCTATCTATCTATCTATCTATCTATCTATCTATTCAGTGGAACTCGAGGATGAACTGATATGAATTTGATTTCAAAGGCAACTGACTTCTCAAAACATATTTTTGGCCACAACTAAAGAATGAATTCATACATTAATCCAGACACAGTTAAATTATCAATGAATCACAAAGGCCTGAATAGAGTTGGATAGAGGTTGCGAATACTTGATGTTAGTTGACAGGGAGCAGATTTCTCTCTCATTGTTGCTGTAAAATGAGATTTAAAAGTAATGTGCTTTGAAAAAAAGAATTACGATGTCTAAAATAAGCTGGTTGTTACAAAGGACTTGAGTGACTGAATGATTCTAATGTGCTGCACGTGTGAAATGATGATCAGCTCTGTTGACGCTGGTCTGTGGATTTGTTTCAGATGGTGCAGAACTTCAGGGAGGAAACAAGCTTTATCATCAGCACTATAAGGGGTAATTATTTTTTATAGTCAAACTACTTTAATGTCTATTATTGTTATTTTCTACTTTAATGATCCTGTATTGGATGACTTTCTGTTATGCAGATGAAAACACTGATGGCTACCACGTTGTGTTGAAGTGACCAGCAGGCTCTCAGGAGGTTCTTCTATCAATGCAAGTGTACAGATTGTATGTAAAATGACATTGTGTGACATTTATTAGGATTCACAGAACAGTAAAAATGCTCTTAAGCTCTCAGTTCACTGTTGATTTTGTGTTTTTACTTAGCTCTTTTATTTGTATTTTGTCAAGTTACTGATTCATGTTTGATATGCATTGTAATTATTGGTTTAACAGTAGTGTATCACCCCTATGAGCACATGTTTTTGGCTTATGCACCTATAAATGCAAGACTGTCGTGGTATTAAAGCAAATTAAATATCACACAATATCATATGGAAAATAGAAAAATGAACAAAGTGTTTATGTCCCTGCTCTATTTTCATTTCTCTCCTGGATATAGAATACCATGATGTGCCATTTGAGTTGTCTGGCTTTGTTGCTGTAAGGCTGTATGCTCTTGATGAACTGTAATGCATTATTTTAACAGGTCTATAGGCTTAGTGACATAAAGTACAGACAATTAAGTAGAGAAACAGGGGCCTCGGATTGCAGTTTGGATCTGTGATCTTGACTTGTCATCATCTAAATAAAATACAATATTTTGAACTGTTCTCTGTCAGTGGTTTGTCTCAGTCTAAAAAAATGTGATCATATGCAATATTGAGCTGTGCAATTTATTTATTATCCACTGTTGTTGATGATGTTTTTGTTTATTATTTATTGTACTTGAGTGTATGAGATTAAATGTTGATGATGATAGTAGGGCTCTTATTGGTGTGTGTGTGTGTGTGTGTGTGTGTGTAAGGTATGTTTGGAGGCTGCTCTTTGGTCGCACAAGTAAATTTCGTTGCGTTGCATCCCAAATGAGGAAAATCTCCTGTGACAAAGGCACCTGCCAGTAACCTTTAAGCAGATCCAACTTGCTAATAAACCGTGCTGAATAGGGGTGTGATGGTACACATAGTCACGATTCAGTACCTTGGTTTGGGGGTCATGGTTCGGTACAATGGAAAAAAGCAACAAAAAGTATAAGACTAGCTTTTTTGATTGATTTTGAACAAACACCAATTAAATGCAAAACTATCTGTTAAACAAGTGCAGCAAGAGTGTTAAGGCCCCCACAGAGGTCGCGCGTACCGTGAGGCGTGCGCACTGTCCGCGGACGTTTGAGGTTTCATAGTCGAGCGTATGGTGTCACATCTTAAAGGTGTACAGAAATGGCCGTTTGTCCTGTTTGTCGCGCCGAGTTGTCACGAGCTGCAACACGAGTTTACCCGAGTAAGGAAAACGAATTTGATTGGTCGTTATCGAGCGGGCGGGATATTCAAAGCTTGGGGCGAGACCGAGCTCCGTGTGTGTGTGCGTGTCTCTGACGTTTGAATGACGGATTACGGATCCAATACCAGTGGCTGGTGATTCGTGTACAGGCTGACGTATAATCCGTGCGCCTGCATTATCCAATGCGAAAAAAAAAATACACACTTTCATCCCGGATTTACTCAAAAATAGAATTTTGCACAAAGTTTGGCCTACAACGTCTGAAAGATGAGTTATCACATTAATTTTATGACCCAAAGTGGGCTCAAATTCAATTTTCTTTTCTGTACACCTTTAAACAGGTCGATGAGAAGGTTCCCGCTGAGCAGTCTGTTGTGTGACACCGAGTAGGCGTACGCGGAATCCACACGGTCGTAAAAATTGAGCTTTGCGCAGATGGGTCCGGTGGGAGTCTGCTTTGTATGGAGTTATTTTTGTGTCATAAATATCTGTAAACGCACAGAAGGTGATCTACAAATGTTCCTTGGTTTGCACACGTGTTTTGCTATCCACAAATACAAATTTCTAATTTGTAACTTGTATTTTGGTTTTTACAAATAAATGTGTATTTGTAAATATATTGTGTATTTGTAAATGTATTATTTTCCATTTGTAAAAACAAAAAAGCCATTTGAACCGAAAATTCTGTTTGTGAAGTGTGACTCTGCATTTGTGGATCACCAATCACACACACGCATCTCTTTCCTCAATGACATATTTCTGAGACAATCCTGCCGCGATCCACACAGATCCACAAACTCACAGCTGCTGATTCACAAAGGGCCGCTCTCCTCACCAGGAGGGGCAGTGTTGGCGAGTAGCTGAATTAAAACTAACGAAGAAGACTGCTACTGGCTTATCTCGAGAAATTATTTTAATTCCCACTGTTAATGCGTCACTTTATTAAGTTTTAATGTTTTTTCATGCGATAAAGTAACTGTTTAGATCCCCAATATGCGGTTAGTTTATCCAAATGACGCCTGTTTGGAAGCTCCATCTGTGGAGCAGCTAAGCTAACTAGGCTACCACCGGACGAGCGGTCTATCACAGAGGCTACAGCCGGGCTGCTGTGGTGGTCGGCCGGCTAAGCCGCGGTCTCCTCCCAGGGGAGAAAACGACCTGCATTGTTAATGTCAACTGACTGACCATTTCATTGTAAAACATTTATTTATTGATGTAGCGGTGGTGATTGTACATAGCCCATTATAGACTAAATAGTTTTGTTTGTTGATATAGTCTACTACACCACTGAATGAGACAACATTTATCTCCTAATTCATCCAGCCGGCGGTAAACCTCTAAAAAACTGCCGGTAGATTGATGGGCTCCTTTTCTCCCCTGGGAGGACGACGCAGATTAGCCGACCGACCACCTCAGCAGCCCGGCTGTTGCTTCTGTGATGATCCGCTCATCCAGAGGCAGCAACCGGGTTGGGGCTTGGTTTCTCCCCTGGAATGACGCCGCGGCTTAGCCGGCCGACCACCACAGCAGCCCGGCTGTAGCCTCTGTGATGATCTGCTCATCCAGAGGCAGCAACCGGTGTACTGAAGTGCTCGTTTCCCCCCCCGAGAAGACGCCGTGGCTTCGCCAGCCGACCACAGCAGCTCGGCTGTAGCCGCTGTGATAGACCGCTCGTCCGGTGGTAGCCTAGTTAGCTTAGCTTAGCAGGTGGAGCTTCACTGCTCCGGCGTCATTTGGATAAAAAATAACCACATATTGGGGATCTAAACAGTCTAACATCTAAACATCTAATCAGATCTAAACAGCAGCCGGGCCAAAGACGGTTATCTTTGGCCGGGCTGCTGCGGTGGGCTGGCTAACCAGCTTCGTCATTCCGGGGGAAAAACGAGCCGGGGGAGACCTGGATGACAGCGGAGGTTAGCCCGCCGACCACCACAGCAGCCCGGCTGTAGCCTCTGTGATAGACCGCTCGTCCGGTGGTAGCCTAGTTAGCTTAGCTGCTCCACAGATGGAGCTTCCAAACAGGCGTCATTTGGATAAACTAACCGCATATTGGGGATCTAAACAGTTACTTTATCGTATGAAAAAACATTAAAACTTAATAAAGTGACGCATTAACAGTGGGAATTAAAATAATTTCTCGAGATAAGCCAGTAGCAGTCTTCTTCGTTAGTTTTAATTCAGCTACTCGCCAACACTGCCCCTCCTGGTGAGGAGAGCGGCCCTTTGTGAATCAGCAGCTGTGAGTTTGTGGATTCTGTGTGGATCGCGGCAGGATTGTCTCAGAAATACGTCATTGAGGAAAGAGATGCGTGTGTGTGATTGGTGATCCACAAATGCAGAGTCACACTTCACAAACAGAATTTTCGGTTTTACAAATGGCTTTTTTGTTTTTACAAATGGAAAATTATACATTTACAAATACACAATATATTTACAAATACACATTTATTTGTAAAAACCAAAATACAAGTTACAAATTAGAAATTTGTATTTGTGGATAGCAAAACACGTGTGCAAACCAAGGAACATTTGTAGATCACCTTCTGTGCGTTTACAGATATTTATGACACAAAAATAACTCCATAGCTTTGGGTCTGCATTGAATCTGCCTTGAGTGCCGGCGGACGTCCGCAGAGTTGAGAGTCTGAGCTGCATTGCATAGCAGTAGCAGCATGTGTATGTTAAAAAAACAAAACAAAACACAACATTGTCATTCGCATTCTCAATCGCCAGCAGAGGATCAGGTTTGATGTGTTTCCAGCTACACACTGCACCTCCGTGAAACATTGCCGCCAGTCTTTGTCTGGTCGACCCTTGCGTGTTTATCGCCGTTGCGTTTCACCAGGAAGCCAAGTGTTCTCACACAGGCAATTTACATGAAGGAGGCAGCTCTTAACTCTTATCACTTTATTCTTTGTCTGTAATGAGGTTGCTGGCGGCTTTTAGGCTCATTACCACCACTTGGATTGGAGCGAGGACACAACTTTTTTTTGTTGTTGTTGCAAATACTCACTTAGTCGTATTTGTCGTATGACTGTGTGCACCTAATTGTGACACCGTGGCGGCATGGGACGAATACAAATACCGTTACACCCCTAGTATTGAACCAACCTGATCAATGCAGTCGTCCATCCTTGGCAGGGGGGAAGAATCTGGTTTTGTGACAGCGTTCAAATCAGTGCATAAGTGGAAAGTCTTATCAGGTTTTGGCACCAGAATACATGGAGAAACCCAGCTAGTAGATGCTGGCACAGCTGTTATTCTTTAACGTATAACTAATTTCTGAATCCAAAAGTGTGGCCTTTTCTGGGGAAATGCGATAAAAGCGTTAATAATCAAGGCTGTGCCCCTCAAGGTGAAGAATCTGACCAAGGACATGAAAAAGGAGGGATACTTTAAAGGGAGGTGTAGAGCTGTTTTTGGCCTGTGTTGGTAGTTTTGTGTCTGTGTTCTCTTTGTTTTTTGTTCGGACTGAGCTGTGGGCTCAGTGTTCAAAGCTGTGTCTGCTTTTGTGACATGTGCACTCTCTTTAAACAAAGAGAGACAAAAGAAAGAAACAAAACGGGGGTTTGTTTTTATGGGAGGGGGTGTTACCATAGATATATATAAGAACTAGATGACTCACCCCCAGCTGTTTCCCAAAGACACGGCGTAGCCAGTACGGCGGCCATCTTGGAACGGGCAACTCTCTCCCTCAGAGCATTAAGCCTATGGTGCATATTCTGCTATAATGACCACAACTTACTCAGTTTTTGTCCGATTTCAAAACGGTTTGATTTTTATGAACGTTTATGCAGTTATGATGCAGCATATTTAGAATCACGGATAATTTTAATAATATTTTTTTTTTTTGTAAAAGTAACATTTTAGTGACATTATGCAAATAGTTAAAGTAATAGCTACATATTGATTTATTTTACACAGAGTTATGAATCGTTTTTTTAGTGCAGATGACTGGATCACATATCTACTGCACTGTAACTGCAGCCAGAGTCAGAGCAAGTTGCCCGTCCTCATATGGCCGACTGTGAGCTACGCCTGCGTGTAGTCAGATCCACCCCCTTGGGTGTTACGGCTCTAAGGGTTGTCGTGCCGTGTGAGTGTCTGTGCTGTCTTCCCAGGTACTGCCCCTACTAACGGAGCGCACCTGGACCCAATCGCTCGTTAAGCCACGCACAAAACCTGGAGGCACCAAAAAGGCGACACCAAAAAGAGCTCCAATGCTAAAATAGGTTTATTTACATGACGTCTCTGGCGCACAGGCTCTTCCTCATTTTCATATGAAAATGAATGGGTAGAGACACCATTTATAGTCCCATGTCATGATCATATGATCTCACACACACCAGTTGCTCATTCATACTAATCACACCAATCAATAGTAGAAAAATATATATTTTTAAAGCCCTCATACATCTAATGTTCTCGAATAGAGATTCAGACTATACAAACCGTCATAATACATAAAAAAAAGTCATAAGAGGTGCCTCTTTTAAACATGATACACAATACATAAATAGGGACCAATACTCATAGGTGATCCTAAAAAAAACACATCAGATCTTCAGGCAGAATAAAATAGTAAATATAACATGACCACTCTCTTTGAAAACAGACACTTGTTACTATAGTCATGAAATACATTTCAATATGAGATCAAAAAGAGCAGCAAACAACACCAAAGAACACCAGAAAACCATCCAGGGACAGAGAATATATATGAGGAATCATCTTTAGAGGAAAATCAATCTCTACGAGCAGTAGAGACCGTGCACCACCCACCGAGCATTTTCCGGTCTAAAAGACGTCTAATAGACGTCTAAATGGTCCCTAGACGTCTAGGCTAAAATCGGTCTACCACTGGTATAAAAGTGAAAGTTTTTTAGACGTCTAAGTTTATACTAGCCGTCTAATAGACGTCTAAAAGACGACTACGTCTAGACATCTTGTCTAATCATAGACGTTTAAATAACCGCTAATAGACGTCTATTTTATACCACATGTATACGTCTCGTCTAATCTTAGACGTTTAAATAACCGCTAATATACGTCTATTTTTAGACGTCTAAATTTAGACGTTTGCCAGACGTCTATTTTTATACCAAATGTATACGTCTTGTCTAACCTTAGACGTTTAAATAACTGCTAATGAACGTCTATTTATAGACTAATTTTAGACGTTTACTTTTATACCATATTTAAAGCCCATTACAAAATCTAGACATCAATTAAACATACTATTATATGGATATTCTAATAAATCTAGATATTTAAGTCATGTAATTACAATCTATCAAATTATTAACAAGAACCCTATAGGACATTAAAGTTGTCAAAATGCATCATGACCAAATTTAACCTGTGATCCTTACCTTGATGTAGTTGCAGTATGTTATGACAATCTATTCACATTATGTGTTTTTTTGGTCTTTTAAATAGGTTTCAGTAACACTAATGTCATGCTTATTTTACCACTGGATATAAATATATCTCTTGATGGGAACATTAACCAAACTATCCTACTGTAATCTCAATCAACCTACATTTTTAAAACAAATTCCAACCATCACAAACATATGAAAGTGCAATATAAATATTTTTAATTCCTTTACAAAACAGAAAATACAAAACATGGAGGGAGGGAACAAGTGGATCAAGAAGAAGGAAGAAGGAAGGATGAAGGGAAGGAAGGAAAGAACCAAGGATGGAGGAAGTGAACAGATTGGGTCAATTTGAGTCAGAACAGAACAGGAGGGTTAAAAACATTAGAAATTTGAAAAGAACACCCTTCAACTGTGAACAAAAAGACAAACAACTACACACTCTTGTAGCCCCCTCCACCGCTGCGAGCTGGGGCCTGCTTAAAATGTAGCCCCGTTGCTGAGGCAATGAGGTCATCTGTGGCATCCTTAAAGGACTTTCGTACAGCTTCTGCAAACAAAGCAATAAAATAAATGAAGAGAAATTGCAAGTGTGGTTGCCCATCGTTTTACGTGATGTCACAGAGATACTATCCAATAACAAAAGGTACATGGTTTCAAAGGACTTGACTCAATGGGCATTGGTCACCACCCATTTGAGACTTGGGGCTCTAGTTTCATAAACCAGGCGCAGTCGCGCCAACGGGGTGTGTCTAGGAGCACTTTACAAGTTTGGTGCACGGCGCAGCTCGGCACAGGCACTCCTCCCGTCCCTCTACTCCTACCGGCGCAAATGGCAAAGGAGAGGGTGCGAGTCCGTTCTTCACCAATCAAATGAGCTCCTCTCCTCACCTTTAAATGCGCCACGAGTGATGCGCACTGCAATTTTGTCATTTCGACATGGACGAGACTAGATGGAGCCAGTGGCGGAGCATATCAGATATAAACAAGTGCAATCAGTTGTCAGAGAGAGAGCAGCCTCGTTTGGTGATAAGAAGAACAAGTTCTCTAGTGTAGGACATGAGGAGAAAAAATATGCCCCCCCCCCCTCCCTCACCGTGCGATTGGGGAAAGGAAAAAAAAAACTCCCTAGTCGACACGGCAGCTCTACGTCGCGCACAACCACAACAACAGCTACAACTTCCTCCTACAAATGCACGACGGAGTACGTGCAGACCGCAGTGGACGACTCCTCAGTCCATGAGTTTCATGTCTCAGACCAGATCATGTAAATCCAACTGCAGAAATATCCGGGGGACGGGAGCGTCGCCGTAACTGTAGTAACTCACACACACAGACGCATACACATGTCTGGAGAGGAGCAGCCTCTCTGTTTTCCAAAACTACAGAGTGGCCCGCGTTAATGTGCCGTTAAAATCATTTTTGTGTCAACACGTTAATAACGCTGAGAGGACAGCTGAAGAAAGACACAGGGGCGTGGAGAGAAGTGTTCTACCGAGCGATTCAGTGACTGTAAGCAGCCTAACACTGCTACATTACAATTTTCTATTGAATTTTTGCGATTCGGAGTTTGGTTTTCCGCGTTCCGAGTGCAATTAAACGCAGCAAGCGCCGGGCCGGCTTGGATCATAACATAGACAAATTCTGCATTTGCCCCACGGACACTACACTGTTTGCTATTTTCTTTGTAAATTTATTTATGGCTCCCCCGACCAATCTTTTGCATATTTCAGCTTATTTTATGCTATTACTGCTGTATTTGCGATAATGCTCCTTTAAACCCCTGTAACCACTGTGCACAGATCACTTTAACATAAAAAAAATAGTAATGGGGATGAAACCAGAAGTAGCTGTGCGTAAAGGACGCATCGCAGAGCGTCTCTCTCTCTTTTTTTCCGGAGATGAGCAATGCCGAATATATATTCACTCTCTGATGCTGTTTGTGGTTGGCTGAGAGAGATGTTAACTTGTTATTTTGCATCACGTTTTAATCTGTGTTAAATCAGGCAGGTTGAGTTCCATTACACATGCCAACCGCCTTTGATCTGACATCAGATGTGACGGGACAATCTATATAGATATAGATGTATGTGCTGATTAATGCATTGAATAGTGACAATTGCAATTGCATTAAAATGTGCCTGAATCTGTGGAAACCTGCCTGTGAGGTCTTGGTGACGTGTGCACTCTGCGCCTGTCAGCCAAACTACCACTGCACTGCCTTGCGCCGAGAGTAGACCTGATTTTAGTTGGCAAGCATTCAGCGCACCGTCGGCGTTGCTCTTTGGCACGAAACTGTCACTGCGCCAAGCTGAATGTGACTCCTCCCCCTGCTGCGCCGCCACACCCATCTCTGCACACCTCTGTCTACCAAACTGCAAACCAAGCGCGTGCTGCACTGCGCTGGACAAAACTTGCACTGCGCAGTAAGTCTGTGAAGATTAATAAATTAATAAATAAAGCCTGACTATAACTGTATTATGGTTCCCTTTCATGAAACAACACCAATTGAGTTTCATAATTGTCAGTATTACAGAGATTACCTAGTACAGTCCGGACAAATTGTTGTTTGTTAATGTCATGTCAGTCACACATGTTTAACATGAAGCAATTTCCAAATAACTAGCAGACAGTTTTCTATTTACCTGTGACCACAGAGTAGAAGGCAGTCTGTGTGAAGGCCCTCTTCTTTTGCTTCCCACCTCCAACATATTAAATTGTGTCATGATGCTGTTCATTCATTCATTCGAGTCTGCAACAGATAAAAAATGAAGACAATTGTTAACAGTAAACTTATATAACTTGTAACTTGTAACCACCCACTATTAGCCTATGTTGTCTGTTCTACAGATATTAAACTTCTATGTGTAATCATACCTGTCCATGATTTTGTTCGTGCAGGTCTTCAAATCCTTTCCTCCAATATGAGACAGTTTTGCAATCTGTATGATATTACAAATTATCAACATTGTGAAAAACATGGAATTACTTAAGGAAACGCTTTTCAAAGTTGAATTCAGGGACTCTGTTCCTTTAGGTAAGGAAAATGTGACCCTTACAAGTCTGTAACTGGGAGTTTATGAAATCAAATAGACACTGGAAATAGTGCTGCTAGCTATATTTTAATCAATTTTGGGCTTATATTTTCAGGTAGTAAGTATTATGCATCATATGACTCAAGAAAATCTGCTATTGTATGTGCTACTGTGTAAAGTCTCATTTAAACCTTACTTTTGGCTGAGCATGCCATATTTCACAAACAAACAAATCGTTTTTGCAATGATGCTTGTACTAGCAGGCAAGCCATAGCTAGCGAGCTAGCAGGGCAGGCAAGCCATAGCTAGCATATCAAGCATATCGTCGGCATTTTGCAAACGGATTGATGACAATTAAATGAACAAACATTGCAGGAAAAAGCAGCATTTCAATAACGTAACCTTGACCACTCACCTATAGGAAGCTCTTCTTCTTTTCGCACACTCTTCTCCGCTCTCGACCGGTGTCGTGCATGGATGTGGTGTAGTGCTAGAAGCATAGACGGCCAGAAGTCGTTTTTGAACTTCCCGAAACTGATTTCCGGTCCACAAGACAACTTCCAGCGTGTTGCTGCCTCCTAGTGGGGAGGGGAGGGATCTGCTGACAGTATCTCCATATCCATATTGGCTACTGTCCCCGATCGCCGTGCAAATTGCCATTTTATTTTACTGTTCACCAATAATTATTTTTTCAAAGGAATTATTTGCATTAATGTTCAATAAACTTAATTGCAAACTGCCTATATCTATATAGGTTAATAGTGATATCTAAATATTTCTAAACATGGTTGGCATAATCTTATGCTTAAAAAAGAAAGCATAAGATGTAAACATAACATAAACAACATTAAAAAAATAAAGATCACTTAATAGTTTAAACCTGGTCTAAATCTAGATGCTGATTAAACGTCTAAATCAAGGCTAAATCTAAACTTCACTGTATATTGATCAATGGTCATTCAGATGATTTTAGTACAATATCTGGACACCATTGTGCAACTTACAGTTAGGCTATTTCTTTGGTCAGTATTCATTATTTAATGTATTTAATTCAATCGTCTAGATTTGGTCTAAAAATAGACGTTGATATGAGGTCTTGATTTAGACGTCTAAATCGAGTCTAAATCTAAACTACACTGTACATTGATCAATGACTGCTGTAAATGTTTTAATCCAACATTTGGCCACCATTTATACAAGTTACAGTTACTTTTTGGACGGTATTCATCATTTAGTGCAATCATCTAGATTTGGTCTAAAAATAGACGTTGATATGAGGTCTTGATTTAGACGTCTAAATCGAGTCTAAATCTAAACTACACTGTACATTGATCAATGACTGTTAAAAATGTTTTAATCCAGCATTTGGCCATCATTTATACAATTTACAGTTGTTTTCTTTGGTCAGTATTCATTATACAATTCAATTGTCTAGATTTGGTCTAAAAATAGACGTTTAAATGAGGTCTTGATTTAGACGTCTTAATCGAGTCTAAGTCTAAACTACACTGCACTTTGATCAATGACTGTTATAAATGTTTTAATCCAACATTTGGTCATCATTAATACAATTTACAGTTACTTTTTGGACGGTATTCATCATTTAGTGCAATCATCTAGATTTGGTCTATAAATAGACGTTGATATGAGGTCCTGATTTAGACGTCTAAATCGAGTCTAAATCTAAACTACACTGTACATTGATAAATGACTGTTAAAAATGTATTAATCCAACATTTGGCCATCATTTATACAATTTACAGTTGTTTTTTTATTTAATATTTAATGATTAATGGATTAAATTCTATCGTCTAGATTTGGGCTAAAATATAGACCGATTATAGACGGGCGAATGTTGGTCTAAACTTAGACTAGACGTCTAATAGACGTCTAATGCTCAGTGGGCAGCAAATATGGTCACCAGGACAGGTAGGTAAAAATACAACAAAAACTCAGTACAGATTCATAAGAAAGGTTTAATATCCAAGTCTTCATTCAGGCCCCTAGTGGCCAGTGTGTCCAATGTGTGGATCCAAAAGAGCTCACGTTTGAGGAGCATGGAGTTGAGATCACCCCCTCTGTGTGGGAGTTTGAGATACTCCATCCCAATGTATTTGAGTGTTGTGTTCAGCCTCGGCAAAGTGTGTAGGCTACTGCTCCCAGGCTGGAAGAGACTTGGTTTCTGATGGTGCTGCAATGTTCGGCGATACGTGTTTTTAACTGTCTGCTTGTTTTACCAATGTATGCTAGGCCACATGGACACTTGAGCATGTAAATAACACAAGTGGTGGAACAAGAGATGAGTCCTTTTATGTTGTTTTTTTTTTTCCTGTGTGGGGATGGTGAAAACTTGGTTTTGTAGGTGAAGTGGCACTGTTGGCACAAGGGTAATTGCCAGAGGGGATAGGACCGAGAAAATGCGATGGGGGGGGGGGGGGGGGGGGGGTGTAGTCCTCCTCTGAGCTGCATATACGTCTGATTCGGTTGAACTGGGAAATGGGGAGGTTCCTCTTGAGATAGGGTGGGTAGGGTGGTAAGATTCCCCATGTAAAACGGGATGCGTTATTTACTCATCTCACTAGTATTACTGATAATATTGATACTTTGTGGTCATTTTTATGATATCAAATAAATCCACTCATGTTCTTTTCAGACTGTATGCTCAATGTGTGTGTATTTGTGTACTATTCACCTTCTGTGTTTTGTGGAAAAGGTGTCATTGAAAATGTAATGGAGAATGTGTGAGAGAGTCATTATTTCAAACTGTGAATAGTGATTATTACATAATGTATTCCATTTCAGGTGTACTCACATTTTCACCTTGTATTTCTCACAGACATTTCTGATGGCACCCTCTCCCTTCTCATGTATAATTTGTATGATCCCATCCACAGCATGTGGAGTTCCACCGTGTTTGATTTGGCGTATGAACTGGAGGTTACATTCTTCTTCCACGGTTTCTGCAGCCATGTGTGACCGACCTGTTTTGTTCCACAGTCCTTGGCATTTCCCAAAGGCTGCATGTGATAGCTGTTTGTATGTATCATTCTGTTCTTCTGCCTTGGAAGCATCTGTTGTGGTAATTAAGTTTAACAGGTGACATGTGCACCTTTGATGAGGAGGCAGTTGGTATTCAAGATTGTTGTTTTCTTCCAGGATGTTGAATGTGTCTTGATGGGTGACTTTGGGCTCCTTTTTCAGAAGATTGTGACTTGGTTTCCGTGGACAGGCTCCGCTCCCCAAACACGCTCAATGCTTTGATAACATTAGACCCACTGTCCGTTGTGGTTCCTACAACTTTTCCCCTTACTCCATACTGACAGTGAACGTCATCAATGGCTGCAAATCAAACATGTGGGACCCCCTCAATCTCTGGCAGTGGCATGCAAGTGCAGCAGATCTTCTCTCAAAGGTTTGGTCATCTATCCAATGACAGGTGACCCCAATGAAACTTCTCTGGTGTGCTGTCCAACAACCAATGGTAGTTGCGACATACAGTAACTGACTCCACTGAGGTGTGACACAACAGCCTTCTTCAATTGAGTGGAAGCTGCCTGTACTCTAGCATGGAGAGTGGGCCTGGAAATGATCTTGCATTGAAGATTCAGTACTGATACAAGTTCTTTAAAAGCAGGTTGTTCAACCAAAGCAAATGGATGAAGGCCTTCACAAATGTTGTTAATCAGAACCTTGTTAAGTTTTACTTCATTTCGAACTCGAGTTCGTACTATTGCCATATTGCTGATCCCAGATCAGCCACTGAATATTTACGCGTTAGCCCTTTCCAACCAACCAGGTGTCTCCACCTGGCTTTAGGCGGCACTGTGGAACCACCCCCGCGATCTGCGTCTCTACGCAGTATAAAACATGCTCCACAGCCCCGCCCGGCCGCTGACATGCAAGGACCCTTTCTCTCAAGAGCTAGCTACAGCCGCTACTAGCTTGTTGCTGCTAGCTAAGTTAGCTCTCTTCGACGGAGATTCCGAAAAAAAACAACAACAACAACATGGAGAATTTCAAACAGTGTGCATGTGGCTCCTACATGACAGCAAGAGATGGACACACATGCTGTGTTAGGTGTCTGGGTCAACACACTGAAGCGGCCCTTTCCGACCCGGACTTTTGCGTCAACTGCTCGGGGCTTCGTGTGACCGCACTGCAACGTCAGGCTGAACTGTTCGGCTCGACCACGCTCCTGCCCTGTACTGCTACACAGCCTACAGGCGGTCACGCGGACATGGATCACGATGGCGACCTCATGCCTCCGCCCACCAAGCCGGCTCCACGCCACAGCTCACCAGGTCGTTCTCTGCAGCACTGCCAGGACGACCAGGAGATGCCGTACGCACAGCATGCAGAGCTACGGGACTTCCACGCATCCCAGTGGTCGTCAGAGGCAGACGAGGATGAAGTTGGCGAAGACGAGGGAGAAACACTGGAGGAGCTGCTCGAGAAGCCTGCTTCCACGTCGGCTAGGGGAGTGTTGCAACAAGAGCTGCTGCGTCTCATGGGGAGAGCGGTGGCTAAGCTTGGGAACGACTGGCCGGACCCCGCGCCTCCGGCCCCTTCGGTTCTTTCCGGCGCTTACTTCTCGGAAGCGGCTGTGAACCCACCGCCCTCCCGCCCTCTTCCCGTGCTGGATGATCTGACGAAGGAGGTGAAGTTTTCCTGGTCAAGGGTGCAGCAGGAAGGTGAAAATATCCGTGATTTTGCTTATGTACTGTTCCCTGTGTCAGTGGTGGAAACCCAGAGGAAAATGTTTTGAAAATGATATTCAGGAATCTGGATCCACGAATGGCAAGTCAGCTCCGGGGTCGGGTCACCACAGTGGATGAAATGGTACGGTTAGACAAGATCAGTCAGGTACAATATAAAGGAGGAAACATGGGGGGAGGCCAAGTGGAAAGGAAAAAAGAGAGTTGCCACCTACGGAGGCCCTGCCGTGATTTCCTGTTGGAGATGTAAAGGCAGTCACGCTCCTCGAGCCTGTCCTAATTATGCTCAGTACAATAAGACGAAGGGCATGGCCCAGGCTTCCAGTCAGCCCCACATGCAACAGCCCAACTCGCAACCCCCACCCCGCCACCCTCCTTCGCCACACGCACATTCCACCCAGTCGGCTGACAACCATCATAACGCTTTGGTGGGCTTGGCCTTACCCAGGTTGTTGAAGGTGCCACTGACAGTGAAGGGCTGGAGGGGGGATGGTGTAGTGGATACAGGTTCTTCGTACACACTACTCAGTGAAAAGATGTGGGAGGAGGCTAAACAAACCACAATGATAGCCTTTCCTTGTTTCAGTTCACAATTCACACATTTCCTTGATTTGTAATGGAAAATTGCAATGCAATCTGGTAGTAAAATATGTGATTGAGTCCTGTACAGTTTCTACCATCTAGTGGATGGTAGAGATTTTCTTAGGTTTCACTTTCCATCCTCCGACTATCTGAACAATGTGCAACGTCAGACTGACTCAAGATTTCCCTTAACTGAAGAGGGGAGGAGCCATTAAAACTGCAGGTGTTCAGTAGGTTCAGACTCCATGTTAAAGAGGACGGAGCAGATGGTGGGAAACCGAGATCTGAGAAAGGTGAGTGTTAAAACTGTATTTATACAAGTATTGTTTTTTAATACCATCAAAGGTAATAGGTCATGGTGACTGGTTAAACATGAATTTAATTTAAATCTAGTCTACATACACCCATGAGGCAGTAATTCTAGTTTTATTTTTGGGTTCTACATTCTTGTGCGTCTTAACTGAGACAGTGTTACTGGTTTCCCTCTCAGACTGACTGAAGATGAGTGTTTGTATTGAGGAAGAAGAGGAGAAAGCAGCGTCTCCAGGATCCATCCATCTGTCTATGAAAAGTGACAGGTCCGAAGAATGTGCATCCTCAGAGTCACAGTAAGAGACCTGCTACAAACCTGTAGACCTCCAAACTGTCTTTGAAACATAGTCAAATGTGTTGAGCTGCTGCAGTCAACGACTGCAGTCAAGCCTCCTGGTTCCTCCATCTTATCAGTGTGTAGATGTGTCTGCTGTGTTAGCTCATTTATTGAGTTATGATGTGATCAAAGGTCATATTTTTTCAGTAGCTGATGATGGTGACATATTAACAGAGGTCCATAATTAAAGGGCCAAGGTGGATGAGAGAAACATGTACAGGAGAAAGGTGTAGTATGTTGTTAATGTTGATAGATTGGGATTTAACAGGGTTTAGACACAGGATCATTCTGACTGTGACATGTTAGTGATACAGAAATGTCCTCACAGGGCAAGGAAGAAGAGTGGTGTCACTGTGGAGGAGCAGCTGTCCTGCTGTGGTCTCTGTCAAGACAACCTGAGGGATCCAGTCTCCAGCAGCTGTGGACACTGGTTCTGCAGGCAGTGCTTCACCTCACACTGGGACCAGTCTGGCTCTTCAGGGATTTTTTCTTGCCCCCAGTGTGTCACCAGAACAAGAAGTGGGCTGCAGACAGCCAGTCAGGGCTGCATTGTACAAAGTGAGACCTAACCGTCATTTCTGAAACAAAGACCTATTGTTTTGTCCAGTCATGCAGACCCAACTCTAAGCATTGACATTTAAGATGATGATAAAAGTCCCAAACTCTCTGTCTCTAGTCTGACACCGTCTCTTCTCTCTCAGCAGATCGTGGTCTGCAGGAAGTTTTAGATCAACATAAGATCAGTCTGAGGAGCAGATGTGAACATGTGACTGAGGGAACTGATGGAAGAGGGAGTGGAACCCTCCTCAACAGGGTCTACACTGAGCTCTACATCACAGAGGGACAGAGTGAAGAGGTCAATACCCAACATGAGGTGAGACAGCTGGAGACATCGTCCAAGAAGAAGACCCTCCATGACACTCCAATCAAGTGCAACGACATCTTTAAAGCCTTACCTGACCAACAGGGACCAATCAGAGTGGTTCTGACTAACGGTGTCGCTGGCGTGGGAAAAACCTTCTCTGTGCAGAAGTTCACTCTGGACTGGGCCGAGGGCTTGGAGAACCAAGATGTCAGTCTGCTGGTTCTGCTTTCGTTCAGGGAGCTGAACCTGATCAGAGATCAGCGGTTGAGTCTTCTCAGGCTGCTCCATGTTTTCCATCCAACATTACAGAAGGTCACAGCAGAGCAGCTGGCTGTCTGTAAACTTCTCTTCATCTTTGACGGCCTGGATGAAAGCCGACTGTCACTGGACTTCAACAACAGGGAGGTTGTGTCTGATGTCACACAGACGACATCAGTCAACGTGCTGCTGACAAACCTCATTCAGGGGAATCTGCTTCCCTCGGCTCTGGTCTGGATCACCTCCAGACCTGCAGCAGCCAATCAGATCCCTCCTACATGTGTTGACAGGGTAACAGAGGTCCGAGGCTTCACCGACCCCCAAATGGAGGAGTACTTCAGGAGGAGATTCAGTGATGAAGATCTGACCAGCAGAATTATCGCATTCATCAAATCGTCCAGGACCCTCCACATCATGTGTCAAGTCCCAGTCTTCTGCTGGATCAGTGCTACAGTTCTGGAGCACATGTTGACCACAGACCAGAGAGGAGAGCTGCCTCAGACCCTGACTGTCCTGTTCTCACACTTCCTACTTGTCCAGACAAAGAGGAGGAAGAACAAATATGATAAGGGACAAGAGATGAGTCCACAGGAGCTGACAGAGTCTGATGGAGAGGTTCTTCTGAAGCTCGGGAGGCTGGCATTTGAACAACTGGAGGAGGGAAACATCATGTTCTACCAAGAAGACCTGGAGCAGTGTGGTCTGGATGTCACAGAGGCCTTGGTGAACTCAGGAATCTGTACTGAGATCTTCAAAAGAGAGAGTGTGATCTTCCAGAAAACAGTCTACTGCTTTGTTCATCTGAGTGTTCAGGAGTTTCTTGCTGCAGTCTACATGTTCCACTGTTACACCAACAGGAACACACAGGTCCTCAAGAGGTTTCTGGGAATAAAACGTGCAGATTTAACCCAGGATGACTTCCTGTACCAAAGTTCCTATCATTACAGTTCCACCAACACGATCACAGATATCTTGGAGAACTTCCTGGTAAAAGAACATGCTGATTTACCCCTGGATATATTCCTGTGGGCTGTCATGAAGAAGTCCCTCGGAATTAAAAATGGACGCCTGGACCTGTTTGTTCGCTTCCTTCATGGCCTTTCTCTGGAGTCCAACCAGCGGCTCTTAGGAGGCCTGTTCAGTGAGACAGAAAACAGTCCACGAACCATCCAGAGAACCATCAACAACCTGAAGAAGATGAACAGTGATGAAATCTCTCCTGACAGAAGCATCAACATCTTCCACTGTCTGATGGAGATGAACAACTGGTCAGTTCATCAGGAGGTCCAACAACTCCTGAGGTCAGGGACCAGATCAGAGGAGGAACTCTCTGTGATCCACTGCTCAGCTCTGGCCTACATGCTGCAGATGTCAGATCAGGTTCTGGATGAGTTGGACCTGGAGAAGTACAACACATCTGATCAGGGACGACGGAGACTGATCCCAGCCGTGAGGAACTGCAGGAAGGCTCGGTAAGTTCTACATGATCATTGTACTCAGGGCCGCCCCTGCCTACACGCAGAACACGCACAGTGCGTAGGGCCCCGCGATCCAATAGGGGCCCCGTTTTGCACAAAGGATGCGCGTATGCACAAGCCGTGGTGCGCGCTACTAGATCAGCTGTCAGCGCGAGGCAGGAGAAGAGAGAGAAGATACCTTTTTTTTTTTTTTTTAGTAATTTGACACCGCACGCGCCGTCACCAATCGATCTGACCAATCACAAAACAAGAGGAAACTCGTGCCTCTCTCGAAAGTGGGTGTCGAATAGCGGCCCAGCACTAGATGTAAAACTTTGTGGCATAAGCAAGCACTAAACCTCCATGCTCAGCACAGCTGCTGCTGCTACTCATAGAGGTAGGAGGAGAGATGCTAGCCTCCAGTCCATTTAGCTAGAGTCTAGATGTGGACTGTGGTCTGGAGATGAAAGTCATTTCCCAGCGGCCCTTACCATTTATTAAATGTCTTGTTAACACTTTTGTCTGCATATGCATTCACCTCTGTTGAAAGCCAGTGGTAAATTTATCAGTTGTTGGTCGTTTTTTCGGCTAAAGTTTATAATCTATTTTATCACCACACAAGGATTTGGCTAATGTTATTTTAATGGATGTAAAATGTCGCCATCTGTTGGTGAATTGAATCTATGACAGGCAGCTTTGGAGGAGATATTAGATAAAATATAAAATATTGATAGAAATTAGTGTATTTGATACTTCAGTTGACAGAACAAACTAGATTTGAATGTCTACATTTTGAAATATCAGTCTGTTTGGTACTGAATTAGTAGGCCTATAGGATTGTAGTTGTAGCATTTTAAAATTAATTTTAGTAAATTAAAGAGAGAGAGACACGCACATCGTAGGCCCAATTGGGATGGGTGCTGGATAGACGAGGAGTAAATGCAAAAAGAGAAAAAATCCGCACACCATGAGCTCCCTAACTTTTTAAAAAAATAAATTTTAGTACCTATGCCAGTATTAGTGGTTGTAGTTGTAATCGATTATAGTAGGGCCCGAAGAAATGTTTTCGCTTAGGGCCCCATTTTGGTCAGGGACAGCCCTGATTGTACTTATTGATCAGATTGTCATGTTAATTTAAAGCTGAAGTAAGCAATCCGGTCGTTTTGGCTAACTTCTTGTCAGCCGATGGAGTTAGCAGTCCCCGCCCTCGTCATGGATCTATTGGTCCTCGTCCCTACGTCACCACATCCACTTAATTTCTTTCTTTATTACTTTATTTTTACAGGGACAGCGCACAATTAAAGTAATTGTACCAGAGTTAGCTGACAGCTAATTTACATCTGTTGTCCCTGGACAGGCAGACAGAAGAAACAACAACCGTCAGTACACTAAATACAATACATAAAAATGAAACAATACATAAAGGTCCATCAATGTGATCAGAGTACATGCCTGTCCACGCGCATCCCTTTTGGCTGCACACACAGCCCTTCATGCCGTTCTCTCTCCTCATTGGATAAAGGTTGTAGGATACAAGGAAAGTTTTCTCACCCGTGTTTCAGACCAAACACAAGTGTTTGCTGTCGGAAGATATAACTATTTAAGACTCATATTAACACAAACATTCCGCTTACTTCTGCCTTCATCTTGACTGGACTAAATCACACAATAAAGCATATATGATGTGACCTGTGCAGGTCTGAGAAAGATGAGGATCATTGTTTCATGTTGAACACAGTCACAATTTGCTGAATTCATTCTTAAAGATTTAATATTTTCTCTCATCACAGACTTGTTCGTTGTGGGCTCTCAGAGACTCACAGTGAAGTCGTGGCCTCAGCTCTGAAGTCCAGCCCCTCCCACCTGAGAGAACTGGACCTGAGTAAAAACAACCTGAAGGATTCAGGAGTGAAGGTTCTGTCTGCTGGACTGGAGAGTCCAAACTGTAGACTGGAGACTCTGAGGTCAGTTCACTGATTGGAGCCAGTGTAGTTTGGTCAGTGGCGGCCTTAGACATCTGGGGGCCCGTTTCAATATGTCATATGAGGCCCTACCCTGTTAAACAAAATTATTTGCCAGCTATGTGCCCATGTCTCGCTGATGCTTTAAACCCTGAAAGGACGCAGTAAACTATCCATGCATCCCAGGTACGCACAACACATTAAAGGGCAACTTCGGTTTTTTTCAACCTGGGCCCTGTTTTCATATGTTTTTCTGTAGATGTGAGTGATGGATAATATTTTTTTTGAGGTGGCTCCAGTATTGAGCCGGGCAGGCAGCCTGCAGCCCAGCTGATGCTCTTGCATGGGGCAAGTGGCTCCCGTCAAAGTTCGCCGTAAACGAGCATTTTTTTCAAACTGACAGGCTCAGATAGTTACAATGAATGTCCGACAACATACTAGAAAGGAGAAATTAACGTATTCAGGGTTTTTTCTGGCCAAAATTTGGGTTTAGGCGGCCGCAGGGATACGTATCTCTCCCTCCGGTCAAACGCCCCGTCCTGATCCACATCCACTGCAAAGTAAAGGTGCCGCCAGCTGTAATAGTGTAACATCCGCGTTTTTACAGCTGATTTTAGGATGAAACTCTGAACATAAATAATAAATTACCATGGAGATCTATCCGGGTTAAACAGCCACCTTTGTAGCACAGGAGAGCCCTGCTCGCTACAGTAGCTGCAGCTCTCCGTCTCCGTCTCCTTCTCTCTCTACGCTCTGTGCCGGTGGGGTGTGTTTACACTCAGCACCAGGTTTGAACGGAGCGGAGTCTATGAGCCCCAATGAGCCCCGCCCCCGCAGGCACACAAGCAAGCCGCGCATCAACGGCATCTTGCGGTCTGGCCCGGAGCTGAAATCAAACACACCCCTCCTGCTGCGGTCGAGTTGAACCAGTTGAAAACAGCGCCGCTGAGCTTCCATACCGTAGCCTACATTGAGTTTCAATCAAGATTCCAGCGCAGCGGCAGACAATTTCAGCGAGGCCGTGCCGACCACAGGGTCTGGTATGTTGTCGGACACTCATTGTAACTATCTGAGCCTGTCAATTTGAAAAAAATGCCTGTTTATACCGCGAACTTTGACGGGAGCCACTTGCCCCATGTAAGAGCGTTAGCTGGGCTGCAGGCTGCCTGCCGGGCTCAATACTGGAGCCACCTCAATAAAAGTGTTATCCATCACTCACATATACTGAAAAACATAGGAAAACAGGGCCCAGGTTGAAAAAAACCGAAGTTGCCCTTTAAGGGCCAGATCTACTAAAGGTTTGCGTGTATTAAAACGTGTGCAAACGTGATTTCACGCCCAAACACATGTGGAACTTGTTCTACTAACCGGGCGCATCAAGGATTGCGTCTCTCAAATGGGCAAAATAGCACGTTCAATCCATTTAGCGTGTTTGCCTTGATGAATATGTAAATATGGGCATTTCTGTCAGAACGCGCAAAATACTGGGAGGATTAGATGCAAATAGATTTATTTAGCACGCAATGTGATTTACCAAACCAGGAAGAGATTGCGGTGGCTGTTTTTGCGTCTTTATTTACCACGTCTGAAAACCATGTACTAACTGATACAACTTTGTGAAAACGTATACATGCGTTTATTGATTTGATGCCTACCAGAGCCCCGGTATCCGCGGGTCATTCCGACA
This sequence comes from Trachurus trachurus, assembly GCF_905171665.1. Lineage (NCBI taxonomy): Eukaryota > Metazoa > Chordata > Actinopteri > Carangiformes > Carangidae > Trachurus > Trachurus trachurus. The sequence goes on from NC_139899.1 coordinate 3,394,597, forward strand.
TACCGCCACTCCGACATTGACGTCTAATTGTCGTAATGGCGGCACTTCCATTAATTGAAAACGTCCCACCACTCCGACAATTTTTGTTTCCATTGTCGGAATGGCGGTACTTTCCTTTTTTGGAAACGTCCCGCCATTCCGACATAAGGTCATTAAATGTGTAGGTTAATAATGATCACCGCCTCCCTGCCTGCCCATCTCTCTCCTCTAACAGCACTTTGACTCTGGTCAACGCCCTTGTCACATCCCATCTCGATTATAAAATGCATTATTATTATTATTATTATTATTATTATTATTATTATTATTATTATTATTATCTCTCCTGTAGCCTGGCCGGGTCTGGCTCCAAGTTTAATTATAGACAATTAGATCTGCAGACGCACAGAGGCATGCGTAAAACACATATTTTGACTACTTTGTGCTGTTGCTATTTTTTTTAAAGTTACCTTTCGTTTCCTTTTGATTTTTGTGCATATTATGGAGCCGTCCTGGTCCATATTTGTAAGCCTTTTTACCAGGAGTAAATTCCAAAAAGTTGCAACAACTTGTAGTGATACACTGGGTTTTGCCTGGCCAGCTGGGGCAGTTGATTTGCAGGTTCTCTCCCCAGGTTTTTTTCATTGTGTATTAGGCCAGGGAAATTATCAATTATCCTTGTGGTTTGCGCACTGGGACGTGCGGACCTTTAATGAATGAATGAATGTTTCTTTTTTGCTGTAAGTTGTGTGCGTAATGCGTAAAAGTGTATTAGTGGGATCGAAGGTTTAAATGGAGAAGTGACGTGGTGAGAGGGGAGGAGAGTGATTATTTTTCCCGGTGGATTACCCTGTGGATCATAAAGGCCCGTTTGGACACCTCACAGCCCGTTTTCAGCCAAGCGGGACGAGGGAGAGGACTGGTGGTCACCTCGGCGGAGCCGCGGCGTCTCTCCCGTGTGGACAGTAGGACAAACAAACTCTCTCTCACTCACCCTCACCACGCGTCAACTCACACACGCACGCACGAACACACACACACACACACACACACACACACACACACACGTCCGGCACGGACAGTGACAGTGCGCTCGCGCACCCACACACTCATTCCCACTCGGACTTAATGGACAGTGGGAGGGGGGAGGGCTTTCGGGTTCTGTTGATCTGTGTGTAATTGTTTATTATATGCCGCCTGTGATGGGCGCGTTTTGAGTTCAGTGAAATACAGAGACTCAGACTAAGTAGCGACTTTGATTATTGCTTCCCTGGACTCACCAGTAGCGCGAGCCTAGATCCGCCTGCAGCAGGACTGCGTTGTGCCAGTTCCCCTTATATCCTTATTGTAAGGGAAATTGTTACAAACTGACATCGGAGTGTGTGATTGTAAATGGCGAGACTTTGTGTTTGTGTTTATTTATTAAGCTTCCACTGACTGTATCGCATCCGTACACATGTCTTAAAACATGAAAAAAAAAAAAGCCTTGTCGGAATGGTGGGACGAAACTGTCGGAATGGCAGGACGTTTTCATGTCGGAATGGTGGTATGTCTGAATGGTGACATGTCTGAATAGTAGAATGTCGGAATGGCGATATGTCGGAGTGGCAGCATGTCGGAGTGGCAGCATGTAACCCAGAGCCCCATGAGCATTTCTGCATTTCCTCACGTCTGGGATCTGTAACAGTTTTTCAGCCGTGTTAAAAGTCTTTTATGCGCTGTTACGCACGCCGCAAGCCTGTCCTCCAGTGCGCTCCTCTCCTCTCCTCTCCAGTACCTGGCTGCTCAGCTCCGTCTCTCAGTCCCGGTCCCGGACTGAGAGACATCACTGCTGTCTTCACCTGTCTTTGATCCCTCTGGTCAGTGGTCAGAGCGTTTAGATCCATGTGTCCCACCTGAGCTCTCTATTAATCCACTGGATCATGGGCGGCACACACACACACACATATTATAGGTGTGTGATTGTCGCTGCAGCTGCTGCCTGTTCGTCACTGTATGACGAGTTGGGCCCTGTAGCGATTTGTGTTTATTAATCTAAACAGAGCGCAAGAGAGATGAACACACATGCTGTCATTGTATGCATCGGATCAAATGTCATTCTGTCCCTTCGTCCATCCAGCTCTCTGTCCACACTCTCCATGGCGGAAACGATCACCACGCGCAAAACCCTTATTTGAATACTGCGGTTCGCATGTGTTTTCATTTGGCGGGTTACTCTTAGTAGATCACCTGTTTTGCGTGCACTAACAAACACGCAATATTTTAGCGGGCGTAAACAATTTAGCGCCCACTATCTGGGATCTTAGTAGATCCAGCCCTAAAGCCTGGTTTATGCTTCTGCGTCGCGGCGACGGCGGACCTACGGCGTAGACCCGACGCCGTCGTTGAGCATTCGAAGGTCTGCGTCGAGGGAACGCGTTGCTTCCGGTCACAGTAAACAGTGGCAACTGAAAAACAAACGCTTTTATTGCAAATGTTGAAGCGCAGGTGACAGAGAAGACGTTTGCAGAGGTGGTCTGTCTGACCAGTCGAGGCTGAACGGGTGAATTGCCACACTGACGTTCTGAGAGGACCAATCACAGTCCTTGTGGTTCGCGTCGCGATGCGTCGACGTGACGCGTAGTCAGGATTTTTTTGGAGGTGCACGTCAGGCTACGGCGTAGGGTCCGCATAGGGGTCTGCGTCAACGGCGTAGCTACGCCGGTTTTCATCAAAAAGCAAAATCATTATGTACATTTTCAGACATGAACAGGAATCTTAAAGCAGAAGTAAGCGATCTGGGGTCATCCCTATGTTCCCACAGCCTTATGTTCCCTCAGCCCTATGTTCCCTCATTTCTAACTTTTGTTGTCACTGAAAATTAGGCCCTATTCCCACAGCCCTTTGGTCCCACCATTGGTTGGGTTTAGGCAATGAAGAAAGGAGTTGGTTAAGTTTAGTAAAAAGACCAGGTAGAGGCTAGACAGGCCAGATAGACAGAGTCCAGATAGGTAGAGAGAGTCCAGAGGGAACATAGGGCTGAGGGAACATAGGCACGCTCCCAGCGATCTGGTGGTTTTGGCTAACTTCTTGTCAGCCGATGGAGTTAGCAGTCCCCGCCCTCGTCCCTACGTCACCACATTCACGCGCATCCCTTGGCTGCACACACAGAGAGGACCGCCCCTTTATGCCGTTCTCTCTCCTCATTGGATAAAGGTTGTAGGATACAAGGACAGTTTTCTCCTCGGCTTACAGCAGAGCAGAGTGACTGACAGACCCGTGTTTCAGACCAAACACTCAATATAAGTGATTGCTGTCGGAAGATATAACTATTTAAGACTTATATTAACACAAACATTCCGCTTACTTTTGCTTAAAGTAACTTTGAGTAGTAAACATTAATTAACTGCTTACTAATAGGCTACATTAATTAATGTGTTTCCTAATACATAATAATGATTGTTAATATCTGTAAACAGTTCATTAATGCTTATTAATGCACTAACTAATGTTAATTAAGGGACCTTATTGTAAAGTGTTGCCAAAAAAAAAAGAAGATTTAACTGACTCTGAATTAACACATTAACCTGCTTTCTGAAATGAGGCCGTGATCAGATATTGATTTTATATTGACAGACTGCCCTGAGTTTATACAAAGAGATGCATGCTGTGCTGAATGTTTGGTGTTGTTGTGAATACATTTGGGTCCAATCAGACGCCTCACTGATGGTATTGCATGATGGGTAAGCATTCTGACTTAACAGCATTTTTTCACGCCTAAAACGTTTGCACAGTACTGTAAATATACTGTGTATATATACTGCATATACAGTACATGTGGAATGTAGAAGGGGAGATGTATGATGTTCCATGATAACAAAAGTCCCCCCACTCATCTAAGGGGCAGACTATTGATCAGATTGATCTTTATCTACTTCTCTTATTATCAAGATTGAGGAGCTGCTGGTTGTCAGAAATCAGCTGTGCTTCCCTGGTGTCATCTCTAAAGTCCAACCCCTCCCACACCAAACACCTGGACCTGAGTGAAAACTCAACTGTGAAAGATTCAGGAGTGAAGGATCTGTGTGGTTTTCTGGAGAGTCCAGACTGTAGACTGGAGACTCTGAGGTCAGTTCACAGTATGGTTGCGGTTGTGGATCTTTTTCCTATGAATTAACCTGATTAATCTTCAGATCCAGGTACAATCATTCACTATGAACAGCATTTTATATAGCACTGGATGATAATGATTCTCCACTTTCAGCTCAATTCACTTGTCATCATGAAAAAGTTTGTTAACCTCATTTCAACTTTCACAACTCACACACTTCACAACTCACATTTCTTGGTGTAGATGGATACAAATCTGAAAAAATACATTATTACAAATCAAGTACAAAATTAATTGAGATGTACTGTTTAAAGGTGAGTAAAATTAGAAGTAGTCATAATTTAAATTGGCAAAAATAAAAGCAGGGTATTAAAAGGAAAACAACCCAAAAGCCAGACAAATAATCACCATGTCCGTGAAGAACAGCAGAGAAGAGAATGAAAACATCCTGAAGAGAATTTACAATGATCAGTAAATCCTCACTGAGTCATGCAGTCAGTATGTTCTACAATCAGCTCATTATTGATAATTGTCTTGTTTAAAATAGATTTTTCTGAAAGAGATCACTGATCAGGTGGACACATTGTTGTGGTATTTTTCATCATAAATGACATGAAAGTTTGTAATAGGTTAATGCTGAAAGACAATATTATGCTACTATTAAAAAAGACATATACTCATTATGTATCTATTAGTTTAAGATTTAATGTTGATCATCTTAAATGATCACAAATGATTATATAATGTTTTGTTCTGTATATCTAATTGAAAGGAGTATGTTTTGTGACTTAAAGATCAGCCAACTGCTTATGTGCAGCCCAAGAGAGAGAGGGGTAGATAAGAGGTCAACTAGCAAGCAGGTTCACATTATTATGCAGGGTCTGTGAGGGAAGTTGCCATCCCCTCGTCTCCCAACTGATAGTGTTAGGTCAGTGAGGATGGAGATGAGGGGAATTGGAGCTCTCAGAGAACAGTCGTGGTGAATCGACTTGGGAATAGACCTAGGCCTATATAAGCCTTCAACTTTTGGTAAGGAGTCAGTCACTTAACTACTCCTTGATGCATGTCTTGGGGTTTTGCTTTGCATGAAGCCTGATACTTTGTTACTTTTCTTTTCGAACTTTGTAACTGTAAGTGGCTCGGGTTGAACTTTGTTTGTGTGGCAAGGTGAAGAGGGCCCGGGCGGGGATTGAACCCACACCTCCCGGGTAAGAGTCATGCGCGCTTGCCAGTCACCCAAAGGGACATCCCCTTGGCCAAGTAGCCAGGGCACATGATCAATTGGAGGCATAGTGACAGGACCACCACTGTCACATCTCTCCCCCTCTTTTCACAAGCACGTCCTCGTGCTTCCGCGCAGGCTGCCACACATTAGGAATCCATGGACCCACCCCTAGTGCTACATGGATCCTGCCAACAACGCCAGAATGTGGCAAGGTGAAGAGGGCCCGGGCGGGGATTGAACCCACACCTCCCGGGTAAGAGTCACGCGCGCTTGCCAGTCACCCAAAGGGACATCCCCTTGGCCAAGTAGCCAGGGCACATGATCAATTGGAGGCATAGTGACAGGACCACCACTGTCACATTTGCTTTCTTGTTAAAGAAAATAAAAGACAACTCTACGTCGGATCCATCCTTTCCAGCGAGTTATTTTGAGTCCAGAATTTATTTTTGGTGTGAGATGTAAGATTAGTTATTTAGCCCATTTTTCTGATCTTCATCATTTTGGCGAGCTATATCCAGGAGTTTGCTGAGAGGAGAAGACAACTGAGAGTTTGATCACGCGTTCTTCAAAGTCATTGAAAAGGTAAGCGCGCAAAGTTAATTTGATTATAATTGGTAAATAATTAATGCGTGGTCTGCTCTCAGGTGGTTTCAACTCTCACTCTCAAAGGAACCTTAGAATCATTAAGTGAAGCTGTTAAGGCTGGATCAGAATTCTGACTTTTCTAACCTTCACCTTTACTTTTTCTTTCTTTCTCTCTATAAATCTGACATCCTTTCAGATTGTGTAAATAAGTGACGCGTGCAGTTGCAGGAAGCGATTATTGTCGAGGGGACAAGCTTTGCAGCACGCAATCGCAGGAAGCGATGAGTAATTTGTCAGGTGGCAAATTTAAACTATAAGTGAGTGTAAGCGCACAGTCGCAGGTAGCGACCGGTTTAGGAAAAATATAGTCAAATTTAATAAGTGTAGTGCGCGTCGCGTGTGGCGACTTCTTTTGTCGTGTGGACAAATAAATCCATTAGAGGTATAATGGTCCGGTGATGCGTGTGACGATACGCCTGCTCGAGTGAAGAGCCACTGGTAATATTCCGTCGAGGTAGACGTGAGCAAAGTGAATGCCTGCTCGAGTGAAGAGCTACTGGTAATATTCCGTCGAGGTAGACGTGAGCAAAGTGAATGCATGATCATTGTATATACGCAGAGGCCTACGATTAATCGTGTATTATTCCATATTAATCCATCATATAATCTGAATGTGTGCGGTACCGATTAAGTGTTTGTGAACTGTTGTAAATGAAATGTGAATGAAGGGGAGAGAGAGAGAGTGAGAAGCTGCAGCGGAGCCTGGGTGTGTGTGGAGCTGCAGCGGAGAGTGTGTGTGTGTGGGGCTTTGTGTGTGAGAAGAAAGAGCCTGTGTGGGTAAAGCCTGTGTGTGGAAGAGATGAAAAGGGAGAGTGAGTGAGTTTGACAGAATCTGTTTGAAAAGTAGAAATATTGGGTTATAATGTGTTACATGTGAATTTGTATGTCAGTTAGGAATTTAGCCGAGTGTGAGGAGTTGTGTTTTAATAAGTAGATAGGAGAGAGGAGGATTTAGTTGAAATTTCTCAAGGATTAAGAGGATCGCTGAGTGTTGAAAGTTGTTAACTTGGCAATAAATCAGTAAAGATAAAAACTTTGGATGATGTTGGTTTGAGAGGGGTGCCTATAAACTAAGTGTGATTTAGGTGCTGGAGTGAATGTGGCTCATGGGTGAATGAGTAGAAAATAAATCATTGGGTAATAGAGCTGACGAATTTGTGAAGAAAGTGATAAAAATAAAAGTTAAAAAGCAATATATAAACTAATTGAATAGTAAGTGACCAATATTAACTTCTAACAAAGTGAATGCGAGTAAGGAATACATAAGGTTAACAATAATTTAAACTTGAGAAAATTTGTTGTAAAATTCGAAATGCAAATATGCATAACAATAAAATTGCATTTGAATGAAGATTTGATTTGAATTACTTAATAGCAATTAATAAAAATAGCATCCTCAACGGATGGATGAAACTAATCAAACTGATGAAACCTTGATCACCCTTAACGAAGGTGAAATTGAAACTCAAGGAATCAGGACTCACTTTTGGTTAGAGAACGTGTATAGAAATAAAAAGAGGGCTATATGTTGGCAAAGTGAGCATTTAATAAGCCAGAGGTTGTGGCATTTGACAACGTTTAAAAGCTTGGATCAAGCACAAGAGGATTATCCGTTTATACCGTGGGAAGACACATTAAAAAGTATTTGGAATTCTAAAAACTTGTCCTATATATTAGATCAACTTTGTAGGAGTCCCAGATCTAGAGCTAGTGTGTCTTTAACCCCGTTTCTGGCTATTCCAGAGGGGCTGACAGTTGCAGGGAAGAACAGTGGAACAGCAGATCCACGGCTGACTATATCAATTATCCCTCGACAGGTCAAGTGGGAGACAGGACAGTTTGGGATCCTTAATAAAGAAAACGCTCCTGACGAACATAATTCAATAAATGAATTAGACTTTGAACTTACTGACAAACAAAGAATAAAATACGGTATCACAGTTGGGCGAATTAATGCTTTAATAAGTATTATAAAAACAGACGAATCAACAACTAAACAACAGATAGAGACTACAACTAACTTGGACTTAACATCTGAGGCACCAGAAAGCATGGGTAATAAACCGGTGAAGGAAAACAGGGTGCAATCACCAGTAGAGATGGTGATAAATCAGCATCCAGATCATGCATCTCAAATACGAAGCTGTATGAAAACGTGGCATAAAAGAATTACTGGGACTTTACAATGGCCTCTTGGGGGAACTTTCAATATTGCTTGTTGCAACGAAGTGGAAGCTAACATTAAACATTATAAATCTTTGGATAAAAGTAAAAAGCGTGAAGGGGAACGGGCCAAAGAAAGAGAGGTGTTAAGATGGTTTCGTTTGGCAGCTCGACGTCAGACCTTGGGTGCCACTCAGTTGCCTATTGTTGCGGAACAGGCTGATAAAGAAAAGGAGAAGTGCAGAAAAGAGCCTGCTGCTCCTTCAGCCCCTCCGCTGCATCTAGACCCCCCTCCATACACAGTCCATAAGGGAGGAGTCTCAGTGGGGCAGTTCCCAGCCAGAGGAACTAAAGTGGACAGGAAAGGCGGACTTAAGGGAAAATTTTCGGTGTCATGGGAGGAGCCGTCCTCTGATGAGGAAGAAGACGACAGTGATACGTCACGTGATGAGCGCATACTGAAGAGAATGCGCTCCACCCATGAAGCTGCACTGAAAAAAGAAAAACAATCAAGGCAGTCTGCATTCAGTGTGGACTCTATGGAAGAAGTGCAGAATGATATTAAAATGTATAACATACCAAGAACATCTAAACAACAGGAAGAGGAAGACAGAAGAGAGTATGAACGAATTATAACACAATCACTGGACCGAAAGAAAAAAGAAAGAGGTGAAGCCAGTGTGAGAAGGAAATCCCTGTATGGAACAGCTGATGCATTCCAACAGGAGATTTCAGGCAAGCAGGCTCAATGGTCACCTGTAACATACCAACAACATTATCGACAAAAAACGAAAGCATGTGACACAATTTCTGAACAAATAAAACGACTGGAAGAAGAAATGAAAACTGTTGATGAGAAATTGAAAAGAAAAGTCGATTTCGATGTTAAAGACTCTTCCCCACACATGAAGATGGAGCTGACTGGTACAATGATTATGGAAGACAAAACCATAATAGAGACTCAACAAGCATACTTAAAAGAAATGCAACGTTTAAGAAGAATTCAACTGGATGGGCTACAAGAAGCTTTCGTATCTTCCAGAGATGTTAAACCAAAATCCCAAAGAGCTGAACAACAAATATGTGTTGATGTACATCAATGGGATGATGAAGAACGTGAGCAGCCACCTGAAGTTGAGCAGCAAGAATACCCAACTAGTACTTCAAAACCGGCTGCCGCCCGAGATTGTCCTGAAGAACCCATGATACTAAGAGACGGGAAATTGGTTGGACAAGCAGCGGGAAGATCCCAGCAACAAAATGCCATCTGCCCTATTGTGGTGAAGCCTCCGAACAAGCCAAGATACATGCCCTGGTCGTTCGGTGACATGATCGGATTGGCAGGACGTCTTCCTGATCTTAACGAAGGGGCTGGCAGATTTATAACTGCTTTTGAACAAAACACTTCTGGAATAACTCTGGCTCTTGGAGATTTGAAGTCGATATTGATGTACATAGTAGGAAAACAGACAACAGAAGAAATCTTCCAAGATGCTAACTTGGAAGATGTTGTGCGTGAGAATACGTGTGATGCCATCGGGTTTAACGGTCACCGAAACAATATTTGGGCAGGACTAAGAAAACAATTTCCTGAAAGAATGGATCCATCCAAGCTGGAAGGAGAAACACTGAAAGATGATGGATGTCCGTCCAAGTTCCTACGTGATTTCCAAAAAAGATGGAAAGAAGAGACCGGGAGTCCGTGGAATAAAGATGATACTACAAAAAGCCTGTTCAAAGTGATGGTTAAAAAGACTCTGCCACCTGAAGTGCAAAAACGTCTGGATGATGTGGTGGGATTTATGAAGATGGATTGGCCTCTATTCTCAGAGCACATCATTCATCATGTGCAGAACGTTAGAAAAGAAAAACAAAAGGAGAATGAAGCCAACAAAAATCTGATGGCCAAACTAACTCAACTGCAGTTGAATGAGTTAAATGCCAAACAAAAGAAGGATAAAGCAAAAGTCCAGACACCGGTGGTTACAGCCGCGACAGCTGAAGAACAAGCTAAACCGCCAAGAGAACCTGAACAATTTGTGCTGAGGCCCTATCCACTGGCTCAACAAAATCCAAGAAGACAGCAAGAGGGACAGACAATTTCTTCCTCGCGTTATGTGAACTACGACGAAGATGAATACAGAGACTATCGTCCTAGGGGACAGCCTATGGAGAGATTCAGACCACCATTTCGTGGGAGGAGGAGAGGATCACTAATACAACAGACCACTCCCCGCAGACCAGCAAGAATGGTGCCCGACGTCATATGTTGGAGCTGTGGAGCACCTGGACACTTCCGTAATGAGTGTCAGAATGCTCCATGGTCAAACGAGATGCAGCAATAGGGCTGCCCAGAGAGGCCTACTAGAAATTTATTGGCACCCGTTGTCTCAAGACAGTCTCAGGATGAGCCAATTGTTACAGTAACAATATCCGATACAAACTATGCTTTTATGATTGATACAGGGGCTAGTTATTCTTGTATCGGAAAAACAATTGAAAACATCCCTCTGTCTGACACGGCTGTTAAGACAGTGGGCTTCTCTGGGAAAAGTCAAATTATACCGATGACCCAACCAATATTAATGAAAATAGAAGGAAAAACAGTGGTTGCTCCACTACTGTACTCTAAGAACACACCTGTTAATCTTTTAGGAAGAGATATATTATGCGCGTTAAAAGCTAATATTAAGTGTACTCCAGATGGGTTATGGATAGATTTTCAAGATGAAAGTACACCGTGTAAAATTATGGCACAAATCCACCAAGAATACAATTCTGGGCAAATAGTGTGTAGATCATCTGTTGTATACTGGCTTCAGTTAAACCCTGAATCAAAATTGACACACGAATGGGAAAAATGGAAAGCATGTTTGGAGTTGCAATTAGGAATAGGAAATGAACCTGAACTGCCACTTCACTGTACATTGCTGTATGACAAGGAACAGGAATATATAGATTATGAAGCATGCTGGAAAGCTTTGATGAATAATAAAGTTTATTATTTCTCCAGCAGTGTTATCTACCAGGGGCCTCAGGGTGTAGCTGCAGTCATAAATCTTCCAACAGAGCTGCATCCCTGGTTTCAGGTTTCATGTTCCTTGCCTCACGCGGCACTGTGGGTGAGAGGGGAGTTTCAGTCATATCAATTAGGAGAAATGGTAAAAGCTGCATCACGAATTACTGATTGGAAGTCAACGGGAAAGGAAAATGTGTATATTTCCCCTGACAAAACATATCAGAAAATAATAATAGATGTTAATGACAATGGGATCACACAGAGAGTAATAGTGCAGGAGGTTGCATGTAAACAATTAACACTCTCTTTAGAACATGAGCACATGTTGAGTCAAGTTCCACAAACATTATGGTCAAAACACAAGACTGATGTGGGATTAGTAAAGTCAGCTGAACCAGTACGAGTACCACTTAGGAAAAATGTTATGTTGCCATATAAAAGACATGATCCACTCAAGCAACAGGCAATTGAAGGCATCAGGCCCATTATAGCAGGTCTGGTGGAAGCAGGAGTGTTGATTAAAACTAAGAGTCCCTGCAACACGCCGATCTTCCCCATAAAGAAACCAAATTCAAACGATTATCGATTAGTACATGATCTTAGAGCTATTAATGCCATAGTGGAGGCTGAGACGCCTGTCGTTCCTGATCCACACACCCTGCTCTCCAACGTGCCTGCGGACTCCAAGTACTACACAGTCATTGATTTATGTTCTGCTTTTTTCAGTGTGCCTGTGCATCCAGACTCTCAGTATCTTTTTGCCTTTACATTTGAGAATAATCAGTACAAATATCAAAGGTTACCACAGGGCTATAAACATAGCCCAACAAAATTTAATTTAGTCTTAAGGGATGATTTGAATCATCTTGATATCACCAGTACTTTGATACAATATGTGGATGACATTCTGATATGCAGCCCAACGAAGGAGCAGTGTGAGAGGGATTCCCTGGCTGTTCTGACTGCGCTTGCAAAACAGGGTCATAAGGTCAGCAAAGAGAAACTCCAGTTCTGCTGTCAGGAGGTGGAGTATCTTAGCAGGAGATTGTGTGGAGATAAGAGGCTCATAGCCCCCTCACAACTCCAAGTGATAATTAAATCACCAAAACCACGGACAGTTTCACAGATGTTAACGTTTTTGGGAATGTGTGGTTACAGCAGACCATGGATCTGTGAATATGCTCTTAAAACAGCTCCACTGCGTGCAATTATTCATGCTGCAGGACAAAAAGACAGTGGTGCTCAGTTACAATGGACTGATGAGGCCGAAGCGGCATTTGAAGCTTTAAAGAGAGATTTACAGACTGCTCCAGCACTGGGACATCCAGATTATTCTAAACCTTTTCATTTGTATGTTGCTGAGAGAAATGGATACGCTTGTGCAGTATTGATGCAGGATGCGGGTTTGGTGAAACAACCCTTGGCTTATTATAGTACAAAGATGGATACTGTTGAAGCAGGACTGCCCCCATGTTATCAGGGATTGGCAGCAGCTGCATTTGCTTTTCAAAAAGCTTCAACTTTGACTATGGGACACCCGGTGTTATTATATACAACGCATCAGTTGCATGCCCTGCTCACGAGTCCCAGATTTGTCTTAACGCAGGCCAGGAAGTTATCTTGTCAGCACCAGAATTAACGATCCAACGCTGCAAGACAGCCAACCCTGCAACCCGCATAACTTTACCTGAGGAGGGCTCTCCTCATGATTGTGTAGAGATAACTGACACATTTTTGAAACCTAGGAATGATCTGTATAATGAACCAATTGAGGCTGAACTAACTTTATTTGTGGATGGATCATGTTTCAGAGATGTCAGGGGTAACCACGCAGGTTATGCTGTTGTGGAACTCAAACATGATGGTACGTTCGAAAAACAACAAGCAATTAAAGTACCACAACCTTGTTCAGCACAGTTGGCAGAACTTAAAGCGCTGACTGCTGCGTGTAAGTTCAGTGAAAACAAACGTGTCAACATATATACAGACTCACAATATGCTTATGGAGTGTGTCATGTGCATGGTAGTATTTGGAAGCAAAGAGGTTTTGTCCGAGCAGATGGATCACCTGTTATGCATGCTGAGGCTATTGCTGATCTTCTGATGGCGATGCAGCTCCCTTTAGCGGTTGCTATTATAAGATGCGCTGCCCACCAGAAGGCAAACTCATTGATTGCTAAGGGTAACAACTTACAGTAGCAGATGAAATGGCTAAACAAGCAGCAGCTAGTGAAACTATAGGTCCCATGCTGATGGTTGAAGATGATCCACCTCTAGCTGATGTGGCGTCTTTAATACTTGCTCAAGACAGGGCTGGTCCATATGAGCAGTCTGTCTGGAAGAATCGAGGTGCAGTTAAAACCGCCTCTGGTCCTGAAGAGGGACTATGGAGAAGTATTCATGGACATTTTGTAATACCAAGTGCATTGTTAAAGGTAGCTATTCGTGATGCGCATGGCCCTGACCATTGCGCAAGGGGGGAGGTGATAAAAAGAATACAAAATGTCTGGTGGTCACCTTTCTTAGCGAGTACTGTGGAAAGAGTGTTGCATGAATGTGATGTGTGTGGGCGTCATAATATTAGAAAAAGTTTTTCAGCGCCAATTTCACACATGCCACCGCCGGATGGTCCTTTTCGGCATTTAGTAATGGACCATATTGACATGACAGAACGGATAAGAGGATATAGATACATCCTAGTGGTGATAGACAGATTCAGCCGATGGGTAGAAGCTGTCCCCACTAAAGGACCAGATCAAAAATCGACTGCGAAATTTTTATGTCGCGACATCTTCCCGCGGTTCGGCGTGCCAGATTTTCTTTCGTCGGATAACGGTCCAGCGTTTGTGGCTAATACCATTAGAACAGCGTGTAAAATGTTGGGAATAAATCAAAAGTTTGGCTGTGTCTATCATCCCCAATCACAGGGAATTGTGGAAAAAGCTAACGGAGTGTTAAAATCTAAGTTAGCAAAGATCATTGCTAACAGCCAGTATAGGTTGAACTGGGTAGATGCGTTACCTTGTGCACTAATGGGAATGCGAATGCAAACTAACCGAATGACACATCTAACACCGCATGAAATGCTTACTGGAAGACCAATGCTGGTCCCCTTCTTCAGGGGCCCGTATAAAGGTCCACCACTTGAACAATGTGAAAGAGAATTGACATGTTATTTACAGCAGCTGACTCAAATATACAAGGTTATATCTCAACAGGTCAAAGGAGCAGTGGAGAACAGAGAAGCTGTCATTCCAGAACCGCTCAAGAGTATTGAACCAGGAGACTGGGTCTACCTGAGGGTGTTTAAACGCAAGTGGAATCAACCAAGAAGGGAAGGCCCTTACAAAGTCATTATAGTAACACCTACTGCTTTGAAAGTAGAAGGTAAGACTCTCTGGTATCATTTGAACCACTGCTGCAAAGCAGAGAGACCACCTGGAGCCACAAGTGATCCACAGGAACCAGAAGGGGACGGCCACGCCTCCCCGCAGGGACAGATCCAATCGCAGGGGAATCTAAGGGACGGCCACGCCTCCCTGCAGGACCAGACGCAGCCCGAAGAAATAGTGAAAGAAAGACGTTCTAAGAGACTGGCACTAAAGCAAAATGCAGGAGGAACAAAGACCCTCTGACAATAATGTTAAACTAGAACAAATTAAAGCAGAAAGCCGAGAAAGACCAAAACAGGCTACTATAACTACATTAAAACAGACACAGAGCGTGATTATATGGAGGAAAAGAACAGCTGGAAGAAAGCCAAAACATAAATACATTTTATGTAGAGGAGGTGCAGTAGTAGCACTTCTCATATTGATCTACTATATAATAATCTCTAATCATGTTGAAATTAAAACTGGACAACTAACAGCTGATTGTGCACTGGCAGCAGGATTGTTGGCTATTAAACATGAACAAATACCAGCAAATGAAGTAGTTAACCTTACTTATGTGAGAAGCTGTATGTATAATCTAACAGTGGTAAGGATATTTGGACGCTCGATTGTTGAAACCCTGCCAGTTGCAAAAAGATGCCAAATTGACGCAGTAATAAACATGAGGATGAGCTGTGACAATGATCAATGCACTGATCAATTAATGCAAAAATCAAATAGAAATTGTGTCAGTGCATTATCAGAACTCGCTGTTATTCAGTACTCATGAAATCGTGTCAATATATGGAACAGAAGCTTTTGAGATGTTAATAAAGCCATATAAGATTAGATCTACACTTTATGAGGGATCTTTTATAGTAGCAATAGGAATGAAGGCATTAGAAGAACGGAAGAACTATCAGAATGATTCTGAAAGCTGGAAAGATGAACTAATCAATCTTTATTTGTTGTCCATATAGATTAACATGGCTGACCAAAGTGGAAGTGCCAGGCAGGGAAGTAACGAGGGTGGACAGAACCAGCCTTATTTCAATCCAAACCAGAGAATTCAGAGCCAACCAACTAACCAACCAGGTGGCCAAGATCGACACCTCCCACCAAATGCGATGACCACGAGTCCATTCCCGGTGCCAGGATATGCAGAGAATTAGAGTCAACTAGGATACCCGTTTTACAACATCAATGGAGGATGGCTTACGCTGATGCAACGAGAGATGGGGATTGCCCAATCTCAGATGTCACCACACCCATCCGTAGTCAGTGCATCTGATTGGGATAATGGGGGTGAAGGTACATCACATGGCATCGACGTCCAAAGAAGGGAGGAAGCTGGAAGGGTCTCTCAGAGTGAAGGAACCCCTCGTACGGGAGCAATCATACCAACTAGGCCTGAGCCTTCCATCCTGCTTGTAAATACTGCAGGAAGGGTTCAGGATCCTCAGTCTCCTAGTAATCAAGGATGTGTAAAGGAGGCTTATCTGAAGAAGGCACCTTGGGCTAGAGCTCGCCTTGAAGAAGAAACAGATGAGCAAAGATTCAGGAGAATGGAGTGTACTGATTTTAGGGAAGCAGTCAAGACCCTTTCACCTGTATGCAAAGCGTACTTACGTGCAGAGAGGGAGAGGATTGTAAAGTTAAAATACAGAGAGAGAGTGAAATGGGGTTTAGAGAAAGAAGAGGATAAGGGTAGACATCGTGTCGCCAAGATTCTTGAATGCTACCACTGTGGCATACTTCATTTTGTCTGAATCATGTAGACAGTTCAAGGTTTGAAGGATGAATAAGTGAAGGAAACATTGCATGCTTTTATATATCTATCTTTTTCACGAGAGCACAATTTCATTTTCTTGTCACTTGAGCACTCTTTTTATTATATTTTGTGTTAAAGGGATTATAATCTTGTAACTAAGTTTTAAGAACCTTGAGGAGAAACATGTAATTGTCATCATTTATCATGTTTTGAAGATTCTCGTATTGTGTGTATTTTATTTTTGGTTTGGGTTTGATGTCTGATGTATTACTTTTATGGACTCTGTCATTATTTTGATTTATGTTGGACTTCCTTCTGTCCCGATTTAGTTAAGGGTGGAATCCATGACTACACGTAGGTTGACATGTTGAATTCATCAATTGGGATTGTTTGTGACTTGACCAGTCACACAGGGGGGAATGTTGTGGTATTTTTCATCATAAATGACATGAAAGTTTGTAATAGGTTAATGCTGAAAGACAATATTATGCTACTATTAAAAAAGACATATACTCATTATGTATCTATTAGTTTAAGATTTAATGTTGATCATCTTAAATGATCACAAATGATTATATAATGTTTTGTTCTGTATATCTAATTGAAAGGAGTATGTTTTGTGACTTAAAGATCAGCCAACTGCTTATGTGCAGCCCAAGAGAGAGAGGGGTAGATAAGAGGTCAACTAGCAAGCAGGTTCACATTATTATGCAGGGTCTGTGAGGGAAGTTGCCATCCCCTCGTCTCCCAACTGATAGTGTTAGGTCAGTGAGGATGGAGATGAGGGGAATTGGAGCTCTCAGAGAACAGTCGTGGTGAATCGACTTGGGAATAGACCTAGGCCTATATAAGCCTTCAACTTTTGGTAAGGAGTCAGTCACTTAACTACTCCTTGATGCATGTCTTGGGGTTTTGCTTTGCATGAAGCCTGATACTTTGTTACTTTTCTTTTCGAACTTTGTAACTGTAAGTGGCTCGGGTTGAACTTTGTTTGCTTTCTTGTTAAAGAAAATAAAAGACAACTCTACGTCGGATCCATCCTTTCCAGCGAGTTATTTTGAGTCCAGAATTTATTTTTGGTGTGAGATGTAAGATTAGTTATTTAGCCCATTTTTCTGATCTTCATCAACATCTGATTGAATATCAAAGATTTTATTGAGGTCTTATATTCTTTATTCAGATTGGAGGACTGCAGGTTGTCAGAGAACAGCTGTGCTTCTCTGGCCTCAGCTCTGAAGTCCAACCCCTCCCACCTGAGACACCTGGACCTGAGTGACAATGACCTGCAGGATTCAAGAGTGGAGCATCTGTGTGGTTTTCTGGAGAGTCCAGACTGTAAACTGGAGACTCTGAGGTCAGTTCACTGCATCATCATTTAATTATTACTTAGTCGGGAATAATGTATGTGCACATCAGTTGAAATCTGTGCATGTCACATGAAATCATTTGCAAGTGCAGATGTGTTATTGCTCACTCGATTTCTGATTAAATAATGACATACAAAGTCACTTTTTAAAATTTTTCTGTAAAAGGTCATTCTAAAAAATGCAATTTATGGTGAGGAATAAGTTAAAAAGATCTCAAAACAGTTCGATATCAGCCATTCCACTGTCTGGAAAATAGTCTTCAAATGGAGAACAACTGCCAACATGCCCATGTCTGGCCGTCTGAGCAAGTTCACCCTGAGAGCAAGACCGGAAAATGCCAAAAGAAGTCTCCAAAAACCCTAAAATGTCATCACAGGACCTACAGCAGGCTCTTTATACTGGTGATGTGAAAGTGCATGCCTCTACAATCAGTAAGAGACTGCACAAGTGCATGGGAGGTGTGCAAGGAGGAAACCTTTGCTGTCTAAGAGAAACATGATGACGCTCAGACTGAAGTTTGCCAGAGAGAACCTAGACCAAGACCGACTTCTGGATTAATGGTCTTTGGACAAATCAATCTAAAATTAAACTATTTGGAAACCAGAACAGAGGACATGTTTGGCGTAAACCAAATGCAGTGTCCTAATTTTTTCACAAGACTGTAGCTATGTATAAACAACAACTTTTCTTCTTTATTCAGACTAGCAGGCTGCAGTTTGTCAGAGAGCAGCTATGCTTCTCTGGCCTCAGCTCTAAAGTCCAGCCCCTACCTGAGACACCTGGACCTGAGTGGGAACAACATGTGGAATTCAAGACTGGAGTCTCTGTGTGGTTTTCTGGAGAGTCCAGACTGTAGACTGGAGACTCTGAGGTCAGACTCTATGGTTTATTTCTGTGCTCAGATGAATGAGAGTTGTTCTGACACTGACCTGCAGACAGACTCTGATATTATACTGATCCACACTGAGGATCTCCATGGTGATGCCTGTTTTATTCTTCTCTGATTTCTGATTTTTGTCTAGTCACTATTTCTCTTCAGATTTGACTTCACCAAGAGAAACACATCTCATTTGTCAGACAATAACCAATCAATAATTCAGAGCTGGTGGATCCGCCTCCTCCCTGAGACTGTGATGTTTGTAGTGAATTCTGCAAACCAAAAAAACAACCAAACAACAACAACAAAAAACAGATGCTAATGTTGGCTAAGGAGTGCTGCTTCTGCAAACCAACCTGTCATAATAACAAGTTTTATGTGCTTGTTTCAGCACTGGGATGAAGTTTGTCAAGTCAGTCAGCAGGTTTTTTGTCACTGTGCTTCATCAGCTGCTTCATTGAACATGTGTTCTAAACAGTACATTTGTCATGTCTCCACAGTTCAGCCTCACATGTTTGTTGTCTTCAAAACCCTGAATATTGGGGCGGTTCGAGGCGCAGTGGTTAAAGCGGCCGCCCCATGTAGAGGCTACAGTCCTCAACGCAGGCGTCCCCGGTTCGAATCCCGCATCGGGCAGACCTTTCCTGCATGTCATTCCCCCTCTCCCTTTCCTGTCTATCTCACTATGAGCTATCAAATAAAGGCAAAAAGCCAAATAATATACTTTAAAAAAAAAAACCTGAATATCGTCAGTAATCTCTAATAAAAAGTGGCTACACACAACATGAGTTTGTATAGATGGAGGCACAGGTGGAGCTGGCAGAGTTTAAGAGGGGCATTTTCTCTCCCTGTGACTTGAACGTGAACTTGTACTGTCTAAACCATCTTCAGCACTGAACAGATGATGAAACACTCAACACTGTCAACAAGGTTATTTGTCCCAAACTCACTTATTTTATTCCTTATTCAGATTGAAGGACTGCGGGTTGTCAGAGATCAGTCGTGCTTCTCTGGCCTCAGCTCTGAGGTCCAACCCCTCCCACCTGAGACACCTGGACCTGCGTGACAATTACCTGGGGGATTCAGGAGTGAAGGATCTGTGTGGTTTTCTGGAGAGACCAGACTGTAGACTGGAGACTCTGAGGTCAGTTCGGCTACCATTTCTGTTCTATCTTTATCCCACATCTAATAGCTGGGGCCAAAATATTAATGTGCATTTGTGTGGAATGTGGAGACCTGGCACATCCAATTAAAGAGAATAGAGGTATATTTGCAAGTGTAAACAATTTGTTATCATCTTTTTACAGAGACACAAAACTCTGTTGAAGAATCAACAAAATTTTGAGTCATGATTATTGTAGTGTAGGATCTGACCAAAGGGGGGGTTTAGCATTCATCAATTAAATAAGTGTAAAATTCAGGGGCGGTGTTTACCTCAGTTGGTAGAGCACCCGCCCCATGTGTTGAGGCTATAGTCCTCACTGCGACCCCAGTTCAATCCCAAAATATACTAAAAATCATGCTCTAAATGGAGATCAGCTGTTCTTAATGCAAACATTCATCAAGGTATTACATTTCTGTTATTGGTGGAGATTTCAAACTGGTAATGGCTCACATCCTCGATTGCAGTAGTAGTATTAGCTGTTTTTAATTACATATTGATTATTTTTTTATTAGTAGGCTATGTCTTAAGGTTCACCGGCAGGGAAACATATGGCTGAGTCTTTGGGTTCTATGTGTAGAGAAGGAATTCTACTTTTTGGATCATCTCAAAAAATCTGTTGCCATCCGTTATTTCCTGTTCTACTGGGAGAAGCATGTATTGAGTTGAATGTGAACCAACAGCTCCCTCTGCAGGGATTGCCTAGGACGTCCTCAAAGCCAAACTAAAAAGCTTTGTTATAATATGCTTCTTGTAATACTGTAAAATGGGAGGACAGCAAAACAGGCTGAAATTGATGAAAAAGCTAAGAGGCGAATGTAAAATACGACTTTGAAGGGATTTTGAAGATCTCTAAAACTAAAATTTGTGGATATGTTCTATGTGGAATCATATGGATTCAACATGATGAGGTAAAGTCTCATACAGAGTATGAGAGAAATACTGAAAACATGAGTAATATTCTATGTAGTCTTCAAATGTAGTGGATGGTCACTGTGCTCCCACCTGTTTCTCCGTCTTATAGGGGGGGAAAAATGGAGAAACCTCAGGGTGAGCAACAGAGGAAGGATCCCTCCCCCATGACAAAGATCAGGACACATCTGATCGATTATCAATGATTTTTATGAGATCTTGTATTCTTTGTTCAGATTGAAGAACTGCGGGTTGTCAGAGATCAGCTGTGCTTCTCTGGCCTCAGCTCTGAAGTCCAACCCCTCCCACCTGAGACACCTGGACCTGCGTGACAACAACCTGCAGGATTCAGGAGTGGAGGATCTGTGTGGTTTTCTGGAGAGACCAGACTGTAGACTGGAGACTCTGAGGTCAGTAAAGTGATGGATCAGACCATGCTGCTTCCGTCAGTGTTGTACTAAACACAGTTGCTATCAGAGCAGATATAGAAACAAACATCCAATCAGACATTGATCGCCGTGTTAACAGCAGTTAATCACTGTATGTTACAAATTGAGTAGAAATGCTGTTGGTAATAATGACTGCACCACTGCAGTAGCTAAGAGGATGATTTAAGGAGCTGATGGGACTTAGTGTCTGGGTGTGAGTGAGAAAAGAGCTCTTCTCCACCCAAAACCCTCCTTTAAAACTATTACAACTGCAATTAGACAAAATGATACAAAGTAGTTAATACTCAGCTGGGTGTATGATCTGGGATCACTGGTGCTCTCTGATTTATTTTATTTTATTTTATTTTTTAATGCAACTCAAGCAAAACCTGATTATTTTCCACTCACTCTGTAACTTTTGTCCCATATGTTGTGCTTTTTCTCACAGGATGAATGACAAAGAGTTTAAAGCTTCCAGAGAAAAAACTTGTGAGTAAAAAACTTAATTCTTCAGTCTTCTTTCATCTCCAAAATATTTAATTTTGGTTTGAGCTACTGGAGAACATCTGCACTCCCTCAGGTTGGAACAGGTCCTGGATTTAATGGACAGAGGTTAAGTGTATATTGATCAGATGACAGCAGCATGAACACGTGGTCAGATGGAGTCTCTGACCTCAGATCTGATGAGAGGAAGAACATCAAAAGCTGATCATCTGCTGTGTGTCTAATCCATGTATCATCCGTTCTTTCTATTTTCAATTGGAAATCAAAAATCAAAAAATGAAAAAGTGACAGATTTAATGTCACTTTTTCATTTTTTGATTTTTGTTTGCCAATTGAAAATGGAAAGAATGAATGATACACGGATTGTGTGTCTCCTCCTTTCAGGTGTCCCTGATGTCAAACAGGACCCACACACAGCAGAGACAAAGCTGAAGGTGTCTGAAGACGACACAAAGCTGGAGAACGAATCAAAGCTGAAGATGTCCAAGGATGACACTAAATTGGAGGACAACACAGATCTCAAGGTGGGAAAAAAACAATGTAACCTGATATTCCAGACAGACTTAACGGCTCAACAGAGACTAAGCAAGACTAGTTTAGAATGTGGTTGCAGTGTGTATGCAAAAATATATACACGAATTCGGCAAGCGATTTGTGTATGCCGCCATCTTGCGGCGGCGCCATTGCTGCGGTGACATGTGTCAGTCATAGTAACCTGATTCTCTATGACAGCATCATAAATAGGCTGCATTTGTGATGTTTAGTGCCCCCCAGTAACTGATTAAGGTATCTTACATGAATACCAATATTAATTTAGGAATTAATAATTTGTTTGAGCGATTAGCAGGAAAGATTAGAGTAACAGGGAGATAAGAGACTGTATCATAAACAATATAACATACCGACCGTTATGCGTGCTGACGTTAGCAAGCCAGCAGCGGGATATTTAATCATGTGGACAGGCTACATGAATAAAAACAACAACAACTTATGCTTTGTTTTAGATATTCAAGAATATTTTATTGATCAGCTGGCCTCCGGTGATCAGAAAAAACGTCAATTACAGGTCTCTGATTTATGGTCAAAATTACCTGAGCTCCGGATGGGTCGGACATATTTTACACCGGCTTTTAGACGACTATGATCACATCATATTGAAGGGATCAGTGAGACATTCACAGACCGTCGACTTTTACCACGATGTGAAGGTAACGGTGAGAAGGGAGAGTAGCCAGGTTTGTACAGGTCAGCTGTGACTGCGTCGCTGGCGGCAGCTGCTGCTGAAGCTGATGACACGCTGTACGTAACGTTACGGTCTAAACACGGACACTCCTCCTGAAGTAAGGGGCTGTGTTTTGCTGATATTAGAGCAGCCGAGGACGGCACATGTCCTCTCAGCCTTCCTAGACATATTTACGGAAGAGAAAAGATCCACTTTTTGGCGCTTGCATTTAAATGCCCGCTTTGCGCACAGAACCCATCGCTGCCTGACTGGGAGCTGTCACCGCAGTAATGGCGGCTGCTTGACTAACGGTTATTTCGCCGAATTCGTGTATATGTATGTAATAATTGAAAATTGCATCATGGCCAAATGACCGTGGCTGAATAAAGGTAAGATGTGTCACAACATTGTTGTGCATTATTATGAATAGACTGTGGTTTTGTTCAGTCTGCCTCAAACTTAGCCTCTTAAACCAGCCTCTCGCGGAAATGCATTTCATTTCATTTCTCGGGAGAGTCTGGCCTCATCCCTCCTGTAAGCGTTTGGGGTGGGCGGGAGCTGGGCGGGAGTAGTAGCGTTGACAGACAACCCCATTCAGCCAATCAGCAAGTTGGTGTAGTGACGGGGCTTTGCACCAGTCGGTCCCTGATTGGCCAACGTGCTGTGTCAATCACAGCGGGCGACGCTGATTGGCTCGGTCTTCTGAGGGTTTCAGTCCAAACGCTTACAACGGCAATGAGGCCAGACTCTCCCTCGGAATGAAATGAAATGCATTTCCGCGAGAGGCTGGTTTACGAGGCTACCTCAAACTCACCATGAGGGGACAGTTCTACACTGAGGACATCTGGATGGTAATATGATGATGCAACTATAGTGTCACTCACTGAAAACAAGTAACTCTTGAGAGACCATTAGTTTTTACAGTTTTCACAAAAATGTGTGCTGCTGTGTGAAGTGGCCTCCTGGCAGCAGGTCCAAGGTCAGCACATGCCTGACTCAGGACACTGCTTTAGGTCGCTGAGGACCTTCACTCAACACAACTTGTTTTGTGAGTAAAACAGCTGATGTTGTTTCTTTCTGAATTACAGTCATCAATCTTCACACCTGAACTGGAAAATGAATCCTCACAAGTCTCATACAGGTAAATGTGTAATAGAACTATGTTAAAGCATTGTTGGTCTCATGAATGACTCCTGTCCTCTCCTTCAGTGTCCACAGTGTTACTGTCTAAAGCGACATCATCTGGATTCAGCCTTTGTCTCCCACAGGTTCAGGTGTCCTGGTCCAGGACAGTTCCAGTGTACTTCAACTGGAATGGTGTTTGTCATGACACAGGAGGTGGAGCTCCTCTACAGGACTGTCCAGTGGGATGAGACCATCCTCCAATCAGCTGGCAAGATGGCTGCAGGGCCACTTTTCAGTATCCAGTGTCCTGAGGATGCTGTCCGTCAGCTCCACCTCCCTCACTGTGAAACAAAGGAAGGTGAGCAAGTGACTTTATTTGTTGGGGAATGATGGGAATTCTGCAGCAGTGTCCTGCACTGGGTCAGGACCTGATGGATTACCTGACAGGTGACATGTAGATTTGTGGGTGGTGTTCTGTTTTTTTATTTAGAAAAGCACTTGTGGGTTGTATCATGGGTACTAGATAATGAATACATAAAAATGACTTCAGATGTGGTCTGATCGAGATATCAGCACTTACAGTCAAAGTCTTTTGGATCTGCATCTGTGTCATTAGTCTTTGTTTTAGTTGCTCCCTCCTCTCTCTAGTCTTCTCACTTTATTCCTTCCAGAGGCCAAATTATATTTTATGCTTCAGATATAATATAAATGATACTGCAATATAATACTCAGTTAGCAAACTCAGTGTTACTGGGTTTTCCCTGGCTTGACAGTTGTACTTTCAGATATTACCTTTTAGTGGGAACTTTCACAAACTGAGTACTTGCAAACAAGATGAGCGTCTTGCCAGTTTATTCACTTGCAAGTGGGCGTTCCCGAACAGCAACAGTTAAGTCACCAGTTGGAAAATGCGCGCTGACTCTGACAAAGAACTTGCTTATATACACATCACATCACTTCAACACCTGTCAATACATATTTCACTTCCTGACAGCTGCCCCCTGGTCTGGCACCGTGCTGAGTGTAACAAAAACAGCCACGGGGTTTGTTGAGTGTCAAAACACTAGACATAGATTTCAAGGTTTTACCTTACATAGGATGTACAGGGAAGACGCTAAAACGGGGTACAGAACACATAAGGAAAACCTCCGACAGTGTTTTCCCAATACAACCTCCAACCCCCCCCCCCCCAAATGTGAAAGGAGGCTGAAAATCACAGGACATGTCTGTTCTGACAATATAAGTCAGTGGTCCTGACCTGTGTGTTTCTCTTTGGAAGACGCTATCTGAAGGGCACCACATGGGCGCTGTAACCAAGGTGACGGCTAAAATTACCTTAGAAATGAAAAGCTTGTGTTAAAGTCAGGCAGACATGTGCGTGTGTTTCACCACAGTTCCACTAAAACAAAAAAAGGATGGCTCATCTGCTCATTGCAGTAGCTCTGCTGTTCCTCTCTCTTTAGCCTGGTATTTGGCTGCACTTTGTATAAAAAGAGTTTAACAATGGAGGATCTCGACTACATCTGAACCCTGATCAGCTGAGACAGAGCGCAACAATGTAGCGATGCACTGCTGTCATGAAAATGCAGTCATCCGTGACCTATGCAGGACCCTATGCGGGTTGTTAGTGTAGGCTGCAGAGCTATTACATCCATTGCCTCAGTCCTGCCACTGTGATGTCACAATTGTCTCAATTGAGCTTAACATTTTGTTCATTTCATTTAACTCAACCAGATAGTGTACAGCCTGATGGTGGTACCTAGCATTGAGGAACTATTTTGTTATGACTCAGGTGGTGGAGCTGCTCTTCTGACCCAAAGCAGAATGGGCACAATCCCATCACTGGCTTCCAATGGTGAACTGTAGTGACCAAACTAAATTTCCTAGATGTAAACTGAAATGATCACTACCACTGTAAGGAGGTCATCAATAAAACAGATATTGAAAGTGTCCATGTTTCACAGCTCTGCTCTCTGAAGGCCTGCTGTCTGTCATCCACATCAGTGATCATGGAATGAGCATCATTGAACCACTGGAAATCACAGGCACTCATGTGATTGTCACCGTGCCTCATCTCTCTTCCTTTGGTCTGGTCTGGGCTCAGGACCTTTTGTTGAGGATTTGGAACAACATTAGATCAGTTGTCAGCCAGGTTCTGTTGTTCCGACCTCCAAACCAAACGGGACCGAAGCAGAGCCTCCATGTGTTTCTGCTGCCAAACAACATCCCCCTGGAAGAGGTAAGACTGTAAGACACCCAAGGACGCTTAACAATAACACTAGACATAAGAAGGACGCTAAAGAATCAATGAAACCACCAAGGTCTGATCAGAGGTCTGAGTGTGGAGGCAGATGACCATGAGGATGTGACTCTAGTTTACCAATTAATTTCTGAAACTAGACAAAACTCAGTGATACACAGATGGACAGGAGTGAGGATGAACCACATGATGAAATGTGATTGTTCTAAAGGTGAAGGCAAAGCAGGACAACTGTGTGTTCATCCAGAAGCCTTCCAGATGCACGCTCATCAGAAATCAAACTTACACGGTACACTGTCCACAGGCCCACAAAGTCCAGCCTAAGGTGAGTATTTCAGATTAAATCTGACATGATTCCTCAGACGGCTGTTGTTTACTTTAATGGTGCTTCTGTTTTCCAGAAAGACGACTTTTACCTGAACTTTGGACCAAATTACCATCCGACGTTTGAGATCATCCTAACTTCAGGCACAGAAGAGGTCACTGTAGCCGTACAAGACCAAACAGAGACCCCTGTCTGGGAGTGTGACGTTCACCTGTATGCATGTAAGAATTATAATTCTGTGTGTTCAGTCCTAAATCAGCCAAGAGCTGTCCCAGTTGTTTCTTAGACATTTCACTTTCAACTTAATGTAGCTGTAACTTGTCAACTTGTCACATGTTGCTGTCCCAGTGTCCCAGTGCTGGTCACACTCAGGAGTGTTGGGATTTTATTGTTGTGGTTGGCCAGGTGCGATTGTTGTTGACTGGCCACCTCCACATTTCTTTAGCTTTGCACATGAGGCTCAATTCTTAGATCAGCAACATTGACCACTGGTCATTTGATTTGCCTATACAGCACAGATGTGCTTCAAGAACATCTGTGTTTGTGGTTCATCTTCCAGGTCATCTTCCCAGCTTCTCAGCAGAACAGAGACTGAGGTGTGCTCGGACTGAGTTCATTGAGAGAGTGTCTGAAGCGGGACTTCATCAGCTGCTGGATGAAATCCTGGGCTGTGGGGTGGTAACTGATCAAGAGATGGAGTCTATTGCTGTGCTGAGAAACAGAGCAGAGAAAGCCAGATTGCTGATGGACACAGTGCGAAAAAAGGGACCAACAGCCAGTGCAGCTCTGATCACTGCTCTGTGTAAGGTGGATCCATTTCTGTCAGCAGAACTGAACTTGAAGTAGAAACAGTGTCAGGGATGTTGTATCCAACACCATCTTTGTTTTTCTTCTATTTGTTCAACAACATTTGGTAGGAACCTTTAACATGAATCAGAGCTACCTGACCTGGTCACATGGTAAATTCAGTACAATGTGTATTTCCACACAACACATGGAAAAATAGAGATTTTGTTTAAACTCCACTGGCTCCTGAAATACAGGTGCAGGCAGCAGGGTGGGAGATGTAGAGCTCCAATAGTCAAAGGAAGTCTTACAAAACATATTGGCAATGCTCTTGGTTTTCCCACTGATTTTATAAGTAAATAGTAGCCTATGTTTCCTTAAATGTTTTTGAGCCTGCAAAGACCTCGGAAGTACTTGATATTATTATGAGTCTCAAAAACACCTCTCCTGGCCGTGATGAGATTCCAGCCTCTTTGATCAAGAAGGTACCTTCTTTAATCATTGATCCCCTAACATTTTTATTTCCATGTCCCTTGAATCAAGTATTATCCCTCAAGTGTTCAAAATTGCCAAGGTTATTCCGCTCTGTAAATCTGGCGATCCAACTGTATATAACTATCGTCCCATTGTTTTTCTAAAATTGTTGAAAGGCTGGTATACAGCAGAATCATGAAACACCTATTTACTAATAATATTTTGATCAGTTTGGGTTTAGAAAGACTATTCTGGCTCTTTTGTACAACAGAGAAAAAAATACTGCTACACTAGATAAAAATGAATACACTTTAGGCATTTTCATAGATTTATCAAAGGCTTTTGATGCAGTGAATCGTGAAATTCTGTTATCAAAAATGTCATGTTATGGTTTTAGAAAAAATGTTTTACAATGGGTTTCTAATTACTTAAACAGCAGAGAGCAATTTGTTGTTTTCAATGGTATTCAATCACAGCGGGCTGTACTAAAATGTGGTGTTGTTTTTGATATACAGTATGTTAATGATCTTATCAATGCTTCAAGTTTATTGTCACCTATAGTATTCGCTGATGATACAAATCTCTTTGACACTAACAAGAATTTTGATTCCCTTATTGCTAAAGCAAATACTGGAGTCGTCCATTTTCCCTATTGGTTTATGTTAAACAAGTTATCAGCATGTCTCAAAATCAAATTTCATTATTTTCAGAAATAAAAACAAGAATTAAAATGGAGATAAAGATAAAATGTATATCAATGATGATGTACTTGCACAATTTTCATCAGTGAAGTTCTTGGGTGTCTACATCGATTGCTTTAAGAGTCATTGTGAATTTGTTTGTAAGGAGGTTTCAAAATCTTTAGGCATTATAAAAAGGGTTAAACAACATTTTTAAAAAAGTACACTTGTAACCTTGTATTACAGTTTAATCTATCCCCACATCTCATGCTGCAATATAAATTGGGCCAGCACCTACTCTTCTTATTTACAAGCAATCCATATGTCAGAAATCCTTTGTAAGAATTGCCACCAACTCTTGGCCGAACGAAGCCACTATTTAAACAAATGCAACTTCTTACAATTTATGAGGTAAGTATCAGGAGTTACAGGAGTTCTTATGTATAAAGTAATTTGCCTTCCTGCGTCTTTACCTATTTTCTTTCAAAGTTACTTCAAGTTTCTCAGTATCATGCACATCTTACAAGAAGAAAGAATGACTTACACATTTCTTTCAGTAGGACCTCTGTTGCTAAATTGGTCTATCAAGGTGTGGTGCTATGGAATGATATAAAACATTTTTTAGAATCATGTTTCTCTTTAAATACCTTTACGACCAAGCTCAAACAATCCCTACAGATCTAGTCACTTTTGCATCATTGGGTTTTGTATGTATTTTATCTTTAATTTCGCTATTTTTAAATGCTGTATAATACATATCTGTGTGATGAAGATATGCACTTGTGTGATTGAGGAGGGGGGGTATTGGGCGGGGAGGGAGGAGTAAAGTCTTAAAAGTTATTCATAAAGGGGAGGGTTGTTTATAGTAAGCCTGTCGGGCTTTATGATCTTTTTAACAGTTTTTCTTACTGATCTTTTTTTAATAATGTCTGTCAGTATAAGAGATAAGACAATTGATCTTTGTTATGGAAATATTAAAGGGGCATATAAATCCATCTCCCTCCCGCCCCTTGGTCTGTCAGATCATAACTGCGTGCACTTAATTCCTGCATATCGCTCTGTCTTGAAGAGGGGCAAGGTGCAGCACATCCGAGTTAAGGATTGGTCAGAGGAAGCCTGCTTAACTCTTCAGGGATGTATTGAAAGCTCTGACTGGGACATGTTCACAGAGTCTTGCTCTGATATTAATGAACTGACTGATGTGATTAGCAGCTGGGTTGTCTATTGTAAAGATCATGTAATTCCTGATAAGATTGTGAAAATCTATCCGAACAATAAGCCCTGGGTGTCCAAGTCCCTTAAAATGCTACTACACCAAAAGAACAGAGCTTTTAGGGAGGGGAATTCAGAGGTACTTCGCAGCCTGCAGAAAGAAATCAAACGGGAGGTCAGGGCTGGCAAAATGAGGTACAAGGCTAAGATTGAGGCTCAGCTCAAAATGAACAACCTGGGCTCTGCCTGGGACAGCATGAAGACCATTGTAGGTCTCAAAGATGATAAGCCGAAGTGTATAGAGTTAAACGGCTACTCTTCAGATCTGCAGTTGGCCCAGGAATTAAATAAATTTTATGTAAGGTTTGACACACAGGTATTTTATAATAAACATGCTGAGCTTAGAAAAAGTCTCATGACTGCACCTTCTTTTTCTCCCTCCTTTGATGAGGACGGTGTGGTTAAGTGTTTTAAAAGCTGTGAACCAAGGAAGAGTCCAGGCCCAGACAGAATCTGCAGCCGCCTGCTTACGGTTTGCGCAGAACAATTAGGCCCTATTTTCTATTATATTTTTCAGCAGTCTGTCATTCAGCAGAAGGCGCCACTGTTGTGGAAACAGTCCATGGTAGTGCCTGTGGCCAAAGGTACTAACTCACCCCAAGGTTTTAAATGACTTCAGGCCCGTGGCCTTAAAGCAGAAGTAAGTGATATATTTGTGTTAATATAAGTCTTAAATAGTTATATCTTCCGACAGCAATCACTTACATAGAGTGTTTGGTCTGAAACACGGGTCTGTCAGTCACTCTGCTCTGAGCCGAGGAGAAAACATTTATCGTATCCTACAGTTTTTATCCAATGAGGAGAGAGAACGGCATGCAGGGCTGTGTGTGCAGCCAAGGGACGCCGTGAATGTGGCGACGTAGGGACGAGGACTGTTATGGTGCGTTCAAGGAAACTCGTATTTTTCCGACCGTGAAGTGGTACCAGTTCGATCTGGTACGAGTTCACCGGTCGGAAGTTACGAGTGGCCGTTATAGTGACTTTCACCGGTAAAACAGGTCGGAAAAACACGAGTGGGTTGCCTGGAACGCTACAAAGTCGTAAGTTGTGACTTGAAGCTGTAATTTACGATTTCAAAAGCCTGCCTGGAACGCAGCATTAGCGAAAACGACCGGACCACTTACTTCTGCTTTAACTTCTTTAATTATGAAATCTTTTGAGTTACTGATCAAAAAGGAGCTCCTAGCTAGGACAGAGCACCTCTTAGACCCTCTTCAGTTTGCCTATAGGGCCAAGAGGGGTGTTCAGGATGCTTCACTCACTTTGTTGAACCATGTACTGAAACATCTAGAAAACAATAAGACCCACGCCAGGCTACTATTTGTCGATTTTTCCTCGGCCTTCAACACGATTCAGCCACATGTGTTGGTAGAGAAACTGATTGACAATTTTGGTGTAGATCTGGGCCTTGTGGGATGGGTGATTTTGGCTTGATTTTCTTACGGGTAGATCCCAGAAAGTGAGGGTGAACGCAGCTCTGTCAGAGGAGCTGATTACATCCAACGGCTCTCCTCAGGGCTGCATTCTTTCCCCTCTCTTGTATATTTTATACACTGATGATTGTCGCAGCCACCACGTAAATAGACACATCATCAAATTTGCAGATGATTCAGTGATTGTGAGTCTTCTTGAAGACACAGAGCAGAGGTCAGTCATGGTCCTATTGTTAATGATTTTGTTTCCAGGGGCCTGTTGTTCAAAAGTAGAATAAAGATATCCAGGATAAGTGGAAAAGCCAGGTTGGACAAAGTCTCATAAGTCCATCCTGGTTTAGTTGGTTGTTGGAACGCCGAGCCAGGCTGAGGAGGAGCAGCTTTGTCAAGCCAGGTGTAACTAATTCTCTCGTCAGTAGACCACAGAGATTGATCACAGATTCACCGATGAGAGGACAGGTGTGGCCACTTTCCTCCAATCAACAGGAACTTAATGCTGATGTCAGGGGACACACCTCTTAAAAAAAAAAAAAAGCACCGCTGCTGTCGTAAAGCTCAGAGAGAGTGCAGCGGACAACTGCGGACTAATTTAATAATCCAAAATTATAATCACAACTCAAATTCTTTCACAAATTAACAGTTGTGCACTTTGCCTTAATGATGAGCAGTGGAAGATGATTAATTGCACAAATCTGAAGTAAAGTTTACAGCACATGGCCAAATGTGCAACAGGTGAAAATTAATTAAATATTAGAACATTATGCTGTTTGGTGCTTCAATAAATTGCCGATAACAATGATGACGAGGTCTATATCTCACTCAATTGTATTCTTATTTTCTTACCTCAACCAATATTTAGGCCAATATAATCGTAACATAATTTATGAAAATAATTTTGAAGGCCTAATTATGAAAAAAAAAAAAATATTGTAAATGTTTCATGTTTTTTGATTATTGTTAATGCATTTTATTTGTTTATAATTCAGGCCAATATGTACATAAGAACATGTATGAAACACAATGATTTCTGATCAGAGTGGCTGCTGACTTCACAGATAAAGACAACAGAATCAACTTAGCCTGGCTGTTAGCCTGGTCTGGAGCAGGCTAGCTGCAGAGAATAAATCACCATAGTAACTTGACCAGGATAAAGGTATCCAGTTTTCGAACAACCGACTTGAGGCTAAATTAGGCCAGGATAACCAACATATCCCGGCTTAATCCCTTATCTAGGTTTCGAACAACAGGCCCCTGTTTATGCTTTCCTTGAACTAAATGTTGCTAAGACCAAAGATATGTGTGTTGACTTCCGACAGGATACTCCAGCTGTCCCCAGAGCAGTGTCATAAATGGCCAAGTAGTGGAAGTAGTTAGTAGCTACAAATATCTTGGCACCATGTTTGATAATAACTTGAAATTTGACCTCAATTCAGAAGCGCTGTGTAAGAAAGGTCAGCAGCGTCTTTTCTGCTTAAGAAAATTGACCAAATTTCACGTGGACAAGACTTTGATGACTCTGTTCTATAGATCTTTCATTGAATCTGTTGTTTCTTTTTCTATAATTTGCTGGTATGGCAACCTTGGTACAACGCAGAAAAATGCCCTACAGGGCATCGTGAAGGCTGCTGGTAAAATTGTGGGGGTTCGGTTTGTTGAGTTGAACTGTCTGTTTAATACTCAAGTACAGAGGAAAGCCAGGAGTATTTGTCTGGATAGTAGCCATCCTCTTAGCCCTGAGTATGGTCTGGACTCAAGGTCTGACAGCTAAACGGGGTTGTGCTCCATCCTGCTCTCTGTGAAATCTGAGTCCAGTCCAGTGTCAGGCTATGTCATTGGCTCATTTGTATACTAACAGTGATTGGATAATTCCTGACAGAGGAAACATGCTGTTACAGCTGAGATATAGAATATTTCAGATATAAAATAACCACAATTAAGGGCAGGATGAGTCATAAAATGTATGAAATAATTTTACTGGAAGAGAAAATACTCTTAAAATACTATTCTTTTTTACATGAATTTTGCAATATCCATCCATCCATCCATCCATTTTCATCCGCTATTTCCGGGTCCGGGTCGCGGGGGCAGCAGTCAGAGCAGGGATCCCCAGACTTCCCTCTCCCCGGACACTTCCTCCAGCTCTTCCGGGGGGACCCCAAGGCGTTCCCAGGCCAGCCGAGTGACGTAGTCACTCCAGCGTGTCCTGGGTCTTCCTCGGGGCCTCCTCCCGGAATATTGCAATATCATCAGATAAATAAATTAGCATGTGGATACAGGATTATACCTGGGAAAAAAACATTTTCTATTTCATAGGGCCTTTAGAATGTCAGTCACAAATGTACAGCTGAATCTTACCAGCTAATCACAGGGTCAAATGTACATATGAACACAAAACACATGCTGTCAGATGTGATGTCCATACCTATGTAATACCAAAGGTTCCCCAGCAGAGGGCGGTATTCTACCTGCAACTAACTTTGCTTCTCTCCTTCACAATGATCATTAACATTTTATATATAATTTATTATTGTTGGTTTGGGAAAAAAACACAATTTGTTTTAATTAAAAGCAATTTAATTTAATTAAAATAAATTATGCTGTAATTCTAAGTGACAATGAAATATTGAACAACTGAACAACAACGGAACAATACACCTACTCACTGACGTATGTGATTTCCTGTAAGAAGAAGGAACAGCCAGTTAAAGCGGAAGTGTTTTTTTAAAGTTCAGACTCCATTCTAAACTGAAGGAAGGAGCAGGTCTGAGGCACGTGAGTGTTAATACAAAATTTTTTGTTGTTGACTAGTACTACTTACTACTCAGAGAGGTGTGTGTGTGCTATCTCACAATCAGTATTACTGGTTTCCTTCTTAGACTGAAGATGAGTGTTTGTGTGGAGGGAGAGGAGGAGACACCAGAGTCTCCAGGATCCATCTCTCTGTCTATGAAGAGTGACAGGCCTGAAGATGAACCTCCAGACCTCAGTTCTGAACCTGGACAGTAAGACACAGTTTTTATTCTAAACTGAGCTGATGAGGATTCAGTCATCAGACACATGTGAGGGAAACAAACAGAAACCAGAAACCACAGTTTCCATATGTGAATTCAAACATGCAAACAGTCAGCTGATTTCATGTCAAGACGTGTGTGTGCTCCACCTGTCTGCAGAGCTGTCACATAGTTGTTCCATGTTGGAACATATGGAGACACATAGGACCCACACAATTGAAAGATCTTAAGCACATATTGGTGAATTTAAACAGGGTGAGCGAGGTCGACTGTCATCTCTGACTTCTACTCATTGTTAATATCAATCCAACATTTAGTCAGAATGCAACAGGTAGAGCTGCTGAAAGCATCTGTTGCCTTCAGTCACCTCATACTGAATTATAGCTCCGAGACAGGTTCATTAGACTGACACTGGTGAGTAATCAATCAGAACCGATGTGAACCTGTGGCTGTGACATGTAAGTGATACAGAAATGTCCTCACAGACGGAGGAAGAGTAGTGGTGTCACTGTGGAGGAGCAGCTGTCCTGCTGTGGTCTCTGTCAGGACAACCTGAAGGATCCAGTCTCCAGCAGCTGTGGACACTGGTTCTGCAGGCAGTGCTTCACCTCACACTGGGACCAGTCTGGCTCTTCAGAAGACTCCCCTTGTCCCCAGTGTGGACAAAGTTCCAGAAGAGGCAGAATTGAACTGCAGACATCCAGTCAAGGTAGCATTGTACAAGGTGAGACCTGTCTACTCTGTCTACCAGGACCTGTTGTTTTATCCAGTCAGCACTTTTCTTGGTTGTCTGTAGTTTTTCTGTAGCTGATGACAATACCACAATAAAAAATAACAATCAGATTCTCAAACTATCTTCAGTCTGACACTGTGTCTCGTCTCCCAGCAGATCGTGGTCTACAGGAAGTTTTAGATCAACATAAGATCAGTCTGAGGAGCAGATGTGAACATGTGACTGAAGGAACTGATGGAGGAGGGAGTGGAACCCTCCTTAACAGGGTCTACACTGAGCTCTACATCACAGAGGGACAGAGTGAAGAGGTCAATACCCAACATGAGGTGAGACAGCTGGAGACATCGTCCAAGAAGAAGACCCTCCATGACACTCCAATCAAGTGCAACGACATCTTTAAAGACTTACCTGACCAACAGGGACCAATCAGAGTGGTTCTGACCAACGGTGTCGCTGGCGTGGGAAAAACCTTCTCGGTGCAGAAGTTCACTCTGGACTGGGCCGAGGGCTTGGAGAACCAAGATGTCAGTCTGCTGGTTCTGCTTTCGTTCAGGGAGCTGAACCTGATCAGAGATCAGCGGTTGAGTCTTCTCAGGCTGCTCCATGTTTTCCATCCAACATTACAGAAGGTGACAGCAGAGCAGCTGGCTGTCTGTAAACTTGTCTTCATCTTTGATGGCCTGGATGAAAGCCGACTGTCACTGGACTTCAACAACAGGGAGGTTGTGTCTGATGTCACACAGACATCATCAGTCAACGTGCTGCTGACAAACCTCATCCAGGGGAATCTGCTTCCCTCGGCTCTGGTCTGGATCACCTCCAGACCTGCAGCAGCAAATCAGATCCCTCCAACATGTGTTGACAGGGTAACAGAGGTCCGAGGCTTCACTGACGCCCAGATGGAGGAGTACTTCAGGAGGAGATTCAGTGATGAAGATCTGTCCAGAAGAATGATCTCACACATCAAATTGTCCAGGACCCTTCACATCCTGTGTCAAGTTCCAGTCTTCTGCTGGATCAGTGCTACAGTTCTGGAGCACATGTTGACCACAGACCAGAGAGGGGAGCTGCCTCAGACTCTGACTGTCCTTTTCTCACACTTCCTACTTGTCCAAACAAAGAGGAAGAAGGACAAATATGATAAGGGACAAGAGATGAGTCCACAGGAGCTGACAGAGTCTGATGGAGAGGTTCTTCTGAAGCTGGGGAGGCTGGCATTTGAACAGCTGGAGGAGGGAAACATCATGTTCTACCAAGAAGACCTGGAGCAGTGTGGTCTGGATGTCACAGAGGCCTTGGTGAACTCAGGACTCTGTACTGAGATCTTCAAAAGAGAGAGTGTGATCTTCCAGAAAACAGTCTACTGCTTTGTTCATCTGAGTGTTCAGGAGTTTCTGGCTGCAGTCTACATGTTCCACTGTTACACCAACAGGAACACACAGGTCCTCAAGAAGTTTCTGGGAAAAAAACAAGTTGATTTAACTCTTCCTGGTTTCCTGGAACAAAGCATACCACATCATTACAGTTCCACCAGCAGGATCACAGAGGTTTTGGAGAACTTCCTGGTAAAAGAACATGCTGATTTACCCCTGGATATATTCCTGTGGGCTGTCATGAAGAAGTCCCTCGGAATTAAAAATGGACGCCTGGACCTGTTTGTTCGCTTCCTTCATGGCCTTTCTCTGGAGTCCAACCAGCGGCTCTTAGGAGGCCTGTTCAGTCAGACAGACAAAAGTCCACTAACCATCCAGAGAACCATCAGCAACCTGAAGAAAATGAACAGTGATAAAATCTCTCCTGACAGAAGCATCAACATCTTCCACTGTCTGATGGAGATGAACAACTGGTCAGTTCATCAGGAGATCCAACAGCTCCTGAGGTCAGGGACCAAATCAAAGGAGGAACTCTCTGTGATCCACTGCTCAGCTCTGGCCTACATGCTGCAGATGTCAGATCAGGTTCTGGATGAGTTGGACCTGGAGAAGTACAACACATCTGATCAGGGACGACGTAGACTGATCCCAGCCGTGAGGAACTGCAGGAAGGCACGGTGAGTCCAAACAGAATAATTATTGATCATTGTTGTTTTGTCGTCTTCAGATAAACTCAGTTTTCATCCACCTCATTCTTTGTACGTATGGCATATGGCAATAAAAAATGAACTGCATACCAGCATGTAATCATCTCAGCTGTGAAGTAAGGTGCAGGGAGCATCATGGTTTGGGGCTGATTTGCTGTTTCAGGGCCTGGACAGCTTTCTATCATCAAGGACAAAATGACTTACAAAGTTACAGTTCCTACAAGATAATGTCAGGTTGGCTGTCCTCTAGCTAAAGCTTAGTAGAAGGTGGATGACAATGGCCCTAAACATGAAAGTAAAACAGAGTGGCTTCTAAAAAAAAAAAGAAAATCCACCTTTTGGAGTGGGCCAGACCTGAATCCAATAGAGATGCTATGAAACGACCTCAAGCCAGCCATTCACAACAGACATCCTACAAACATGGCAGAGATGAAGAAGTTCTGTAAAGAAGAATGGTACAAAAATCATCCTGAGCGTTCTGCAGGTCAGATCAGCAGCTACCAGAAGTGTTTGGTTGAGGTTATTGCTGCCAAAGGAGGTTAAACCAGTTAAATCTGAGTGGTTGCTTACTTTTTCCACCTGCACTCTGAAAGTTTAATGGATTATGTTCAATAAAGACATGGAATATTATAATTGATTGTGTCGTATAAGGTTAAGCACATTGTCTTTACAGTACTTGTGACCTATGTATATCGGATCACATTTTATTAATTAATGTAGATACCAACTCAGAATAACTGACTGGAGTCAATTAATATACAGTGAACGTGGAAAGTTCTTCTGAATCACATGATGAAGCAGAAATCTGACTTTATTTTCCTCTTTCATACATACAAACCTGTGCAGGTCTGAGAAAGATGATGATCGTTGATCAAACATAGTCACAATTTGCTAAAAACAGGTTTTTATATTTTCTCTCATCACAGACTTGTTCGCTGTCGACTCTCAGAGACTCACTGTGAAGTCGTGGCCTCAGCTCTGAAGTCCAGCCCATCTCACCTGAGAGAACTGGACCTGAGTAGAAACAACCTGAAGGATTCAGGAGTGAAGGTTCTGTCTGCTGGACTGGAGAGTCCAAACTGTAGACTGGAGACTCTGAGGTCAGTTCACTGATTGGAACTGTTTGGTCTATACTCAGTTCAAATGATGGAGGATCAGCTCATCATTGGTTTGTATATTTGTTTGATTGAATTAGTAACTGATTGTGACACCGTGCTACTTCAGTTGTTAAAAGGTCTAACGTCATGCTCTCATCCTTCTTCAGGTATCAGGACAGTCCACTGACATCAGTTGTAAAGACAGTTTTGTATTCACATAATGCCTGGTGTTGGCAGAAACTGAATGAATTGTAGCGTCAAATTATGTAATACAGTAACACTGCATAATGTAATAAATTTTCACCTCATGATGTAATAACGATACATTTTGTAATAAAATTATTGAACGCAATATGTAATAAACTTTGCCGTATTTTGTAATAAGTTGTTACATATTGCACCAAATTATTACATTATTTTCATAAAAAAGTGCAACACCTGCATTTTGTAATAATTCAGTCCATTATGTAACAACTTGCCACAAAATGCGGCAAAGTTTATTACATATTGTGTTCAAGAATTTTATTACAAAATGTGGCAGATTACAGTATTACAAAATGCGGTGTTATTACATCATGGGGTGAAAATGTATTCCATTATGACATAATGCAGCGTTACGCTACATGGATGAAGGAGCTAATAAGGGATTGGTTGTAGACAGAACTGGATCCAGGACAGAACTAACAGTCAGGGCTCATCCTTTAACAAGTTTAGTCAACAGTGAACAGAGTCTTAGCCCAACATGTCTGATCAGATTTTGATTTTATATTGACAGACTGATGTGTGTAGAAATGTGACATTATGATGATCCACAATGACAAATAGATTTGATCAACTTCTCTGTATTAAGATTGAGGAGCTGCTGGTTTTCAGAAGCCGGCTGTGCTTCTCTGGCCTCAGCTCTGAAGTCCAACCCCTCCCACCTGAGACACCTGGACCTGAGTGAAAACTGGACTGTGAAGGATCTATGTGGTTTTCTGGAGAGTCCAGACTGTAGACTGGAGACTCTGAGGTCAGTTCACCTGCAGCTGCTGTTGTGGATCTTTATCCCAAAAATGAACCTGATGATGTTCACACAGAACCTGTATCATTCATTTAGTGAATGAACAGATCTGTTCTTCTTTCACACTGATTGATCCTTCACTTTCAACTCATTTCACTTTATCATCATGAATAATGTCTGTTCACTACACTTGTATGTGTATGTGTGTAGTATGAATTCAATTAGAGGGAATGTTTAAGGGTGAGTAAAACCAGAAATAGAAGTAGAAATAGTAGAAATAAACAAAATAAAAGCTGGGTATTAAAAGGAAAACAACCCAAAAGCCAGACAAATAAGCACCATGGCATCTGAAAAGCAGCAGAGAAGAGAATGGAAACATCCTGAGGAGAATTTACAATGATCAGTAAATCCTCACTGAATGATGCAGTCAGTATCTACAAACAGCTCATTGTTGATAAATGTCTCGTTTAAAATTCAATCTTACATTCAAAAGTGAGACAGGGCCTTCTGTGGCAGAGGTCAGGACACATCTGATCAAATATCAAACATTTTATTGAGATCTTTTATTCCTTATTCAGATTGAAGGACTGCAGGTTGTCAGAGAACAGCTGTGCTTCTCTGGCCTCAGCTCTGAAGTCCAACCCCTCCCACCTGAGACACCTGGACCTGAGTGACAATGACCTGCAGGATTCAGGAGTGAAGGATCTGTGTGGTTTTCTGGAGAGTCCAGACTGTAAACTGGAGACTCTGAGGTCAGTTCACTGATGGTTTGTCTTGTAGAACTTACATATGAATACCACAACCTGAATTGTTCACTTGACTCAGAATGAAAAAACAGGTCGTAGGTTTTAATGGAAATGTGTGTGTTTGTGTTTGTGTTTTTTCCTGCTGCCTCTGCACAACAACTTCTCTTCTTTCCTTCTTTATTCAGACTAGAGGGCTGCAGGTTGTCAGAGATCAGCTGTGTTTCTCTGGTCTCAGCTCTGAAGTCCAACCCCTCCCACATGAGACACCTGGACCTGAGTGACAATGACCTGCAGGATTCAGGCGTTAAGGATCTGTGTGGTTTTCTGGAGAGACCAGACTGTAGACTGGAGACTCTGAGGTCAGTAAAGTGATGGATCAGACCATGCTGCTTCCATCAGTGTTGTACTAAACACAGTTGGTATCAGAGCAGATATAGAAACAAACACCCAATCAGACATTGGCAATCAGGAATAT
The DNA here is from genome assembly GCF_905171665.1 of Trachurus trachurus. Taxonomy (NCBI): domain Eukaryota; kingdom Metazoa; phylum Chordata; class Actinopteri; order Carangiformes; family Carangidae; genus Trachurus; species Trachurus trachurus. The sequence goes on from NC_139899.1 coordinate 3,434,835, forward strand.
GTCACCAACAGTTGTAATGGACTTTGTGGTTTGGTAGGTCGCTGTGTTAACAGCTCTCTGGAAACACAGCAATATGACTTGGACAGAAACTTAATTCAGTGTATTAAATGAGAATGATGAATGAATGAGTGAAAAATCACTGTATGTTATAAATGGAGTAGAAATGCTGTTGGTAATAATGACTGCACCACTACAGTAGCTAAGAGGATGATTTAAGGAGCTGACGGGACTTAGTGTCTGGACATGTGAGAGAAAAGAGCTAATCTCCACCCAAAACTCTCTTTTAAAACTATTAAAACAACTGTAATTAGACGAAATGACACAATACTCAGCTGGGTGTCTGATCTGGGATCACTGTCTGATTAAAAAAAAAAAAGCAACTCAAGCAAAACCTGATTATTTTCCACTCACTAACTTTGTCCCATATGTTGTCCTTTCACAGGTTGAATGACAAAGAGTTTAAAGCTTCCAGAGAAAAAACCTGTGAGTAAAAAACTTCATTCTTCAGTCTCTTCACCTCCAAAATATTTAATTTTGGTTTGAGCTACTGGAAAACATCTGCACTGGTCTTATAGAACTACAGGCTGTGATTGCTCAGAGGAAATGTGAACCCTCAGGTTGGAACAGGTCCTGTATATAATGAACAGAGGTTAAGTGTATATTGATCAGATGACAGCAGTATGAACACATGGTCAGATTGGAGTCTCTGACCTCAGATCTGATGAGAGGAAAAACATCAAAAGCTGTTCTAGTGTGTCCAGGGGCGGACTGGCCATCTGTACGTTCTGGAGAATACCAGAAGGGCCGGTACGGCAGGACGGCCGCCGCCGGCCGCTGCGCAGCCGTCACAGTTTTTTTTTTCTCTTGCTTATCATCTACTGTTGTTCCATGTCCAGACCAATAGGTGGCAACAACGCGCCTGCAGGCACATAGATGCGCAAGCTCACTCGTCACTCAGCCGTTGACAGTGAGGAGTGAGTGTGAAGTGTAGCTCAACTGGTAAAGCACCTAACCTTGTGATCGAAAATCTTGCTCCTGTGTGGGATCGAATCCCTCCGTAACCGTCTGAGTTTGGATAATGCATTTTCTTTCCCCATCATTATGATCACTCTGTCAAAGTTAAAGCGTTAACGCGAAATGCTTTTAACGCTTTTATTGCTTCGACTAGCAATTGTTTTTTTTTTTTTTTTTCCCCAATCGCCTGTTCATTCAGCCTGGGGAGGGAGATGAGAGGGGGAGGGGGAGGGGGAGGGGGAGGGGGAGGGGGAGGGGGAGGGGGGGGGGGGGGGGCGGGGGGGGGGGTGGCGCAGTCTTAGTTATAATGTTACAGAAAACCTGCATGTTTTTTCTCCTCATGTTCCTACACTAAAGAACCTGTTCTTCTTATCACCAAACGAGGCTGCTCTCCCTCTGTCAGCTGATTTTTTAATACCATGAATGGAAAGCATAAGAAACGTCCAGATCTGGATGTTCCTTATGCTTTCCATTCATATTGCTGTTATTTCAAGCAATATATATATGTGTGTGTATATGTATATGTATATATATATGTGTGTGTATATGTATATGTATATATATATGTGTGTGTATATATATATATATATATATATATATATATATATATATAATGTGTGGCCTCTCTCTGTCAAAAATGCCAGGGCCTATTTTCTGTCCCAGTCCGCCACTGAGTGTGTCTTCTCCTCCTATCAGGTGTGCCTGATGTCAAACAGGACCCACACACAGCGACAGAGACAAAGCTGAAGGTGTCTGAAGACGACACAAAGCTGGAGAACGAATCAAAGCTGAATATGTCTGAAGGTGACACACAGCTGGAGGATGAGACAAAGCTGGAGGGTGACATGAAGCTGAAGGTGTCTGAAGATGACACAAAACTGGTGGACAACCCAAAAGTGGAGGATATGAAACTGGTGGACAAACCGAAGATCGAAGACATGAAGCTGGTGGACAACCCACAGCTGGAGGAGGACATGAAGCTGGAAGGTGACACAAAACTGAAGGTGCCTGAGGACAACACTGAACACTTGGATTTCAAGGTGAGAAGAAACACTGTAAACTGATATTCTAGACAGACTAGAGGACTCAACACAGACTAAGCAAATATTTCAATAATGCTGGGAATGTTAACAAGAGTTGATGAGGGCAGCTTCTGGTGGGGGGGCGGGGGGGGGGCAGGGAGAGCTGGCCAGCTCGATGGGAGGACATGGGTTCATGGGAAGGGAGGGCAGGCCGGTCTAACAGCAAGGGAAAGGGCGGGAGGCGGGACTAATATACACAAAGTTCTTGGTTATAGGGATAGCTGCCCTACCAGGCAGGTGTCTTCAGTCTTTCAGAGTTGGCCGGCCGTAAACCAGTTGTCCCCGACCAACTTTTTCTTTTTTTTGCGGCCACCTCGGTTGCGTCTTCACGTAGCCACCTCGCAGCCGAATCATTACACGGCCGTTGTGGCATTTACCTGCATTGCCCTATGGCCAGTCCGTCACTGGATGTGTGTACAACATTGTTGTTATGACCAGAAGCATTGTGGTCTTGTTCAGTTTGCCTCAAACTAACACATGAGGGGACAGTTCTACACTGAGGACATCTGGATGGTAAAATGATGATGCAACCATGTTGCTGGCTGTGTCAAGTGACTTCCTGGCAGCAGCCCCAAGGTGTACAACACATACCTGTATCACAATGTCAGTCCCCTCAGATCCTTCAGATTTTCACAGCTGATGTTGTTTCTTTCTGAATTACAGTCATCAATCTTCACACCTGAACTGGGATCTGAATCTACACAAGTCTCATACAGGTAAATGTGTAATAGAACTATGTTAAAGCATTGTTGGTCTCATGAATGACTCCTGTCCTCTCCTTCAGTGTCCACAGTGTTACTGTCTAAAGCGACATCATCTGGATTCAGCCTTTGTCTCCCACAGGTTCAGGTGTCCTGGTGCAGGACAGTTCCAGTGTACTTCAACTGGAATGGTGTTTGTCATGACACAGGAGGTGGAGCTCCTCTACAGGACTGTCCAGTGGGATGAGACCATCCTCCAATCAGCTGGCAAGATGGCTGCAGGGCCACTGTTCAGTATCCAGTGTCCTGAGGATGCTGTCCGTCAGCTCCACCTCCCTCACTGTGAAACAAAGGAAGGTGAGCAAGTGACTTTATTTGTTTATTTCGGGCATGTCAATTAAATCATCATCATCACACTTCATCTTAGTTCAAATAATACAATACACATGGCCGAAAGGGCAAAGCAAAAGCTTATCTAGTCCCGCCCCCATTACCCACAGAATAAAATCTTTATCGTAATCTTTTCTTTTCTTTTGCTTTTTACATTTTGACATAACAGTCTTTTACTTATGACATTTTGACATAACATGTTTGTAGGGAAATTATGGGAATTCTGCAGCAGCGTCCTGCATGTAGAAACAGTGATTTGTGGGTGGTATTTTGCTTTCATTTTATTCCAAGGTTCAGTTCTGGGTATCATGGGTATTGGATAATGAATACATAAAAACAACTTAAAATACTCTTTACCCTTAACGTTTAGCGTTTCTTCAGCTTCAGCTTTGTTATTACTTCAGTTACTTACTTATTAACCAGAGTTCTTGTAAACGTGGGTTCGTTCAGACGTGGTGCCGACTCGCGTTGCCTCTCTGCCTGTCGGAGATTTTTTTTTTCACAAACACGCTCTCTCTCTCTCTCTCTCTCTCTCTCTCTCCCTCTCCCTCTCTCTGCCGGTCGTCGGAGTTTTTTTTTTTTTTTGAACCGTCAGCTGGCTCTAACCATTTTTTTTAACTTCACGCACTGAGTGTGACTTTCTTACTGTATTTCATAAAAAATAGTAGTGGTATAAATTACAAATTAAGCTACACTCTCTCCACCCCCCCCTCTCTCTCTCATGATCAGTGATACAGAATAATGAGTGATACACAGAGAGTAGCTGACACTCAGCTGTCTCTGTCTCTCTCTTACTCACTCACACACACACACACACACACACACCTGGTGTGGAAATAAAATTTAAAAAGAAAAAGAAAAATCACACTGATCATTAAAAAAATGTTTAAGTTAAAAAAAAAGTTGTTGAGTATGAAAACTCTTGTTCATTACATTTTCCTTCATAATTGCAACCACATGTGTTGTATTCATTGTTGCAAAACTTGTTGTGTAAATAGTTTGTTTGCTATCGTGATCAAAACCATTGATCTGAAGCTCAATGCTGATGCTGTCCTGTAAATAGTTTTCTAATTAGCAATAAATATAACAATTTCTGATCAACCCATGTCAGTTGCATGCTTAAAATAACATACCGGTTAAAGCCTAGCCCATTTCAAGACAACCCGACCCACTTCTGGGTTAAACCCCGCCCACTTCCGGTTTAGGCCCCGCCCACTCCGAGTACAGATACAGATACAGATAATTCATATGGTTAACAGATACAGATACAGATACAGATAATGCTGTACTCGCTCATCCCTAGTTGTTTGATCGACATATCAACACTTACAGTCTGAGCACACTGATGGCACTGATAGAAGCTGTTCTGGTGTGTTGTGGTCTGGTCCTGATGGAGCACCAGTGGCTGTGAGGGAGTCTTTTGATGGGGCTTTAGGCCTGGTGAGTTCAGTCCTCTACTATCCTCTTCCCCTCTTCCTGGTCCTGTTATGCACAATGTGGTCCAGCCTCTGTTTGGTGTGAGCAGTGGCTGCAGGATACCAAACAGTGAGGGAGGAGTTAAGAACTCGGAGTCTATACTGTGTACTTCAAAACAAGGGAATGGATCGGACTACGCGCAGACGTAACCCACAGGAAGCCATATTGGTTAGACGACTTGCTCTGACTCTCAGTCTTCTGCACTAAATAAACTATTCATAACTCTGTGAAGTTTTGCATAATGTTACCATAATGTTACTTTCATAGAAAAATACATGATTAAAATTGTTCAGGATTTTAAGTATGCATTATCATAACTGCATTTCTTCCGTTCATAACAAACCAAACCGTTTGAAAATTGGTCAAAAACTGAGCAAGTTCTGGTTATTTTAGTAGAACATGCACCATAGGCGTAATGCATCAGGTGGGTAATTTTGTCTTATTCAGAATATATATACACACATACATACATATATACATATATATACACACACAAAATATGTCTCCTTAATTTCACATGTATTGTCACTCTGAATGTGCTGCCTGCACAGTGCATGGTTTCTGTAGGTTTTGAGGTGCTTTTCCTTTTCAGGAATTAAAATATTCCTGTAGCCCACTGTCCTCTGCGTTTCCACTGAGGCCTAAAGTCCCAGGGAGATTATGCAAATCACTAAATGTAGTTTACTAGTCTAGAAATTAGGCTACACATACAAGAATGATGATTTCTTCTCAAACATATCATTTTGATTATGCACGGTGAAAAACAAGGATCAAGAAGCAGTGTTGGGTGATGTGTAATGTGGGTATGTGTACTGTGTCTGAATCTGAATCTGCATTTGATCTAGATAGTGTACAGTCAGATGATGGTACCTAACACTGAGCAACTGTGTGTCCCTGCTCTTCTGACTCTAAGCAGAATGGGCAGAATCCCTTACTGGCTTATGTCGGAGGAAAAATAAGATCCAAAACAGGGCCAGTTTCGATCAAGGATCTTTTTATTCCAACATGTGATAAGTACAAAATAATGGTATTGAATATGCTCAAAGGTTATAAAAGTTGTTCATCAAAGTTATAAGAAAAATCCCATCAAAGTATCAGAATAGCTCCACAAGACGATCAGAATAGACTGAGCTTTGGTGCAGTAGAGTTTACGCCGCTTAGAAAAAATGGACATAAACCCGAGCCTGTTCCGGATCAGACTAAGTTCTTATCTCGGTATTCGCTTTTTATTTACGATCAAGGTCCTCCCTTCTATTCAAATGGCGGTTGACGATGATGGTTCGACTACGATCTGCCCTGCTGATTTGTTCAACTAATATTATACGACATCACACAATGCTAATCCTCGCCTTCATGGACGTGTCTTACTATGGCACGTGTTGGGGTTCATCCCAAGTTCAGCTTCATTGGCGACACACAGTCTTGCTGACAGGCGTTATCTACGTTACCCGCCTTGACTCCCTCTGTAGGCACCTAGACACCAAACTTACGATGCACTCCCACGCATGCGCACACACTGACGATGCACTCCCACGCATGCGTACACCCTGACCACTCCTCCCTTGCTTCCTCAGCACTCTCTTTGTTTCCTCATGCTCACCCCTCCCTTCTCTGTCACTCTCTGCTGTATCAGAGCTCAGAGCTTTTCCTTTTTTTTACCCAACACTTACCATGATTAATTGTAGTGACCAAACTACATTTCCTAGATGTAAACTGAAATGTTATCATCTGTTTGTCATCTGTATATGACCACCTCCTCAAAGTGGTAGTGACCATGTCTGTGTTTCACAGCTCTGCTCTCTGAAGGCCTGCTGTCTGTCATCCACATCAGTGATGATGGAATGAGCATCATTGAACCACTGGAAATCACAGGCACTCATGTGATTGTCACCGTGCCTCATCTCTCTTCCTTTGGTCTGGTCTGGGCTCGGGAGCGTTTGTTGAGGATTTGGAACAAAATGAGATCGGTTGTCAGCCAGGTTCTGTTGTTCCGACCTCCAAACCAAACGGCACGGAAGCAGAGCCTCCATGTGTTTCTGCTGCCAAACAACATCCCCCTGGAAGAGGTAAGACTGTAGGAACTGTTACAGCCTCACTTTCAATCCAAACTCATCAGTGTCAGACACTGTGACAAAGTTACTCACCTGATGATGTGGCCTCTGTCCGTCTTATTTCGTGGACATAACAAGTCACGTCAGTCAAGTCCTGATGGAAACTGATCAGACCTGGGTGGTCAAAGGTCAGTGTGATCTTGGAAAGGAATTTTGTCATAGTGTCAATGTTTTCAATGATTCTAGTCAGAAGTCTGAGTGGTGGAGGCAGATGACATATAATTAATTTATTTCTGAAACTAGACAAAGTCAGTGCATCACAGATGATATACACAGATGGACAGAAATGATGATGAACCAACTGATGAAATGTGATTGTTCTAAAGGTGAAGGCAAAGCAGGACAACTGTGTGTTCATCCAGAAGCCTTCCAGATGCACGCTCATCAGAAATCAAACTTACACGGTACACTGTCCACAGGCCCACAAAGTCCAGCCTAAGGTCAGTATTTCAGATCAAGTCTGACATGATTCCTCAGACGGCTGTTGTTTACTTTAAGATACCGGTGCTTCTGTTTTCCAGAAAGACGACTTTTACCTGAACTTTGGACCAAATTACCATCCGACGTTTGAGATCATCCTAACTTCAGGCACAGAAGAGGTCACTGTAGCCGTACAAGACCAAAGAGAGACCCCTGTCTGGGAGTGTGAAGTTCACCTGCCAGGTAAAATCCTCATCCACCTGCAGCAGTACTAGTTTACCTGAAAGTACATCTGATTGATCCATGGTGTCTCAAGTCTTATTCCTGTCTGCTTTAAAGGGATAGTTCAACATTTTGGCAAATTGGCCCATTGCCATAATCGCTATAGTCATAGCAGTAGGTTCGTTACCTTTAATTGTCGGTGTAAGCTATTTTTAGAACAGAGGAGCGGAGCGTCAGGCTGCTCAGGGCTATGCTATGGAGGCTAAAGGAATTTCTTGGTTTCCCTCATCAAACTCATCAAATACAAAATCCCAAAACTCCAAAACGCTGTCGTGGACAAGTTGTGACCTGCACAATCACCACGCTATGAGATAATAATGGAACGTTATGAAACGGAGCCGTTTTTGAGGTAAATACAGGGTAAATACAGAGACTGCTTGCTGAAAAACTGTCCCTGAAGGCAACGCGCATCAGCGGTTTTGCATGAATTTACCTCTAAAACGTCTCCGTCTCGTAACGTTCTGTTATTATCTCATAGCGTGGTGAATGTGCAGCTCACAACTTGTCCACGACAGCCTTTTGGAGTTGTTGGGTTGTGTATTTGATGAGTTTGATGAGGAAAACCAAGAAATTCCCTTAGCCTCCATTGCATAGCCCTGAGCAGCCTGCCGCTCCGCTCCTCCGTTCTAAAAATAGCTTACACCGACAATTAAAGGTAACAAACCTACTGCTATGACTATAGCGATTATGGCAATGGGCCAATTTGCCAAAATGTTGAACTATCCCTTTAATTGAAAACACACAGTAATGTGAGATATGGTATGGCAGCATGGTACGACTTCCTTATGGTCCAGTGTAGTCCAGACTTCAGAAAATAGTGAAAACAGCCATGAAGTTGGTAGGAAAACATTACCAATTCCAGCCTGTCCAGTCAATATATGAAGGTATCCAACAAAATCTTGAATGACCCCTCACATGTTCTATTTCCAGAATATGAACTGTTACCGTCGGGAAGGCGCTACAGAGCCAGCAGATGTAAGAGTAACCATTTTCCCCAATTGTATTTCATTTCTTTTGTATTGTGTACTGTATATCTGGATTTTATGCTTGAAGCTATGTTGCATGCCCAAGACAAATTTTCCTTCTCGGACAATGTGCTTATTGAACATGTGTGTTTGTAGTTCATCTTCCAGGTCTTAGTCCAGCTAGGACTCAAAGCGTCTCAAGTGATCCAAGTTTCTCAGCAGAACAGAGACTGAGGTGTGCTCGGACCGAGTTCATTGAGAGAGTGTCTGAAGAGGTTCTTCATGAGCTGCTGGATGAAATCCTGGGCTGTGGGGTGGTAACTGATCATGAGATGGAATCTATTGCTGTGCTGAGGAACAGGGCAGAAAAAGCCAGACTGCTGATGGACACAGTGCGAAAAAAAGGACCAGCGGCCAGTATAGCTCTGATCACTGCTCTGTGTGAGGTGGATCCATTCCTGTCAGCACAACTGAACTTGAAGTAGAAACAGTGTGTGTCCAACACCACCTTGTTTTTTTTTTCTTTTTTCTTCACCTTTAACATGAATCAGAGCTACCTGACCTGGTCACGTGGTAAATACAGTAGGCTACAATATTTCCACAACACATACTCATGTCATAGAGATTTTGTTTGAACTCCACTGGCTCCTGAAATGAAAATCTCTCCTACTGTGACTCATTTAAGTTGTGTGTATTGTCCATAATGAATTACATTACATTGTATATTTGTTTTAAATTAACACATAACAGAGCAGAGAAACAAAAGGGAAAATAATTCACAAATTAAAATAATAAATCAAGAGCAATGTCCAGGCTTATTTTATGTGCAGTCATTCCTCGTTTCTATCATTTTTGAGAGACAAAAAACAAACATTTTAAAGTCACATTACTGTGTGTGTGTGTGGGTGCGTGTGCGTGTGTGTGTGTGTGTAGTTTAAATACCACAGTGAACTAAATATTGGTCTACTGTGCATATAAATTAATACAAACAAAAAAAAACTATCAATTTGTTCGTCTCTGTCAAACACAACCACACACCCACACCTACACACACACAAACAAACACAGATAACTTAATGTGATTACAGCTCCTCAATGTCAATGTTCAGTGAAAGATGGTTGTGTGTCTGATTAGCTTGCCTGACAGCTGAAGGTTCAGCCTCAGTCTGACTCTAACACAAGGAAAATTGTGGAAGTATGAGTGCAGTCTTATGTTAGGATGAAAGGCTATTTCCTTCCCACTTCAGTGAACCTTCAAAAAGTGTCCTCAAAAAGAGGAAAAGGAAAAGGGAGGTGGCTGAAAAAAGTGATGTGTCATTATGCACGTTGGAACAGAAGTGAAACTCACCACCAAACACACATTACTTTTTCTTGAGTTATATAAAACACGCATTTGAGGCCTCACCTTGCTGACGTCAGTGAATGCAGTGATCTTTTCTACATCTTAGCTAACAAGACATGGCGCAATACATTTTTTGTCCAATAACTGAAATTAGTGTGTGGGCAAGCTGAGGATCTAAATTGAGATTATAGCTGCTGTGCAGCAATGGTCGGGGCCGGGCAATTTTTTTTTATAGACAAAATTAGGCAATTTCAAAGTGAAAGTTGCTGTTATGAAGTTATTTTCAAAGTTTTGAAATTTAGATACATGCTGCAACACCAACATCAGCACTAATTGTGTGACATAAACTGTAATCTGTCTTGTTGTCTGTAACAACATCTGCACGTCTGTCCGTCCTGGGTGAGGGATCCCTCCTCTGTTGCTCACCCTGAGGTTTCTCAGATTTTTCCCTGTTAAAAGGGTTTTCCATGGAGTTTTTCCAACTTCTTGTCAGCCGATGGAGTTAGCAGCCCCCGCCCTCGTCGTGGATCTATTGGTCCTCGTCCCTACGTCACAACATTCAGGCGCATCCCTTGGCTGCACACACAGCCCTTCATGCCGTTCTCTCTCCTCATTGGATAAAACTTGTAGGATACGAGAAAAGTTTTCTCCTCGCCTCAGAGCAGAGCAGAGTGACTGACAGACCCGTGTTTCGGTCCAAACACTCTATGTAAGTGATGCTGTCGGAAGATATAACTATTTAAGACTTATATTAACACAAAAATATCGCTTACTTCTGCTTTAAGGAAAACAATACGGTCAATGGTTGCTGGGTTTAACTGCCATAAATATTATTGATGTTGTCATTATGTTCTGTATAATATTTTATTTAACACTGTTTATTTTTATGCATATTTAATTTCTTACCTCAGCCCAAGAGGAAATGATTTCTGTTCTTTGTTGAGTGACGGACTTATTTTGATGTAACACTCCAAGAAATGAGCAAGAAGAAGTTTTTTGTCACATGATGGACTCATTCCCTCAGGGGTGCAGCCAGCGAGGTATATTAATTTCTTTATACTGTGTTGTATGTGTCTGTATCCCTGTGAAACATGTTTAATTGTGTTGTGTATTAACAGTTCGATGGTGGTGGTCGCAATAAAAATCATCTGTAACCAAGAACTGTGGTCCGTGCCTACCTGACGGGAGTGATACTGGGCAAGTTTTTTTTTCCTTTTTAAATTTAAAGGCATGCTGTGACACTACCATTGAGGACATCTAGTATTTTCATGTGCCCATATGTCACGCTTACTGGGGCTTGAACCCACAACCTTAGACACTAAAAACCAGCTCCTAACTCACTGAGCTTTGTCTGGAGCTGAGTACTGGTGTGTTGCTTCTCAAATAGACTCAGGGGAGTCACCGGTCAGGCAGCAGTTGTCAAAATGTCAGAAATAAGTGTTTTTCTTCATAAGAGAAAATCTGATGTTTAAAAATGCCACTCTTACACTTACACAGACTGCAGTTGTTCCCACGACAGCAGAATTCAAAATGTGCTCAAAAATTTTAATTTGAGATAAAATTCTGATATTTGCAAAACTTTATCAACCACGACTCCAAAATATTGTCATTTTTTTCCCAGGAAGATTGAAAATGTATTTATCAAGAATTGGATGATATATGTTTACAGTAGTACTGTTAAGTGTTTACTACATTTTCATGCACTGTAAGCTCAATTTTCAATAAGTCAAAAATCTGTGTGGATTGTTTGTGTAGGACAGTCTGACAATGCTCTCCAGCAAGTTTGGTGTCAATTGAGCAAAAATTGTAGGAGGAGATAGGTTTAATAAGTTTTACAGATTTTGAAATAAAATTTTCAAAGTTTTAAAATGTAATCACTTATTGTCCTTGGAGTTGAGTAAATCTGGCATGGGGCCGGACATTTCTGTGAAGTTTTTTGTTTTAATGATTATGCATGGGAAGTAGTAGTAGTCTCGAAAGAAGAAAAACATTGAGGAAAACAATAGGGTCCTGGCAGCTGTCAGGTTGAAAAAACAGAAAAACTGACATGCGTGTTTGTTCATTCCAGGAGAGGACAAACAACGACGTTCCGGGTTAACTATTTATTAAATTGGATCATCAAAGGAATCAGATACAAAAAACTCTCCTGTTCAGGAAATCACAGTCTGCAAGCAGTTATCTGCAACCACCATCCCAAGAGAGCCAGAATTCTCTGTCTTCTGCTCAAGACAAAGGTGTTACATTAATTCTTAAAGGGATAGTTCAACATTTTGGCAAATTGGCCCATTGCCATAATTGCTATAGTCATAGCAGTAGGGTCGTTACCTTTAATTGTCAGTGCAAGCTATTTTTAGAACGGCGGAGCGGAGCAGGCTGCTCAGGGCTATGCTATGGAGGCTAAGGGAATTTCTTGGTTTCCCTCATCAAACTCATCAAATACACAACCCAACAACTCCAAAACGCTGTCGTGGACAAGTTGTGACCTGCACATTCACCACGCTATGAGATAATAACGGAACGTTACGAGACGGAGCTGTTCTAGAGGTAAATTCATGCAAAACCGCTGATGCGTGTTGCCTTCAGGGACAGTTTTTCAGCAAGCAGACTCTGTATTTACCCTGTATTTACCTCGAAAACGGCTCAGTTTCGTAACGTTCCATTATTATCTCATAGCGTGGTGAATGTGCAGGTCACAACTTGTCCACCAGAGCATTTTGGAGTTTTGGGATTTTGTATTTGATGAGTTTGATGAGGGAAACCAAGAAATTCCTTTAGCCTCCATAGCGTTGCTCTAAGCAGCCTGCTGCTCCGCTGTTCTAAAAATAGCTTACACTGACAAATAAAGGTAACGAACCTACTGCTATGACTATAGCGATTGTGGCAATGGGCCAATTTGCCAAAATGTTGAACTATCCCTTTAATACTTCGCACTATGTGTGTGTAATTAATTCTTATTGGTCAAAAACAGGTGGGGAGTGGCTGTGGTTTAGACTCAGCCCTCCCTTCGTTGGTGCCCTCAGGCTGGCACAGGCTGGTCCCATCTTCCCAGCACACGAACCTCTGGGCCTGAAACACAACAAAACCCTCCCTACGCTGACATAAATGTTCCATCCCAGGTGGCTGAGGGGTCAGGGCAGATAAGACAGATCATAACACTCTTCCTCACAATGCTTCATTCAGCAGAGCTCACAGGCCTCTCCTCCTCTCCTCCCTCTGGCCTTGGAGATGTTTTGCTTTCACTGTGGCTCTGTGTGCTCTCAACTTTGCCTCTGAATGATCGAACAGGTTACTACTGGTATTCACTGCATTATGAATTAAGCTCAACACAAATCTATATGGTTTGCTTCATGTTTCAGTTGTCTTTAAACTCAGTGGGTTAGTAAAAAATATAAGGCACAATAGGTTAGTTAAAACATGAGACTAAACTTTACTACGACTTAAACTGAAAGCTTAAACAGGTAGCCTACATAAATCTTTCTATGTGTCCTGGCTCCTCTCCCTCCATGTGTTAACCCTTCGTAACACAGGGCTAATGCTTGACTCCCTCTCATTCTTCAACAGGACACAACAGCTCAAATACAATTCAGAACAACTTACAAAAGGCAAAAGTTTCACACCACACAGGATTAACTTGTTTAAATGGGTAAACTGTGTAAGTGCTCAATCTACTAAAACAATCATCAGTGAGATATATTCAGTGTTGATCAGAAATGTCAAAGTGGAGAATATGTTCAGTGTTAGTTCTGGTGATGAGGTGTCTGTGTGCAGCTTGACAGTCTCCAGGTTCAGCTTTATCTCATCAGTCAGTGAGACAATGGCGCTCTGTTTTATTTGTTAGTCAGTAAGGCACAATATCAAACTCAGTTAGTAAAGGGCAAATAATATTCAGTGTTAAGACAGTTTTCACCCTAACACAACTGATGCTGCCCGGCCCCTAACTGTGTCCATCATCCTCCGAGCACAAGCCGAGTCAGACAGGTTTGTCTGCTCCAGTGGGTGAACCGCCACCTATGTATTTGTAAACAACTCATTCTAAGCTTTTACTCACTAATCAGTTTTAAAGGGATAGTTCACCCAAAATTCAAATTTCACTCATTATCTACTCACCCTCATGTCGACTAAGGGCTGGGAGAATTTTCAGAGTCCTCCGTGCCTTCTCTGAGTTACGGGGGGGGGGTCCGCGCAGCAGTATTTGTCCATATAATGGTTGTGAATGGATGCCACTTTTCTTCGTCCAAAAAGACACACCAAAAAACATCCAAATACCTCCATAGTGCTCGTCTGTAATGTCCCTCTTGTATTGAAGCCCCGACATGAGAAATTGTTCCGCCAGTGCAAATCTGACACAGGAAGAGCAGTGAACTGAGACACTGGGAGCTTCCGCTACAAACAAGCTTAAAATATAGAATTTTTTTTTGGAACAATTTCTCATGTCGGGGCTTCAATACAAGAGGGAAATTACAGACGAACAGTATGGAGGTATTTGGATGTTTTTTGGTGTGTCTTTTTGGACGAAGAAAAGTGAGCACCATTCACAACCATTATATGGACAAATACTGCTGCGCGGACCCCCCCGTAACTCAGAGAAGGCACGGAGGACTCCGAAAATTCTCACAGCTCTTAGTCGACATGCAGGGTGAGTAGATAGTGAGTGAAATTTTAATTGTAGGTGAACTATCCCTTCAAGAATTTATAAAGAAAAAAAGGTTAAATTCTCTTTTTTCAGCTTCTTAAATGTGAATATCTCTGGTTTCTTTGCTCCTTTATGACAAAAAAAAAAAAAACTGAATCTCTCTTTGGTTTGTGGACAAAATCATCTGGTGGTTTGAGAAACACTGATTGACATTTTTCAACCTTTTTTTTTTATTTTTTTTTAGAAATATGTATATTGATTTTCAATGTACAGAAAAATGAGAAAAAAAAAACTAAATTAATCATTTACATATCAACAGATTAATCGATGATGAAAATAAAAGTTGGTTGCTCAGGTGTAGGACCGGACCGTTCCGTCCTCTAGCTGCTGTGGAGCTTCTGGTGTTTCTTCAGGCTGTTGGACTGGCTGTAGGCCTTCCCACAATGCCCACACACATATGGTTTTTCTCCGGTGTGGACGCGCTGGTGGATCGTTAACATTGAGAAGATAGCAAACGCCTTCCCACACTGCCCACACACATACGGTTTTTCTCCGGTGTGGATGCGCCGGTGGATCGTTAACCTTGAGGAGGTAGCGAACGCCTTCCTACACTGCTCACAGCTGTACGGCCTCTCTCCGGTGTGGATGCGCCGGTGGGCCTTTAACTGTCCGGAGGAAACGAACGCCGTCCCGCACTGCTCACAGCTGTACGGCCTCTCTCCGGTGTGGATGCGCTGATGGATCGTCAAACTTGAGGAGCTACCTAACGCCTTCCCGCACTGCTCACAGCTGTACTCTCCGGTGTGGATGCGCCGGTGGGCCTTTAACTGTCCGGAGGAAACGAACGCCGTCCCGCACTGCTCACAGCTGTACGGCCTCTCTCCGGTGTGGATGCGCTGGTGGATCGTCAAACTTGAGGAGCTACCTAACGCCTTCCCGCACTGCTCACAGCTGTACTCTCCGGTGTGGATGCGCCGGTGGGCCTTTAACTGTCCGGAGGAAACGAACGCCGTCCCGCACTGCTCACAGCTGTACGGCCTCTCTCCGGTGTGGATGCGCTGGTGGATCTTCAAATTTGAGGAGCTACCAAACGCCTTCCCGCACTGCTCACAGCTGTACGGCCTCTCTCCGGTGTGGATGCGCCGGTGGGCCGTTAACTGTCCGGAGGAAGCGAACGCCTTCCCACACTGCTCACAGCTGTACGGCCTCTCTCCGGTGTGGATGCGCCGGTGGATCTTTAAGTCTTTGTAGTTAGTGAACGCCTTCCCACACTGCTCACAGCTGTACGGCCTCTCTCCGGTGTGGATGCGCCGGTGGATCTTTGAGTCTTTGTAGTTAGCGAATGCCTTCCCACACTGCTCACACACGTGCGGTTTTTCTCCGGTGTGGACGCGTCTGTGCTCTATTAAGACATTCCGATAAGCGAACGCCTTCCCACACTGCCCACACACGTACGGTTTTTCTCCGGTGTGGATGCGCTGGTGGGCTTTTAAGACACTTGGACGAGTGAACGCCTTCCCACACTGCTCACACACGTGCGGTTTTGGTCTGGTGTGGACGCGCTGGTGGGTTGTTAACTTTGAGGAGCTAGCGAACGCCTTCCCGCACTGCTCACAACTATACGGCCTCTCTCTGGTGTGGATCCGCTGGTGAATTTTCAGTCCGGATAAGTCGCTGTGTGGTTTCACCTTGGTGTGGTCCTGTTTCTATGGCAACAGACAGGAAGAGAGCGAATCAATCAATGATGGATGATGGATGGACATTTGTTTTCCTTTTTAAATTCTTCATTAATACAAATCTTACAAGCTGATTTTTTTCCAGTACAAAGAAATTATACATGTCAGTGTTTGAGTTGATATAGTAACCTACGAAGGAGTATTAGGGCCAGCCAAAGAAAAAAAAAAAACAGCCCAAAAAAAAAAAAAAATTCGGCGCAAGGGAAAAAAGCAAGCAAAAAAAAAAATCCGGCACAAGAAAAAAAAAAAAAAGTCAGGTGGGAAAAAAAAAAAAATCCGGCACAAGAAAAAAAAAAAGTCAGGCAAAAAAAAAAAAAATCCAGCACAAGGAAAAAAAAAAAAAAAGCCAGGCAAAAAAAAAAAAAAACTGCAGGCTTGACCACGTAGCTACCACAACAGAGCGACAAGCGACTGACTGCTCCATGACAGCAGCAGAGTGACAGACAGGCTCTTGTAGTAGTATTTGTAAATACTACAAATACTACAGGAGAGGAGGAGAGGAGATAGGCCTATCCTGTAGTATTTGTAAATACTACAGGAGGAGGCAGAGACCTGGATCGTGGTCTAGTCACGGAGGTGTCTCCAGTCACGTTTAGTCACGCTAAACGTTAGCTCATAACGTCTCTATGTAACTTATAAATGATTGTGTGTGTGTGTTTGTTTTGGGGGGTGGGCAGCCATAGATATGGGGGACAGCAATGAAGAACATGCATTGCTGATTGCTGTACGTTAGCAGCAGGGGTTGGACACGGAAGTGATTCGTGTGCTGATTCTGAAGTAGGCCTACCGCTTAAGTTTTCTTGTTTTCATTGTCATTGAGTCATTGAGTCAAAGTTAATCGGCTTTATTGTTCACTTTTATGGCGCTGCAGAGTTTGGCAGCCTGTCTGTCACTCTGCTGCTGTCATTGAGCCGACAGTCGCGTGTCGCTTTGTTGTGGTACGTGGTCAAGCCTCTGCAGTTTTTATTTTTTTTGCCTGGCTTTTTTTTTCTTCTTTTTTTTTTGCCTGACTTTTTTTTTTCTTGTGCCGGATTCTTTTTTTTTTTCATCTGACTTTTTTTTTTTTTTTTTCTTGTGCCGGATTTTTTTTTTTTTTGCTTACTTTTTTCCCTTGCGTTGGATTTTTTTTTTTTTGGTGGCTGTTTTTTTTTTTTTTTTGGCTGGCCCTAATACTCCTTGTATGGAAGCCCATTTCCGCCACTTGAGAAAAAAAATTATGAGCTACTAAGTCATAATTATGAGATAGCTAAGTCGAAATTATGAGATAGCTAAGTCATAATTATGAGATACTAAGTCAAAATTATGAGATACTAAGTCATAATTATGAGATAGCTAAGTCATAATTATGAGATACTAAGTCAAAATTATGAGATAGCTAAGTCATAATTATGAGATACTAAGTCGAAATTATGAGATACTAAGTCGAAATTATGAGATACTAAGTCATAATTATGAGATAGCTAAGTCATAATTATGAGATACTAAGTCAAAATTATGAGATAGCTAAGTCATAATTATGAGATACTAAGTCAAAATTATGAGATAGCCTAAATCAAAACAAGGGGCACAGAGGAGCTCATCCTAGCAGGATGGCTATGGATTTTCAAATTCCGGTTCACGTATAATTAAAACAGTGAGGACAGATACCACACGGACTGTAACTGGAGATGGAGACCTATATCTGAACGGATTAAAACATATTAATGCTCAAGGAGGACACGGGAACAGTGCTGTCATCTAGCCAGGCAGGACTAGCAGCATAGCTCCACAGCTGGATGAAGAACTTTCACAGTGAGGAAATATAATGAAGAGTGGATAAAACTCCGTGGTGGTGGATCGGCTGTGGGAGGCTGCTATGATAGCGAGGCCACACGGAGCACTGGAGGACCGCCACCGTTAACCGGCACGTCAGACGGCTCTCTCGTTTTAATCAGTGATGCTCGGAGCGAACTTTTGGATTATGCTGTCAGTTTGTCTGCGGTGCATTCACAGCCCGCCCGAGAGCGTTTTATTAGATCACCCAGCTTCTGGGACACTGGACTGTGACACTGGACTGTGTGGTCACACAGTGTGTGAGAGGAACACCGGAGGACCGCCTGATGTTACCTGCTGCATTATGGTTTGAGTGACTAGTGTCACACATGTAAACATATTGAACAGTGCGCTGCAGCCACCTATGGATCCGCATCACACGTCCTGTACGTCCTAGGGTCACTAAGGAATAACAGTGTCCAGTCCAGTGTCCCAGAAGCTGGATGAACATGAATAAAACGCTCTCGGACGGGCTGTGAATGCACCGCAGACGAACCGACAGCGTGGTCCAAAAGTTCGCTCCGAGCATCTTGATTAAAAAGAGAGAGCCGCCGATTAACGGCGGCGGTCCTCCGGTGCTCCTCTCACACACTGTGTGGCCTCGCTGTCGCATCATAACAGCCTCCCACTGCCGACCCAAAAGCACCACGGAGTTTTACCCACCTCTTCACTGTATTCCCTCACTGTGAAAGTTCTTCATCCAGCTGTGGAGCTATGCGGCTAGTCCTGCCTAGCATGGCTAAGACAGCACTGTTCCTTAAGCATTAATGTTTTTTAATCCGTTCAGATAAATAGGTATCTAACTCCAGTTACAGTCCGTGGTATCTGTCCTCTGTGTTTTAACAAGTAAATTACACTGAATCGTAATTTGAAACTGATGAAAACTCCATAGACATCCTGCTACCGAGTGTAACAGAATTATTGTTAGGAACCTTTGTTTAGTTCAGTGTGACACACGGACATGTTTTGAAGTGACACCACCTGACCGGACCGAGCTGAATGTAACCGGGCGTTACACGCTTAATAAAGTTTGTAACCCAGCAGGGTTAAACAGTAAGAATAGTGTAGGCCTACGCTTCTTGTGATGAAGTAACAGACTTTAACACCGAGGACAGCTGTGCTCCGTGACTTATCTCATAATTATGACTTAGCTATCTCATAATTTCGACTTAGTATCTCATAATTTCGACTTAGTATCTCATAATTATGACTTAGCTATCTCATAATTTCGACTTAGTATCTCATAATTATGACTTAGTATCTCATAATTATGACTTAGCTATCTCATAATTTTGACTTAGTATCTCATAATTTCGACTTAGTATCTCATAATTATGACTTAGCTATCTCATAATTTCGACTTAGTATCTCATAATTATGACTTAGTATCTCATAATTATGACTTAGTATCTCATAATTTTGACTTAGTATCTCATAATTATGACTTAGTATCTCATAATTATGACTTAGTATCTCATAATTATGACTTAGTATCTCATAATTTCGACTTAGTATCTCATAATTATGACTTAGTATCTCATAATTTCGACTTAGTATCTCATAATTATGACTTAGTATCTCATAATTTCGACTTAGTATCTCATAATTATGACTTAGTATCTCATAATTTCGACTTAGTATCTCATAATTATGACTTAGTATCTCATAATTTCGACTTAGCTATCTCATAATTATGACTTAGTAGCTCATAATTTTTTTTCTCATGTGGCGGAAATGGGCTTCCATACCTTCGTAGTAACCAGTGATGGGAATTAGGGCATTTATAAAATAACGGCTCAAAGTTACTGTTTCCCCCGTTATAACTCTGTTACCATTACTTTTGTTTTTTACTGACAATAAAACGCTCCGTTACTTGACTCAATAAGTCCCGTCAGTCACTAAATAATAATACACCTGTTAAGTGTAATTTGATATGACCAAGACACCTAAAAACAAAAACGTGCAGGGTTTTTTCTGGCCAAAATTTGGGCTGATTGATTGTATATATTGGCCATTAAGTAAAATTATTAACTTTACCGATTATCCATCTGATTATCTGACTGAGTATTTTTGGTTGCCGATACAATTCAAAGAAATATTGGTTCACTTAGAAAGATAAGACCCAATACAATTCAGTGACTTGAAATCAATTCAGTAGCTTTTTAGCCAAAAATTCAACCAGTGTGACTGTGAAATTAATACCTGGATACTGGACAGTTTTTAAAGAAAATGAGATGGGAGCAGTATTGTTGAAAAGCTCCCAGGTGTGTCGAATATATTCTGATATTCACAACAACAAAAATAAGTTATTAATAATAACACTATAGCAAGAGGCACACAGCTGCTGTCAATACCATTAGTGCAGACTTTTAAACCCATCTGCAAAATGTTCAGCATTTGTACAACCCTTCACCTCAAGAACGACCCAATTGAGTCAGACACGCGCGCACACACGGAGAGAGAGAGAGAGAGCGTCAGGCGTCAGCTGTCACTTTGTCACTCTAAGCGTCGGCATGGTCCGGTAAAATAAAACAAAACTCATCAGTCTTTGCCACTTTTTGGTTCGGGACATGTTATTATCTGACTAACTTGCATATTTCACTCAAGAGGACCGGCGGATCAGCTGGTGTGTGCGCTGTAGGCTATTACTGTATGATCCTTTTTCTCGCTCTCCCTCCATCGTCTTCACAAGCCATACACTTTCTACACAAGCCATAGGTCGACGTGTGTGCGTTGAGATGGAAATAAGGTAGAGCAGAGCGCACCTTCTAGAGTTCCATATTAAGACAGGTGCGTCAGTGCCAGTAGCCTAGATCGTCGCGGAGTTGCGCGTCAGGCATTTGGCTCTCCTAATGGCTGGTTTGACGTGACTTTATTAAAGGAGCATTATCGCAAATCCAAATTCTTAATTCGGCCACTAGATGGAGCCAGGCGGAGCTTATCAGATATAAACAAGTGGGCAGCTGTCAGAGAGAGAGAGAGCAGCCTTGTTTAGTCCCCCCCCCCCTCCCCCCTCCTCCCCTCCTCCCCTCCTCCTCCCTCACCAGGCTGAATGAACGTGCAATCGCGGGAAAAAGAAAACTCGCTAGTGGAAGCGGCAGCTCTACGTCGCGCACAACCACAACAACGACAACAACAGCAACTGCAACTTCCTCCTCCTTAATAACGCTGAGAGGACAGCTGAAGAAAGACACAGGGACGTGGAGACAAAGTGTTCTACCGAGCGATTCAGTGACTGTAAGCAGCCTGACACTGCTACATTACTATTTACTGTTGCATTGTTCCGGTTCGGAGGTCGGATTTGCGAGTTCCGAGTGCAATTGAACGCAGCAAGCGCCGGGCCGGCTTGGATCATAACAAAGACAAATTCTGCATTTGCCCCACGGACACTATACTGTCGGCGATTGTTTTTTGTAAATTTAGTTATGGCTCCCCCCGACCCATCT
This sequence comes from Trachurus trachurus, assembly GCF_905171665.1. Lineage (NCBI taxonomy): Eukaryota > Metazoa > Chordata > Actinopteri > Carangiformes > Carangidae > Trachurus > Trachurus trachurus. The sequence goes on from NC_139899.1 coordinate 3,456,245, forward strand.
TTTGCATATTTCATCTTATTTTATGCTATTACTGCTGTATTTGCGATAATGCTCCTTTAATAAAAGTGAAAAAAAGGAGCTGTCAACTAGACGCGTCAGGTCAGTCAGCGCTGTCACTTCAGAGTGAGATCCATACAGCCTATGAGCGAGATTCGGGCGCAGAAGGTGACAGTACGGCAGCATTTGAAGGTGCCGACTGACCTGCCGGGACATAAAGGGAAGATGTGCTCGCTTGTGAAGCCTCTCTCTCTCAACAGTGTTTGGATAAACTAACTGTAGTAACAGCGCTACACAGCAGGAAATAAAGCAGGCAGGTTAGGTTTAGTGAACCACAAAACAGCTATACAACAGCTACTTCATCTCTAACCCTTGCCATATTTGAGTTACTGTGTGGAAGTCTGGGGTAATGCGTATAAAACCAACCTGTTGCCTCTGTATTACAAAAACGAGCCATAAGAACAGTTTTTAATGTTAGGTTCAATGATCACATGCCACTTTTTTGAAGGCATCTGCATTAACATTTTTTGACTTGGTAAAATTTAAAACTGCATTAATCATTTATAAAGCAAAAAATAATCTTCTTCCTTGTATAATCCAAAAATGATTTAATGAGAGGGAAGGTTGTAAAATATATGACTTAAGAGGAGAACTCAAATTGCAACAGCAAAGTGTAAGATCAACTCTTAAAAGTATGTGTATTTCTGTCGGAGGAGTTATTCTATGGAATAGCTTGGATGTAGAGATTAAACTCAGCAAAAGTGTTAATCAATTTAAAAGTAAGTTTAGAAAAGGAGTGTTTGAAATGTCTAGCAGAGAGGAGGAGAGATAAATGATGTAAACTAATTTGATGACTGTGGGGGGGAGGGGTTTTGGAGAGTGACCTTGTGTTTTGGTTGTGTTGTATGTGTGTTGTCTGGGGTTGGAAACTGATAAGCTCTGCTTCTTCCATCCCCATTTCAAACAGTGTTAGTTGTTGTTAGTGTCTGTTGTTGTTGTTATTGTTGTTGTTGTTTGTCCTGTTCGATATTTGGTTATATGGTGTCCCGTGGATGTTTTTGTCGTTGTATGTGAGATATAATTTTTCTTTGGTTTGAAATAAATATGATCAATCAATCAATCTTGACTCACTCCCACTGAAAACAGAAACACAGACCTGTGGACCGGACGGACCGGAGGGCTCGTTGTCCTGGTGGACCGTGTCCTGCTCCTCCCCCGTAGTCCCAGCCTGCCCAAACAAATCCGGATCCTGGTTCTCCTCCTTTATCATGTTATAGCCCTGGTCCTCCTCAATTCCGGTCGTGTTCTGACCCAGGTCGCTAATTTCCCGGTCCAGGTTCTCCTCCTTCATCCTGGTCCTGGTCCTGGTCCTGGTCCTGGTCCTGGTCAGACGTGACCTCCTCATGGTACTTTTCCACTAGTTTAGTACGGTACAGCACGGCTCCTCTTTTCCTCCAGCCCCTCCTGCTACTTCTTTGGTAACGCCTCAGCCCTGCTCCAAGCGAGACGAAGCGTTTGGAAGAATAGACTGGGCTGTAACTTCAGAACCATGTGACCCTGTAGAAATGTTTGTGGAAGAGTGGGCAACCAGCATTTTTTGAAAGTTCAAGGTGTCCCAAACAAGTATCCACCGGTTGCCCTCCAAATAAGGCCCCTGGTTTCCAGTATTTCCTCCTCCAAGTTAACTCAGTCATAATCCCAGAAAGCAAAGATGAACACCACACTTGCTCCATTTCCTTTTCATTAGTGTTTACAGATCTTCCATTCATTTAAACACTGAACACATTTGTGTTTGTTGTCAGAGCTTAGGCTAAATAATATGTCCAGACACAAACTTCCTATTCCAATGGTGTACGGAGGGAAAGTAGCTACATCTTTTGTGGGAGGAGCTGGACCAGAGAGAATATTATTGGGACCAATAGGCTATGCATATCGATAGGCCTACCAGTCATGGAGCATGGTGTGTTTTTTCGGTCAGGACTCAATGTCCACATTGACTGGGCAATAAGTGCCTGGTTGGTTTACTTTGTCCACTTGTCCACAGGTGTTGTCATCTGACTCTGCATCATTGCATCAGTGTCATCTAACATCACGTCCATAGTAGAAAACACACATTTGTTTTTCTTGGGTTATGTAAAACATGCATTTGAGGCCAGTGAATGCAGTGATCTTTTCTACATCTTAGCTAACAAGACAAGGAGCAATAATTTTTTTTGTCCAATAACTTAAATTAGTGTGTGGGCAAGCTGAGGATCTAAGTTGAGATAATGTTTAATGAAGCAGCGGATGTGTTTTTATGATACCATCATTCAGGAAAGGATGTGATCTCAAAGAGGATGTACTGACAGCACGAAGCTGATGAGGAGATAAAAGGATACAAGTCGAGGCTAACGGGGTGAGAAGAGTGAGTCCAGAAGTCAGGGAGGACGGTAACAGAGAGCTGTCTACCTGGATATGGACCACCTGCTGCTGCTGCTGCTGCTGTGGAGCTCAGGTAGGACACATGATGGACTGATGGACACGAGACAGATTCAGAACCAGAGGGTGAAGAGTCTTCACTTTATTTCACTTTACTGTCAGAGCAAAACCTCATATCAAAAACCTTATGTTGTTTTGACATGGAAATTAACTTAGATGTGTTGGGTCAGTGTGACGAACAACTAATATTATCTTATTATGGTATTATCTTATGTTGAAAAGGATTTATTGAAACACGCTCAATCGAGGAGAACAGAAAGATCATCAATGGACACTGAACATAACACAAGTGGGATTCTACCTCCATTCTGTTGGCTCACTGCTTCCTGGGTCTGATATGCAGACCTGTGTGTTGGGATAGGATAGGTAGGATAGGATAGGTTTTTTATTTGTCATTCTTATGCGTCACATAAAAACAAAATTATGTTTCACACATCCACCGTTCGAGATCAAGATCAGTGCATTCATTTCAACAATAAATAAGTAAAACATGTATAATTGTGAGCATGATAAGGAGATAAGGTGCAGATATGAAGCTGAGTGTGGTGGACCTAAATGATGAAGCTTTGATGGAAATGCCCGGTATAATTTTATCTTTCTCCACCCATGATGTTTGTCTGACCTGTGTGATGTGTGGCTGCTTGTTTCTGCTTCTTGCCACTGAAGTTGCTGGGATCACAGATCATAGAGCTCAGAAATGTACTTGGTCACATGTTTCTTCTCTGTTTTTGTCCTCAGGACTCTGGGCTGGAGGAAACCACAACTCCACAGGTAAACATGGAGACAAATGAAGGTGGTGGTGGTGGATGGATGAGTTAGCAAAGTGTCTATTACTCCAAGATTATCGTTCACACCCCATTTCCCACTGGTTCACACTCCCATTTGTTTAACGGAGCTGTGAATTTGTTTTGTTTTGTTCTCTCCATCTTTGACTTTGCAGACACAGTGTCTTAGCCATGGCCAAATGTTGGATCCATACTCTAAATATATAGGGGGCAGCATATTGCCAAAAAGATTGGATGTCCACGGTCCACCCCTTACATAGGAAAACCAGTAGATGAGATGATGATTGTGAACCGTTGGTTGCTTAATAAAGCTTCAGTGTCCTCATTGACCTACAGTCATTTGAAGTCATTGCATCATTAGTATTGTGAAACCATCAGTCCACTACTGATTTCAAAAAGATTTAACAATCATTACATATAAGAAAGCCAAATAACTCATGTTAGAGCATGAATATGTACAGTTCAAACAATAATGAAACGTGAGCTATCACATAATATTCTGCTTTTCCTCCAGGTGTACAGTGTGTAACCAGAGACAAAGTGGACATTGTGCTGTTGGTGGCAGAAACCCAGAGCATGAAGGACTTTGAAACCATCCGGTCCTTTGTCTCTGACGTCGTCAGAATGTTCGACATCGGCCCAGACAGATTCCAGTTTGGTAATGTTTGTTCTACTTACTGCTGTTCAAATTACTCAGTACTCTTACCACTGCTGCTTCATGAGTATTCAAATGGCCCTGCTCTTTATTACGGAAGCTTATTGCATTCATTCAATAAAAAAAAATACAGATCCTGTTTTTCTGAGTAATTTTTTTTTAAATCAGTTTTTCTGAGTAATTTTTTTCTGTTTTTCTGAGTAATTTTTTTTAAAATCAGTTTTTCTGAGTAATTATTTCTGTTTTTCTGAGTAATTTTTTTGGATCAGTTTTTCTGAGTAATTTTTTTCCTGTTTTTCTGAGTAATTTTTTTTGGATCAGTTTTTCTGAGTAATTATTTCTGTTTTTCTGAGTAATTTTTTTTTCCTGTTTTTCTGAGTAATTTTTTTCCCCCTGTTTTTCTGAGTAATTTTTTCCCCTTGTTTTTCTGAGTAATTTTTTCCCCTTGTTTTTCTGAGTAATTTTTTTCCCTGTTTTTTTGAGTAATTTTTTCTCTACTTTGAAATCTCGCGATAACACCTCACTTGCAAGTGACTCCTGCAGCTCCTGCTCCTGCTATGACCCGTCTTCAGCTCTCTACTCCACCGGGGTCAATTAAGGTGAGGTCTGAGTGGGCTTTCCTTCTGAACAACCGCAAAGTCCTCAGGTGCCTGCGCAAAGTCGACAAACTAATAGTAATACCATCTATATGACTTAGCGACAGGACAATCTCCCAGTGTCTTAAACCCAGATCAAAGTAGAACTTGATTAAAGTAAACAAGCAGGTCATGTCTGCTGCCATTAAATCGACCTCTCAATTAAAGGAGTGAATGTGTCCAATGTTTTGAATGCCAAGGGGGAAAATTACTCAGAAAAACGGGGGGGGGAAAAAAATTACTCAGAAAAACAAGGGGAAAAATTACTCAGAAAAACAGGGGGGGAAAAAATTACTCAGAAAAACAGGGGAAAAAATTACTCAGAAAAACAGGAAAAAATTACTCAGAAAAACTGATCCAAAAAAATTACTCAGAAAAACAGGAAAAAAATTACTCAGAAAACTGATCCAAAAAATTACTCAGAAAAACAGGAAAAAATTACTCAGAAAAAACAGAAAAAAATCACTCAGAAAAACTGATCAAAAAAAAAATTACTCAGAAAAACAGGAAAAAAAATTACTCAAAAAAACTGATCCAAAAAAATTACTCAGAAAAACTGATCCAAAAAAAATTACTCAGAAAAACAGGAAAAAATTACTCAGAAAAACTGATCCAAAAAAAAATACTCAGAAAAACAGAAATAATTACTCAGAAAAACTCATCCCCCAAAAAAATTACTCAGAAAAACAGAAAAACTGATCCAAAAAAAATTACTCAGAAAAACAGGATCTGTATTTATTTTTTTTATTGAATGAATGCAATAAGCTTCCGTACTTTATAGTAGGAACATTTAATTGATAAAAAGCCCGAATCAGTGTTCTGGTCTGTGGAAAGCAAACAGGGCACCTTCCTACATGGAATTCAAATTACAGTAAGAAAAGCACTGCAAAAACCCCAAATCTTACCAAGAATATTTGTCCTATTTCTAGTCAAAATGTCATTTTTAGTCAAAACAAATCTCATTATACTTAAAATAAGACTCATCACATAAAAAGTAGCTTGTTTTAGACACTTTTATTTCCTTTCTTTTTTTTTTTTACTTCTTTCAAGTTTATTTTCAATTGAAATAAGTAGAAAAATCTGATAGTGGAGCAAGTTTTCCTTTCTTATTACAAGCACAAAAACTTGCTTTCACTGGCAGATTGTTCTACTTATTTCAAGTGAAAATTAGTTTGAAACAAGCGAAAATTGATCAAAAACAAGTTAATTTTTAGGTGATGAGTCTTATTTTACAGTAAGTGGAAAGAGACTAGTTCTGACTAGAAATTAGACATTTTGACAAGAAATAAGACTAATATTATTGGAAAGATTTTGAGTTTTTGCATTGAGCATCTCTCCTGTCTTCTATGTAAAGTTGATGACACTAGGCAAGGCAAGTCATCATAACAACATCCTCTGCCCACCGACTGAAGAAAAACTCCCAGGAAAACCAAGGAGGGGCAGGGAGGGTAAGGGATGAGATGAGAGTAGAGTAGAGTAGAGTGGAGAGGAGAGGAGATGAGAGGAGAGGAGAGGAGAGGAGATTAGAGGAGAGGAGAGGAGAGGAGAGGAGAGGAGAGGAGAGGAGATTTCACAAAAACGCATGTCCCCCCCAGCAGTCTCAGCCTATTGCAACATAACTATAAAATGCTTAAAAGCTCTATCGTAGAGGAAGGGTTTATGCCTGGACTGGACTGCCTGGTGGAGAGAGTGTCTGCCTCTCTGACCCATGTAGAGAGCAGGGGCCCTAGTTTGCTGGCGCAGCGCAGGTGGCGCAAGGTAGCGCAGCTGGTCTAATGCAAGTTTCGACCAGCGCAGCCTAGCGCAAAGTCAGATTGGGAGATTTGTAGATCGCGCTGCGCTGAGATAGGCGTGGCCGCGCAGCAGGGGGAGGCGTCACAGATTCAGCTTGGTGCAGTGGAAGTTTTGTGCGAAAATGTCTCGCCGAGGTTGCGCTGAAAGCTCGCCACCTCCAACCAGGTCTACTCTCAGCGCAGGGCGAAGCGCAGCAGGTGCAGTGGAAGTTTGGCTGACTGACCTGCAGTGCACACACGTCACCAAGACCTCACAGGCAGATCTCCACAGTTCCAGACACATTTCAATGCAATAAATATCCACAATAACCACTATTTAATGCAACTAATGGAATCAACACGTGAATTTATATCTATATAGATTGTCCCGTCACATCTGACGTCAGATCAAAGCAGAGATCAAAGGCTGTGGCACGCGTAATGGAAACTCCACCTGAATTAACACAGCAGGGACGAACTGGCACTGAAAAGCAGCTGTGGATGTCCCAAGCAGGACTGAGGGTGGATGACTGCATGTCGCTGCCGTGTTGAGATACCACTCTGCCCTTGTGATGATCGCTTTATTTATTTATTTATTTACTTATTAATTCATTAGCGCCAGCGACCACGTCGTCACGCAGCCGTAATGAAAAACAAAACACAAATCTTCATCTCTCTTAGTCCACCACAGCCTCTGTATCAGATAGTCAGTATATAGCCTACTACAGTACTCAGCATCTCTATCACAGAAAAAAAAGAGAAAAAAAGAGACGGACAGAGAGAGAGAGAGAGAGAGAGAGAGAGAGCGTCCTTTACGCGGATTTCATCCGTTACGCATGGTGTTTGTTTATGTTGTGATTACACCTCTCATCATCTTGCACAGGGTTTGAATAAATGTGAGTTTCTTTATTAGTTTATTAGTTGTTGTTTCTTATATTGGGCAGGGGTTCTCAGTGTATCAGATCAAACCTGATTAAGGATATTTGTATTATTATTAGTAAACTCATTGTTGGTCACTCTGAGCTCGGACCTCCGGGGAAACAGCTGTTTCCTCCGGGGAGAGGTTCGGCCTCTGGCGTCGCTGTCTCCTCCGTCCATGTCCAAGTATAAAATGACAAACTTGCAGCGTGCATCGCCTTCCGCGCAGTTAAAGGTGAGGAGAGGAGCTCATTTGATTGGTGAAGATCTGACTCGGCTGTGTCAAACCCACTCCACGCCTTTCTCTCCTCCTCCTGTCTCCCTCCCGCCCTCTCTCCTCCCTCTTTGCCGTTTGCGCCGGTGGGAGGGACGAGGGGAGGGCTTGCGCTGGTCTAAGTCTGACTGCGCGGCCCACCAATCTTGCGAAATGGACCTGGGCCACACCCCGTTGGCGTGGCGAAGCTGCGCTGAGGTTAGACTTCGCGCGGTCTACGAGACTAGGGCCCCTGGAGTTCAACTAGGGCAACAGGGAATGATGTCTTTGAGATAAGATGGAACCAAGAATTTTGAAGTCTATTATGTATCCTACAGGAAGTCAATGGAGTGAGGCTGATAGGAGTGAAGTGCTCTCTCTCTAACTACACACTACATCTCAAACCATTCACAAAAACAAGCATTTTCCAAAACAAAAGAGTGTAAGTTCTTGAATAATATTCGAGAGAAAATCCACAAAATTATGTAAAAAGAACTGTGTGACAAGTACTATTATATGGGGAGTAGTGTAGGGTTCAAGTAGAATGACTAATTCAATAAATCAAAACAAAGAATAACATACAAGTATCATCAAAAATATCTATAATCATTTTAAAGGCCATGATTGACATGAACTGATCCAGTTTCAGGTAAACAAGATATACACCAATGCATATTGTACTTCCTGTCTTTCATATTCAGAGGTGCAATAGGTATAATGATAATAATGATGATAATAATGGTGTAGTAGTAGCAGTATTGATTACTCTTTGGTCACTGTGTGTTACACATTGCTGTTTGTTTTCTGCAGGTCTGACATGGTACAGTAGAAAACTAAACACTGAGTGGCACCTGAACACCCACCAAACCAAACGATCCCTGCTGAGCGCTACAGCCAACCTGACATACAGAGAAGGAGCAGACACCCGGACAGGTGACTGACCTGTGTTGTCCAGTTTGCATACTTGCAGTGCTTTTATTCCCATATACGTCCATGCTCCAACATATAGACAGTCATACAGGCATATAGACTGTCTTTTATTGATTCATTCAATAAGTATTCAATAATTACACTGTAATTAATAGACAGGAATCTAAAGTGCTGCCTGTTATTAAGGATTGTAATGGAAACAACTTGTTAGAGAAGTTGAAGCTGTGCTGTTGGATGTGTCTTCGCATCAAGGGAGTTGTAGCCTAATTATTTTTTCTCCTTCAGTTTTTCAGTCCAGGGGCTTATTGTGTCTTTGGCTTTTGTCAAACGAACAAAGCAAAAAACACAAAAACACATAAAACAGATATTTTGACATTAAAAGGTGCTCCGGCAAATTCACAAGTCGGTCTGTTGATGTCTCTTTATTACGATCCTACAGGAGCTACTCCATACAAAATGAACCATGAACTCTTTAAACCTCATGTGGGAATGCGTAGAGAATCCCAAAAAGTTGCTGTCCTGATCACTGATGCAGGTTCCTGGAACAATGTGGACTCTCCCTTACAGACCCTGAAGGATGACGGCATTGAGATCCACATTATTGGTGATTGACTTCATTTGGGTAGTGAGAAAGTTAAAGTGAGGGTGAGATAAGGTTTTCAAAGTACAACACTGCAACATAAACAACTTAAAATACATTCATATGAATTCAACATGCTTCATGCATGGACCCTTCTTCCTGTTTCAACATGTCACATTGAAGACTTTTACCACCTAGCCTTGTGAGGTACGCAAAAGTAGCGAATCCTGTGAGCTACACACAGTTAGCCAGGGCTGTGAGATACAGATAGCTAGCTGAACCTGTGAGGTGCACAAGGTTAACTGCCTGTGAGGTACATAAAGTAGACTTGTATTTGTATTAGTTATGTTTCACATCATGAAAATCAAGTAAAATTGGTTTAACAGTGGACTTACTGAACTAAAGCCTAAAAGGCTAAAAGGAGGAGCATGTTTATAAAAATGTGAGATTTTCTTCAATATAATTTGTGGGGTTAACATGTAGATCAGTAAAGTTTGTCATGATTTATTTTAGGCGTCAGGAGTTTCATGACTTTGCCAAGCAAAGTTTTCTTTTTTAGGCTTGCATTGCTATGATACAGGATTAACACATTTTTCTTTCAGGTGTGAAGGATGCTGATGTGAGTCAGCTGAGGACCGTTGCATCAGATCCCAAAGAATCTCACGTGTACTATGTCAAAGACTTGTCATTTCTCCCAGACATCGTCACCAACCTCACTGTCAACCTCTGTGAGAGTACCAATAGCTTAGGTGAGCAAAACACAACTGTAGACATACATGTTCACACCATACTGACCTTGTGTTTGACAATATCGCTATAGGTGTGGCAGCAATCACTTCAGGGGGTCCAGTCAGGACAGGGCTTGGTGTTAAGATGAGGATATGAATAAAGAGATTTGAGTGTGGGTTTAGCATTTTAGTCAAAAGGATCATTTAAATTATGTGTTTTTGTTTCTATCGATGCACACTCTTAGTAATGTCCATTTGACATCACTGTACACTAAATGTGTTTATGACCTTTTTCCTGATAAGAAAAGAGATACCAGAAAGACCAGACTCTTTGTCCCACACACAATTTCACAAACTAGTCTCCCCCTTTTTAGATAACAGATGCTTTAGATAACACAATCATAAACTAAAACCTACATTCCAATCCTTAGTCCTCAGTGAAATGTAAAATCCAACAATTCTGTGGTAACAGATGTGATGTGTAATTCCTAGATCTCATCTAGATTGGCTGAAATAACCTGTGTTGATCCTGCAGAGTCTGTCAGGCTGGTGAATGGGACCAGTCTATGTTCAGGCAGATTGGAGGTCAAGTCTAACCATTCCAACCAGTCTAACCAGTGGTGGTCCTCAGTGTGTGAAGATGACTTTGACCAGCAAGATGCAGAGGTGGTCTGTAGGGAGCTTGGCTGTGGGCCTCCTTTAGTCCTCCAGGGGGGGCTCTACGGATCAGGGGAGGCTCCAATGTGGACCAAAGAGTTCCAATGTGAAGGCCGTGAGTCATCTCTCCTGGGCTGTAGAAGCTCAGGCTCAGCTAGAACCACCTGCTCGCCTGGCAAAGCTGCTGGACTCACCTGCTCAGGTAGAGGTGGAGCTGCTTTGAGTTGCTTCATCTATGTTCAAATTAAAAAGATTTTTGCTAATTTTACTGATGTCTCTCTTCTCTGTGTTCAGAGCCTGTCAGATTGGTGGGAGGAACCAATCGCTGTTCAGGTAAACTGCAGGTGAAACTAGGAGAGTGGAGACCAGTGGATGAGTCTGAGTGGACCCTGAAAGCAGCAGCGGTGGCCTGTAGAGAGCTGGACTGTGGCTCTGCTGTTTCAACAGAAAGAAGAAATGAGTTCTCAGAGAGGGCTGTGAGGATCAACCATGGCTGTCTTCAGTCTGGATTCACCCTGAGAGAGTGCTCATCATCATCATTAGAATACTTTCCCATGACTGTGGAGCTCACCTGTTCAGGTAAGTCCATCAGTTGGTGACAGTTACGTTTAGTGCAGTTCAGTGTTCTGGCAGAAATGTACAGTTACACGTGAAGGTCTGAAAACAACACATTTAATATTTTTGCATCTCATGTATAGGTAAAGCCAGCCCCCATAACATATTTGACAAGTCTTCAAAAACTCCTGCAAGTCAAATAATAAGATGAGAAACTGCAACTACATCCTCAGAAACTACCCCTGGAGCTCAAATGTCACTCTCAGATGAAGTTGACTGTATAGGCCAGCAGTAAGAGGAAAGTTGATGGTTAATTTGTTGGTTGACTTGAGTCTTTATAGAGTTGGACTGAGTTACTCTCAGGTTAGAGAGAAGGAACTCAATTCTGGACATGTGAAAACTACTTTTTAAGTTCATATAGCAGTAACAATGGTCACTATTAAAGGTGTTCCGAAAAGAACATTGAATTTGAGCCCACTGTGGGTCTTAACATTAGTGTAATAACTCACCTATCAGACGATGTAACCCAAACTTTGTGCAAAATTCTATTTTCGAGTAAATCCAGGATGAAGTGTGGTAGTTTTGCTCGCATTGGATAATGCAGGCGCACGGATTATGCGTCACGCTGTTCACCATTCATCAGCCACTGATACTGGATCCGTCATCCGTCAGTCAAACGTCTGAGAGACACACACACACACACACTGAGCTCGGCCTCGCCCCAAACATTGAATATCCCGCCCACTCGATAATGACCAATCAAATTCATTTTCCTTACTCGGGTAAACTCGTGCAGCAACTCGTGGAAACTCATAGAAGGAGGCGCGACAAACAGGACAAACGGCCATTTCTGAACACCTTTAAATTTAAATGTTCTGTTTCGCAGAGTCTGTCAGGCTGGTGAATGGGACCAGTCTATGTTCAGGCAGATTGGAGGTCAAGTCTGATCACCTCCATCAGTCTAACCAGCCCAACCAGTGGTGGTCCTCAGTGGATGAAACTGACTTTGACCAGCAGGATGCAGAGGTGGTCTGTAAGGAGATTGGCTGTGGGCCTCCTTTAGTCCTCCAGGGGGGGCTCTATGGAGCTGGAGAGGCTCCAATGTGGACCAGAGAGTTCCAGTGTGGAGGCCATGAGTCAGCTCTCCTGGACTGTAGAAGCTCAGGCTCAGCTAGAACCACCTGCTCGCCTCGCAAAGCTGTTGGACTCACCTGCTCAGGTACAGCTTTGATAAATCATTTATGTTTCAATCAAACTCCCTTTACTTCTTTTCCTGATGACTCTCCTCTCTGTGTTCAGAGCCTGTCAGATTGGTGGGAGGAGCCAGTCGCTGTGCAGGGACACTGCAGGTGAAACTAGGAGAGTGGAGACCAGTGGGTAGCATTCACTTGACCCTAAAAGCAGCAGCTGAAGCCTGTAGAGATTTGGATTGTGGATCTGCAGTTTCAACAGGACACAGAGTGGAATCTGAGTTGTCTGTCTGGATCAGCAGTGACTGTATTCAGTCTGGATTCACACTGAGGGAGTGTTCATCATCAGATTCCTCTTACTTCATCCTTGGGCTCACCTGCTTAGGTACTGTATGTCTAACAGTGACATTAGCTGACAGTGATGTTCAGTGTCTTTCTTCCTCTCTCACTATCACAATTACTTTCTACACTGTAGATAAATGCTGTAGTGCATAACTTGTACATGTCTGTTAAATGCCCATCACATACAAGGCATTACTAGTAGAGATGGAGTCCTAACCAACTCACGTATCCCTCCACCCAGGGTTAGCGCCCGCTGATCAGCAGTTGGTTAGGTCCAAATAAAAACTGTGTTTTTCCTGCACTTTGAGAGGCTGGAAAAAATTATATTATAGCGAACAATGGAACTGTGTATTTTTTTTTCAGGTAAAACCTTGTGTAGGCCGCGAAAATAGGCCGTTTCTTTGGGTCTGTTCACAACACTGTATGTTGTAAATCTCTGGGCAGGGCTATGGGCTGGCGTTGCTAACGGATGGAGTGCAGAGTCTTCTACTGCAATTAAAGTACTTAGGGGCTATTTGTAGATCATACAACCCCACTTTAAAAAAAATGCTACTATCCCTTTAAAGAACCTTGAATGTATCCTGAAGTACAGTCACAAAAACTATCAAAGGCTATGATGAAACATCCAAATTCAAGATTTTGTGGCTCCTCCTGCCCCAGGCATGGAGGAGGTGTGATGGTGTGGGGTGTTTTGCTAGTGACACTGTTGGGAAATTATTCAAAGTTCAAGGCATCACAGCACTCTGCAATGACGTGCCATCCCATCTGGTTTGCACTTCGTGGAATTAGGGCTGGAGCCGATATCCGAGTACTACTCGATCGGCTTGGATACTGAAACTGGTGTCCAATGTATCGATGCCCATTGTCAGTCCAGTGGGCCACATACACCTTGCAAAAATGAAGTCCATATTGTTGGCTGATTTTTCCAACATGATTCATTTTATTTATTTAAATATTTATGCCTTTTGTATTTTCCTTTTAATTTAAGCTTGCTACCTGCTTTTTAAAATTGACCCTCAGGGACAAATAAAGTTCATTGAATTGAATTGAATTGAATTAAATTGAACTGAATTGAATGTGAGTTTCTTTAAGGGTTGTGTTGGTGACAGAGAAGAAACTCATATGTGAATATATGCACATGACTCAAGTTTATACAGTAAATGAATTTCACCATTAACTTTAAATGTTGTGTCCGTCTCGTCAGAATCTGTTAGGCTGGTGAATGGGACCAGTCTATGTTCAGGCAGATTGGAGGTCAAGTCTAACCATTCCAACCAGTCTAACATGTCCAGCCAGTGGTGGTCCTCAGTGTGTGAAGATGACTTTGACGAGCAGGATGCAGAGGTGGTCTGTAGGGAGCTTGGCTGTGGGCCTCCTTTAGTCCTCCAGGGGGGGCTCTACGGATCAGGGGAGGCTCCAAAGTGGACCAAAGAGTTCCATTGTGGAGGCCATGAATCTGCTCTCCTGGACTGTAGAAGCTCAGGCTCAGCTAGAACCACCTGCTCACCTGGCAAAACTGTTGGACTCACCTGCTCAGGTAGAGGTGGAGCTGCAGCTTTGATTTACATCATTTCTGTTTAAATGAACCTCACTTGTTTTCCTGATGACTCTCTTCTCTGTGTTCAGAGCCTGTCAGATTGGTGGGAGGAGCCAGTCGCTGTGCAGGGACACTGCAGGTGAAACTAGGAGAGTGGAGTCCAGTGGATAGCATTTACTCTGAGTTTACCCTGAAGGAAGCAGATGTAGCCTGTAGAGAGCTGGACTGTGGCTTTGCTGTTTCAACAACAAGAAGAGAGCAGTACGCAGAGAGGTCTGTGTGGATCAGCACCAACTGTGTTCAGTCTGGATCCTCCCTGAGGGAGTGTTCAGTATCAGGTTCCTCGCCCTCCACTGTGGAGGTGACCTGTTCAGGTAAGACCATCAGTGACCAACATCTCTGTCCTTCCAAAGTCTCCAGTTGTAAATTGTCCCTGCCCCTTCCCCTTAAATCCCCCTCCCCCCTTCCCCTTAAGAGCCTCTAGCTCTTTCAGGCTGCACTTGAAAATAAGAATTTTGTTCTTAATTTGCTTGCTTGGGTAAATAAAGGTTAAATAGCGCTAAATGGTTATTATCACATTTACTGATGCCATATACATCAGTTATGACACATTAAAGCAGAAGTAAGCGGAATGTTTGTGTTAATATAAGTCTTAAATAGTTATATCTTCCGACAGCAATCACTTATATAGAGTGTTTGGTCTGAAACACGGGTCTGTCAGTCACTCTGCCCTGCTGTAAGCCGAGGAGAAAACTTTCCTTGTATCCTATGTAATGGGAAATTTTGGTGTTAACCCATAGTATGCTTACAAGTGCTGTATAACCATGTTTGTAGGTGAACTTCCTTTCGCCTTGTGGAAAGTGGTACTTAGTTAATCCCTTAGATGACATAAGTGTGAGATACACCAGACAGAGTCCACTCAGGACAGGTTAAAGGTCAGGAGCCAGGGAAGCTCCTACGACAGAGTGTCCTGTGTTGTCCTTGTTGTGTCCTGGTGGTGAAGCTAGGCAGAACCACCAGAGTGTCATATATTTTGTCTGCTGCTATGTGTTTTGGGAACTATAAAGATAGCGGCCTGAGAACATCTTCAGGCCACTCATTCACTGACTGTACTGTTTGTGTGACTCCATTCATGAATGCTTCATTAAAACTCAAGAAAGACAGATGACGTGTCAAGATATTCTTTTTTTAAAATATTGTATTGAACGAACAACATTTTTTGCCACCACACCTACAACCTTCATCCAATGAGGAGAGAGAACGGCATAAAGGGGCGGTCCTCTCTGTGTGTGCGTGAATGTGGTGACGTAGGGACGAGGGCGGGGACTGCTAACTCCATCGGCTGACAAGAAGTTAGCCAAAACGACTGGATCGCTTACTTCTGCTTTAAGTTTGGCTTTTTTTAACCTGAAACAATGGGCTGTTGGACCAACGGTCTTCTAGAAAACAGCTTCAGAAGATATGGCTTGAACTTCATTTAGGAACTGATTATTAAAATTAAGCCTTTGTTCACAGACCTGCTGGTTCGGCCAATCATCACTGTGTCCTCCACAATGGACACAGTCTCCGGGACTCAGCAGCAGGATAAT
Source organism: Trachurus trachurus (assembly GCF_905171665.1). Lineage (NCBI taxonomy): Eukaryota > Metazoa > Chordata > Actinopteri > Carangiformes > Carangidae > Trachurus > Trachurus trachurus. Next base: position 3,471,846 of record NC_139899.1, read on the forward strand.
TCGGATGTATTCCTGGGCTGGAACTTCACCATCAGCTGCTCCATCCAGCCTCAGTATCCAGGAGGCGTCTTCCAGCTCACCTTCACCTCCTCCAGGACAATGCACCGCTACATCCAGTCAGCTGTTAATCACTCCACCACCTTCCTGTTCCCCGCTGCAGAGCCTGCCCACCAGGGAAGCTACAGCTGTGTTTATCAAGTCTATGTTTCCTCTCACAACTTCTCCTCTATGAGCCGTGGAGTGTCCGTCACTGTCTCCGGTGAGTTATAGGACAGAGTCAAGCTCAGGTGGAAAACATTTAAAAAAGTCATTAGACACCAGGTTTAGCACCTAAAGTAGAACTGTGGATTACCTAGTGAGCACAACTGGGACCTTAGGGGCCTGTGAGCCCATATCTTTGTATCAACTATAATTTTTCGGTAACACTTTATTTGATACCTATCTCTATAACGCATTATAACGCACTTATAATGCATTAAAATGCAGTTATAGTACTGTATAACTATAGTTTTGAGCACTCATAAATAATCATAATGCTTTATAACAATAATCATAACACACTATAAAGCATTTTTATCATGACTTATAAGGTCAGGTATTATAATATGTTATAATTGTTATTAACTTGCTGACAATTCCCACATCGATTATGCATTATAAATATAGTTTTAATGTGTTATAATTAATCTTATAAACTTGTATAACTATCATTATAAACACTCATAAGACTTTATAACAATAAGCATAACACATTATAGAGCATTATAACTCTATTATACCTTATGACCTTATAAGCCATTATAAAATGCTCTATAATGTGTTATGCTTATTGTTATAAAGTATTATGATAATTTATGAGTGTTTATAATGATAGTTTTACATGTTTATAAGCTTAATTATAACACATTATAACTATATTTATAATGCATTATCGATGTAGGCATTGTCAGCGAGTTACTAACAAAAACGTATTATAATACCTGACCTTATAAGTCATGATAAAATGCTTTATAGTGTGTTATTCTTATTGTTATAAAGCATTATGATCATTTATGAGTGTTTATAAAGTGCTATAACTGAATTATAACTCATTATAAGTATGGTTATAATGTGTTACAGAGATAAGCGTCAAATAAAGTGTTACCCATTTTTCTTATTTGGAAGTCATAGTTAAATGACAAAAACAGACAAGCTAATGAGCAATAAGGTATTACCCTGTTTGAAACAGGGCTTTAAAATATTAGTCCCACAAGAGCCGGATTTTTTGGCTTCACCAGGATTGTGAGGCATCTATCCTTTCATTGACTATACCACTTATTTGGGTCACAGTGGAGCCAGAGAATCCCAGCTGACATAAGTGTGGGGTAATAGTGTAGATCAAACCACCTTAATCTCTAAGAACAGACTCAGACATGCTGAAGTCACTTCATTCACTGATGTTTGTTTAGTGCAGCTGTTGTACTCGTGATGTCATGTGATCTAATGTAAGGACTGAATGTGTTTGATTAGATCCAACAAGTACTATTATCAGAATGGTCATCCTGCTGCTGAGTCTGCAACTGATGATCGCTGTCACCTGTCTCGGCCATAAGGTACCATGTTCATCTTTGTTGACCAGAGGACTATCTGACGTGAAGCACTCAGCATGTGTTGTATTGAACTGGAGAGAGGTGTGATGAAGTGATGCATGCGACTGACAACTGTTTGCTGCCATGTCTCTCCAGGCAGCCAGAAAGCAGAAGCCAGGCCCACAACATACAGCTCCACTTTTATAACCTGGATGTTTCCAAAGCTGAAGAAGGGCCAGTGGATTAGGAAGAAGTCCAAGGACCTCCATGGATCTAATCTTCTCAGCAGCCACACAGTAGTCCATCAGCTCAGTCTGGGATCTGACATTGTCTCTCAGATATTCCCTTCAGTGTTTTGTGTAGCTTCATCTCATTCATCTCATCTTCATTTGGTGGCCCTACATTGATTTACAGATTTAGAGACTGACGCTACAGTGAGGATGCTACTTGTTCCACATCAACGTGGTGCAGCATTTCATCCCCCTGTCCAATTTATCATGATTCATATCAAGTGATTCACATCAGTTACATAAGGCGCGTTTCCATTGCAGGAACTTCAGGGTAATTTTACGGGGCCAGCCCCGTTGGTGCGTGTTTCCACTGCAGGAACCTCCCCCACAGGGCCATTTACAGGAACTTTTACGGGGGCCAACGGAGTACCTACTCCAGGGTAGGTACTCCGTTCGGCCCTGAAAAGCTCCTGGGTGGGGCTCGAGGTTAACCTGGCACTGATTGGCTTAAGCTAGAGCAGGCTCTGACGCTACCAGAAAGCACCAAAACAACCAGCATTTTTAAAAGGGGGAGCAGAAGAGGAGCATTAGCCTAGCAGACACCACTGTAAACAACAAGAAAACAGCAGGAAGATGTACGACAAATGGACCGACGATGAGGTGCAGACATTGATTGCAGTATACGGCACCGAGGAGGTTCAGAGGGGGTTTGAGTCATCACGGCAAAATGAAAATATCAGCGCACCTCGACACACTGGGGATCCATCACGCCGCAAAACAATGCCGTGAAAAGTAAAAAAAAAAAAAAAAAAAAAACTCAAGCAGGATTACAATCAACCGCCATGTGCACAAACACACAAACCAGAACCGCGGCTACCGCCTCAGCTCCTTCCATCCTTCTTCATTGTTGTTATGATTTTTGTGCATGTGCTTGTGACCTGCCTGGGTGATGTCACGGTCGAAACTGTCGCACAACGATTAAGCGGCGATCGAAACTCATGACGTCGCCGCGGGGTCCGACTCTGCAGTGGAGACACGGCCACTGATGGGCCGAGTGAGAGGACGGTTCCTGTAGAAGTTCCTACCCCCTCCCTTTACCAGGAACTCCTGCAGTGGAAACACGGCTATAGATTTTTTTCTTGATTATAAGCAGCAGTCTACTGAACACGGTACACTTGATATCCTGATGTTAAATGTGTCAAAGAAACTCTTGTAGGTGATTGCAAATCTTATCCTACACACCAGTATCTATTTACAGTGATATTTAAGAATTACAATACAATATTTTGGATACATACTATCTCTATACTGCCTTACTAAGCCAGACCACAGTAACTACGCAAACAGTGAAACTGAGAAAAATGGCTTTAAAGTTTTTTGATTTGCCTTCCAAATGTGTTGTAGGTAGATTAGTGAAAATACACAGATTTGACAGGTTTATTCATGCAATTAAATATATGACCACATATTTTACATTTGACCCCTAAAAAGCAGATAGTAGCTACTGCTCTCTGCTGCCAGATTTCCTTAAATAGACATACAGGTAATGCTGAGGCAAAGTGCAGTAACTACAATGTTGTTGTTTTCTTCCAGCTTTCATTATTTAATTACTAACTCTGGCCTTCTTCTATTTCAATCTTTGCATCATCATCATCGTGACCACCACCACCAGCATCATCATCTTCACTTTTGTTGCCATAGTAACGGCTATTTTTTCATTTCTGTTTTCAGTCAGCATTTCACATAGCCTAATGAATGCAACGGTAGGCTGAATATAGCCTACAATGTTTTTTGTATTAAAATGTTTTCTTTTAATTATGTGAAATAACATTCAAGTGATTGATTTTTTAGTTTACTAAACTGTGTGTGTGTGTGTGTGTGTGTGCACCATGCAGGTGAAGGAGGGACAGCAGATGACAGCACTGCAACGGTCAATAAACACCCCGCACTCAGTGTGAAGGCAGTCAAACGTGTGTGTGTGTATCCTCATTGGATAAAGGTTGTAGGATACAAGGAAAGTTTTCTCCTCGGCTTACAGAGTGACTGACAGACCCGTGTTTCAGACCAAACACTCTAAGTGATTGCTGTCGGAAGATAGAACTATTTAAGACTTATATTAACACTTGCTGCTTTAAGAAAGAAAATCAGAATAATACAGAGACATAAATCATAGTAAGACAAAGATATTTTCACATTCAATCGGTTTTGTTCATGTTCCAGACAATAAATGTGCCGGTATGCTTTTACATCGTGTCAACAAACAAAGTAACAAGCCTGTTTTTACAATGTAAGGAGTAGAAAGTACATATTTTTGCGTATAAATGTAGGGAGTAAAAGTAAAAAGTCGTCAGAAAAATAAATACTCAAGTAAAGTACAGATACCTGAAAAATCTACTTAAGTACAGTAACAAAGTATTTGTGCTTCGTTACTTGTCACCTCTGTTTATAGGCATCTTTCAGGACTCTCAAAGTCACCTTACAATAAAAACAATTAAAAGTACAAATAGTAAAACAATGAAACAACAATAATAAAACAACAATAAAACAATACAGCAACAGTCATCACAGTTTAAAACTTGGTTTAACTATTTCTACAAGTGATGATAATACAGTCATATAATGTGTAGAAGAACTCTAATGGAAGGGCGTATTAATACACATATACCAATAGAAGTATATAGTAAGCTGCTGAAGTCTTTCAGCAGCTGGAAAGACTGGGACAGAGACAAGAACCAGTAGTTCTTCTGGATAATTTCAGTCTTTCCTCTGGCATTTACTTTCTAAGTTAAATCTCTCATCAACTTTCATCACTGAGAGTCTCAGGACCAGTTTCACTGTCTCTGTATTTTCTCAAAGCTTTAAAACAAACTGGAAAGAATCAAAAACTGAGACTGATGCCAAAGTAAAAGTCAACATGTAATAACAAATGCTTCCGTTGTTACAAAACGAGAAAGAAGTTTCAGTTTAGAAAAAAATGATTTAATCCATGAATGTAAAAAAACGTGAGTGAGACACAGAGACAGACATGTAGAGACTGAACTGTCTGTTCAACAGTGAGAAGGTTTCTGTGACAGGAGGAGATTCTGATTCACTCAACACAGAGACACTGAGGAACCAGGTCTGGACCAGAACCGAGACAGTAATGTGGACCAGAATCCAAACCCAAACCCAGGATACAGAGGTTGAGTGAAGGTGGTGTTGAAGGTGTAGAGGTGGATCAGTGAGTCAGAGGAGACTCTGTAGAAGGACAGAGAGCCAGCAGGACAGTCCACATACACTGCTACTCTGTTAGAGACAGAGGAGGAGGAGGAGGAGATGATAGGTGTCTCTCTGTCATTGTGCCAGACTGAGTAATCACCATCAGAGCAGCTCAGACTCCAGGACTGATCATTCATTCCAAACCAACAGTCATAACTGTTTCCTTTCCTGCTGATTCCTCTGTAACTCACTGATATATGAACCTTTCCTCTCCACTCCACCTCCCAGTAGCAGCGACCAGTCAGACCAGTTGAACACAGCAGCTGAGGATAGAAGTCAAATCTATCTGGATGATCAGGATATGACTGATGCTCCTCCACATGTGTCGCCTTCCTGTTGTCAGACAGTTTGATCTTTGTGTTCACTGTGTTTGTGTTGATTGTGAGTCGACAGGAGTCTGATGGAGAGAACAAGACACAGCTGCAGTTATTGATCATGTGATCAGTTATCGACAGTTTGATGAAGACTCATGAGGTCAGTGATGTGACAGTGTGAAGATGGTTGAATGTGCTGCTTTGTTTCCATGAATCAAAGTAAAAACACACTTACATCTCCATGGACCTGGTGTCAAGAATCGGGCTCCAGCAGGCTCCACCCTGAAAGGAGGAGAGGGGTCAGAGCAGCACCTTCTCTGTCAGCATGCACACATGGACATTACATGGCTCTCACACACAGACACACACTGTTTTATCACTCAGTACGTTTACATGACACTTGAAAAAACCGAATTATTGTCTTAATCCGACTATAACTGGACAACTGAAGTGCATGTAAACACCTTAGTCCGACTGAAATCGGAGTTGAGAACTCCGATTAAGACACCCAGATAATGCGATTGGAATTCGATTTTCTCCGTCATGTATACACCTTAATCAGAGTATAACTGGACAATGCATGTGCGCATGCTCCACAACAGCACCAAGTGGAGCAGAGAAGCCGCCCGAACACGGCAAAGTAAAGAAAAAAAACCCAACATCAGCGCCGATTCAATGCATTTCACACTGCGCGACCATCAAGAGTGTTTTATTTAAAAAAAAAAGAAAAAAGAGAGAGAGCGAGAGGGGGAAAAAGGAAGCCCGTATCCTATTCTCAGCGCGCATCCAGCCCAGACTGGTGCGTCTGGTCAGGAACTGCAGTTGAGAATGTATTATTAAGCTACTAAATTGTTTATATTCAGTTTTTTAGGAGGTGACATAAAAGTCAACAGGACAGGGGGGCTTATTAACCCACTGAAGCAACGGGTGACGCCGCATGCGGGGGCGGACCCCGTCAGTTATTCGGTTTTCTCAGTTGCATGTATATTGAGACAAGGACAGAAGTCGGACTTGACGCCAAAATCGAATTTTGACCATAGCTCGATTAAGCTCTGCATGTAAACGTACTGACTGTGTTCACATGGAGGCTTGTATGTATGGATGAACACTGAGCACAGAGAAGAAGGAGCTGGAGTCTTTATCTAGTGATGATACAGAGCAGGAGGAGACGAGGAGGAAACACTTCATCATGTGTTTTCTCCATGTGATGTCACTTCAGTGTGAGACACACACTTTCACTCTCTGACTCTCAAGCTGCACAAGCACACGTCACAGCAAATAAGATGAAGACATAACAGGTGGAGCTAACCAGCCCAGATATCCCACAATGCACCAAGAAAGTTGAAGAAGAAGAAGAAGAAGAAGAAGAAGAAGAAGAAGAAGAAGAAGAAGAAGAAGAAGAAGATGAGTGCAGCTGTGAACAGTGGATGGTTTCAGTGTTTGATGAGGAAGGAAACACACTCAATACGTTTGTTAGAGCTCAGTGAAACACACTGAGTTAGTTTAGTGAGAAACACTGAGTGTGAACACAACTTGTGTTTGTTTGAAGAAAACTCCACAGGAAGCTGAAGAATGAGGCTGTGAGCAGGTTTCCACCAACACAGTCTCACCCCTTTGCGTCAAACGGTTGACGCTTGGTCAAGGCCCCTTACGTCAATATACTGACGTGGAGGGGGTACCCTCGAGGTCGTTTCTCGACGAATAGGGCCACTCACGCTCAATCTGCTCAAAGGTCTGGACTAGAAGCTAACATTTCAGCTTCTCGGCTCAAAGTATTGGTGTTTTATGCCTGAATTGATAGCAAAAATCGTCAAATTTCACATGAAAAGTTGACCTGTGACCCCTGTGAAGGTCAGATGGGTCTGTAATTGCTAACACTGGATGACCCTAGGCCCTGCCCTGATAAACCTCTGAACGTAACCCAACGAATGTGGAAGTTATTAAAGAATAGCTGTGTCTCCTGAAAATGGAGCCTTAATCAGTTTGTCCAATGTAAAACCAGAAATAAAGGAGCTGGCTAAAGTGGTGCAGTTGTGCATAAACATTACTACAGTGGACGGGTTCATTCTACACTATATTATAAACTAAGGTTCCTGGGCGGGAGGAGGGAGAAGGGGGGAGAAATGTTGTTTTCTGGAATTTAAAAAAAAAAGGCCTATATGACTTGAGTTACTTGAATTATTTGGACTTTGTTGAAAAAGAGCTGTCTAACTGTTCTGATTCCTCACTGTTTATTCACATGTTGTTGAATTAAATCAACATGGCTTAATTTCCACACTGTTAAGGTGTTGTAGTTCCGTCCAGACGCCGTAGATGGCAGTGTCGCAGGCTATGGTCGCGACCGGTGGCGCCGTTGCAATGACGTCACATCCTCGGCAACAACGCGGAAGCTGCATGTCCGCCTGTCGGCTGGAGAAATAGGTCTGCGGGCCGTTGTTATGGCAACATGACGCCCAAAGCGGCTCGACAGTCACAAGCACAGGCTGTGATATCGTTACAGGACAAATAAAACACAATCTGCTTTCATTCAACATATATTTAGAGAGTAAAACATACATTTCTCGCTAGAAATGTCCTCAAACAATGCCAGATATATCCCGAAATGTTGTTTTTATGGCCAGAAAGCTGAATGAACATATTGTACACATTTTAACAGATTCAATTTGCCAAACAAAATATAATTTGAATTCGTTCAACATAGATTTTGAAAGTAAAACACACATTTCTCGTTAGAAATGTCATAAAAATATGTTGAAATGTTATTTTTGCGGCCAAATTGCTGTATAAATATACGAATTCAGCTGCAAATGGTACGAGGATCAGTTATCCAATGGGAGGGGAGCTCACGGCGTCTTTCAGCACCGCGGCCGGATCGGAATAGGAGTGAATGGATGGCTGGAGCACTTGCTCTGAGCGTCACATATCGCCGCGGAGGGGATTGCATTAAAATCAATTGAAATCCCTGTGCGTTCAGGTCCCACGCTGAGGGGTACCTTGAGCGTCTGGAAACAACGCGAACGGTCCCGCCCCCCTTCGTCAAAATCCGAGGATGAGGGATTCGCATTCAAGTCTATGAGTGGCCCTTTGCGTTCTGGAGCAACGTCGAGGGAGAAACGGTCCCGCCCCCCTGCGTCAAAATCCGAGGATGAGGGATTTGCATTCAAGTCTATGAGTGGCCCTATTCGTCGAGAAACGACCTCGAGGGTACCCCCTCCACGTCAGTATATTGACGTAAGGGGCCTTGACCAAGCGTCAACCGTTTGACGCAAAGGGGTGAGACTGTGTTGTTTCCACAGGAGCCACAGCAGCAGTGAGTGGATGAAGGAGCTCTAATAGAAACCATCTGATCACAGTGACAGGACGGATCAGGACAGGACAGGGACCCCCCCCCCCCCAGCGTCTCTGCACTCTCAAAGCAATAAAGAGGATTGATTCTTATAAACATGATGACATCCTACACGCGATTGAGAGTATGGAAAGTAGAATCTCAAAAAACATCAAAAGTTTGGAGGAGAAAATTGCTGATAAAGTAGCGGCTGTGGCAATGAATGGTTCAGGAACAGTTAAACCAGCTGCAGCTGAAATGTTTCCTGATACACTCTGAAATAAAGTCAGATCAAAACATCTGGAGAGACTCAGAGCACAGCTGCCAACAGCTGGTTTCATCACTGACATCTCTTCTCCTGAATATGGCACAGTGAGTCATGATGAGACACTGAAGTCATCATGAGGAGAAACTCCTGATCCCAGTAGTTCATCACTGTGACTGATGGAAGCTGCAAAGCTTATGTTTGAAACTTTGAAACTGAGGCCTATAAACTGTGTTGGGACGAGTCGGACTGCTCCTCCTCCTCTATCAGACAGTGTGTGTCTGATCTCCATACCTGAGAGAGTCCAGTCTCCAGTCTGGATCCTCCAGTCGAGCAGACAGCAGCTCCACTCCTGAGGCTCCTGGATGATTGTAGCTCAGGTCCAGCTCTCTCAGATGGGAGGGGTTGGAGCTCAGAGCTGAGGCCAGAGAAGCACAGCCTTCCTCTGTGATCAGACATCCTGACAGACTGAACACACACAACAACACACAGGAACCCTCTGTCAATACCTGCTGCTGTGTTCAAGTGTCATCAAATAAACAGCTGGATGGATCCTCACCTGAGAGTCTCCAGTCTACAGTGTGGACTCTCCAGTCCACCAGACAGCAGCTTCACTCCAGAGTCCTGCAGGTTGTTGTTACTCAGGTCCAGGTTTTTCAGACTAGAGGACTGGGAGCTGAGGACTGAGGACAGAGCTTCACAGCTTCTCTCTGAGAGGTTACAGCTGCTTAGTCTGAAGAGATGACCACGAGGAATTAAAGAAGAAAGGAGTTTATGTTATGTCCTGTTGAAAACACAGAAATGTTTTTATGAATAAATCCAACTCTCTCTACACTTACAGAGCTTTGTTGGAGGCTTTGACCACTGGCAGCAGCCTAAGAAGAGCCTCCTCTGAAGCAGAGTATTTCTTCAGGTCAAACTCGTCCAGATCTTCTTCTGATGACAGTAAGATGAAGACCAGAGCCGACCATTGAGCAGGAGACAGTTTATCTGTGGAGAGACGTCCTGATCTCAGGGACTGTTGGATCTGCTCCACTAGAGAACGATCATTCAGTTCATTCAGACAGTGGAACAGGTTGATGCTTTTCTCTGCAGAGACAGTCTCTTCAATCTTCTTCCTTATGTACTGGACTGTTTCCTGATTGGACCGTGATTCACTTTCTGTCTTTGTCATCAGACCTTGTAGGAGAGTCTGATTAGTCTCCAGTGAAAGACCCAGGAGGAAGCGGAGGAACAAATCCAGGTGTCCATTTGGACTCTGTAAGGCTTCGTCCACAGCGCTCTGGTAGAAATGTGTCAGTTCAGGTTTGTATCTAAAGACTTTAGTCCACATGGTGGACAACAGTGGGGCCATCCAAGATGTTCTTTGTTCTACTAAGTTCAGGTTGAGTCCAGAGTTGATGAAGGTCAGATGGACATGAAGAGCAGCCAGAAACTCCTGAACACTCAGATGGACGAAGCAGAACACCTTGTCCTGGTACAGGCCTCTCTCCTCTTTAAAGATCTGTGTGAACACTCCTGAGTACACTGAGGCTGCTCTGATATCGATGCCACACTCTGTCAGGTCTGATTCATAGAAGATCAGGTTTCCTTTCTGCAGCTGCTCAAAAGCCAGTTTTCCTAGAGACTCAATCATCTCCCTGCTCTTTGGACTCCAGTGTGGATCTGTCTCAGCTCCTCCATCATACTTGACCTTCTTCACTTTGGACTGAACCACCAGGAAGTGGATGTACATCTCAGTCAGGGTCTTGGGCAGCCATCCTCCCTCTCTGGTCTTCAACAGCTCCTCCAGAACTGTAGCAGTGATCCAGCAGAAGACTGGGATGTGGCACATGATGTGGAGGCTTCGTGAGGTCTTGATGTGGGTGATGATCTCTCTGGCCTGATCCTCATCTCTGAACCTCTTCCTGAAGTACTCCTCCTTCTGTGGGTCAGTGAACCCTCTGACCTCTGTCACCATGTCAACACACTTTAGAGGGATCTGATTGGCTGCTGCAGGTCGTGTGGTTATCCAGAGGCGAGCAGAGGGAAGCAGTTTCCCCCTGATGAGGTTGGTCAGCAGCACGTTGACTGAGGTGGGCTCTGTCACATCAGTCAGGATCTCAGTGTTGTGGAAGTCCAGAGGAAGTCGACACTCGTCCAGACCGTCAAAGATGAAGACCACCTGGAACTGATCAAAGCTGCAGATTCCTGTTTCTTTGGTTTCAGAGAAGAAGTGATGAACAAGTTCCACCAAGCTGAACTTTTTCTCTTTCAGCACATTCAGCTCACTGAAAGTGAAGGGAAATGTGAAGTGTATGTCCTGGTTGTCTTTGTCTTCAGCCCAGTCCAGAGTGAACTTCTGTGTTAAGACTGTTTTCCCAATGCCAGCCACTCCCTTTGTCATCACTGTTCTGATTGGTTCTTCTCTTCCAGGTGGGGCTTTAAAGATGTCTTCTTGTCTGATGGTTGTTTCTGGTCTGTCTGGTCTCCTGGCCGCTGTTTCAATCTGTCTGACCTCATGTTCATCATTGACCTCTCCAGCCCCTCCCTCTGTGATGTAGAGCTCTGTGTAGATCTGGTTCAGAAGAGTTGGGTTCCCTGCTTTAGAGATCCCCTCAAACACACACTGGAACTTCTTCTTCAGGGCAGATTTGAGTTTACATTGATAAACTGCAGCACAATGTCCTGAAACCAAACACAAGATTTGAGATCAGTAAGAAAAAATAACATTTAAATTCCTCTAAATAACGACTATGAACATGTTTCCCTCCATGTGTTGATGTCAGTAAACGTCTCATTTGTCCGTCATGTTGAATCTTTAGAGAAATCCTCTTACTGCTCTGCAGACGCTCAGCCAGCTCCTCCTGCTTCATCCTCCTCAGGAAGTTCACTGTGATCTTCACTAATGCCTCTCTGCTCCTCCTCCTCTGCTCTTCATCCTCACCGTCCAACACCTCCTCATCCTCCCTCTGACTCCCTGAGCATTCTGGGTAATCTGGACTCAGAAGCTTGTGGATTTTCTTTAGCTCGTCCTTGACGAAAGTGACCATGTTCTCCTCCAGCAGCTGGAACAGAAACTCTATGAGTGACGGCATCAAACTAAAACCACGGAGCCAAACATCAGTTCCATGTTGGACAGACTGACAATCCACTGGTGCCAAAGTGCAGCATGGAGATGATTGTGAATACACAGCAGCTGTTGGACATGTCCTCACCATAAATATTTGGTCCAGGTGTTTTTGATGCTGCTGGGCAGACTGACCACTGGGAACCTCTGGGCTCTCCTGGTCCACTCTGTGGAGGAATCGGTGTCAAGTGAACATCAGTACAGAGAGATAATACAAGATGGATTTTATATGTCCCTGGAGGACGCTCACAACTAGTGTTGCAGGGTAACATGTTACAAAGTAATGCGTTTCTAATCAGATTAAATTTGTCTGTAACACAGTAATGTAACGCATTACTGTTGATAATGTCAGTAATCACATTACAGTTACGAATACATTTTTTTTTTTACTTTACTGGAGGACCAAAAACACAAATCAAACATCCCTTTCTATGCTGCAGTCAGTGACCCACACCACTTCTCGCCGCTGACCCCCCCGCCCCGTGATGACACACATACCGCCTGTATTATGATTTCTGGAAATTAAAACCCCTGTGAATCACGGACCCAACAAGCCGGACTCATGAGCATTAATTTTCAACCCGACCACGGCAAAAAAAGAAAGAAAAAGGAAGCCAGCTCCATCCATCATATTTTCAACTCGAACATGTCAGGTCGGGCCGGTCGGAGAGTGCTGACTGACCCAAGGAAAGAGTCGGATTAGGAAGAAAAGAAAAGAATGTGACGGTGAAACGTAAGCTGTGCCCAGGGCAGAAACAGTTATCCACATGCTGCCAACATGATGATGTCATGGAGTAATCCAAAAGTAATGTAAGTAGTGTAACTAATTACTGTAAACAGCGAGTAACAAAGAAAAGTAAGGCATTACTTTTAATTAAAAAAGTAACTAGTAATGTGTAATGGATTACTTTCACAACAGACAGAGACACTTTGATTTCAGACCTGGCCTAACAGCACGTTGTACAAACGGGTTCTGTTCTACAATAACCTGAGTTTGACTGTCAGTTACAGCTTACATCTGATCAGCTGATCCACATCCTCCTTTAAAGTCAATGATCACGTTTTTTGAGTTGTCGCTCTTTAAAGACAGACAGCTGGGTTGAGAAGAGTCTGGTCTCTGCTCCTGGATCCTGAAACAACAACACAAGTGATGTTAAATAGTTTTAGGTTTTTAAAAAAATTATCTGCAAAACTAGTTTCAAGTTACAACTGCGAATGATTTCATTTTCTTAAATTATGGAACAATGTTAATATAACCCTCTGAGGTCACATTCACTTTTTTTTATTTGCGTTTTTTAATAAAGATATCATCTTTAAGATTTTCATCAAGTGCTGCACATCTTCAGAATTACGACAGTCTAAATAGATGTCTCGATTTTGAGCGTTATTTTGCACCCGGGATTTTAACGAAAATAGCCCGGTAGAGTTCTGTGCCCAATTCAGCCTCAACTATCAACCACCACCTGAACTTGCCCACACCAATAATCTGATTAGTCATTTTAACTCTGCTTGCCTATCCACCCTCAATGCCGTTGCCCCCCAGAAGCTAATGACCAAGTCCACAATGAAGAGGCAACCAGGGCTATGGTGATGATGATGCTATCCAAAGTTTTAAAAGAGAGTGTAGAAAAGCAGAGCGTTGCTGGAAGAAATCAGGTCTCCAGATCCATTTTGACATTATCAAGAGAATTTTATCGACTTTTAACTGTATGATTAAGTAGGTACGGAGACAATATTTTTCTAATCTCATTCTTACAAATCACAACAACCCCAGGCTTTTATTCTGTTTTATTTTCCTGGTTAATACTCCCCCTCCCTCTGTCCCTATTGAATCAGATGCTGACTGTAATCTGTTTTTATCTTACTTAAACAACAAGGTGGAGTCTATCAGAGCCTCGATTACACCCAGTGCCCCTCTAGATGTCTTTTATTCTCAAAAGGACATTTTAAACCAGTTTTACCCAATATCTTTACCTAAACTCCTAGATGTTGTCTCACACACTTGTCCACCTGCCCTTTCGATGTGATTCCATCTAGACTTTTAACTCAAGTAATTGATTCTGTTGGAAAAAAATGTTTCTTCACAGCTTTTAGCAGCCTTCTTCGATACATTTCAGTCAGGATTCCAGAAGTAGGCCTACCACAGCACAGAAACGGCTTTGCTTAAAGTGACCAATGACCTTTTAATGGCAGCCGACAGCGGGCTGTGCCCAGTCCTGATACTAGATCTCAGTGTGGCATTTGACACAATTGACCACGGGATCCTTTTAAATTGTCTGAGGCACTGTGTAGGAGTTTCAGGTACAGCTTTGAAGTGGTTTTATTCATATTTTTCAAATCGTATGTTCTGTGTTGTAGCAATAATTACACGTCCTCCCTCATCTCACTAAAGTACGCCGTGCCTCAGAGGTCTGTCTTGGGACCAATTCTATTTTCGTTATACATGCTTCCCCTGGGGCACATAATACAAAAATATGATGTGTCTTTTCATTTTTATGCTGACGACACTCAGCTGTACCTGCCTGTAAATGCCACCGACCCTGGGAAGTTGAGTGCTTTATTAGACTCCCGTAAAAAACTGGATGTCGCAAAACTTTCTTCAGCTGAACGACAACAAAACTGAGGTTCTTGTTTTTGGCCCCCCAGCAGATGACTGAGCAAATACTGTCATCTGCTGGGCCGCTAGTGGACGCCATCAAACCCTCTGCTAGAAACCTTGGGGTCTGGTTTGATGGCAATTTAAGATTTGAAAAACACACGACTAAACTTGTACAGTCTTGCTTTTATCATCTCAGAATTATTTCAAAGATTAGATTGTTTTTATCTTTTAAAGACACAGAAATGATTTTACATGCTTTTATTTCATCACATCTGGATTATTGGATTATTGGATTGGATTATCCCTGTGTATTTTACGATTGATTTTAAGGTCCTTTCAATCAATCAATCAATCAATCAATCAATTTGTTTATTTCGGGCATGTCAAAATCATCATCATCACACTTCATCTTAATTCGAGTAATACAATACACATGGCCGAAAGGGAAAGCGGGAGAAGCAAAAGCTTATCTGGTCCCGCCCCCATTACCCACAGAATAAAATCTTTTTCATAATCAGATCATATAATAATCTTTTTCTTTTGTTTTTGCTTTTTACATTTTGATATAACATTCTTTTACTTATGACATTTCAATTTTTTTAAAAATGGTTTTTAAATGTCTTAGGGGTCTTGGACCTTCTTATCTTTCAGAATTGCTTTTACCATATGAACCCTTGCGGACCCTGAGATCCTCCGGCACTGGCCTTTTAATCCCTAAAGCTAGAACACAAATTTACGGTGAGGCAGCCTTCCAGCGTGGTTACGTTCCTGTTGCTACTGCTACTGGGCTGCACTGTGAGCACCACTGAATATTAACTCATTGGCTGCCATTGACGTCTATAGACGTCAATCTAATTACAACCGTTCACTGCCATTGACGTCGATAGATGTCAATTGCGTTTTTCAACGGGAAGGGCTGGAGGATGGTCTGGTGGAGCTTGTCCATCAATATCAGGCTTGTAAACTAGTGTAAAGACGTGTAGCTGTCCTGTAGGTGGCAGCAGTGCCCTCTTTGGATGAGAGATCAGCATTTATGAGAAGAAGCGAGATGACAAGAGATATAAGAAACTTATCGGAGCCTATGTGTTCCGCACGTTGGCACATTATGTACTGTATGTGTCGCGGTAGTTCGGAGAGGAAGAGGGTCGCGATCGTGAGAAAACGACGGAGATCATTGAAAAAGACACCGACGACCGACACCGACGCTGGACACCGGCGATCAAGCCGGGCCGAGCGGCCGGTGAGAGAGTCAGCAGCTGACGGCTCGGTGACCCGGATTCGTCAGATGAGCGGTTCCGTCCGGATCAACCAGGAGCAGCAGAGACTCGTCCCCACGCTCCAGAAAGACATGAAGGTAATAATATAATACATCAATGGTAAAAAAAATAAAAATAAACTAATTTGCTAGCGAGCTAACTTGCTAGCGAGCTAACTTTTACTGCTAGAAGGGCGGATCGCTTTGATCGCCGGCGGAAAGCTTAAAAAAAAAAACTCCACATCACACTTGACTACAACTATAAGAGATGTATTTTTATGGTAATTATATATATTTCTATAATTTACAGGTCGTGGATCAAGCAGTGGTCGACCATGGGGCAGAGGTCATGTGACAGCTACAAACGTACAAAAAAGTTTTTATATATTTTTTATAATATTTTTACTGATATTTGTAAATAAATTATTATTTTGCCATCAAAAGTCCTTTCTCTGTGTTGTTTTTGTTGTTTTATAGAAGGAGAACACTGTTCAGATGTGTGAGGTGTCACTAAAGCAAAAAATATCAACGTCAAAGTCACTGTTCTGCTTGACACGTTTCTTTCCACAAAAAGTTTATTTTCTCAGTGTTTTGGTCAAAAACTGGTGTTTTTGGCGAAACCAGCCTACGTTCTACTGCTGTTTACAAAAGAACGGAAAAAGGTAGAAACAAACTTTTTTTTCCTATTGAACGAAGAGAGTCTACTCTTTCTCTTGGTAGTTTCGGTGTTTACATACATACAATAACACAATATTCTGTGGGTCTTATAAGATCGTTCAAAATGCTCTAAAACGGCTGGCAGTATGGGGCTCTCTGCTCTGAAAATGGCTGGCAGCCAATGAGTTAACACGTGGATGTTCAGACAGGGACTCTTTACTGCAGCTGGACAATGTGTGTCTGAGTTATAACGCAGATTTTATGGAGAATCATTGAAATTTGACTCCACACAAAGAACGTTCAACAGAAACTAAAATGCTTTGAAATTTTGTTTTGTCTTACATTTGATCAGCTGATCCACGTCCTTCTTTAAAGTCAATGATCAATTCATTTGAGTCGTTGCTCTTTAAAGACAGACAGCTGGGTTCAGGAGAGTCTGGTCTCTGCTGCTGGATCCTGAAACAAAAGCAGAACTGATAGATGTGCATGTTGTAAAAAAAAAACTGATGAAAAACATCTTCATTCTTTTAAAAAAAACACAACAACTGACTTTTAGAGAAAGTTTTTCTGACTGTTTTAAATTCTGACCTTTGACCTGTGGTCTGGCTCTGATATTCCCCACACAGAGTGGTTTTAGAGGGAGGGGCTCCCTCCTCTCTGTCCTCACACTGATCCATGCTGCTGAGCTCACATCCACATCAGCTCACACACACTTTGTAGCTTCACCTGCAGAGGAAACACACATCATTCATGTGCACAGCAGCTCACATGTCCATCATGTCTCCAGCTGCTCAGTGTCAGTTGAATGCAGTCACACAGCAGTGAGGAAGAGGAAGCTGCCATCAGCTGCTGTACTTCTACTAGTCCACTATGGCGTCATGAATCTGCAGTGAAGTGAAGAGCAGCCCAGCAACATGATCCATGGACCACTGTTTCCATCCACTGACACACACAAGGACTGAGATCCACTGAGTTGATCAAACAAGCTACAACTGATTATTACACACACAACAACTGGGTATCAATTTATTTCACCCCACAGCTCCACTATCACAACATTCAGTCATTTCACTCACTGGAAATTCAAAGAGAGAAAAACACTCTCCAGCTGCCACTGAAACTTATTGTCTCTGTCGATCCATTCATCGTCTGCTCCATCAAATGTCACAAAATACAGACAAGTGATGTGTTCAAGTTCCTCTCAGTCTAAGGCCATGTCTTCAAATGTCTTGTTTTGTCACAGCAATAATCAAAGAGATACAAATATTCAGTTTACAGTCCGATCCTTGCTGCGTAAATGTGCTCACACAGTGTGAAATGCTCTCTGTTCATGGTTCATATCGGTATACATCTGGTCTCAGTCTCTACTGGAGCTTCTTTTAAAATTGTTTCACTGTTTTTTTTTCTTTTTTTATTATCTCATTGTCTTGTTTCCATAAACCTAATTTGTGGCCAAAATAAAGTTTTATTATCATTAATCAAACAGAGAAAACAAGGAAACACGTTTTTGAGGCTGAAAACTGAAGGTTTCTGCTTGATTTTTTTTTTTTTTTTTAATATTTTTGGGCTTTTTCGCCTTTTATTGACAGGATAGTTGGAATAGGTAGAAATGGGAGGCAGTGTGGGGGGTTGACACGCAGGATAGGGCCGCTCGGCACAGGATTGGAACCGGGGTGGCATGCAGTGAGGAATATAGTCTCAACACATGGGTCAGGTGCTCTACCAATTGAGCTAAACAAACACCACTTGAAAAATGTTGATTGAACAGCTGTTGTAGCTCTAAAAGATTCTTCTTTAACCAATAACCCATAGTGTTTGTGGATGTCACTTTGTTGGAAAGTGACTAGTAGCTTCACCTGTCAGGTACATGAGCTGCAGTACAAGCAGGAAGTATCACAAAAAGGAAATACTCAAGGAAAGTATAAGTAGGGCCTACCTCACAACTGTACTGCAATAAATGTACTCAGTCACTGTGAAGAACCTGATGTTGAACATTGTCAACACTGGCAAATCAATAACTAGAACATTTCCTCTGTTAAATTTTGATAGGCCCACTGCCGGGCATTCCATCTCTGTCAAACCCACGATCACGTGTTTTGATGTGTGTGTGTATGTGTGTGTATGTGTGTGTGTGTGTGTGTGTGTGTGTGTCTGTAACTGTAATCACATGAAGCTACCTGTGTGTGTGTGTGTGTGTGTGTGTGTGTGTGTGTGTGTGTGTGTGTGTGTGTGTGTGTGTGTGTGTGTGTGTAGAGTGTAAATTGAGTCCAGGAGGAATGTGGAAAGAGAAAAAATGTAGAATTTTTTTGGGCTCTCTCCCACTCTGACCGATTATGTCACGCACTCTGACATGAACATTCCGTGCAATACACACCCATTATAATCTCATAATTTCCCCCAAAATGATCATGGTCATTGATCAGGGATTGATCAAAAACGTGGAATAATACACCAATAATACACAAGACTTGTGTCTATACTGTTTAAAGTTCAAATGAAGTCTCTAGGTGAAAGTATGCCTGAGCCACACTTTTTGATATATAATTTGTAGCGAATGTGTAGGAAAAAATCCACACAATAACAGTAGTGCCAATAGCTGCAGGCACCAGTTAATAAAGACTCAGGAAAACCCTGATAACAACATGTGGTCAGCATATTGATCAGTAATAGGCACTAACAATAGTATTGATCAACGATATTCAGCTTCTGCTTTTATTCCAGCGCTTCTACCGACAACACCCACACAACATGGCGGACACGGTTCTGTCAGTCCATGCTTTACAGTTACAGCTCTGACTCAGCTAGTAACATTATAATAACACAACAACAACACAACGACAAGTTGAAGGGCAGAGAACTCAGGTAACAACAGGTGTTAAAGAGGAAAACATTCAGACTGTTCACCTTACCTTCACACGAGGAAATTAACTGCGTTGCAACTGTTGGTTAAAAGTGACTCTTAGAACTGTGGCACACTTACTGGACATGACGCCATGTCTTACTTAGAAATAATTAACCTGCTCTGCTGCACTTTCCTCCATGAAATCAAATCCAAAGTCAACAAAGAAACATCAGCGCTGAAAACCTTGTCCCGGAAAAGATGCATCCACACCAACATTAACATTACATAAAACAAAAAAAGTTTATTCCTATAGCCCATTTTTACAAACACTTTTACAAACAGACCCCTCACCTAGGATGAGCAGACATAGAATAGATGTTATTGGTACAGACAAGAAAACTGTTTATGACATGGAATATGAAAAAAAGTCTAGTAAACAGGAGCTTCTACTGGGAACACTGGTGGGCAGGCTGGTTCATAACCAGGGGCAGCAGGCCGGTTTAGGAGCAGAAGAGAGGTGATGCAGGCACTGGTTGGTACAGACTAGGGATGGAGGAGAGGAGATGAGCAGGAACAAGAGGAGGAGAGGAGCAACAACCCACTCTGTGTTCAACTACTGACCATCCACTAACTCTGCTTCTGCTCTTATTCCAGCGCTTCTACCGACAACATCCACACAACATGGCAGACACGGTTCTGTCGGTCCAGACTTTACAGTTACAGCTCTGACTCAGCTACAATAACATTATAATAACACAACAACAACACAAGGACAAGTTGAAGGGCAGAGAACTCAGGCAATGACAGGTGTTAACAAGGAAAAGATTCAGACTGTTGTTCACCTTACCTTCACACGAGGAAATTAACTGCGACACAACCGCGTGGTCAAAGTAAACTATGAAAGTAGCCTCACCTGTTTGACATGAGAGCGTGGTCTACTGCCCTTTGCTCTCTCTCTCTCTATCAATTCAATTCAATTCAAATTCACTTTATTGGCATGAATGTTGCGAGAACTATGTTTCCAAAGCATCAAGAATCAATGAAACAAAACAAATACAACTCACAGAATCAAATATACAAATAAAAAAGAGTATATACATTCATACTGTATACCTATGTGTGTGTGTGCGCTGATGAAGTGGTGTCTCTCTCTTATACACAGATATGGGTGTCATTAGGTAAGTTGTTATATAACGAAAATTATATATACAGTTCATATTAAATGATGATAATAATAATGCATAAAATAAAGAAATGAAAAACAACAACAATATTATATCATATCTATAATGATTGTGATCAGCATCCGTGTGTTTCTCTAGTCTCACGTGTTACATACTGTGTAGCTAACTTTACAAATTGTGGATCTTCTCCCAGACTTTCAACAGTTCATCACATGTTTTTCCCTGATGGATCTCTCCGGTTGAGTCTTGAAAAAAAAAATCAGGGTTTCATGATTATTTTCCCTTCACTTTAAACGGTAACTGCTACATTAAAGCTTTTCTTTTGTTAGCCCTTCTATATGCATTACCATGTTACGTCTCCTGTGGGAAACAGTAACTCGACAAACAATGACCAGGAAGACACAGAACTAGAGAGGAAAATGAAGTGGGTTTATTTACAAAAAAATGAGGAGCAAACAAATGACCAGAGGATTCTTCTAGGTGGATGCGGGAAGGAGGGCCATGAGGGTTGTGTAAAATAAATAGAACAAAACTAAGCCTGACTATCTCTAACTGAGTGAGGGAAAGAAAAACCATACACAAGGGGCACCAACCCATAACCTAGTGACTCTAACATAAAAGAACTACGTGAGTGAGGGAATGTATGGAGTACCCCCGTCGTACCTCGGCCAACCTCCCCTTAACCACAACCCTCTTTTAAACTATGGTCTACGATCAGAAAGACGATGAGAAAAATTTGAACCCCCCCCCCCCCCCCACCACACACACACACACACCCCTCCCCTCCGAGCTCGTATGGCTCTCCCCTTGGAGCCTCCTCGTGACACGCCTCCCTTCACCAGAGCAGAGCAGAGCAGAGCAACAAGCCTGCTGCCAGCAGAAACCAAACACGGCTTTGAATGCGGAGTAAAATGTCGTTTTCACAGTCACAACTTCCACAATAAAACCAAAGATTACCTGTTCAATATAAACTCTGCTGTATCAGCACCGCCGCTGCAGCCTGAGTGGGTCTCTCTGCACTGGATTTACATCAGGCATTAATCTCTCTGCCCTCAATAAACGTGTGGTGTTATGACTGTCGTCTGAGCACACTGCTTTAAATCAGATTTCATCCAGTTTTTAAGCAAGATTTTATGTTACATTTTTAAGCACGACTGGTTTTAATAACACTTACAAACCTGGTGAGGAATCACAGTCTGGATGTACAGTAATACCTGAATAACTGAACTGAGAGTGCGCCTGGCAGAAACTTGACGGCTGCTAGCATAAATGTATCAGTCAAAAGACATTTAAAATGATTAAAAGGAGGTAGTGTGTCTAGTTTTAAAAGCATCTGTGGGTGATTCCATTTGTTTCGGGCATAATATTTTATGTGGTGTTATAAAACTCGGGAGGATATGGCTAAGTTAAACGCGGCGAAGGCTGCAGAGGAGATGGATGAATAAAAGAAAATGGCATAAAAGGGCTCTCACACCATCCCAACAAATAATAAGTACACTGGACTTTGCTCTCTGTCGATTGGACCACTCTGTGACTTTGTGACATGCCAGGCTACAAGATGAGACTGTTGTTCACTCATGACGGACAAATATGGACACATGTGCGAACACACACGTAATCTGTATGTACTGTCTAGAGCTAAACTTCAGCTCTGTATACTACCTACTGCTGTAACATGTTATGTCAAAATGTCATAAGTAAAAGAAAATGTTATGTCAAAATGTAAAAAAAAAAGCAAAAAGAAAAGATAAAGATTTTTATTCTGTGGGTAATGGGGGCGGGACTAGATAAGCTTTTGCTTCTCCCGCTTTCCCTTTCGGCCATGTGTATTGTATTATTTGAACTAAGATGAAGTGTGATAATGATGATTTAAATTGACATGCCCGAAATAAACAAATTGATTGATTGATTGATTGATTGATTGATTGATTGATTGATTGATAGATTGATATCAACTGATATGATATATCGCCCAGCCCTAGATCCTTAAAATTTGGGAGATGAAGATCAATACATTTTTCTGTTTTTCCACAACTCAGTCTAAAAGTAATAACCAAAAGTTATTTTCAAACATTTCACATTTATTTTTTAGTGGCAAAAAAACTCAAAACACATAACAGTACCCGGTTCATTACTAGTACAGTTGGTTTTTCATCTCTCAAACATTCGGTATACAGTAGTTGGTAGCTGATCAGTCACAATCAGTCAGAACTCCCTGGTGGTAGTAGCATTCCACAGCTGATTGTCAATTCAATTCTGTATTTCTAGTCAATATGTTGTGTGTCATTCCTGGTCAGACATCCAGATATTGAATCTGCCCTGAACTGATTTAGCAATCTTCATCTTCATCACAAGGCCAGGTCCAATAATGATATGTCAAATATATCCTGAGAAGGAGATCCTGTAAGCTGATCCCAGCTACGTCTCTTGTTAGTGCCTGTTCTAACACAGATGAGTTAGGGTGAGGTTGCTGGTTTCTTGTTGATAGAGAAGAGGATCAAATATCATGAAAGATGTGATCTCCCCAGAAGTCTCATTGAAGTTTGTTTTTAATGTGTGTTTCACACCAAACCAGCCTCGAGACACATCTGATAGAAGTGACCCTGCAGGCTGATGAGCTGAGAGGGCGAGTCCATCTCTGCAATGGAACCTTGCTCCATCACAATGATCCTAAGAACACAGAAAACCAGAGACAAGAGTCAGAATCTTTTCACAGTGAAGAAGTGAATTGCTGCTGTAAGAACTGAACAGAGAATGACTGTGGGAAGTCTAATATAAAACAGAGGTTAGACCAGAGCAGTTCAGCTGGTACCTGGTGTAGTCCATGATGGTGTTGAGGCGATGAGCGATGGTTATGACTGTACAGTCATCAAACTGAGTTCGGATGGTGGACTGGATCAGCTGGTCTGTCTTAAGGTCCACAGCTGCTGTGGCTTCATCCAGCACCAGGATCCTGGTCTTCCTCAGCAGAGCTCTGGCCAAACACAGCAGCTGTCGCTGACCGAGACTGCAGAAAACACAGGACAGCTTCATGACCTCCAAAGTCGACTACGACCTGCAGAAGCTACAACACCATCATTCCACCCTCCTTCCTTGAAGGTGTAGTCTGGTCCCTCTATTTTTATTTTTAACACACCCTGAGTTATGTTGTGTGCCAAGTGTAAACAAAGTGGCCTATTGACTGCAGACCGTTATCAAGGTAATGCAATTTATTTCATTTTAAACTCCAACAATTTAAACACAAAACCTGCTTCAGCCTACAGACTGAGCCCTTCACCTTTCTTTTCATGGGGAGAGGGAACTGGTCCTATTCAATTCCCCTGCCTAAAACGTATAAAGTTGTAGTCACCAGCTGTGCACCAGACTAGTGACAGTTATTTCGTCATTGCTGTCACACAATTAAAACGTGCCAGATCAATGTCAACTGGTGGGTTTTCAAAATAAAATTTCTTGTCTGTTTCTGCTGTCTTTTGTCGCGACCACAATGCATTATGGTAGGCCCTACTATACACTACTTTTCACGCTGCAAGTGGGATACTATGAGTCTATGCGGTTCAATATTTCTCACTATACATTTGCACAACACTACTAAATGGGGTATTCGCTATAGTCCACTATACAGTTAGTAGTGAGTGTCAGTTTGAAATCTCATGAATGTTATTGCACATTTCTGTTTAACAGGTAAGGGTCATATCCTCTGTTAAGAATAAGCAGCCTCCATAAACAGGCCAAGTGCCAGGTTAAAGTAGTACAACTAAAGACCTGAACAGGAGGAAGATGAAGTCTGTAGTTCCCATGAGCTTGGAAAAGTATGGACCATATCATGTTCATGTTTTGTCAACTAGAGGGCATTGCAATATAATTCCTAGACATGAATGTTCTATATATAAAAATGTAATACAATTGATATAACTTAACAAATACCTGTTAGTTTTAGGCCTACATTTTCAGAATCAGGTTAAGTTTGTCTTGTTATTGGGAAAGTAGCTGCAAAAACGTAATGTCAGTTCCCGTACTGCACTGTACAACAGCTCTGATCTGGGGATGCATAGACTCCACGTGAGCTCTTAAAGGCTCCTCTGGTATCTGGCACCAAGACGTTAGCATCAGCTCCTTTAGGTCCTTGTAAAGGGGGAGATGGGGCCTCCATGAATAAAATTTGCCTTTCCAGCACATCACACTTCAGATCCATGCAATTTGGAAGCAGGAGACAAGTCTACAAACTCTTTGCTATGTTCCTCAAATAAGTCATCAGGGAATACAATTCCCATGAAGGAGTGTATTTGGTCTACAACAATGTTATAAAGTGAAGTGTACCACTGCACAAGACCTACACCGGCAGCACCTGAATAGTGCTCAAACACTGAATCATGATAGCCCCCACTGGTCAGTTGCTTTGGATTAAACTGTCTGATAAATTTAATCTCACATGTGCTGTGAAGTTTTATTAGCACTGCCATTTTAAATGAACTTATCAGAGTGTGTTTTCGGGTTTTCAGGAGTAAGATTTCATTTATTGAAGTATTAATATCTCTGAATGGATCTGTGACACGTGTCCTCAGGTCACAGAGGTGCACATTGGTGTTGAACTTAGTCTTATAGGCTGCTGCCAGTGCTATGTTAGTATAGATAGCACATCACCCCTTGCTGTTGTGTTAGTTGCACATTGGCCCCTGGTTTTGATCAGATAAATGTAGTGAAAGTAGTTTGCAGGTGTGTTTACCTGAGGTTCTCTCCTCCTTCACAGCACTGATGGTTCAGTTTCTGTGGCAGCGCTGACACAAAGCTTCCAAGGTGAGCAAGTTCCAGAGCTTTCCACAGATCTTCATCTGAACACATATCGAAGGGGTCCAGATTCATCCTCAGAGAACCAGAGAACAGCACTGGGTCCTGGAAATGACAGGTCAGAAGGCAAGGATATAATACCTGTCCACAACATTCTCCTGTCCAATGAATTGAATGAATTGAATTGAATGAATGAATTTATATTTATTAACGTGTCGTGCACCAATTAAGGCGCCCAGCCTATAAGGGCTTACAAGACACAATATCATCACATCCAGACACCAAACAAAATAATCAGAGCAAAACCAAACAAAAACAAAAACAGAAACCACATGGAGTTCACATAAATAGTTCACCTCTTCTTTTTGACCAGGCATTTTTCATGAAAGTAGCTATAGTAAAGACTTCTTTTCTGAAGAACCATTCCAACTTTACCTCATCATCAACCCAAAACAACTCCGGTTTCACATTTTGCATTTTCTGAAACAAAAACTGCCTGGCTTCGTCATATAACGGACAATGAAACACAAAATGCAGTTCATCCTCAATTACATTTAAATTACATAATGTGCATAGTCTTTCATCCTCAGGTACTGAGTTAAACCGACCAACTTCTATTGCCAGAGGGAGAATCCCAGCCCTCAACTGGGCACATAGAGATCTCTTGGATCTATCTAATGGCAAAGTCACATAGGGTTCTGAACAATATACATTTTTCAATTGGCAATACTGTCCATTAGCCATGTTGGTGTCAATAACACTGTGACTGAACCATAAGGAAAGTTTGGTTTATACATGTTATCAGTTATGAGAATGAAACCATGCTCAGATATTATGTCCAATTTGTGTTTATTGTGTTAAATTTAGCAGGATTTTTAAACTTCATTGTACAGCCTGTGTGTGAGTCTTGTCCCTGCATAGATGAATTATTATCTTGCTATTCGTATTTGGGTTTATCAGTGGCTTTCAGCAGTAGGCCTACTGTGTTGAGTACTAACACAATATAGTGATAGTGACAAGCACCACAGTAATAACCTGAGGAATGATGGTGATTCGGGATCTGAGATCATGGAGGCCGATCTCAGCAATGTCAATCCCGTCGATTACGATCCGTCCCTTGGCTGCCTCCAGAATCCTGAAGATTCCCAGAGTGAGGGAAGATTTTCCAGCTCCAGTTCTTCCAACAACCCCCACCTGACAATTCATTCAACATCATTATTAAATATTCAAAAACAGAAGGTATATGTATTACACATCATTAGGCTGTAACCGTATTTAACTCTAATACTTGTATTTTTTTTTGCAAAACATTGGACCCTTCACGCCCTGTTCCTCTCTGTTTTACCTTTTGCCCAGCAGAAGGCGCTTCAGGTGTATTTCACTTTGGACAGACTTAGAGCCAGCTTGTTCCCTAAAACCATAACCAATCTGAACATGCATGAGCTAAGCCATCTCATCCCATTGGTTTGTAAAAGATGCCCCAAGTGAGCCACCAGAACCCCAGTCTACAGCACATCCTCCCCAGCTGCAAAGCTGTGCTAAGTCTGGGCTGTTATGGGTGGCACCATGACTGGGTCCTCCAGATGACCCTGCAAATGGCCCCATGATGCTGTCAGATGCAAAAGGGAGGGGGTCTCACTGTGCTTACAGCTTTGTTTTTAACCCCTTGTGTGGATTTTCAAATTGTCATTGAACCAGAACAGTAGTGGTTTACCTTGTTAAAGAACAGCATGTTATTCAATAAGTACTGAAACACTGAACAATTGGACATGTGCATTCAAAAGTTTAGAAAGGGTTAAATTAAGTTCACCTGTATAGGTTAGAGTGCATTTTAGGTGCATTCTGAAATTTAATCCAAAAGCCATGAGTATATATACATATATTTTGTTTTGTTTTGTTTTAGTTTAGTTTAAGATAGCTTTGCTAACCTTCTCTCTGCTTTGGATGTCGATGTCGATGTCCTTTAAGGCCCAGTCCAGACCTTTACGGTACTGCAGTCCATAATCTTCAAACTGGATGGCTCCTGTGACTGGCCAGGCTGCCGGCAGCATACTGCCTTCGAGGGTCCATGCTGCCTGGGGAGACGCATAACGTGAGGAGCACTGGATGGTCAACACTCACATCAATGTTATCAGAGTCAGGCAGCAACATCATACTCTTAAAAACACAGTGAACATTGTTTGTTCTATTGTTGTGAGCATTTAGAGCATCTTCTAAGAACTTGTAGCCTATGGTCTGTACCAGTTTGAATGTTGAATGTCCCCTGGTGAATATCAAGTTATAAACTATTTACCACCTGTTCTATCCATACAGAGATACATCCACAGCTACTTGTCTCAATGTTTGCATATACTTTGCAAGAAAAGTAAAAACATCACTAACAACAAGTTTACAAAATTATAGTATTAAAAAACCTTCTGTTGATCTCTGAGAGAGTAAGGGACTGTTGTTTCTGTGTTGTGCATTGTCAAACGTTTACATCATATCCATACTTCATTGCATGGAGTAATGTGGTGTGACCAAATCCTAATGGGTACCTGATGATGGGTACCTACCTATCAGTCAATCCTGCATCTTCATTCATCCATAACAATGTGACAACTGTCCTGTTCCTATATCTCGAGGTGTTTTTTCTCTCTCCGTTGTGTTTTTATGTTTTTCCAGTCCCTGCCAGTCACACCACCTCACCAGAGGATCCTCCAGCCTCCATTCAGCCACAACACCAGCTAAACTCTCTCTACAGCTCCCCTCTACCAGTCTCCAACTTATCAGCAACCAGTTTCTCCTTCCCTCATAATTTCTTTCATGAAAACATTCCCAGTGCAAAACTGTGACGAGACCTTCATGTTGCGTTTAACCTAACCCTCAGAGATGGACTGAACCACAGATTGTCATTTCTGTCTAAACCTGTTGTAAATCAGCAAACCTCTTTTGGTGTCCTGTCGTACTCTTTTACTCGTTCCACTGACACAATGTTGTTCTCCACGTCGGTCCACGATCGAACAATCCAGCTAAGGATTCCCGTCACCTGAAACATCACAAACATAGATGCCATCAGCCATCTGAAGCTTTATTTGCTTAGATCTGTTGATCTTTCAGGTGACACAGGAGCAAAGGCTCCTCAGAGAGCTGAGCTTTCAGTGCAGGCAGCAGTGAGTGACATATCAAACACTACTTGATGCTTGGTTAACAGTTAGATACTAATTTATTCATCAGTTTGTTGTTTGATTTACATATGTATATAAAACTCCTGCGTCTGTGAGGATCAATTCACACAGAATACTTTACATCAGGTGCATATTTATGGACATATTATATATGACCTGCACACATGTACTGTAGCTTGCTATAGGTTGCAGCCTTAATTTAAAAAAATTGAAATTTTGCCAAATTATTACAATCAAGTTATTACTGCATATCCAGCTTAATAGCTTAAGTTAACTGACACTTGAATGGTTGTATAGGGTTTAAATAGATCATGTATAACCATAGGGTTCTTCAAATTCTCAGCAGAACATTTTTTTTAACAGTACAATATGATTTCGAATGTGAATTACAATTGATTGCACAATTATGTACCAATAACATGGAAAAAAAAAACTTGGTGTAAGTTAAAAGACAAAATAGCAGTCATGAAGCAGTGTCTTGTAACTGATTTCTTCTAAAAGACAGTATTGTGCTGTGTCCTCTACCTGAGCTGCGCAGACATTCTGCAATGAGTAACTCAGCCATAAACCTTAAGAACAGCGATTCAACACATGCACAGACCACTTTTAACCTGAAGAGAGTGAGTAACTGCCAGTCCCACGATGCCCGGGCTGAGTTTATCCCGATTTTGTACTGACATGATACCTGCAGCCAAAACCAGCAGATTTCCCAAAAACTCCAGATTCACTGCCAGCCACCTGAGAGAAACACATCTAATCAAAACACTTGAAATATCTTTAAAATGTCTGAATATGTAAATGTTCAGGTGAGCAGACTCTAACACTTGGTATATTTTGTGTAGTTGGAATGAACCTGGTGGCGACGAAGCGAGGGAAATAAGCTTTTTGGTTGTTGTCGATGTGCTGGTCCGCCTGCAGTACAAAGTGCTGCTGTTTACCAAAGGCCCGGATGACAGCAGTGCCTTGTACTGTCTCATTGAAGTGGCTGTAAATTGGCGAGCGACTCACTGCCTCCAATCGCCGCAGCTGACACGACGACGCCACATAGAAACTCTGGAAACCAAATGTGCAGAAAATAATAATTTATGTACAAACCTCAAACTCAAGGCCAAAGAATTCATAATAGTTGCAATTGTGACATCGCAAAATCCTGGAGAGTCTGTTTAATGTCCTACAAGAAAAAAGGGTAGAATACTCAATATAATATAATTTATATTGAGTATTTAGTAGTAATATGTGACACAACCTCTGCCATGCTAAGGAATGGCTTCTCTGTAATACATTCTATTGGTGGTGGTGGTGGGGGTTCCAATGAGCAGAAAAAGTGGATGTGGCTGTTTTTTTCCACCAAGGAGTGTTTCTGGTGTAAAACTAATGTTTGTGATCAACTCAGAATAATTAAAAACCCCTAGTTTGACCCCTCACAAGATACTTAAGGCCAAATTTAACATTTAGTAATTTTCGACAAATCTGGTTATGGATACCCCAACTTTGAGTAATTTTTTAGGGGGTTTCCTACGGAAGTTGAATTTCAACATTTTACTACATGACACAATGCAGAAATTACTTGGCAATTATTTACTTCCCAGATTTTCATATGTTTCCAATGGAGAATAATGTGGAAAAATGCAATGCTGAGGTCAAAGACCCCTAAAGGTCACCAAAGGTCAGCCACCAAAGTGGTTCCACGTCTGAAATCAAACCTATGGGGTACATACCCAGATGAAATGCTGAAAGTTTCATGCTTTGGTCATAAAATGCACAATTAGTTTGCTTATCTGCCCCACTATCAGAGATAACAACACTTTTTGAGAAACATTCACCTGTATGAAGATGTAGATACAGGCGAGGGCGAGAAGCACCAGGCCTGCCATCGGCGTAGCCAGCATCACGATAATGCAGATCTCCAGCAGCTTGAACAGGTAGCCCAGCATCATCTTCAGCCCATCGGGGATCATGCAGTCGATGGCGTCGATCTCTTTGGAGAAACGGTTCAGGAGGTTCCCGCTGGGCGTCACCTCAAAGAAGGACATGGGTGAATGCAGGACGCTGTGTAGGAGATCGGTGTGAAGGTGACGTGAGGCCACGATGCCGCCCAGAGCGATGGCAAGCGTGGTCCCAAACATTGCGAACCCTGAAATACAGACACCTGAAGTTACTAGGAGACCGCATGTAGGCTTGGTTGTCATCTGTACATTTAATTTGTATAATCATTTGTCATTCATGTAAATCAATCATCCCACCCTGAGTAATGCCAAGTGCTGCAAACACGCTCAGTTTCAGCTCATGGTCACACTGGGTGCCATTGACAGGTTTCTCATCAGCCCAGAGGCTGAGCCAATAGTTGTAGGTCAAGGAGGCGGCCTGCTGGAAGGCACAGAGGAAGATGATGGTCATGATGACGGTCAGGCCCACGGTTCTGAAGTACTCCTTGTACATCTGCAGCTTCACCTGGCAACAGAAAGAGAACACTGTTAATCTCACATTTATTTATTTGTTTATTTGTTTATTTGGATCCCCATTAGCTGTTACAACTGCAACAGCTACTCTTCCTGGGGTCCACATCACTGAGTCTCAGAGAAGACAAACTAACGAGATAAAAAATCTGGAGTTTCTTAAGCTCAGTCCTTCAGTTTAGTTGTTCATTTTAGTTCTTCAGTCTGGTTCCACATCTTAAAGGGATATTTCAGTCATAGCAGTACGTTCGTCACCTTTATCTGTCGGTGCAAGCTATTTTTAGAACGGCTGAGCAGAGCTGCTAGATGCTCAGAGCTACGTTACGGAGCCTCATGGGATTTCTTGGTTTCCCTCATCAAACTCATCAAATACACAATCCAACAACTCCAAAACGCTTTGGTGGACAAGTTGTGACCTGCACATTCACCACACTATGAGATAATAACAAAACATTACGAGACAGAGTTGTTTTAGAGGTAAATGCAGAGACTGCTTGCTGAAAAACTGAAGGCAACACGCATCAGCTGTTTTGCATGAATTTACCTCTAAAACAACTCTGTTTCGTAACGTTCCATTATTATCTCATAGTGTGGTGAATGTGCAGCTCACAACTTGTCCACAAGAGCATTTTGGAGTTGTTGGATTGTGTATTTGATGAGTTTGATGAGGGAAACCAAGAAATCCCATTAGCCTCCGTAGCTCTGAGCAGCTCACGGCTCTGCTCCGCCGTTCTAAAAATAGCTTGCACCGACAAATAAAGGTAACAAACCTACTGCTATGACTATAGGGATTATGGCAATGGGCCAATTTGCCAAAATGTTGAACTATCCCTATACGCTTGATTTATGCTTCTGCATCAAGTTGACGGCATTTTTTAAGTGTTTGCAGAATTAGTTGTTCCACGTCAATCATCTCCAACTCCAAAAACTTTTTCCACTTCACAGGAGCAGGAAGATAAACACAATTTTGCACAGTGACACATTCTCTCAACGCAGAACTTCAAAAGGTGCGTGATGGTGTAAAGTCACTGATGTGGAGTTGACCCAGAAGCATAAACCAGGCTTTAGTACTTCAGTTCTACTCGTAGTTTTCCATTTTATTTTTACCTTAAGTGCACTGTTCTCTTTGGGTTTTCATTTCATCATTTCTGTTGTTTAGCATTAATCCATTGTGCCTTTTCAAGGGTATTTACATTTGAGCAGTTCTCTAATGGTTATAATACTGTGATACTAGTTGTTATAAAAAACAGACATTACTGATGCTGATGAAAACAAGTCCCCACCCTCCCTGTGTGAGCCTTGTCGGCCTCCGTTAGTTTCCCCGCGGCAACTGCATCCAAATCCTGATCAACAGCCTCCATCACCTGAACACTGGCATTGCTCATGTCACAGCTGGAACACACACAGAGAAGCACACACAAAACACAAAATAACACACACTGGACCTTTTCATGATCATAATTTATATTCAGTTGTTGTTAAAGCATTCAAACACCTGTCTGTGCTGTTACCTGATCAGCTGCTCCTGAGAGAAGTCGATGGAGAAATCTGTCATACTTAGGTGAGACACCGACTTCCTGGTGCCTACACACACACACACACACACACACACACACACACACACACACACACACACACACACACACACACACACACACACACACACACACACACACACACACACACACACACACACACACACACACACACACACACACAGCCAATACATCACCACCAATCAATATAAGAACTGATTTTGGCTTGTATATAATGTTGTATAAAATTCTTTATTCTGATGGATATTTCATGATCCAGCAACCAAAGAACTTGTCAGGATGAAGAGACCTTCAGTAACTTGACCTGATTAAGACTAAAGGCAGAAACCACACAATTACAAATAGTGAATGCTGGTTTGGGCCTCCAAGATAAACTGCTGTAAGTACCGTGGCTCTTCCTCTGTTTAGTTTGGTTCCTATGGTTTTATTCTGTGGTTAGTGTCATGTCTTACTTTTGTCACGGAGGGTGGTGCTCTCTCTGCGCTTTTTTCCACTGTGGGTCTGGATCAGTTTGGCGAAGGCTCCCTTTCTGTCCATCAGCTCCATGTAGGAGCCCATCTCAGAGATCTGACCGTTCTCCATCACTAGGACCAAGTCTACTTTAGACAGGAAACCGAGTCCGTGAGTCACCAGCACCCGAGTCTGAAAAACATTAACACACAAAAGGTCTGAACAATAACACGCACGTTTCTTACAGTACTGTAGGTATCAGGACCATAAAGATGTTTAAGTGAATGAAGGTAAGGCACAGAAAACACAGGCAGCTTCTTTATACTTTGGCATTTATTACCACACACCAGTTACACAATAACACACAACAAATACTTAATTAACAGACATTATGGATAACTGAATGAATATGGTACTCTTACTATTGTGGTACTGTACTAGGTTAGCATGTCAGTGGAACGGCTGACTCAGTTTGGTGTTGTCCACAGTGATCTTGACCATTAGGATTTCAGGGTTCAGACACATCCATGCAGCTGGGTGGTTAGTGGGTCTACAATGTTACCAATCTGGGTCACAACTGACAGGTTGACAGTTTGCAAAACAATTTAGTGTAATAAAAGCTTTCAAGGTGTTAGAAATCCCTCCAGAGCAGACAGTGTGAGAGTCTCACCTTGTCTTTCAAGAGCCCTCGTGGTCCAATTACTCGATCAAAAATATGTTGTCCCACATGTGCATCAACAGCCGACAGAGGATCGTCCAGCAAGTAAAGATCTGACTTCCTGTAGACGGCCCGAGCCAGACTGACTCTCTGCTTCTGACCTCCAGACAGGTTCAGACCCTATGGCCAGAAAATGGATCATCAATGAACTATAATGAAAATACACAATAGAATGGACAATACTGAACAACTAGTTCCATATTAGCTTTCCTGTAGAGAGGCCTTTATTCTTAAGGTCCAATTCCAGGAGACAGAGTCCGGTAGATACACTGTTACCTTTAAAGGGATAGTTTAACATTTTGGCAAATTAGCCCATTGCCATAATCCCTATAGTCATAGCAGTAGGTTTGTTACCTTTATTTGTCAGTGCAAGCTATTTTTAGAACGGCAGAGCTGAGCCACGAGCCGCTCAGAGCTACGCTACGGAGGCTCATGGAATTTCTTGGTTTCCCTCATCAAACTCATCAAATACACAATCTAACAACTCCAAAACGCTCTGGTGGACAAGTTGTGACCTGCACATTCACCACGCTATGAGATAATAACGGAACGTTACAAGGCAAATGCAGGGTTAGAGACTGCTCGCTGAAAAACTTCCGTTATTATCTCATAGCGTGGTGAATGTGCAGGTCACAACTTGTCCACCAGAGCGTTTTGGAGTTGTTAGATTGTGTATTTGATTAGTTTGATGAGGGAAACCAAGAAATCCCATGAGCCTCTGTAACGTATCTCTGAGCAGCTCGCAACTCGGCTTGGCCATTCTAAAAATAGCTTGCACCGACAAATAAAGGTACTGCTATGACTATAGGGATTATGGCAATGGGCCAATTTGCCAAAATGTTGAACTATCCCTTTAAGGTTAGGGAGGGGGCTCAGGGCCTATACATGTACCCTGATTTCTGGCTGGGGAATGGGGTGGTGAAGTAGTTCAGTGCTAGTACCTTCTCCCCAATCTCAGTGCCATCTCCGGCAGGCAGCAGGTCCAGGTCCGGCAGCAGAGCGCAGGCATCTAGCACGCGATGATACCAGCTCTCCTTTCTTTCTCCACCAAACAAAATGTTGTCTTTCAAGGAGATGTTCTGGATCCAGGCCTGCTGGGGGACGTAGGCCACTGAACCCTGCACCGCACAGTCAACAGAACCTTAAGTTACTGATTGAGAGCCTTCTGTTCCATCACACACTGTTGCAATTTAGATGTTTTAGTAAGAGCCTTGAAGACAAGGAGTCATGCTCCAAGATGTTGTCCAATCATTAAGGGGAAAATCTTTTGATTGAGGTCAATCTAAACATCTATCAAAGAACAAGTAATGCTAAACAGTTATTATCACCTTGATGGACACATAGCCACGCCTCCTCTCCATTTCCCCCAACATGGCTGACAGCAGTGATGACTTCCCAGAGCCGACGTTGCCAACCACAGCCACCAGGGCACCTGTCTTCACCTTCATGTTAATCCTCTGCAGACATGGAAGACCATCGTGGGACCAGGAGAACAACCCATCCTCAATCACAACAACGTCTCCATCTGGGGACAAAATATGAGGTGACACAACCACAGCTTGTGATCACTATTAGACACTTAAAGCAGTCTTGAGTTGTAAAGGCGGGAGAGGTCATACTGTACCTGAGGTATGAGGAAGTCTCTTGATGTTGTTGGACTTCAGTTCATCTTGACACAGGAAGTTTGTAAGACGTCTGAGTGAAACAATGGCCTGATTGCAAAAGAATATATTCATCACTGAACAGATCTGACAATGGAACACAAAACTAAAGTGGAACAGACTTTCAAAGACAAGGTTAAACATAATAAACATAGATTTTCTAATTAAAATGACTGAAGAACCAAACGGCTCCACGTTAGAATCTGTTATTTAGTTTGGACCATGGATACTGAGGCTTTGGTGTCTTTGATTGGCTGAGACGTGCCTGCATGATGGTGCTCATGGCGAAGGGCAGCTGACTTAGCGGAGTCTTCAGGATGTTGATGAGAGCGACAGAAACAAAGATTTTCTGAGCATCCAGAATGTTCTGCTCATCGATCCACACATAGACGCCAAACACCGACAAGGCGACCTGAAAGAAGAGAAGAACAAAAACACCTGTTCACCTCACCAAAGTGTTTCAGTCATTGATGCTCACCTTCATGGTGTGAGTAAGAGTCCAATGTGAAACTCACCAGGAAAGAGGAGGAATTGAATGAGGCCAGAGAGACGGAGTAAAGGATCTGAGATTTCTTGAGGGCGTTCAGTTCTCCTTCTCTCTGGACGCCGACTCGTCGCAGGAAAGCTTCCTCCCAGGCATAAAACTTAAGGATCTTAATGCCGCTCAGGATCTCATTCATCAGTTTGACGCGACCATCCATGAACTTCATCTGAGTCTCCTGGTTAAATCCAGCGGCAGATTGTTGAGTGCAACATTCTGAATTTGCAAGCAACACAGAAAAAAAGGTTTTCTTGGAATAAAACCATCGGCTCACCTGCAGTTTGCTTCTCACTTTAGCTATGAGTCCGTTCAAAGGGAAGATCAGAACCACAGCAGCAAGTCCAGCAAGAGCAGCCACGCCAAGGATCTATCAACCCGGTCAATCACAGATCAATAAAATTAAGATAGAATTAAATGAAATAAAATCTGTCAACAAAATTAAATTAGTTTGAAGAAAGATTTGATGTCTGCCTGAAGACTTGAGGAGAGCAGAGAATCTGGACATTTTTTAAATCAAACTGAAGACCTACCTTTTTAGCCTTGCTTTTAACTGATTCTTATTGTTTTCATTGTTATAAAACATTTTATTCAATTTATTTTATTTTATTATTATATTTTTTATTATATTTTAATTCATCCATTTTTATTCTATTTTATCCTACTACACCTGTCTATTTTACTTCTAGTGTCTTTCTCGTCTTCTCATTTTATCTATTTTACTTCATTTTATCTAGTGTCTTTCCCATTGCAAATTATTGAATGTAAGATAGCGTTTCCCCGATGTCAGTGTCCTAAAATTATTGTCTGAATGCGTATGTGTATGTGAATGTATGTGTGTCTCCCAATATGTGTTCCCTATGTCTCCCAATATGTGTTCCCTATGTTCCTTGTTTTTATCATGTGAAGCACTTTGAGCTGCCCTGGGCATGAAAAGTGCTATACAAATAAAGCCTGATTGATTGATCCTCATTATCTGGGAAGATGCAAGTTGCATCCAGTTTGATGTAAATATGAGTCTAACCAGAGGCCTCACTTAGAGACAGTGCACGATCTAGACTTTACCCACAATTCCTCTGAAGCTCATCTTTGTATTTGTTCTGATTAGTGGATGCCCTGCTCTTCTCTCCTTTCACCCACGTGCCTAGGCATGTGTGTATGATGTAATCGTGATGTCAAACTGTTTGTATTTACCTGCCAGAGGAAGTAGAAGCAGAGTGTGATCTCGATAGGAGCGATCCAAATGCAGTTGAAATATACAACGAAATCCATGAGCTTCTGAGTGTCGGTGGAAACCAGATTAATGGTTTCTCCCAGAGTGCACTGCTGCCGCGCTTCGCTGCTCATCACCAGACTCTGAGGGGTTCAGAGAAGAATTTATGATCTTTTTCACTGTTGTGTCACCTGTCCGTGTATCACCTACGTGTATGTGACGTGTATGTGTTACCTTCCTGTAGACGAGGCCGCTCACAGCTGTCTTCAGTCTCATCCCCACCGTGAAGCAGTGGAACATGTACTGATGATTGAGGAGCGACTGCAGACACGAGAGCAGGAAGAGCAGCGAGGCGTACAAGAAGCCCTTCCACATGGCAGCGTCTTTGTCCTGCATGAAGCCCAGCAGTGCACTGACAACAGCAAACAGACAACATCATTAACTACTAACACAAAACTAAGAAATTCATCAGTAAACATCATCCGAACCCTCTGACTCACCTGAGCACCTGTGGCACAGTGAACATGAAGACGTCATGGAGAATGAGACACAGTGTCCCACACAGGAAGTAAGGTCCAAACCTCTGTCCTAGAGCATGTATAAGGAAAAGGCTGTGGCCCCAGCTCTTGCTGTCTTTCTTCAACAGATGAGTTTTTTCTGTTAGTCCTGCAGAACCATCAGACCGGGAGAGAGACCAGGATTGGGCCAAAGACCAGAGCCGTGATGGTCCAGAAGCTGCAGGCTCCTCTCTACAAAGAATCAAAACATACTGAGATGATTCATCCTGGGGGTGGGGTCTGGTCTTACCTGTTCTCTCTTAGTCCAGCATCACCAATCACAAAGGTTTAATAGCAATGAAATTCTAATGCTCCTATTGCTCCTACTCCATTTTTTTATTGGGTGGAGTCTCATCTACACTCTTACTTTCACCAAAGCATAGATCTCTTAAACTGGGCAGTTTGACCTTCCCCTTGTGTTAGGGTCACCAGTGACCCGTTTTTAGGTTTTTAATGGATAAAAGTACCACATAAATTTGTTTGTTGCACCAAGGCTTTTTGATTTTATCAAGAACCTCTATTTAAACAAAATAAAACATTTTTAAAAATTACTCTTGTTAATTATGACATTTGTAGTGTTATTTGTGGGTTATAACGATAAAAACAATAATTAAAGTTGAAACCGAAATCATAACTGCAAAATCATTTTCATGGATAAGGAAACCTAACACAACCAAGAGATTAGAAAAAAAATGGGATAAATAATTGTTGTTAGTGTGTTTTATAGTTGATTTAAGACTTGGGTCAAAACCAAACCCAACCAACATATCCTCTGTAGAGGACGCGGTGTCTGAAGAATCGATGGGAGCCCTGTCCATATCCATGTCAAATGTCTTTTTCAAAAAGCCCCTCAAGATACGAGGTGTAGATGAGCTTCATTCCAAGAGGACAAAGGCTCTTGATATCGGAGGGCTATCTTGGTTGACAAACATATTCATTGGCATATGGAGGCTTGGATAGGTTGGGATTAGTGCACGGGTACAGTAGACCTGAGTGGTGGCTCCCATTTTCAAGAGGCGGACCAAATTCTCCTGATATTGCACTTCTCTGCCTCCAGCCAGGGTAGGCCTAAGACTGTTGAATCTTAGGGTCAAGATGAGCAGTGTGGATTCTGCCATATGGACTAGTGGAAATTTGAGTGGATTCCTCATTGTTTCTTGGAGTTGACATTGCTATGAGTCATCAAATGTATTACTTTTAGTTTCTTGGTCTCTTGTTTTTCAGCAAGATGGAACAAGTCATTGACAAACTGGTCAGGGGAAGGTATATGGATAAATGGAGGACAACAACATTACAGATAAGAAAAATATGAAAACATAGAAATGTTGACATGAGCCATACTTCAGCTGTTTCCTGTTCTGAGCCTGGAACTCTTCCAGGTCCTTCATAATCTGGATTGATGAGTCCTGATCCCGCAGTGACCATAGATCTCCAGCCTCCAGAGGGCACCGGTAACCCTGAAACACCAGCCTGACAGAAGTACAAAGTTGTGAATACTGTGTGGTTAAGATCGGTTTTTCATAAATACTCATGATTCCTATGGTGATTTTGATTTGTATGACCTCATCATTGCTCGGTGTTGGAATAAAATTTAGTTGTCATGTTTGTACCTGCTGAACCAGAAGAAGAAAAACTTTGAAAGAAATGAGGCATCTTCCTCTGGACATGGGTTCTAAGGAGAGAAAATAATGTTTTACATAGAGACCATTGGATTTAATAAAACGTTTTTTAGTAATATCAATAAGATTTCATTACAACAAAGTAACTGAACTGAACACTTTTTGAAGTCAGTTCAGTCAAACTCAGCCAACAATCCCAGTACATTAGCTGGTGTCAGATAATCTCACAAAGGCCCCTCTTTGATCTGGTTCTGTTGCCCTCACTAGTTCCTCTCTCAGCAGTTTGTTACCTGGATGTAGGTGTGCTTGTCAGAGAACGGTTGGCGGTCTGAGAAACAGCTGAGGACTAGTTCGACGAATTGGAGGGAAAAACAGATGAAGAATGCCGTGAGACGAACAGCATCTGATGAAAAACCCTGTAAACACAAAGTGGAGGTTAAACACCACATTATCCACTGGATGATTTCTTCTATTAGATCAGCTGCTTCCATTATGTAATTGACTGTGTTGCCATTGGTTGTGAAGCTGAATTTACTTATTCTTACTTCTTTGTTAATGACTTTGGTTCAAAGAGGAACTATGCAGGATTAAACAGCACTGGAGTAATTGTGAAGGTTAAATCAATGACTTGTAACTTGTTCCAGGGAGAATGGAGACTCTCTGCCTTCCATCTAGCGTCTCTTGGCTGATGTGGTATATTGATGTTGCATTCAAAAATGAGTTTATTACAAGAAAAGGAACAATATCTAAAAATGCCAAATCGTGGAGCATCTCTGGTGCCAATATGAGATCTCTCTCTTGGCCTAAAGCTCTAACCTTATATATGTTTTCTAATTTTCTAATTCTGAAACTTCTCCAACAGAAGGATATACTGTAGTCTTGACAAAGATGGTCAGACAAAGACAGGTTCTAAAAACAGTCTAACCTATTCCTTCTGAGATTTAACCTCTTGACCAGGCTAACTTAAACATAGATACAGTGTCAAGTATCCCCAAAAACTATGACCCACAGAGATAGGTAGATGACAAGGAACACATTTCTCAGGGTACATTCCACACTACTACTGGACACCTGATCTAAACATATGCTGTAAATGTATGTGTGTGCCTTTTCTCTTGTAACATCTGAATTTATTTATATTTATTCCATTTAACTATAAACTGTTACTTATCACAAATGAAGTTCCCATCCAAATGGTGAATAACCTCTGACATATCCCTTAACTTTTAGGCTAAGAAAACACCATGAGATAATTCAAGATATTAAAGCAAAAAAGTTCAGGTGGATAATACACTACACTGAAAACCAACCTTGCAAGATCAGAGCCTCCGACCCCGTGTCCCAGCTCTCGTCTCTGCGGCACGAATGTAACCCATAATCCCTTGTTTATGACAGATAGTAGGACTACACAAATATACACATCATAATGTGTATAGCTACATAACATTGTCTACCACTCTAGTGATTGCTTTCTAGCCGGCTTTGTTGAAAACAAATGCACATGGCCGGGAGGAGGGTTAGCAAAACAGTGAAAAAGCGGACTTGCATAGTTCCCCTTTAAATTGAGTTCCAGGAATTGCTATGTGTAACTAGCAGCCTAATGTGAACTTTCTAAGAAACAACATGTCCAGACGAGAGTAAGTTTAGACACATCAATTTTCACATAGCTGTGAGACCTGCAGCTAGACAAGGTGACATTAGCGTACAGTCACTTCCTATAGTGTGACCAAGCTCAGTTCACCAGTATGAGCAGCAGGTTGTAACACCCTCAATCTGTGTATTGTTCTAAAAATGGTTTATGTTTCATTTCATGAAAATGCACATCACTGATACCTGTTCAATTATCTGTTCAATGTAAACCTTCAGAGGAACAAGTGAGCAAAACACAAGAAATGTCCAGAAGAAGAAGAGGAGGATGGACGAGCGAATGCCCTTCAACCTCTCCACCTGGATCATAATGACAGCCAGAGCCTGAGGAGGAGAGGGGGAGGAGTCATTACATATTGACTGATTAAATGAATGATTAGTGACCTAATGGAGCAAATGATGGACAAACCTGTCGCCATGCCAGTAACTGTTCCATCATAACATACCAGAGTGAGGCTTCGGATCAGTGGACCCAGCAGGATCAGCAGCTGGTGACGGATCTCCTCTTCTTTCTTTACTACAATGTAAAACATCTCCAAAAGACCAAAGGAAACCAGACTCAGACCCAGGAGCTTCAACAGAGACCAAAGAGACAAATGTCAGTCCACAGAGACCCAGGTGAGACAACAAGGTTCCATGTATGATTTAATCTGGAGGATATTTGAGAACCTCCTGAACTTTGATGATGATACCAGGCTGGTTCTTACCGTTTTGCTGCAGCAGAGTTTGGACAGTGGAATGACACCTCTGTGTGGGCGGAGCAGCAGGTAGAGCAGGTAAAGAGGACAACAGGCCCACAGGTAAATACAGGGGAACCACACTAATACGGTGTGCTGGAAACACTGGGTCAGGTCTGGTTTGGAGGTGTACCAGGTGAGGTTCCAGTCCTGAAAGCACATAGCACCTATGAAACTGATCCACATTTCTCTGTCTGGTCACAGTCCGAGTTAAATAATACTTCCCTCTCGGGTCTTGGGAATATTTGATGTTGCCAGAAACCAAGAGTCTGTCTTGTTCTACATCCCACCAACTCTCCACAGGTTGGCCAGCATCCCTCTGATCTCATCTCAGTGAGCTTTAAAGGGATAGTTCACCCAAAATTCAAATTTCACTCATTATCTACTCACCCTCATGTCGATAAGAGCTGTGAGAATTTTCAGAGTCCTCCGTTCCTTCTCTGAGTTACGGGGGGGTCCGTGCAGCAGTATTTGTCCATATAATGGTTGTCAATGGATACCAACTTTCTTCGTCCAAAAAGACACACCAAAAAACATCCAAATACCTCCATACTGCTCGTCTGTAATGTCCCTCTTGTATTGAAGCCCCGACATGAGAAATTGTGACGAAAAAAATTAAATAAGTCTGTATTTTAAGCTTGTTTGTAGCGGAAGCTCCCAGTGTCTCAGTTCACTGCTCTTCCTGTGTCAGTGCAAATCTCGCGTGAATTGCACTGACCGGCGGAACAATTTCTCATGTCGGGGCTTCAATACAAGAGGGACATTACAGACGAGCAGTATGGAGGTATTTGGATGTTTTTTGGTGTGTCTTTTTGGACGAAGAAAGTTGGTATCCATTGACAACCATTATATGGACAAATACTGCTGCGCGGACCCCCCCCCCC
This sequence comes from Trachurus trachurus, assembly GCF_905171665.1. Taxonomy (NCBI): domain Eukaryota; kingdom Metazoa; phylum Chordata; class Actinopteri; order Carangiformes; family Carangidae; genus Trachurus; species Trachurus trachurus. The sequence goes on from NC_139899.1 coordinate 3,514,440, forward strand.
CCCCCCCCCCCCGTAACTCAGAGAAGGGATGGAGGACTCTGAAAATTCTCACAGCTCTTAGTCAACATGAGGGTGAGTAGATAATGAGTGAAATTTGAATTTTGGGTGCACTATCCCTTTAATACCCTCCTTTTCTCCTTTGTCTACTCTTCTCCAGTAGCTACCTGCAGAGGTGACTTCTGCTTGACACCTGGCTTCCAGTCTCCCTTTCCATTCTTCCTTTTGGTCTCACTGTTGCTCTCACCTGCTTCATTGTCCCTGCTGCTGAACTAAAGTGATACTCTCTGAGAGAATCTTTTTTGAGACACATACTCCCATGACTAGCCTTTGAACACAGGGAAACATTGCAATCCAAACTCAAGTACAGTAAGAGGGTAAAGTGACAGGTGATTGGACACAGGTAAATCACATTAGAACACGGCAGACAATCCCAAAGAAGAGAAAAAGAGCAATGGATGGAATTAAAACAAGCATGTGTCACACGCAAAGTGATTCCAAAATAAAACGAGTTTCCACATAAGTGAAACTAATTCCACTTTGTCCAATTTGTTTCCAGAGGTATTTTGATACCAAGTACGTTTACAACTCATTTCACACTTCCATATTTGTCATAGCTTTTCCATGAAGAGCACAGTAGTCATATATAACAAAGCACAACGCTCAGGATCAGACAGGTTGCCCACTGTAGTCCTCATGCAAATTTAGGCCTCCCGTCTGCACCATTAAATCCCTTGCTGGTATTTTTTTTTCCAAGAAATAATGATCCAATAAGGCTCAGGGCTCAACAAATGATTATCAGAGTTTAATCTCTCTCTCCAACTAGCCAGAAGACCATTACTGTAATGTGGGTCAGATCTGATCTGGTGTTAATTAGTTCACAATTGAATCAGTTTGTATCGGAGGTGAGTTTTTCTCTCCTCCCGTGTTTTTAAAGCAATGGGGCAGTAAACAAGGGCAGGAACATGCTTTGTTATGACTCAGTACACTGACTTGTCTCAAAACAGGTCAGCTTCATTCTTTGTAATGTTCTTGTTAGAACTATAAAACCAAAAACTAGTATCTAATCAAAAATATGTATGTGATCATCCCTGCTTCATCTCTATCCTTCCTCTGTCTGTTATCGAAGCTATCAGCTCATCTGATTCAGCTGCAGCTTCCATTGCCCATTGCCCATTGCCCAATTGCCCCATTGCTACCCTGCTCACTCTGGGTTCTATAGTGTTTTGCTGGCAGCCAGATATGCCTTGCTGCACTGTACATGTGGTTGTTATATATTGTTAAAAGTTCTGTAAATTGACAATACAGGTGTATAATAAAAAATTAGAATAATCATGAATCAGAATGAGAAATCAGAAACAGATTTTTTCTTTTTTTGCCAGGTCGTTATACAGCTTAGTTAAACAACTACGAGGAAATAAAAGGGATTTACGTGTAAGTTTGAATGAACATGTAATCCTGGCTCATTCTAAATCAATGGACTGACCAGCTCCTGCAGATCCCATTCTTATTAGCTTCAAATATACCAAACCTTCCACGAATATGTTCTAAATGCTTTATATTGATCTTCAGTAAATCTTAAACTCACCCACAGAGGGTCCAGACCGCTCACACTGCACAGATGTTCCATTGATACAACTCCTCTTCTGCTTTCCTTGGCAAAGTCTGCAACTTCTCAGTGTTCTAGTCAAAAATAAAGCAGAATCCACCATCTGAAGGTCTCTCTGCCTTCTCTCTCTTCCTCTCTCTGTTGTGAGGTGGACCTCTCTCTCTCTCTCTCTCTCTTTCTCTCTCTCTGATGTGAGGCAGACTTTGCTCTCTGTTTTTGTTCCTAGTACTGAGTGAATGGGTTTAACTTTTTTTTCTTCATGCTGTTTTAATTGCCATTGTGTGTTTCGTCATGTTATTGTAGTACAAATGCAATGTAGTTGGAAATACTATAGCACGGATACTGAGTAATTGTAGTATTATGGGGTAGAGGTGGTGTGAACGTGAAACAGTTATTTATCAGGATGGTGTTACAGTGATGCAGAACATACTGTATACTGATGTCAGCTCATCACATACACAGGCTTGTTTCTGCTATATCGTCAGGTCAGATGACCTGACTTGAAAAATAATTATTAGTCACAGTCTTTCAATTTCTGAATTTCTGACTTAAAAATAAATAAATAAATAAAAATTACCTGTGTTTTTCATCTTAATTTTATCAGGTTTTTCTTCTCTCGTGGTTATGTTCCCCTTATGTCTGACCACAAAACATAATCAATAACGTGGTAAATTGTCCTGGGTTTTTTATATTCAATTAAAAGCCTTCAGGAGGTAAGAATATTTAAAAATAAAGACCTTTATTTAAAAGTGGACATTTTGTCTATTGTTAAATTCATTTTGTGCTGCATATCACCCGTCCCGTTGGTCAGTCCACTCCGGGCCTGAGATTTATTTATACTGTCAGATGTGATCTGTCCATGTGATCTCAAATGTTACCCAGCAGAGGGTGACATTCTGCCTGTAACCCACTTCCCTTCACTTCATTACAATGATCATCAACATTTATAATTCATCATGTCTGTAAAAACACCAATTTAAATTTTCTGTCTCTGTAGTATCTCAGACCCTGATAGCCTGGTGAATATTGTGGGTGAATATTACTTGTAATACAAGTTGCTGATATAAAAAAGCTATAATAGTCAGTAGGCTAAATTATGTGCCTTATATTTTTGTGCTATTGTTTTTTTTTTTAATTGCCTTGTTTTTTTAAATTAAGATTGATGGTGAACACCCACTGGCCAATCCCTTTGCTGTATGTCATTATTCCAGTCCCTGCAGTTGTCCTCAACATTCATATTTTAGATTGAACTGTGTATCTACAGTATGTATTTAGACTGTATAGATTATATAGCAGTGTATCTATTACTGTATACAGCACAATTTATATGTATTTAATATAGACTAGTCTAGAGTCAACAACTGGAATAAATGAGAGGTACTGTAGCCTATTTTAATATCCACCACGCCCATAAGTCTATGATGTATTGAATCTATTCAACAGTTATCTACTGTAGAGAGGGGAAAAAAAACACTGTGCTGATAAATAAAAAGTCTGCACTGTGTCTGGGTGTCATTTCCTTGAATGAATCATGCCAAAGCGCACGCGCACACTAGTTAGGTTTCATTTCCCCTGAACTCACCTGAAGACATTTTTTTCTCTCCTCTGTCTCTCTCTTTCTATGTAGAGTCAAAAATTGGAAGAAATGAGAGGTAGCCTATTTTAATAGGCAAGCTCCGGTCTCCTGTACAGTAACAAAAGATTTTGCTCTTTTTCAATTACATGTACATCAGTTGAATCAACAGTCTTTTGCAGTGTTAGGCCATCAACATATCATCAGCACTTTTATCAGCTTGGTCAGGTTCAATCTGGTGAACAGCTGTCCTGGATTTTAACTTGTTGTGACCCTGTTGTACAGATCTACAGCATGTTTTATGTGGACGAAGTTTTATTGTGAAAGATACACCATTCTGCTGTAAAAAAAAAAAAAAAACCAAACAACAAAACTGTGTTTAATACAGTAAATTACTGTAGATCATTTCACAGCATTTCATTTTTTTCCCCCAGTGGACTACGTTCATTACGGATGTGGGATAGACTTGTATCTTTTACACATTATCTTCTCCTCTCCTCTTCTTTCTAAACTGGGCATCTGATTTGTTAGGTCTCTCTTCCCCATCACATTTAATGTTGATGTTGCACTTGAGAATGAATTCATTACCCACCCCCAAACACAGTCAACTTTCTATAATTCTTGAACATTTTAATGCAACCCATGAAGATTACCTGCAAAACAATTGTATTAACTGTAGCACAACTGTCCAAAACTTGAAAGTACATATAGTTCACCTCATTGTCTCTCACTCAGTGGGACAACCTGAGGTTAGCTCTTGCCCCCACTTCACTCTCTTCATCTCACCTTCCCAGCCAACAGAACAGTGACCACTACATGTATGACCCACAACACATGACATCATAACAGTGACATTCAAATGAGCAATAAACAAATATAGAAAAGTAGAAAACACACCTTAATTTAGACCTACTGACAACCACATAGGCTTTTTTTTAATCTCATATAAATATCTCAGACCTATCCAATTTAAAAAAAAATGTCCCAGCTGCAACATTTATATTTTAGATTGAACGGTGTATCTATGTATTTAGACTTTATATATATAGCAGTATATCTATTATAGCACAATTTATTTACCATATATAGACTAGTATTTCTATATACAGTCAACAACTGGAAGAAATAAGTGGTAGCCTCTTTTACAGTAATATACAGCACATCCATCGGTGTATGATGTATTGAATCTATTCAACGGTTGTCTAGAGAGAGGAAGAACACTGAGCTGCTAAATTAAATCATGCCACCCACAGCGCACGCGCACACTAGTTTTTGTTAGGTTTCGTTTTCCCTGGACTGAGACTTTTCTCCGTCTCTCTCCGGCAGCGCAGTGACCGGAGCTGGCTGGTACTTGTTCGTCTCGCAAAGTCTGTGACATCGGCTGAAGAGCTACCTCGGCGGAATGACTGGTAAGGTTTTATTGTTTTATTTATCTTATTTTAAAAATGTAAAACAAGAAAGAAAATAAAGATAACGACTGAGTTTTCATGGCCTCTGCTTGATAGAGTTTGTTGGAATTGTGAATAGAGCAGAGTTGAAACGGCGTCTTCCTGTTTTTATCCACAGACTGGAGCAAAGAAGACGTAGTGTGGTGATTATGTGCAACAAACTCGTCGATTAGTCAGCGCCAGCGGGTTTATTTTTTTCCCCGTCTTATTTTACATGAATAAGACAAATGAGAACGGCATTGTAATTCGTGGAAGAGTTACATTGTGAACACAATGATGCTCCATATTCACTTCCCTTTTAACATTAAAGCCCTGCGTTGTTACTGCAGTTGTGAAACATCACTACATCACTACTGTGCAACAGCAGGACTTCCTCGTATAGGTGGTGATTACAGTGATTGCAGCAAGTCAGAGTTGAAGAGTAGAGCCGGCCAGAAGAAAATATGTTGTGGTGTTTGTTTGTTATGCTTCATCAGGTGTTTTGGTGAGCAGCAGAACAAAGGTTCCACATAGGGATGGAAATTGAACAGGACTTTTATAATACCACTTATGGACCCCAGTCACCCCACCCCCATCTCTGAGGCGAAAGTCCTGCCTGCTCATCAAGTATTTTGGTGATATGCACTGTCAACTTATCTTACAGTTACTTCCTGTTACTGTGTTTGTTTCCGCCTGTGCATCAGCTGCTGCAAGGCAAGGCAATTTTACAGTATAGCCCGTTTTTTATAAACAGTTTGTCTCAAAGGGCTTTACACAGCATCATGACAACATCAGCATCATGCAAGCAGGCACAATATTTGGATATTTGAATCATCTATCAAGTATCTGTGACTGTGGACAGACAGAGAAGACTAAAATATATCATTCCCCAGGTTGATTAGGGGTTTGGGGCTTTATGGCACTCATTGGACTTTGGTTTATTACACTCTATTTATGGTAATTACAACAATAGCTCACAAGCTCTGTTTTCACTTCACTGCTCTGCTGCCCCGTGTGTGTGGGCCAGTGTATGTGGGTTTGTCTGTATCTATGTCTATGTGTTGAGTTGGGGAATTTATTTATTTTTTATTTTTTAAACTGATCAGAGATCTTCTCCTCAAAAACAAACAGACCTGACTAAAATGTTTAAAATACATTAAGGATGTTTTCACATTAAAACATTGGCTTTCTATTACAGCATGAATGGTCAGGATGGGGAAAGTGAGCCAAGTGTCACTGTGTCAACAATGAGGGTAAGTCTGAAATCTGTGACATTGTACTGTATGTTGCTATCAGTTTGGTGTCTTGTCACTCAGCTGCTGTTAAATTAACTTTCTATATGTTTTTGTAGCATCAATGAAGAAATTCCAATTGTGAAGAAGAAATCAATGCTGCTATGACAGATCAAGGCAAAATGAAGGTAAACAGCAGTTTCTTTTATTTTTTAGGAAAGATGTTACAATTAATAACTTACAACTACTACAACAGATGTTGTGCTATAAATTCTCAAATATACTGTAAGCCCAGGCTTTTAAGTGCTTCAACTGCTGAACTGAACCGGTTTAAATTTGATACAGGAATCACAGGCTTTTTTTTTTTGTTAATATTTTTATTAGGAGGTAAGGCACATTAGAACAGAAACCAATGTTATAATTACATTGAGTATCGCAACACATCTGCATCACAATTGAAAATGTAAACATATCGATACAATAGAAATACTGTGCATCATGATGAATGAAGAGCAAGATATACAGTCTGCCTCCTAGGATGTTTTCTTATTTTGTATTTGTGGCCCAATAGGAACATGATCGGGCGACAAACAAACAATGTACAAATAAAAAAATAATAATAATAATAAAAAAAAAATAATAATAATAATAATAATAAATAAATAACTGAGGATTCTTGTATGTGATGAGTGAATAAGTGTTTAAGCTACAGGGTGTAAACAAAAATACAAGGGAAGCCAAAAGACAGGAGAGGAAAAATAAAAATAAACAAATAAATAATAATAATGATAAAGATAATAAGAAAAAGAAAGAAAGGAGGTTGGGGTCCATCAATCAGGAGGCATAGCCTGAAGAGAGCGAAAGAATGTTAAAAAGGGAAGCCACTTGTTGTGGTCTTCTGGGAGCCCGAATATGGCGACATGGGGAGAGACTTTAATGGTCATTGAAAATATTTTTTGACATGGTATCAAAATAATTCTGCCAAAAACGAGAAAGTAACAAACAAGAGTAAAACATATGAGTTAAGTTGCAAGATGAAGCATGGCATTTGTCGCAATTGTCAGTGATACTGGGATAGATTCGTGACAGTCGAGTTTTGGAATAATGGACTCTAAACAATACTTTAAACTGTATAAGTGTGAGACGAGCGCAGGCTGAGCTAGTGTAAATTTTCTTAAGAGCAGTGTCCCACCAGTCATCTCCCAGATGTAGACCCAGTTCTTGTTCCCAAGCAGTCTTGACTTTGGTAACTGGTGAGCAATCAAAAGACAGGATTTCATTATAAACTTTAGAGATGAGCGACTTCTGAAGTGGGTCGTGGGTTAGAAGCTCCTCCCACTGTAGACTTGGTGGTAAAGAGGGAAAAACTGGAAACAAAGCATTAGCACAGTGTCTAACTTGAAAGTAACGAAGGAGATGAGAGGGTGGGAGATGAAATTCTCCTGAGAGATCTGAAAAGCTGCAAAAAATACCATCCTTGTAAAGGTCTTTAAAACATTTCAGGCCCTTATTATGCCATGAATCACAGGCTTTTTAATAGGGATGTCCGATATCGGAAATGTGCCAATATCCCATATGCCGATGTTGTCCAGCACTAGAATTTCCGATTCCGATAATAACCAATACTGATATTCAGGCTTTTTTCCTCAAAAAACTAATGAACAACATACCTCCTGTCAGGAATTAAGACATTACTGTATGCCTACATTTATTGTGATGCCCCACTGGATGCATTCCACAAATTAACATTGTTAATTTGTTTACAGACAAACAGACACACAGACACAGACCCACATACACACACACACACGGACCAGACCATCAGCCACTGCATACGTTGTGCGTTGATGTCAATGGTGTAAATCTCTGTCTCTATGTTTTAGCTCTATTATCTTTTATTTTCTGTGCTGTGTTGTGTTATGTCTTGTTGTGTGTGTTATGTCTTGCTATGGACCCGGAGTCCGAAATAAAGATATGTATATAACACTAGAACCGCCAAGGGGTCATTTTTACCCCCTTGGTGTTTTTAAATATGTGTAACTCTGTTAAAACAAAACCTCCACTTCTCTCAGTTCATGACTTTTCCTAAAATGGGTTCATTAATCATCTAGTGAATTTTGAAGTCTGTGGGATAAAAATTAAAAAAATTATGACCATTTATACCTAGAACCGCCGAGGGGGTAATTTTTACCCCTAATAGAAAACAGCTGTTTAGTGCCGTGATCAACATTCACACCGCTGTCCGGTTGCTTAGCAACGGCTATTACACGCCGTTTGACAAGTAGCCTGCCTATCCTGCTGACCATGCATGAAGAGAAAAGGAGGAGATGTGGTGTTAAAACCATAGACTGTAAAAAGAATGGACGTAGCGTCCGTGACGTCACCCATTGGTTTGGGGGAGTCTGTTTTGTGCCGCTACTACGGGGGTTTGAGCCGCGCCATGTTGGATTCTACTTGCCATATTTGGAGCGGTGCGGCCGTTGGCCGGCCGAGAGCCCGCCCACTGGCCTCGTAGCAGCGGTCTCTGGACCTGTCACTCAACGTTTCCGCGCTCTAATTGGCCAGAACTTTAAACCTAATAACAGTAAAACGGTAGAGTTTAAAAAAAATTCACCCCCCTCAGAGTGTGTGCGGGGGTAGAAACTATCGGTTGAGACCAAAAAAATAAAATGTACCAGGCTGTAAATATGTTTTTTAAAGCTGTAAAATCGGCTATTTTAACATGGGGCTCGATTGGAGTTGCTCCCTTCTGGAGCCAGCCCCCAGCGACAGCCGAGGGGATTGCAGTTTTTTGAACGCGGAAGTGAGCTTCACTTCTCAGACCGACAACTGCCCCCTTGGTTAAAACGCACTAAAAACAAAATGTCAACAATGTGCATGAAGAGCCTGTGGACAGGCAGTGTGTGGACAGTGTCCCGTAGTGTTCCGTATCGGCCCGAATGTAGAGACGACGCGCGTGTGCGCAGCGTGTGTGTTGCTACTGAAACTGCAGAACCACGGAAAGCGCCTCAGTCAAACCATACACGTAAGTTTGTTTGTGTGTGTGTTTGTGTGTGTTTGTGTGTGTGTGTGTGTGTGTGTGTGTGAGTGTGTGTGTGTGAGTGAGAGAGAGAGAGAGAGAGGAAGAGGGAGAGAAAAAACAGCGTAATGTATTTTTGACGATGTATTTTTTCGATTCATAACGAAATAGTCTAGGCTAAAGCAACTGTAAAATTAATAACTCTCCCCATAGATTCAAAATTTAAAAGTATTTTTATCAAGCACTACTTATTATTTAAAAGAAATGATGAAAATGAACAACTTTACTGCTTAAAAAAAAGGACATCCTTGTGATTGATGACGGAGTGGAGGCGGGGGGGTAAAAATGACCCCCTCGGCGGTTCTAGGGGGTGTTGGAATGTCGGCGGTTCTAGTGATAAATAGTCTCCACAATGGAGTTAAGTTCTGTTTAATTTTAACAGTATTTTGTTTGAGAAAAGAGAATAGTTTATTTGTTTTTAATTTATTATTGTTAGGGCTGACGACGATGAAATAGCTGCAGACACATGGGTAACGTTATGTGATTACAGTTACAGACACACACACACATCAAAACACACAGATAACATACACATGCACGTGTATGCGCGCACTCCTCTCCCACACTCAAACACACACAGGTGACTTCATGTGATTAAAGTTAGAGATACACGCACGCACGCGCACACACACACACACACACACACACACACACACACACACACACACACACACACACACACACACACACACACACACACACACACACACACACACACACACACACACATACACACACAGGGTTTCCCCCAGAAAACTTGTTAAGCCCGGTGGTAGGGTGGCACCAGCGGCCCATCGGCGGGCCACCGGTGCCCAAGCGTGGTTTTTTGTGACAGGGGCCTGACCCTGACCGATGGCAGGGCCCTGTAGGGAACAGATTCATTAATGGAGCAGTAGCATTCAGCAGGTGTGATTCCATAAGGCCTTAAGATCCATGTTAAAAGTTGACTAGAAATTTGAAAATATTATCATAAACATCTGTTATTATAAGACTTTATGTAACTTAAACACCAGCTATAGCAGAGTCTTACAGAAAGGCACTCTTGAAATGCTATTCAATCAACCACAAAAAAAAGTAGGCCTAATAATTATAATTATAAAAAAATATTTAAATAAATAACATCAACTGTTTGCATTAAAAACTCAAAAACAACTGCCTGGTGTCTCCATTGTTAAAGTCTAGCCTTATTTCCATGGATGTATTATAGATCCATCATCCATGTTTTTTTTTTTTTTTGCTCCGAGATTTTTTACATCTGGAGTCACGTGCACATGACGTACCACGCTCTTTTTCCGGTCAGTCGTCATGGAAACGTGACACTCACGGATCTACTAGAACAAACGTGTGTGATCGCGAACTTTACGAGCTGAAAAATGAAACAATGGATCATTTTCACATCAGGTGAAAGCCCCGCGGCTCACAGGAGTCTGGAGCTCTGACGCTGCAGGGGACGACGTGCTAACAGCTAACAGCTACCAGCTAACAGCTGCTGCAGCAGCTGACTGCCTCTAGAGCTGCGGCTCGGCTCACGTTAACGTGGGCTCGGTGCGTTCCTCTCGGTCAGCTGGTGAAGCAGCAGTCTGATGCTGTCTATTGTCTGATGAGCAGGATGTCCGTGACGTGTCTCGTTATGTGCGACGAAGTTGTAACGTTGTCAGGTGATGAAAAAGACCCCTGATCACGTGTTTATTGAGTATAAAAACTGATTTAAAAAATTAATAAACGATGTTTAGCCTGGCGGGGGGTCAAGTAAGGCCTGGCGGGCCGCCAGGCTTATAATACACTGGGGGAAACCCTGCACACAGGTAACCTAATGTGGTTACAGCTCCTCCATATCAGTGCTTATAGAAAGATGATCATGTGTCTGTCTGATCAGCTCTGTCTTGACCTTAAGGTCGTGGGTTTGATTCCCATGTTGACAGAGATGGCAAAACCGGCCCTAACTTCCGTGGCCCTCTCAAAATTTCCCAGAGGAAATTTTCTAGTTGTTATTGTTGTTATAATAAATAATCCAGTTTTTGCTACCAAAACATTTTTTTAACCTTAATAAAATTTGAATCGAATAGAATTGTGTATCGAACCGTGGGTCAGAAATCGAGATACGAATCGAATCGTGACTTTGGTGTATCGTTACAGGCCTAGTGTGCTCTCTGTCTGGCTCATTGAAACAGCCCATCTTATCACTTCAGTAGCGAATTAAGTAGCAACAGTCCACCGCTACTTATCTCACCACGAAATCCAGGCATTACGTTATCGGGTTTTCATTATCGGTAGAAAAAACGATAACAATATGGACAGATATTACATTTTTATGCTAATATCGGGCCAATATTATCGGTCGGCCGATATTATCGGACATCCCTACTTTTTAATTAATTTCATACATATCTTTTGCTGGGCAAAGATAGGAAATGCTATCAAATCATTCTATTCTTACTGTTCAAAAGAGAATGAAAGAGCCGGATCTGGAGCACACATTCAAGTCATTGTGTATTAACACACAAAAATCCACCTCAAGTATCAATAAATAATTTGTATAAGTATGTAGTGATATGAGTAAAAAAGAGGAAAACTAACAGTTTATTTCATTTTAGACTCAAGAGGATGATCTGCCACCTGACATCAAGGACTGGACTAAAGATCAAGTGAAAGAATGGGCTCTCAGGTTGGATGATGTGGATGAAACAGATGCAGAAGAACTATTTAAGCAAAACATAAGTGGGCGTGCTCTTTTGCTTTTGGACACAACAGACTTAAGTAAAATGGGTGTGACTTATGGATCAGCAAAACTTATCATCCATGCCAGAGACGAGATAGTGAAATCAAAAAAAGAGGGGACAGCAAGCTCTACATCTCAGCCTGGAAGACAATGCAAGCCTTATCCATTTAGTAGGTACCATGATACATGTAGATACATGGAGAGCAACATTCTTGACATTACAGAATCAGGTGCCTCAGACTTGATTGAACCCTGCCATGAGTACAAAGGTTTTAACAATACACCTGATGAATTCAAGATGATAAAATTCACTGATGAGGTCATTCGCTTTGCAGCTGCCTGCATGAATAGTCGAACCAATGGCACTATACATTTTGGTATAGGGGACGAGCCTAACTTCCCTCACGGTCAAGTGCTGGGAGTCTTTGTTAAGGACAAAGAGGCTTATGATAAGGAATTACGACACACCATTGATAATTGTTTTGAGTACAAACACAAAGAGGCTGCTAAGAGATGCATCAGACCTGTTCGATTTGTCGGAGTTCTCAATAAGGACATGACATCTTCTGACAAATATGTGATCGAAGTGGACATCGTTCCTGACTCTGCAATCTGTGGAGAAAATATCTATCACACTTTCAACAACATTAAAAAAGGCAAGAAAAAAGGAAAAGATAAAGAAACACTGGGAAGTGAACCATCAAAACAGTTCTATGTCCGAGATGGAGGTAGCAGCAAGGATCTCCTCAAACCAATGACATCTGCCAAACCTAGTGAGCTGTACAACAAGTTTGTTGACACTATGCAACAACAATCACAACTTCGAAAACAAGCTGAAGAGAAACACCTCAATGTCATAACAAGCAGTACTCAAGGTTCAAAATTAAGTCAGATGATAACTGGTGGATCTCGCTCTTTAGACAAGTCACACTTTGAGCGGTATGTGATAGTAACTAACAAAGCACATTCAAGCCAGTTTGAATCACTGGAGTTTCTTGTAGAACTCAACCCAACAGCAGTTTTGGACTTTGATCCAGAGTCAGCTAAAGATGGATTAGAGTGGCACTTTCAACAACAGACCCCACCAGTAAATGTCCATTTACCAGCACAATATAAAATCACAGGACCAATTGAGGACATTGCAAACAATTTGAAATTGACTCGAAACACCAGTTGGGTATTCTGCAATGGCGGTATTGAGGATGAGGCAGCCTCAGACATAGACATGTGGTTAATGGACAAGGGAGCCTCTGTTCGAGATATAATTTCTTTCTTATGTCGGAAAGATGTGCTTCCAAACAAGAGATTCCTCGTCATCTTCTTACTTTGGTCAACAGTGAGTGAGCGGATTGACCCTCTTGTTGAGACCTTCAGTACATTCTGGCAAGAGCTCAGAGGCAGAGAACAGATCCTTTGCATATGTGATAATGAAAATGCATTTACCTCCTGGAAAGACCTAATTGAGGCTCGGTGTGGAATCAACATCTCTGGTAGATGTATATATGAGCTCAGTTTTGCTGAAGTCAATGGTACGGTCCTTAGCCTTTTGTCAAAAAACCGTAAATCCATTCGTTTCCTACTCTGTGGTCAGGGAAGCAGTGTGCCTCTTGAGAAGAAAGTGGAACGTAGCCTGAATACCTTAGAGGTCCTGTGTGTGAACCAATGTGAAGGTGGAAATGAAGACAAATTTGTCATGGAGGAGAACTTCTACAGAGGAGGAAAAGTGTCATGGTGGAATTTCCACTTCTCAGAGCAACCTGGATCCATACCATTCATCAAACGAGACATGTTTGACTACATCAAGAACACAGTAATTCCAGATTTGTGCTCCCTGAGAAAAACCTGTGTGTTGCTCAACCTCCTCCATATTCCCGGATGTGGTGGGACGACTTTGGCCATGCATACTTTATGGGCTCTTCGACACAAATTTCGTTGTGCTGTCCTCAAAGACAACAATGCAGACATGAGTGAAGTAGCAGATCATGTGGTTAAACTTTTAACATATGCCAATAATGAGCAGTTACCACGGGTCCCGGTTATGCTGATGATAGATGACTTTGATGATAAGGAAAAAGTATTTGACTTGCAGCAGCTCATTGAAAAAGAATGTGAAAAGAAAAACATTCAGTCTAAGTCTGCACAGATATTCCTCTTGAACTGCATGAGATCAGAGTTCCCTAGAACTGATCCATCTGAAGACACTGTCTACATTGGCAACAATCTGTCTGAGACAGAGCAGAGACTGTTTGAGGAAAAACTTGTAGAAATAGAGAAAACACACAAGAATGCTGAGACATTCTATGGTTTCATGATCATGAAGAAGAACTTTAAGCCAGAGTATATCAAGGGTGTTGTCCACAACACACTGAAGAGCTTCAACTGGAATCAGAAACATGCACAACTCCTGGCTGTTTTAGTTCTGTTGGATGTGTACTGCAATGGTGCCTCTTTGTCCGTTTCTCTGTGTGAGGATTATCTTGGTCTTGAACCGAAACCATATTGTGGAACCATCAAAGTGGAGGAAGGGTTTGGTAAATTTTCCACTTTAATTGACAGCTGCTCAGTTAAGGGAAAGGTGGAATTTAAAGCTGTGAAAGTAATTCATTCAAGTATCGCAAGAGAATGTTTGCAGGAACTTGCAACAGTGCACAACTTGAACAAAGCAGATATCACAGACCTTCTCCTGACCACAGAAAAGCTGTACGAGTGCACACAAGGCAAAGACAAACTCCTGCAAGATGTTCACCACATTTTGGTGAAGAGACACTATTCATTGGTGGAAGAATCTCAATTCTCTCCACTCATTCAAGACATTGCAAAAGAAACTCCTGGACTGGAAGAGGCAGTGCTAGTAAATGCCTCAAAACGATTTGAGAAAGATGCCATCATCTCTCAGTTACTGGCCCGATACTATTACTTGAAAAAGAAAGAATTCCGAGAAGCAAAACTTTGGGCTGGAAAAGCAAAAGATCTTTTCACAGATAGCTCATATATTGCAGACACATCAGCACAAGTTATTAAGCATGAGCTAAAGCATGCCATTGCAAACTCCAAAGAAGGGCCTATCAGTCCTCAGAACTTGAGCACATTTCTCAAAATGGCTCAGTCAGCAATAGATGCATTCAAGGAAACTCAGAGTCTTGCAAAGAAGGAGTCCACTCAGCGAATAAAAGTCAAGTCAGACAACTGCCCATTCAATACATCAGGCTGCTTGGGAGAAATTCAGGTTGGAGTACTTGTCATTGAAATACTGGCCAAGACCCCCATATTCTCAAAAGAAAATGTCCGTCATGACATAATGAGCCAGGTTCTCTCTGGAGAGATGAAGCTCCAGGATGTAGAGAAGTCTGATAGGTGGCACAGCAAGCACAGAGCCTTCTACACGATTCTCAGAGACTTTGAGGATCTACTTTACAACCTGAAATACAGAATGAAATTGAACTTTGTCCTCCTTGACAACTATTATGTGAACTTGGGCTCCAGATTTGGAATGAAAGACAGTCGTGAGCAAGTGGCTCAAAATGAGCTTTGCAGATGTTTTAGGGAATATGCCAAGTTGTTTTGCAAGACAGATTCTGCATCACTTTGGAAGAACAAAACCACATCTGTCATGCTCAAACTACACCCGGTACGACAGTTCCTGGAGATGCAAAAAGCTGACACCTACTCCGGGATTCTGACTCATCTCACAAATTACATCCAAACAGATATAATAGAGAAGATTGGCAGACAATATCAGTTTGTCTTAAATCACAACCCAACTGTGAAGGAGAAAATCAACTTCATCTATGTCAATGTTGTGTTGAGCCGTCTCAAGCTACAATCACCATGTCTTCAGCCATACCAGAAACTGATCGATCTTCTTCTGCAAGTTCTGCGCGAACAAATTCCAATAAGTGAGATATTACCACTGCACTTCATTGCAGTTATGCTGTTGTGGCCACAGCAGGGCCATCAACCATGCTCAAGCCTCGGAAAGTACATCTCACAGATGAGGGACTGTTATGATAGAGAGATGAGGGAAGTGTACAATGGAAAGAGTCCCATTGTCCATTTCTTCTTGGGGAACAAGCAGGGCTATGAGCGACTGGTACCTTTCAGGAGAATCCAGAGATGCGTCAGTACATCAGAGCAGTTTGCCTCAATGTGGGAAAATGGAAAAATATGGAATGAGAGAAGGGTGAAAGAGCTCCTTTGCAGGGTTACAGGCAAGGTGAAGAACTACTCGATCCTGGTAGATACTTGTATCCCAAACCTGGAGGTCAAAGTCAGTCCAATGTTTCGAAGTCAGCTCAGTGGGTATGCTGATGGGTCGAAAGTGTCATTCTTCACTGGTTTCTCAGTGAGAGGCCCTCTTGCATTTGACATCAACTAAGTCTTGAAAGCACATTAGTATCAATGTTACTGTTAAGTATTGCTCGTGAGATATTGTAGTTTTGTTTTTTTCAGCCTAGGATACCTTTAAAAGTTCTTGAGATGGATGTGGTTTAATTTGATACACTCCTTTGATGAAGATTTTATGTCACCATTGTTTTATTTTATTTTTATATTTTACTGTATTTCATGCTATTTTACATACTTTCTCTTGGGTCATGAAAAAAAAGTGATGCTTTCATAATGAAATGATTTGACAAGTAATTAAAGCAGAAGTAAGCGATCCGGTCGTTTTGGCTAACTTCTTGTCAGCCGATGGAGTTAGCAGTCCCCGCCCTCGTCCCTACGTCACCACATTCACGCGCATCCCTTGGCTGCACACACAGAGAGGACCGCCCCTTTATGCCGTTCTCTCTACTCATTGGATAAAGGTTGTAGGATACAAGGAAAGTTTTCTCCTCGGCTTACAGCAGAGCAGAGTGACTGACAGACCCGTGTTTCAGACCAAACACTCTATATAAGTGATTGCTGTTGGAACATTTAACCATTTAAGACTTATATTAACTCAAACATTCTGCTTACTTCTGCTTCAATTAACATTAGATTACATTGCATTTTATCTCTGTATACTGATTAAAAGGGAGATGTAACAATTTGATACTTCCATATGAAATTAAATAACCTGCATTATAAATGTTAAAATACATTTGCTTATTAAGTAAGATCATGCACTTAAATGTGATCTGTTTACATTTTCAAACATTCACATTGATGACTTGCATTCTCTTATCCTTCATGTTATAATCATTTGAATTGTTTGAACTGTTGTACCTCTAAAAAGTTTAACATTTAAATGTTTTTTGTTTATTTATTCATGACTGTATCTGTTTGGAAGAGACTTCTGTCTGGATGTATTAAAATATTATGTTTTACTACACAATAGATTTTGTTAAACAGCATATACCGGTAGTTGCATTCCATGAAAAATTGAGATGAACATTCATTTTTGCAAACATTATTTACTAATAAAGATGTACTGTCACTATTTCATAGAACATTTATTTAAAAGTGACTTAAACCTGCATGTGAACTGCAACTAGCTGTCTCTCTCTCTTTTCTCTCTTACTCCTTACTCTTTCATTATTTTTGTTTTGTATTATTCATTTATGTATGTTTTTTTATTAATTTTTTTTTATTTTTTCCTTATATTTTACTGTTTAATCTCTTACTTTTCTACTTATTTTTCATTATTGTTCAATTATTTTCCTATGTTATTGTTTTTAAACCGTAACAAATTTGATCTTTGAATATGTTGGGTGAGGTTTTCATATAAGCCCTCCTGGGTTTCATACCTCCCCTTTGCACATTCCAGTAATGTTGATTGTTCATGTTGTTTTTTTATATGATATTGTTTGTGCTAAATAAAATATTTTTTTTTTTTTTTTTTAAATATCCAACTGTAATGATTCCTGCAAAAAAAGAGCTTTGTACTAAACTGAATTTAAGTTTCCTGTCATTGTCACTGATATACAGTAGATGTAAAAATAACATACATTAAATACACATTACTTGTATTTTGAATAAGTGCAGTTCTTTAATGTGTCCTGTAGAGGGTGCCACAAGCTCAGAAATGATAGAATTCCTAGGTTATGTATTCAGTCCGTGCTCAAGTATCTATAACGAACAAAGTAGAAAAATAATGTCAAGTAAACCATACTTTTTTTTTTTTTTATCAGAAATCCAATTTATCAGTCAAACAAAATAAATCACAGCAAAAAGTGCATAACATATGAAAACTGAATTGAATATTAACAATCAAAATATATGACACACGATTATGCTGTGAGAATTCTTTGAAAACAAAAATGTACACAGTGTAACAAGGGTCCTGAAGTATCTTGATGATGTTACCTCTGTCTCTGATATGTCTTTGTTTGATAAGATCATGAAATGGCTAAAGACAGCACTGTGTTGCTGTCCTTCTGCTGTGTCAGTGGGCTGAGTTACTGCACTGCAACATATGGCTGAAAGCAATCTACAAGAGGTCATCTTTAGATGGTCAAAAGGTCACCCTGATGGTCAGCGTGTCCTTTCTGGCATATAGTGGTGAAAGGGAGCTGTGTGAACCAAACTATATTCAGAAGAAGACATGAATTTCACTACTCAACAGAGAGAGAATTATTACTTTCCATTTTTGTTACATATTTAGTGATATTCATTGGTCAGCTTAAGCTTGTTTGTAGCAGAAGCTCCCAGCACTGCTCTTCCTGGTCCGTCCAAATCTCGTGCGATTTGCATTGACACCCAGTTCACGGCTCTGCAAATCACGCGAGATTCCGGCAGAGCAACACTGGGAGCTTCCGCTACAAACAAGCTTAAAACATATACTTATTTAATTTTTTCAGAACAATTTCTCATGTTGGTGCTTCAATACAAGAGGGACATTACAGACGAGCTGTATGGAGGTATTTGGATGTTTTTTGGTGTGTCTTTTTGGACGAAGAAAAGTGAGCTCCGTTCACAGCCATCATATGGACATGCAGTGCTGCACGGAGCCCCGCTGTAACTCAGAGAAGGCACAGAGGACTCTGAAACTTCTCCCAGCCCTTAGTCGACATGAGGGTGAGTAGATAATGATGAAATTTGAATTTTGTTGAACTATCCCTTTAAGACAGTCTCATGAAATAAATAAAGGTTCTTTTAGCTTTAAATATTTGCTGATTTTACTGTGACCAAGCATCATCAATGCTTGAATTGTGTGTTTTTATTTATTCAGTGGTTTTTATGTCCAATATGCATGTTTTTCATCCACATGCTCAATTCATTCATCAGGTTCTGTAGAAGTGGAATAAAAATACACTTTTGAATCAAGTCTTTTTTTTCATAGGCAAGTGCTCTGGTTCTTTAACTCAAGTCTGAACAGCTTAACATTTTATTGGACCTTTATGACAACAACGTTCTATACTTTGTCCACCTATATATTTGTTGGCCTATAGTCTGAGCAGTAGGTGAGGTGCAGAAATATCTGTCTTGACAAGGTGTACATGTGGTACAGACTAAATACCTAAAATGCACATACACCATGCTGTGTGTCCACAGCTAAGTCACCACCACTTCTTTCTTTCTAACTCTCTCTCTTGCTACACTCATAACCTACTGTACTGATGTGCTTTAGTCTTTTAACAATATTCTGTCTCAAACCCCCCCAGTTATTCCTGTGAGATTATGTAGAAACTGAAGGTTTGGATAAATTCACTTTGACTATCCTGAATGTGCATGTGGGTTACAAAGGCCCAAACACCTTCCTGCCACCACCAGAGGGCAGCAAATTACACTGAACGCAAACAGGCCTCAGATCCTTTGTGGGACATACTGCTGTTCTGAGATCAGATATAAGGAGAGGTATCACTTCCATTTCATTGTTTTCTAATTGATGTTTTAGATTTAAAGTGCAAGCATTCCTTGACTCACCAGCAGCATGAAGAGGACAATTCATTACATTCAGTATATACTGTAATCATTGTTGTTGTAAACATTGATGTAAGAAATGAGGCTGTTCATATTCTATAATCTATAATATCTTTCAAACATACTGTATTCAATTTGATTACAAATTAACAGCAAAGTCATTTAAATCCTCATATGTCTTATCTTATTCTTCTGTATCATAGTGATAGTTTGACAGAATTTTCTGGCAATACAAATACTGGTAACTTTATACCTTAAAAAAATACATAGCGAGCAACTGTTTCATAATGTAGCTAAATGTATGTCATTGTTTTCACAATAAAGAACTGATTATTATTCAGGCAGTTTACACAATCACAGTTTTGAATTAGTAATTTTCAAATGAGAGAGACTCTGCTTTAATTTTTTATGGTGTACACACTTTTTTTTTTTTTTTTTTTTTGAAATGATGTACTTATATTACTTAATTAAATTTAATAAAGAAGGGAAAAGAAAAAACATGGGCACCGTACAAGTTTTGGTCTCTGTGTGTGTGTGATTGTGACACTTCATGATACTGTATGTCCTCCCCTCTAGAGAACATATAAGAGCTGTGTAACACTGATCTCAGGTCAGTCCAGCAGCCTGACTAAGCCCTTTGTTGTGGGGGTGGAAAAATAAAATCTCATTATTCTTTCTTTCTTTCTTTGGCAGCCTGATGAAGTTATTATTTTTGATGAAGTGAGAAGCACATGTGTTCCCTCAGCGGTCAGTGGGGATGAAAATGATCCTGATCATCTTGCACCATTCTGCCATAAAGTGCAGCTGTCCGTCCTACATGAACACATCTGTGTAAAACTGAGCCGGCTGAAAATTGGAAGAAAAACTTATGCTCAGCTTTGCCATCGGAGATTTCTGCCTTCGCAAATAATGTTCCCACTGCAATAATGCCCCCCATTCATGATAGTTCGGTGATCATGAATTGGATTTAGCAGATTGGCAAAAACATTATTTGTGACTAATTTCTTTGCAAGCGCGAATGCATCTTTTTGCCAATTCAGATAACTTGGTTTCATGGATGTGATAAAGTGATAGATTGTAATATACAGATTGTTACATATCTATAGGACCATTTCCCACAACCCCTCTAGCAGCAGTTCTCATCAAGCCTAAAATACATGACCCCGCTGACCTTCCTCCCAAAAGTCCACTGCCACCCAACCCCACCTCCCATCTCTGTCTGCACGCTTTGAATTATAACCTTTGTGCACTGATGGGAGCACAATGTTACAATTGTGATTGTATTTTAATTCTGATGGCGAAGTGAAAAAAGATAGCTTCCTCTGAGAATGGGCTAGATTTATGGGCCCTGTCCTGGCCGCTGGCCCCACATCCTCTCTGATCTGCTTTTACTCCGACGACCCCTTAACCCTCGGGGGTCATTAGAGAGCCCCCGAATGGTGCGGCTGGCCGCCAGCCCATCTCGCATGCTTGTTTTCCAATCAAATCACTATATTTAACGGGGACACGAGCCCAGGGCCAAGTCTAAACAGACATCTGTTTGAAATTGTTCCTCGCAATTATTTCACACAGAAGTTCTCCCTCTGCACCCCCTTCCGCATTCCTCGCCCCACTTTGGTCTTTTGTTTGTTGTTATTTGTTTTCAGCAAAAGCCTCCCCCTCTGGATTGCTAATGGACAGAAATGAGAGAGGGGGGGAGCGAGGTCCTTTTTTACGCCTGGGAAGTGCAGTAGTGGTGAGGGTTCTGGCTTCTGGAACTGCTGTCACACTGATACGCAGCCAGAGGAGAATAGGACGATCAGCGAGGGCTTTTTGATTCAGCACAAAGCAGAGTGTTCACTGAACACAGTGAGCAGCGTTTTACACTCTGGGGCCCTGTATGATCGCCAGCTCATATGACATCTCCATCAAGACTGTCAGACTGTGGCTTTCATGCCAAGGTGATGGCTTTATAAACAAGGTGAATGTAGCCTATCACAGGAGATGAAAATAATGCATCATTGTGATAACTTAGACTTGTTTTATCTTTTGGGGGAGAATAAGTTAATAGAAGAATGTGAGCTCTAAATGTGTGTAAAACATTATTTGAGAAAATAATCAGATCCACTCATAACGCTGCTGTGTGGCTGTGGAACAAGATGAGACCACTTTAGTACTGGCTACGATGTTGTACTGAGCACTGGCAGAGAAAGTTCTCACACAACATGTTCACACACAGTTTGTTGAAAACATGTTCTTTTCCTAACCATAACTTAAAGATCAACACCTGTTAAAAATCACGTTTTTAACCGTCTGTATGATTTTTTAAAATACAAAACATGACACATCTCTGAGTCTGGGTCTGATTGAGGTTCAGTCGTGTGTTTGAGTCTCTGACCTGATCTCTGACCAGCTCTCTGCTCTTTCACCTGGGGCCAGCAGGTGGTGGGCGGGGCCTGATCTCCCAATGAGGAAGTAAAGAGCAGTTTTCCCTTTTTATGTGGTAATGTCATGTTACTGTAAATGAAATGCTAAACATGTCACCACAACATAATGAGGAAAACAGTTCTATAGTATAAAGATCATTCATAAGAGACTGTGTTGTCCATGCAAAGTTAATGGCAATCAATAATAATAGTTGATATGTTTAAGACAGTTTATAGCCTGTGGTGCACCCTAACCTCTTACTGCCACCCATACACTGAGAGGGAAATCAATTCCTTTTAAAGTAAAACTTAGATTTCTTGAAGTCGTCTGCTGCCACCTTCTGATAATTCATCCAAAGCCTGACTCACTGAATAAACCTTTATGGTTCTGATGCAGTGGCTGCTGCTGTTGAGCAACTTTAAAGATCATAGTCAAGATGTCAGTATATGTTTAGATTAGATTAGATAAACTTTATTGTCCCCAAAGGGGGAAATTTGTCTTGGGCAAAAGTGCACCGTGTAGCAACAAGACAATAAGACATATAAGCACTGCAGCAATAAGCAATAAGCAGTGACATACATACAAACAATAGACATGCATACAGTGACAGACATACAGACAAAGCAGCATTGCACAGCATCAAAACCATAGCAGTCGGCATTATCAGTTCTAAAAGAGAGGTGTAAAGTAAAAAGGACATTGGCTTGGTAAAAAATAAATAAATACATTTAAAAGATCCTAAGATCAAGGAAATTTGCAAGAGTAAAAACTCGAGCTACGCTACGCTTCCTCCAATTAGGAGGCCACCAGCCTAGGGTTGATTCTGGCGTGAATAGGGACTGGCTGTTTGTTCAACAGAGCAATAGAATTAGGGAGGAAGGAGAGTTTATAACGGTTGCTTTTTGGGCGACAAGTTGAGGGAAATGCACTATGTAGTATGCAGTGTTCAGTGTGACTTACAATACAGGCAGCCACATTGTTTTGTTCATACTGTACATCAGAATGTTGTATGTTTCAGTGACTGATATGACTCATCTATGTCTGATCTCCTAGCAGCCCAGACCAGGGGTCTTCGACTTTTTTTTCAGGCCAAGGACACCCCCAAACTGATGGTGAGATGGAGCAGGGACCCTCCCTGTGTAAAACTGTGTACAGGGCCTATTGCCTTAAACATACCTTGTTATTGTGCATTCAATACTAAGCCATTCAGATAATACACAGGATCATACTGTATATTAAAGCAGAAGTAAGCGATCCGGTGGTTTTGGCTAACTTCCTGTCAGCCGATGGAGTTAGCAGTCCCCGCCCTCGTCCCTACGACACCACATTCACAAGCATCCCTTGGCTGCACACACAGTGAGGACCGCCCCTTTATGCCGTTCTCTCTCCTCATTGGATAAAGGTTGTAGGATACAAGGAAAGTTTTCTCCTCAGCTTACAGTAGAGCAGAGTGACTGACAGACCCGTGTTTCAGACCAAACACTAAGCGATTCCCATCGGAAGATATAACTATTTAAGACTTATATTAACACAAATATTCCGCTTACTTCTGCTTTAATGTTTTTATTTTAAACCTCTGCAGGTACAGTGAGTAGGGAGGTTGTACCACTGCCATTTATAAACAGACCTGTTAAACTGATACCAAGGCCAATATCATAAATATCTGTCAATTGCCTGATAATCATGAAGACAAGCTGTTCAAATTGCCTTCTTTAAATTTCAAACATAAATGTGTCTTATTTTCTTTTTCTAAACATAGAAAATGGAAACAAAAAAATATTTAAAAAAAAAGTCTAATCAACCAGAAATTCCACGACCCCCCTGCAGTACTTCCACTGACCCCCTAGGGGTCACGGACCGCCTGTTGAAGACCTCTGGTCTAGAGAGTGAGGAGGGAATTGATTCAAGACCAAACCTGCCTAAACTGGGACCAGGAATGCTACAGAATAAGTGTTGGTTTCCTGGATTTACAGGAGGAGGAGGATGCATTAGGTCAGGATGAAGGCAGAGGATTTAGAGTAAGTAGACACCTAAATGCCTGGACCAGTGTTCTCTAATGCACATTCAGATCTGTCAGAGCTGCTTGGCTCCGAGTTGCTGTTCAGTGTGGTGAGTGTATTTTATATGAGCATTTAGCAGGAGTGTGCTGCTGTCAGTCAAAACGATGCTCTCAGTCACCCCTACCCATGTAGCCAGAGATTAGATGTGTGATAATTCTTTGTCACCTAAAATGGGAGGTTTTGACACTTTGGAGTGCTAAAAGCCCGTATGTCAGGGAGGACTTTAGCACTGTACCTAAGTTACACTAAAAGCCAAGTAGCAAGTGTGTTTTCTTCAGTCCTTTTTTTAAAAGATGCTGCTATGAATAAAACAAATGTCTAGTAGCCATTTGATGCATTGGATAGAAACTAAAAAAACGCTGCATATTAATTTGTGCACATGGATTATATAAAAAAGAAGCTTCCAACAATATTCTCAATTTATGGCCCCAAACTATTGGGGTTCCATGTGTTATGGGTCACCTATACTGTACCACTGCTGGTTACTAGAATACATAAACTCATAAATGAATAATCTAATGACAGATTAGGGAGGTTTTGTAAACTGGTAATAACACTTGGTACCTTTTGGTCTTGTACACATTGTTGAAGTGATTATCAAGGGAGGGATGTTCAGGCTGTAACGGCCTGTAAGAAAAACAATCCCAGTGTCTGTCAACCATCTATATCTGAGGTAGATAGCAACACTTTTATTTAAAAAAAGATGGATTTTGGCAAACACAATTACAGGCTGTAGGTGGAGCCAGAGGAGTTGGATTTTGTCCTAAATTACTCATTTAATGTCCGACTATCAGAATATAGTGACAGTTCCAGCAAATATGACTGAATAATTGTTACCAACTGAAGCTTTAAGGCTGGGCCACAGAGGCAGAGGTTTCCCCTCCTCAATTTCCGACATGCGGAGAGTCAGATCAAATATATAAAACATTAGTAAGTGATGATCCATCCCAGCAGAACCACCAGACCGGCCCACAGCCTCAGTCTGTCCTCAGGCAGTGAGGTTACTGAACGGACAGGCCCCTCCTCATCACACACCACACTCCACCACTGCAATAACTGTGAACTAGACTTTGCATTGCTGCAGCTCTCACACGACATTCCACCCAGCTCAGTTTACCGCCCCAGCCCCCATTCTTTTTATACACAGAAGATGGACTTCAGTATTGCACTGCTGCACAACTGAGCCTTCAGGGGGAAGTACTTTATTGTTGTTATGTTGTTTTGATTTGCTAAATACTACACAGTACATATTTTGGTTAGTATATATTGGATATGTGGGAGGCACTTTTGCATTCCTGCTATGCCAGTACTAAGATGCTCAAATGACATCACATTGCTATTTATACAGTAACTGTTCTTACAAGTGACAATGACGTATTGAATTGAATTGAATTGAATTGAATTGAATTGAATTGAATTGAATTGAATTGAATTGAATTGAATTGAATTGAATTGAATTGGAAAATAAACCACTACACCTAAACATGCTTATTTCAAGGTGTTCTTCTCGACTAGTTAACACTAGTTTTCTCAATTTAAATTAAAGCAGAAGTAAGTGATATATTTGTGTTAATATAAGTCTTAAATAGTTATATCTTCCGACAGCAATCACTTACATAGAGTGTTTGGACTGAAACACGGGTCTGTCAGTCCCTCTGCTCTGCTCTGAGTCGAGGAGAAAACATTTATCGTATCCTACAGTTTTTATCCAATGAGGAGAGAGAACGGCATGCAGGGCTGTGTGTGCAGCCAAGGGACGCCGTGAATGTGGCGACGTAGGGACGAGGACTGTTATGGTGCGTTCAAGGAAACTCGTAACTCCTGTTTTTCCGACCTGTGAAGTTGTATCAGTTTGATCTGGTACGAGTTCACAGGTCAGAAGTTACGAGTGGCCGTTATAGTGACTTTCACCGGTAAAATAGGTCGGAAAAACATGAGTGGGTTGCCTGGAACGCTACAAAGTCGTAAGTTGTGACTTGAATCTGTAATTTACGATTTCAAAAACCTGCCTGGAACGCAGCATTAGCGAAAACGACCGGATCGCTCACTTCTGCTTTAAAACGTGTAAATGATGCTCCAGAAGAAGACATACTCTGACCACCCAACAACAAGAATGCAATATTGAAATCCTCTTGGTCTAATATAAAACCATTGGATCTCATTGGGTCGACAAAAACAAACCAGTGTTTACAATAATAATAATAATGTATCAATGTTTTTGGGGACTATTTTCCCTCATGGATTAATACATATTATAAAATACATACAGTTAAAGATGACGGTGTATGTGGTACTGCTGTGTGTGTTCATAGTAATGAAGATAGTTATTTCATTGTGTGTATTTGTGGTTGTTGGGGCTCACCTTCTAATGCACTGATCATTTAAACGTAGTCCCCAATCAAGTCTGGTCTGTACTACATCTACATCTCTCTGTCTCTCTCTCTGTCTCTTTCTCCCTCCCTCCCTAACTTCCTAGTCTCTCTCCCTCACTAATAAAAGTAAAAGAGAACAAAAAAAGAACAATTGAGCACTTTAGCGTGCAGGGTTTTTGTCTATCCTGTCATGTGTGACAACATTTGACCAACTATTCAAAGTCAGATCAGCCTGAACCCTCTGGCCAGGCGACAGTTATACAGACCTTTGATGTAGACAGGGAAATGTCCATGCATTTTTAGATGTGTAGTTTAACCAAATTACAGTGGCTTAAAAAGACACACGAAGATGACAGAGAATGAAACAGGGAAGCAGCCGTTCCTCAAAATAGACATATCCCTATCCCACATGTTGGCATCATGTCCAGGATGTATGCAACACAGTGGTTTACCATTCGCTACAGACCTGCTGTGTGTGCCCAGAGGAACTTTATTTGGCAAATGGACCATTATGCATTATACGGAAGGAAACAATCTGTGTTTTGTCTGAGCAGGGTTTTTTTTTTTTTTTTGCTGCATCACAACCCCCCTCCCCCTGCCTACAAGCCCTGAGGAAAAGAAAAGGAGTGTGTATATGATACTTGTGAGATGGTCAGGCCTCATGTTAAACGTAACTGACCCTAGTGCTTCATATACTGTGTTTTTTTCTTTTCTAAAATGCCTGATGGCACCATCATCCTCTTTGTTCCATTGATTTACGACGGTACGGAGATTATCTCGGCGCTGAGCTTTTCCTAACCTGTGTGATTATGGAAAACAAACAAGCTTAAGTGTCTATTTGCGAGGTTGTAAGGGTAAATCTACATGCATGGCTTTTTTTTTTCTTAAAGCCCAGGCATTCCGCTGTCTTTCAGCTATGCTCAGTCATTCAAACTGTACGTGTAGTTGCCATTTCTACTCCATAATTACAAGTGACGTGGATGTAAAAATACTAGTCCATCAGCATCAGCTACAAGTCAGGTCTCCCAACCCCTAAACAAGGTCAAGGGTTCAGGTTTGGGGTGGGAAAACTCCTTTGGTGTGTTCATAAGAAGCCAAAATGTCCTGATGAAAGGGTTTTCACAGCGTTGGGAGGAGGTGGCGCTTCGGTCAATGTGGCCTCCAGAAAATGTGACCGAGCCAAACCAGAGGAACATTAGCAAAGACGGAGCAGCCCATATACTCCCTGTGGTCTTTACTCTGCACATTCTTTCTTATCCACAATAACAGGTCTATCTTTACCTTTTTAATGCGTCCAATATATTTGAAACACTTGTTTTCTTTTCAAAGTCATGGTCTTAAGCAGACAAAGCACAGCTTATCCTTTAATAATCAGAATAACTTGTCATCATGGATTCTGTGTTTATTTCAAAGGGAAAGGGGCAGCGGGTATAAGGGAGATAAGTGGGTGTGCATTCTTTCAGCCAGTTACAACAGGAAAAAGGAAAAGTCTAAAAAAAGCATTAAAGAGAAGCTTTTAAATGTTGCTGACCAAAAGCCAAGACAAGGTCATCCACTCCCTACACACACATAAGCCTTTAATCAGAAGATCCCCCCCATCACTTCAATCAAATGATGGCATTCCTCAACGGCCCACTCATGACGAAGCTCTCAGAGCATCTGACCCTCAGTCAGCCCGGCAATAGAGGATAACCTAGGATGGGGTCATGATCTGGGTTAGGGACTGACCCAGGTCTCTTTCTCCCTCTAGCAGCGACACAATGCTGGCCTTCATGGCAGACATCCCCAAGGCTCTGTGAGAGTTGATCATAATTCTTGCACTTCCAGAGTTTAGTGGGGCACGTTCTTACCCTTGGGCTAGTAGCAGCAGCAGCAGCAGGACGGGGCCAAAGCTCTATTGGAGCAGTAGGTAACCCTGACTCAGACACGGGTCACGTCCCTCTGATCTCAGTCGGCATGGAGCTCAACGCAGGAAGCCTTTGATGAAAACCTGAGCCAAGCCAAGGGAGAAAGGCACAACAGCCCCAGTCAGTGAATCGCTTTATTATGATGACCTGAACCTCAGAAGGTCAAAGAGCACACTGTGACACACTCCGCTACTTCTTTATTCAGTCTACATTTCAAACGGGATTTTTAGTCACATTCTATGACTGTTTTATAAAAAACCTTCAATCACTGATGAGAGTAAATGAGTGAATAGACTGTTAAACATCGTGTCTGGTGACCTTGTGTTGATTAACCTGTTTTCACACTAGCAAAGCATTATATCCTCTAAAAGAGGTCTCAGATTTTTGGACCTAGAAGATATAGAGACTTGCAAGTGTGGATGCCCCTGATTAGGCAACAGTCGATCAATATCAGCTCATTTTCACAAACAAGAAATAAATAAAGATGGAAATCAATGCCTCTTGTCACTACTGATCCCCAGAAGTAAATACTACTCTGTGGCTGAGTGGCAGGGCCTTCTCCTACCGTGCTCCTTTTTTATGGAATGGCCTCCCACTAGATATCAAAGAAGCTACATCCACTGCAATTTTTAAGTCCCGTCTTAAAACATACTTAACTGTTTTATCATTTTCCTCAGGTGTTTTATTGTTTGTTACTATTGTACTTGATTTTATTGAGACAATATCATGGTGATTTTACTTTAAATAAATTGATGGATTGATTGAGAGAAGCACTTTGTGGTGTGCTGTGTTGTTCCACCTCCCACCTTGTTAAATGTGTTGGTACACAACAGGCCACTAAAACAAAACAACATGTGGAACTTTTACAAACTGTGTGAATACTGTATGCCATCTGCAATGCCTGCAAGAAATGATCATTATTAACCTCTGATTGGCTAACAAGTAGAGAGCTGAATTATACAAATATTTCAGTGGTTACAGTTTTGACATGATGATGGTGCTGCTTCAGAAAGTAGGGGGATAACTGGAGTAATTGGGAGTCATCTTCTACAAATGAGAAAAATCTCTATCAAATTTCATGGTAATGTGTCCATCAGGCCTACACAGTTATTTTGATATTTCACTGAAAGGGTAAACTTGGTGGTGCTTGGAAGGGGAGGGACAGGCAGCAGAGCTGACCAACATTACCATATAATATAACTGAATAAACTAGATAATCAATCTAAAGAGATGTTACTAGATTTTTTTTATCAACTTGCTCGTCTTACTGATGAATAACCTTTGCTGATCAGAGAAGACTGTGTGATTCTTTGGCCCGGTGAAAGTCTGAACAAGGAATGAGCACGTCACTGTAGAATACCAGCTATTTTCAGGCATTCTATATTGTGTTTGTTTCATGAGGGTCAGCTAAGGACAGCAATCTTTCATCCACTTGACCCTCTGCCCCTCTGATGTATGTTGTTTCGTCTGGTAGCAGCCACGGTGCGGGGTGCGGATGTCACCAGCCGACAGCTGACTTCCTCCTAATGCCTTGTACTTAACAGACACTGGCACCTCAGAGCCCCGCTGTGAGAGATTGGCTGACTTAGGGACAGCTGAACAGAGAGGAAGGGGATTCCACACACACACACACACACACACACACACACACACACACACACACACACACACACACACACACACACACACACACACACACACACACACACACACACACACACACACACACACACACACACACACACACACACACAGAGGAGGATGCTTCCCTTTCCACTCTGCTTCCCATCGCTGACAATGATAGGCCGATGACTGTGCTTTGAATGGGAAGTGCACTCAACGGGACACTGGCACCTTTCAGAATTTGTTACGTTACAAAACTGATAAGAGATTAGTCATAAAGACGTGTGCTGGTGTAACTTTGGACCATAATTCTGTCCTCATCATGTCTTAGCAGTGACTTTGTCATCATAAAAACTCAATGCAATGCTGTTTCACTGAAAAATGGAAAACATTTTTACAACATGGACAGATGTGTAATATAAACAGACAGAAGTAGGCTATATTAAAGATGGGTGCCTGGGTGATTCAAGGTTTTGCTTTTGATGTTCCTTTAAATTTCTATACAAATTTGTATAAATGATTAGGAGGAACAGAAGAGTTTTCTCTGCTGCCAAATGTAATTTCTTGCAGGAGTTGATGGTGGTGATTGTTGATAGACAAGAGCTTCAGATAATGAGAGAGGAAGACTCTGGGGCCTTCAAGGTATTCAGCGAAGCCGTAAGAGAAAAAATATTGAAATAATTAATTAGTTTGTTTGGTTTTACTCATGAAATAACAGTTATAATTTCTAGATTATTGTTAAACTAAGATGTAATGAACGATGTGTAATTCAAGTGAATGTGGGCATTATTTGATATTGACAGGTGTCTTAGCCAGTTAAATTGTGGGAGGAATAATTTTATACTGAGTGGAAAAGTGATCTGCAGAGGTTGTCAGCCAGCCAGTGAGGGAGCAAGGAGAAAAAAAGAATACCATTTCAGGAAAAAAAAAAAAAAAAACTTGAATGATCTAGAACGGTCGACCATCACCCAGTTTACCAGGATTAGTGCAAACTAGCAAGAGCTACCAGAAGCATTTCAAGGTAGCAGCTACAGCAGCCACAGTGCCAGCCTAGCATGGTCAGCTAAAGTCAATGTCAAACACAACCACATCAGCGTCACCCACTCCCGGAGGAGCAGGGCTCCTCTCCCCCAGGACATCACAACAGACCATAAGTAAGATTTTCTGTGTTTTACAGAAACGTGGCAACGACCTCATGACTTTTCACAGCTGAATGATTCAACTCCTCGTGGGTTTTCCACCTGCCGACCCTGTGTCTCTGCAGAGCTGGAGGTCTCCAAATGATATACTGCGGGAAATTTGACAAAGTCACTGCGGTATATATTTGGTTGAAGATGTTTCTGGAAATAAATGAATAGAAACTTGATCTTTGCTAAATTTTGTCTCTTAATTTTTTCCTATGTTTTGAACCTATGTTGGGTATTAGTGTTCAGGCATGAGTCAGTATGACATGTATTTGTAATATGTTGAACCTCCATGTGACATAGGGCTCTGGTCATTTATGTTTATTGTATTGTATTGCTCTGTCTGACTGATTGTTTATTGCCACTTGCCACACCCATAACCAGAAACACTATTCTGAATGACTGTGGCTCTTTTTAAAGAAATCATTTGGTAACATGTTGCACAAATCAAGGTCCCAGTGTCTAACTTGTTGGCTATGTCAACTCTGTAAGGATTATGTCAAACAGGTGAGTGTCTCAACCTGTTAAAATGTCAATCAGTCTTTAAAAGCCTAACTTACAAGGAAACTCACTTTCTGGCGTAGATGTAGAAGCTCTGTGCCCGTTTACAGTATGAAGTTGTGAGCTTCAGGGCACACCTTTTTTCCTCATCCGTGTGCTTTGTCTAACCATCAATTTCTGCCTCAGTAACCTCTTGTTCTTCTCTCTGGAGGGATTCTTTACCCCGAGGCTATTTTTCTCCCATCCTCTCTCTCTAAGAGAATAAGAAATTCTAGTGGCAAAAGCAATCAGAGAGCTTCACTTTTCACCAGACCCCATCTGAATTTGCTGTCAAATTAAAGGTGATTTGTTCTCTTTCTTTAAGCATTCTGCATATATTAGTTAATCTTTTAAAATTTTATTATTACACATTTCTTGTACCCCAGCTCCTCTCCCATCTCTCTCCTGCCTCTTCTAGCTCTGCTCTGTTATTTTCTGTAACAGCTCTCTCTCTCTCCTTCCTCTCATCTTTCCTGTTTTATGTTGCCCTCCAACACATTTCTTCAGAACTGACCTGCCACTGTGAATTTTGGACAAAGTGCCATCTAACTCCAGAAACAGCTCTGCATACATTTTGTGTGTATGGCATATTTATTTTAACTAAGGTTTTTTTTTTCCTGCTGCGCAATGAATCATGGATAAAAAGTTACACGTTGTCTTTACATTAACAGATCATAAAAAAAACCACAGACTAATGCAGGGGGGATGGGATTTAAGAGTAAAACAAGAGTCACAAAAAACAAGGTGGCTCCTTGATTCTTAATGCAAATGCAGCAGTCTGACCGACATAAAGACGAGATATTGTGATACTGCCCTGTTTGGCTCAGATGAGGATGAGAATGAGGAAACCTTCTTTGTTCCAAGTATTAGTTTTTATAAAACAGTTTCAGACACCGATGGCTTGCCAATGTTCAAGAATTCAACATGTGTGTCATCTATAAAAAGACCAACCTATACAGGGGTGCAGATCCGATGTCAGGATTGGGGGGGGGGGGGGGGGGGGGACTGTATGCCTGTATGCAACTCATACCATGCTTCCATAAATTACAACTTGGTAGAGGCTTTCCATGTCATTCAAAAAGTACTGCACAGGGAATCATTTATTGTTCTTACCTTTCTTGTTTATTCGTCCTAAACAGCCAACAGCGCGAATCACTGCTTATCTTACCTAACTGTTAGTAAATCAGAATTTTAAGGGTCTCGGGCATGTAATGTCTACTCAAGTTCTTATTTTTCGCCCCCCTATGACCCTCCCAGATCCCCAATTCTTCTCACCATCTTCCTTTTCTCCCATTGTATGGGACTACTTTATGCATGATTGATGATGCAGCCCTAGCCAACTGTGTAAACTAGCTGATCATGTTTTTACAATGCCAGTTATGCTGTCCGAAATTTGTTCAATTTTAAATAATTTCGGGTATTTTTATTGGGGGGGACAATTCATGTTTTTCAGAAATGGGGGGGGGGGGGGGGTTTTTCCCCCCGTCTCCCCTGGGATCTGCACCCATGAACCTATAGATAAAATGCACTTGATCACATTCTGGTTCAGAACAGCAAGATGAATTCCGATCCAGTACATAATCATACACAGAACCAACTGATTTCACATTTTAGTTTTGGTAGAAGACAAATGAAACAAATGAGTTCTGATATATAGTATAATATATTTAGCTGTTTCCAATATTTATCTAAATGAAGTGGCTGCTGCAGATATGAGGCAGGGGTTCACTGCTAGTGATGAACCTGTGGTGGGTTATCACCTGAAGTTTCAACTCTAGCTCTCTGCAGCTTTGTGGAGCTTAATAATGAACGCAAAGAGAAAATAAATAACACATGATTGTACACCTCCTGATCTGCATCATACAATGGTGCAAATTGTGTCAGATTATATAGTGAGAACTTGTTTAAGACAAAAAATGAAAAGATGAAAAGCTTAATTGAGGTTGACACAAACACTCTAAAATGTCTCAAATGTATGATCATATCAGCTGTTGGATGGAACAACCCTTTGCCACATTAACTTTAATGGTGAGAGTCACTGATTTCTGATTCACAAGGTATTGATTCAGTTCACTATCAAGTATGGCATGTTTTTGCCTCTCTCATGACCCGTTTTAGCTGTGTGAGAAGGCTGGTGAGTGCTGTATTCCTGCAGTCTGTTAACATGCCAAGCATGATTTCACTCATAGAATCCCAGTCTTACTTTCATGTGGCCTCTGAGGACCACAGACCCTGTGATTTAAAAGAAGACATTGCGGAGGGATTTAAACAGAAAAAAAGGAGATAGTTTATTTGAAATGTACAAAAGCTATATACACACTCGTACAAACACGCACACGCACACACGCACACACACACTGGGCATAGTAAAAGTGAACAGGAGCATACACACAAACATTTGAAAGGCTACTTAGAAATTCAGCAAACATAATAAAACTGAGGAATTTGGAGGGATAGTTCACCAATCCTGTCAGAAGCAGGATTTCATTATCAAAGTCGGAGTTCATTCTTGGATTCTCTGCAGTTCGTCCAGAACCCAGGGGAGGTATAGGGTGCAGTGAAGAGGAGGCGGTATGAATGCGTTAATTAGGGTTGGATCTCTACTGACAACACACAGAGGTACTTGTATATTCTTTTAGAGAAGGTTCTTCATCAGACACAGGGGTTCATGTGCCCTGATAGACTAACACAAGAGGCATATCCTTGTCCTCTCCAATTATTTACCCTTGTGAGATGGGACCATGGAGATTTAGAGCCTCTGATCCAGAGGGCAAAGAAGGAAATCTGTTCAGTGTTCATCAGTGCCATCCCAAAGAGTTCAGAATATGATCAAGAAGGACTTAATATCCATGGACTATAATAATTTTGTACAACCACGTGTTTAAACTAGGGCTGCCAAATGTTCCATTGTAAAAAGCAATTACAGACAAATACAAATGGCTTGTCAAATGCACATTCACTTAAACATGTATTCTGTACTGTAGTTGAAACTCTATGATGTATTATTAGGTACATATAGTATACTGTAAACGGCAATAACATTTTTTTTTCATCATATGCATCATGTATATTAAAGGTCCCATTTACACTTGTGATGTCACAACAAAGCAACTGCAGCTCTCAGCCATGCCCCAGGCCCCTCTCACATGGACCCACCAACCAAATTACAGGACTTGATTGGTCTTCTGTTTTTTTTTTTTTGATCACTCATCCATTCTGAAGAGAGGTTCAGAGCCTCCTCTTTTCCGATTCGCTCATTGAACTGAGAGGAGATGTAAACTACATTATGATGTTTTTTTGGTTTTTAAAACCACAAATATTTTCTTATGGATCAACATGTCGCATAGGGGACCTTTCAATTTTCTGCTTGCATGGTTTGATTCTCTGCATGTTGTGGTGATGTGAAGACACAGTAGTTCTGTGATATGACATTTGCCTGTAAAAAACATCTAGTACTAAAGAGTTCCATCTTCATGATGGATGTGATAGTTCCCATAATAAAGTTAATCTTCTAAACATATTTGCATTTCCTTTTTTAAGGGGGTTTACTGCATTTGTCTAACATACAGTACATACAACTGTTGACAATGGAGCCATCTGTTGCATTGTCTTGTCTGAGATTATGTTTTTTAAATCCTGAAACAAACAACCATACCAACCAACCATAAAAGTTATTGGTGTAACTTCAAGAAAATGTAATGACTCATTTGACACTGTAACTTTGACAGCCCTAGTCCAAACCACAAAGGTATATAGCATAATTTAAAGCAAGTACCATACATTATAATCTATACACATAAAGGTCTTCATGAGAAAATATTATCTGATATTTACATATCGTGTCCATTTACCGGTTACTGTTGTCATGTCACACTCAAGATGCTCAACCTTGATGTCCTCAGCAAGGCACTATGTGAACTGCTTTCAGTGCACCACTTTGTAAAGGGCTTTGACACGAGCAAATACTGAATGGCAGTTGTATGTAGATGTATTCATATACCCTGGGCTATCATATATTTGTAGCTAAAAAGTATGGCTTTTTAACAAATGATGATAGAAATGGTCCTTAACCCTAGCTATGCTTGCTATTCCATTTTTTAATGCAACATATTATAATGTGAAGCAAATATTACAAGATGAGCATATTACTATGGCCAATAAGGGAAAAAAAAAGAATGAAATAACCAGTTTTGCATTGTTCAATCAGTGCTTTCTCATGTAGTCCATATTCCTGATATAGAAATGGTAAGAACGGGTGGGTGATGAGGTTTAGTTGCTCTCAGCTTATCATATTGAGGAACTTGCTTTCTTCAGCCAAAGCTGTGAGCATGGAGTTCATGTCACCGATGGCCATATTGCCAATCCCTGCCGGTACAGATGCAAGGGTAACAGAGTTGCGAGGTGTGGTCAGACGTGATGAACTCTGGGAGAGACTCTGCAGGAGGCCGGGACTCAGGGTGCCGGACATCAGGCTGGAGTGGTCTCCATCATCCAGCATGGTATCAAAGTCAATCTGGGCATGCTCGGTACCACCAGATCCACCAGTGGAAGAATCCACCGTACTGCTGGAGACCTGGTTGACTCCTGGGGAGGCCATGTTGGCTACTGCCCCGTTGCTGCCGGCAGGAGCCTGACCGGCGCACGGGGACATGGGGGCGTCGAAGCTGACGGACGTCGGCTCAAACATGCGAATCTGACCTGTGTAGAACACGGCGGGATTCGCGTTTCCAGAGTTGCCGTTGTGGGCCGCCGAGCCGGTGGGCCTCTTCGGGCTGGCCTCTGAGGTGTCGTTACCGTGACTGTGGGTCAAATCAGATGGCTTAGGGATTTGGGCATTTTGTTGCATCATGCTAGACCCTGTGTGTTGTCTGTTAATAGACTTGGGCTCTGCTGGGGGGCGGGGTTGTAACATTCCTCTGCCTCCGTTATGGATGTTGTGCTGCTGCTGCTGCTGCTGCTGCTGCTGTTGAGAGAGAACGCTGTAGTTTTGCTGCTGTTCCACTTGGCTCACATGAGAATACTCATCTTGTGTCCTTGCTCTGTGACTTTGTAGTTCTGGGTCTGCGACGCTGTTGCGGGCCGGTCTCACACTAGTGCTCCCAGCTATAGAGTTAGGGATTGCCTCTTGGCCATACCCTTGCTGAGGACTCATGTGCTCGCTCAAGTTCGCATTGTTGCATTGCCTCTGTTGTTGATTCTGCTGGTGGGTAATGTTCATCAGCCTCTGGCTGTTGTGGTTTGCGTACCCCTGCATAGACATATTCTGACTCATAGGCACTACCTGCTGGTTGCTGCCCAGGCCCTGACTCTGTGCCTGGAAGGATCCAAAAGCGTGTCTCTGCTGAACAACAGCGAGGTTCCCCCTGAGAGGATGCTGCTGCTGCTGCTGCTGCTGCTGCTGCTGCTGCTGCTGTCTGGAGAGCTTCGTTGTGCTGTCCACAGTCCCTGAGCTCACCTCGTTCCACTGCACCGGCATGTTGTTCTTGTTCATGTTCAGATCCTGAGCAGACTGAGCCAGGGTGGCGTCCACCATGGCCATTCTCCTCTGTGCGTAGAGGGCCGGGGCTAAGCCTGTCTGGTAGCCCTGAGTCTGATTGTTGGGATTATAGTCCGCTTGCCCCAGGTTGTGACCCGGAGGGCCAGAATTCTGGGACCTGAGGTACTGCACCACATCATCCGGAAGCACCATATCATCCTCCCCCCCAGCCATCATCCCGTCCACTGCCATGTTCTCCATGGCGACGTTCTCGGAGATGCTAGGCGGTCTGGGAGCAAACGGGTAGCGCTGCAGGCTGCCGTCGGAGCGAGTGTAGCCGTGCATAGCCAGCGCCTGGTGGTGTTCTGAAGCCGATGGGCCATTCATGGGGTTCATGCTGTTCATGCTGTTATAGCGCTGGACCCTTGGAAAGGAGAGATGGTCAGTGGGGCGACGCACTGGGTCGCTGGCACGCCGCGGAAGGCTGTTGGGTACTTCATGGGGCATCATGCTGCGGGTGCCATACCCAGTGTCACTGCAGCGCCGGGG
Source organism: Trachurus trachurus (assembly GCF_905171665.1). Lineage (NCBI taxonomy): Eukaryota > Metazoa > Chordata > Actinopteri > Carangiformes > Carangidae > Trachurus > Trachurus trachurus. The sequence goes on from NC_139899.1 coordinate 3,552,035, forward strand.
AACAATCCCACCTGGAGGCTGATGGAACAGATGGGACGAGCCCTCCTGGGAGTCCGTGTATAACGCCATGCGGGTCCTCAGGCTCATTCGATCCATGTTGGGGAGCGGCGTGGGTGGAGCTCCACCTATGGCAGCAGCATACTTGGCTTTGAGCCGGTAATGCTGAGCCGGTGTCAGACTAAGGACGCTGGGAAGACCTCCTCCTCCTCCGCCGACACCGCCGCCTCCACAGTGGCTGGCCTCGCTGGAGCGCCGAGAGAGGTCCGTGGAAATGGGGTCGTAGGAGTCGGCGGAGCTGATGTTGTTGTGGCGATTGCCGCCAAATTGGGACGCTTCGCTGGAGCGACGGCTGGAATAGCAGGGGGAAATACCGGACGAGCGCCGACTCATGGTGTAGGCTGAGCTGATGGTGCTGGTCATGCTGTCGCGGCGCTCGTTCAGTTGGTTCAGCAGCGTTATTTCACAGGAAGACAGGTCGCCTATGCGTTGGTTGGGGTGCAGACCACTTAGGGTATTGATCGTGTTGGAGTTCTCCAGCAAGGAACCTGGCAGACACAAGAAACAATGTTAAATAATTATATATTTAAAAGTATTTATTATAATAACAATTTTACTGTTTGGCTAGTTTGTCTATTACAGGGGTTTTCAACATCAACAACCACTAAACACAAATAAGAAACGCTGTCACAGGTGGAGCTCCTCCCACTCTCTCCAATATGAAGTGAATGAGCCGGAGGACCCACATGGCACAGACCCAGACCTGGTCCCCTGGATGCCACTTTGAGAACCCCAGATCTATTGGACGTAATGCCATAAGGGGCCAGTCTTAGCCAGTCTTTCCATGTTTCCCCTTCTGCCACAGTAAAAAGGGAAGATTTACATTTTTCAGACAAGACGATCTCAAGTCTCATGTACTATTAAATAGGCTATTCTTTTTTTCATTGAAAGACTGATTATTCGAAAATCATTTCCCATCCCTAAAACATAAAATAATCTTAAAGGCTGAGGAGTTGTGTGAAAATTTTACTATTTTTTTAGACAAAATAACTAAACACAAAAGTACCGAAAACAAGTACTGTTGTATATCGGTACCCGTTTCCCAGGTACCGAGTATTGGTACCGTATCGATTCATAAGGTACCCATCCCTAGGCTTGAAGTTTGTAAATCTGTGCTGACTCAGAGCGACGCCAAGAGAAAGCCCTGATATAAGCGGCCTTTTTAAAACCCTGAACCATTAAAAAAGGGTCTTCACGGCCAGAAAAAAGAGAGAATGAGTCAGTAAAAGATGTATGATAGTAGTAGCAGTAAAAAATGTATGATAAATATGCAATCACGCGATTACGCAACGATTGAAAATGGCAATTTTCAATCCCAGCATTATTAGAAAGCGCCTACACTGCTGGAAAACCAACAACAAAAAAAACACTTTGGCTGAGATGCTGAGTGAGAGGACAGTTCCTGTAAAGTTCCCACCCCCCCCCCCCTCTTTACCAGGAACTCCTGCAGTGGAAATGCGGCTACACTGCAAAAACTTAAAATCTTTCCAAGAATATTTGTCTTATTTCTTGTCAAAATGTCTCATTTCTAGCCAAAACTAATCTCTTTCCACTTAAAATAAGACTCATCACCTAAAAATTAACTTGTTTTTGATCAGTTTTCACTTGTTTCAAACTAATTTTCACTTATATAATAATTAGAACAATCTGCCAGTGCAAGTGCTTGTAATAAGAAAGAAAAACTTGCTCCACAATCAGATTTTTCTACTTATTTCAATTGAAAATAAGCTTGAAAGAAGTAAAAAGTGTCTAAAAACAAGCTATTTTAATGTGATGAGTCTTATAAAGTATAATGAGATTTGTTTTGACTAGAGATTACATTTTGACTAAATATTCTTGGTAAGATTTGGCGTTTTTGCAGTGTATTAAGTCATTTTGCACAATCATTTCAGTTAAAGGCCTTTAACATGGATATCTACCTGTATACCATATAGGGCATTACACAACTGCTTGAAAAAAAAAGACAGCAGATGTGTACACTCACCGACTGCAGGTATGGGAGGGAGCTTCATGCTGCTTCGTTGACCCTGTGGCGGTTGCGGTGCAGAGTTGACCCAGGGACAGGAGTCCCTCACTGTCTTCAGCCGCTCCTTCTTGATGTTTTCCAGCTTGATGGTGACGCCTCCGCCGTGCCCTCCAGCCTTCCTCAGCTGAAGCCCCACCCCGCCGTGCTGTCCCCCGGCAGGGACGGTGGAGTCGACCATGGGGCACTCGTCCTGCGCGCTGAGGTCCCCGAAGCTGCCCCCGCTGTGCATAGCCATCTCTACCCCACTGTCGTTGTTGTTGGCGCTGCCGAGGGGTGACGGCTCGCTGCTACATGACGAGTGGCCGCCAGGACTGGACTGATACGTCTGAGGGGAGGAAGGAATTCGATGTGAGTGCGATGAGTCGAACAAAAGTAGCTCGACTATAAAAAATTCACACAAACCTTGGTAACAATGTGCCATTTACATACATGATATAAAGAAACAAGGGGGAAAAAATGGTGGAATTTAAAAATAGACATGAATAAAATAATTACAGCCGCAGCCGTATGCCAAGTTCAGAGAAGCCCATTATGTATTCTTCAATATTAAATAATCACCACAATTAAAAATTCTGATTGTAATGGTGTTTTGTAATAACTAATGTAGGACTATAGTTCCATAAACTCATCAGTTATAGATGGGTTTGATTTATTCACAACATGAAAAACAAGTGGATAATAGATGAGTTCTGTGAGCAACAATCCAGTGGCAACAAATCCAAAC